>NC_082381.1:35668476-36326577 GCF_027477595.1 Haemorhous mexicanus
GTTCAGCACAAGTACGAAATACAGCTCCATACCAGCCTCTGTGAACGAGATTAAGTCTACCCTAGCCAAAACCAGCACACAGGAGCTGAGCAGCCCAGGAGGGTTTGAGGGAGATAGTGGGGAATGAGGGAACCGGGGGGTCTGAGAAATGTTGGGGCTGCAGGGCTCCCAGGGGGATGGCAAGGCTGGGAGTATGGTGGGGCCAAGGGGACAGCAGGGGCCTGGCAGTGGCACAGTGGGGTCTGGGCCAGCATCAGCCCTGGTGGGTGGCAAAGACTGGTGCTTTGCTAGGTCCCTGTTCCACTTTCAGAGATCCAGGGCTTGGTTTAGTTGCATGCACCATAACCTGCTCTCTGGTCTGTTCCCTCTCCTGAATGCCCTTTTCCATGAGAAACAGGTGCTGACAGTGTGTCACGGGTGTCAGAAATGATGAACCCTTTTAAAAATATTTTTTAAATGTTTATTAGCATTTAAACATTTAACAAAATACAACAAAGGACTGAATAAGGAAAAATTACAGTGCCAGGAGCATGGCACTAAACTGCCATGGCTTGTCTACAAAATGGATACTCTGCCTTTTACAGCCCTGGCCCCTCCCAAAATCTTGTCAGTCAAATCCTTCTTTGTTCATTGGTGGAGATCACTTTTGTACAACTTGATTGGAGATCAGGGGTTGCCATGCCCTGCCTCCTATTAACAAACCTGTCCGCTGCCCAAATGCCCCGCCTACCAAGGCTTTCCAGTGACAAAAATACCAGGGGGAGGGGAAAGAGGACTGTGGGGTGAACATAGCACAGTAGCCAAAGTATGCATCAATAAAACTTCTCTTAATTTATGCATAATATTAATATTTTAATTGTGAGAGCCAACCATCATATTACCCATCTAAAACACGGGGCTTGTCTGTCTGTCTCTCCACTGGAACCTTTGCTTTGAGCTTTTTCCTGGGAGGCTGACTTTTCTGCCGAGCTCCTGGGCTGTCTGGCAGCCCTCATCTGTCAGATATTTTGCCTGTTGGGAGGGTCCAGCAGCCCGTGGGGCTCTGCTGGAAGACACCGAGGGGGTATGGACAGGCTGTTGCCAGCACACCCTGAGGAGAGATTGTGAGATGGTGGTATCTGCTGGAGCGAAAGAGGCTCAGGCTGGAGACAAGAATCAAGCCCAAAATCCCAGTGAGCATCAGGAAGCACTGGAGTGCATTACCTTTGAGAGGCTGGGGGATCATCTAGCCTAGAGGTCTTTGGGAGTGGCAACCAGCCAGAGCTCAAGTGCCAGGAACCTTTAAGGCCTGGAAGAAGAAAACACTGCCAATGGGAAATGTAGCTAAGGTTTCCAAAGGTACAGCAGCTTCCAGCATCAAAGGTGCACTCTTGGATCTTCGTAGGAGCAGCCCCAGGACTAGAAGCTGCCGGACAGCAGACAAGGATGGCAAGGAGAAGGACCATCATTCCTGCTGCGTCTGCGTTGGTGCCGGGCTCCTTGGGTACCCTTCCCTCTCGGTCTCTTGGTTGTGTGGAGTTGTTTAAGGGACTGCTTGCTCAACAGCTGTCAGTCACTTGTCAGCTTGTCAATTAGCTTGTCAAGTTGTTAAATACTTGCACATGTACTCCTGTGTATGTGTGTGGGGGGTGCACATGTGAAGTTGCCAGTGTTTCCTTTGTGCTCATTTCGAAGTTGTAATGAAACTGTCTTTAATGGGTGCCAAGATTCCAGAAATTTTGAAATTTCAAGTAAATACAAAATCTCATTTGTTAAAAATTGTAAGAGGCTTGACAGAAAATGATGTAGACACTCTAGCACTGGAAATACTCAAACCTATGTTTTACCTTTTTCTGACAATTCCTCGGTAACCAATCATACTTCTCTTGTTTAATTTAGACTTGCTTTGGTCTTTTCAGAAATTAATGCTATTGAAATAATTGCCAGCTTTCCACCTTCCTTATCCCTTGCTCCCCAGCCTCGAGCTATATTAGCCAATTGTCCTACTTTAGGGAGAGTTTTAAACTAGCAAGGGAGAGCATTCTGTCCTTGTTGGTTGAACACATTACACAGCTGGTACAACCTGAGCCAAAAGATTCCTGAAAAACCTGGATGACAACTGTAAGCAGCAGGTCCTAAGGGAACTAATTCAAAGATGCCTTCTTGCATCTGCTGCTTGTCAACAGGGGGATCTCGTGAGAAAAGTGGAGATGAGTGGCCACAATGATTACAAAACATTTGTTGTCAGGAGGAAAAGTGCCAGCAAAACCTCAGCTCTGGACATGAGGAGGATAAACTGCAGGCTGCTCAGGGCACTAGTGAGTAAAGTCCTCTGAGAAAATGCTTATGCCAGCGCCCAGGTCCATCAGTGCTTGTCACTTTCCAAACATCACTGCCTAAGGGCATAGGAGCAGGCACTTCCCAAATACTGGAAGTCAAGCAAATTGATTCTATTATGAAACAACAAATGGATGTTTACCTGTCTCTGATATACACTCCATATAGGGGTGCAACACATGACAGGAGAAGAACTTAGTAATCCACAAATCATTAACATGCTTGAGACTGCAGTAATGGGGCTTTAAAATCATTCTTTCACAAACTGTAGACCACACACAACCTAATATATTGCAGAATAGTAAGTAAACAATTACTTAATCCTCCAACCAAATGTAGCCCACAACAAAGAGCAACAGAACAAGCATTTGATAGACCAGGAGTTCAGGGCTGTTGGAGGTAGGTAAGGTACCAAAATGAGCAGTGGCACATCAAAACAATATGCCAGCTACTTATAATCAATGGGTAAAGAAAAGCCCCAAGCCAAACGAAATTCTCCACCCATGGAATTAATTCATGCAGAAAACATTTGGAAAGCCACTAGTAGCTGTAAAGTATTTCAGCTCTCAGTAGTGTGTTTTCTGCTAGCACATTACTCATAATGGTCCATTTTTAGCAACTACCCCAGCAGTAAAATATCCACAAGTACATCAGAGACCAGTTGAAATGTAACAGAACCTCCACAAAAAATGTAGCTTTGTTCTTCTGGGAACTGTATAGAAAAATGTCTCCAAAAGCCTGGGCAAATCCAGGCTCACTTTTGTGATATCAGAGCATGGTGAATGCATCAAGCTTTGACACACACACACTGCTGGATGTGCACGCATCCCTCCCACCCACACTTGGAGCCTTCTTCCTGCTGAGCTAAGGAGAAAGACAGACTGGAATACCCCAGCCAATACAGCTTCACTAGGAATGTGACACCCTTGAAAGTACAAACCAACCACAAAACAGAGCTCTTACTCTCCAGAACAAGCAGTCATAGCTGCCCCGATTGTGCACACCCTCCTTCAGGAACTCTGTGCAGGCACAGGAGCTACAAGTTGCCATCCTCATGGCACTTGCGGACAGATGGAGGGACACAGTGCCCAATTCTGTGTGACTGTCCCCCTCCCCTGCATGCCCACAGGCAGCAGCACAGGCACATGCATGCACGCACGTAACTCACATGCACATACGCACACATGCATACACACTCCAAAAAACATACATTTGTTCCTAGTTAGGTCAAAAGGCAAATATCACAGTTTCTGTACTTAAGAGCAATTATTTCTCTGAAACACTGCTTTGGAAGATCTAGAAATAACTCAAAAGACTGTGGCATTTGATGCACGGAAAGAAGAAAGCAGGATTCCGTCCAGCTGCCTGCAATGGAAAAGAAGCAAGCAGGATTCCGTCCAGCTGCTTTGGTGAGCAGTGTTGATAAGTGACATAAAGAATAAAAATGCGCAGTTCTCATGAAGTTGCTGCATAGGGCTTAAAGACTAACTGGCAAAAAAAAAAGACTAAAATATATAAAAGTACTCACACAAGATGGTAAACATGGCTGGAACTAGTGGAAAAACACAAAAAGAAAACTACAGTGAGGTTTTTGCAAGTTATGGAACAAGAAGCAAGAGCGCATGCCCAAAGAAAAAGTTCAAGAGGAAGTCACCTTTAATATCAAAGCATTCAGTGATTATGGCCACCAGACACCCCTTTTAAAAAATCTCCAGAACCATAAAAGGACTTCTAGTAGGAGGCAGATACATAGAAAGTAGTTCTAGAAAGTGATGTTTATATATTAGCTAAGCACATTCTAATGAATTTGTATAATTATAATGAAAAATACTTTGTTGTAAAGTTTCACAATACACACAGAAATATGGAGGTCCTCTTCTGTGTGTCCTGTGCAGATCAACAATATCCGTTTTCTAATGCTTTAAGTTGTGTTAGAATGTTTATTCCATCAGATTTCGGTATCAGTACCTGTTGATAACAGTATTTTGGTATAGACCACAATAACAGACCAGATCCATTAATGAGAAGATTCGTGCTACCTTTCACATGGGGAATATCTGATCCATTACAGAGCTAGAAATGCTTCACTGAGCGCTAGAAAGCAGCTCTGAATGCTGGGGGAGGGCAGCACCTCCTCTCAAAGATATAAATTCAAGAACCACCAATTCCAACAACTTGCATGGTAAATCCCTTCCTGCAGTGTCTCAGAGGCCTTTGTCCTTTGCTGATCATTCTAAAGTGATTTCAAATGGATTTGTCCTATTCTTCTATTTTGAATAACTTGTTTGCCAGGCAGTAGCATACTTGTCATGCTTGTTTCTTGGTAAAATTAGAAGCGTAGCCCTTTCAGTGACAATTTAATATTGAGAGACAGCAAGAAGCAGCAGAAATTAAAACTACTTCTAGATGACAGTGAACAGCACAGCTATGAGGTATTCTGTGGATCTCTGTTTACTGGATGTAGCTGGGCTGGTTGCAGATCACACTAAAGCTACCAACACCCCATCAGCCATTATGCTTGCTTTTTTGAGGTATGACTTTGGGGACATTCTGCATAGTCCAGAGGGCACTGTAAGGGTAGTTTTGCATGTGCCAGGCTGAGAGCACAATTCAAATACACATACAGAGATGAATGGGGATGGGAGGGAAGCCAACAATCCCTCTCTACAAAACTCACAGTTTCATCCTATGCATTGTGCATCTCCTAAATGTGTAAGAAGCAAAGCATAGAATTTGTCATTAACTGTTAAGAAGAACAGTTAATGAAGAACACTGACCTCTCAATGAGCAGTTGTTTTCACTGAGCAGAGCTCAAGGATGTGCACCTCAGCCACTTTGTTGAATCCAGTAAGAACTTCTGTATAAAAACTGAATTATATCATCAGCAATGTAGCTCATTCTGGGCATTGGTAAAGAATAATGGGTAAAGGCATAATCTGAAGTTTTATTTTCTTTAAAAGCAAAAATGAACTTTGTTTTCTTCCATTTTGTCAAGAAGATGTTTTTCAAGGAGCAGTGTATGATTAAAAGGCCATGCCCACTACCTAAAAATAAAACATAAGCTCTTGGGTGGTGGGGCACCATTTCGGGAGCTACCAGTGTTCCTCGTGAAGAGCTGAAAATAATGTGCCGTGTGGTTGTGAATTAAAAGGCCCTACCACCCCCCAAATAGACAAAACTGAAAGTATCACAAAAGCGATAGGAGCTTTGGACCATTGAGATGAATGATTTTTTATGCTTTAAGCAATTCCAGTGGAGGGCTGAGTGCTCCATAACTCACAGGTAAAAAAGTGCATGCAAATGCTAGACCTTTCCTGACATGTCTTTCTACAGCCACCCAAGCATAGTCCCCAAGAACAAACATTTATTTGCAATTGCATTATGTAGTTTTGCATCCATTCCACTGAAAGTGAACACTTATATGTTTTGTAATTTGTATTTTTGCATTACATAAGTGATATGAGGTACCCCCGGGGACAACAGACCAAGTGGCCAGCATTAGTTTTTAGATCACAGGATATGATGGATTGCAATAACAGATCCTTGCACTTTATTTAACATGCAGAAGATTCACAAAATCTACTGAAAAACATTTCAGATGATACAAATCTTTGGCTGCTGGCATGTGTTCCCTTCTCCCACCAAGTTCTGCTTTTATTTAGTTTCAGCCTACTAGGCTTCCTTGGAGTTTGGTTGTGTGACAAGATCACCTGATGAATTAAAAGGCCTGAATAAAACTTTCTCATTGTGAAAAAGCTTGTTATGTTTATGTGCCCAAATGAAAGGAACTTTGGCAGAGGCGCCCAGTATTCCTTGGGGTCCACCTTGGCACTTTTTGCAACTGTATCAGTAAGTAAACACAAACCAGTTCTACAGGAAAGCACAATGAAAATCCTGGGATTTTTTTTTTTCCCTTTTCTACTTTCTTTTTTCATAGTTCTTTATTAATCCCACTTTGAGAAAAACCGTATTCCTCACATTCCTGTCTTAGGATGCAAGGTGAAGTCTGTCTGGCAGACACATGGAGTCCTCTGCACTGGGGGAGGATTGTGCTTTAGAGGATGTTCTGGCTCTTCAGGCTTCTTCACCAACTCCAGCATGTGTCACTGTTAATGTGAGCAAACCTTTTAAGACTGTGTTCTCACAACTGGAGACCAACAGCAGCTGCTACCCCATGCAAAACCTGGGTCATTTACCACACAGATAACCTGTGTCTCCCAAAGGAGACTCCAGACTGCTTCTGCAGTCCTTTCCTCATAGCTCTCGGCTGCAGCTGCATCACAGCTGACTCCAGGACACTGCTCAGAGCCCTCCTCCAACACCTTCATTAGCAGCTAGAAAATGACGTTCCTACGGACCTCCTCTGCCAGTCATTTGCCAAAGGCTGGACTGTTGTGGATATTGCCAACCATTTCCCAGCAGCCACAGCTTCCCTGGTTACTCTAAGTTGCTGGGGATTTCAGTGACTCACTTTGAAGGAAAGCACTCAGAGTAGTGAAGCATCAGCAGCACAGATACCCAGAACAGCTGCAGCATCTGCGCCACACCTTACATATCACAGAACATTGCAGTCAGGGTATCATGACTATGGTTCCTCACATTTCACATTAAACTTCCTCAATGATTATCCTGCAGTGTCTTTGCAAAAGACACCACAGGTTATATGTTCTTCTCTCAACTCTGTTCTGTTCTCTTTCTTCATGAAAGAACAGTTGCCTAAACCAACATGTTTGAAAGCACTTATCTTGCAAAGAGATCTGCACATACCAGGAGCCAACCTTCACCACGATGAATCTGCATGTAGAAATTTCTCTCCCATTTGCAATGCAAACTGGGACAAAGAAGAAACCCTGAGAACATAAGAAACTGACTTGAAAACACAAAATATGCAGAATTTTTTCCAGGCTGTAGGTGGGCTTTATTATGTATGCGGTGTGGGTGAAAATTTCAGAGCACTTATTAGACAGAAACTTCCCACTGTGGGAGCAGTGGCCCCTCCACACCCCACAAGGCTCTGAACTGCGCCATGGGACTTCTCTCTCTGCTGACAGCAGGGAGCCTGCACAGAATCTGTGCACAGAGGGGCTGACTTTCATACCAGTACCACTAAAGGACACCATGCTACCGCTTATCTGACACCAAGGGAAGTTCACAGTCCTGTGAGAATGCCAGGACAATGATGCCTGCATGTGAAAGTTCAGATGCCAGTCCCCACGGGTGTTCAGTGCCTGGGCTGAAGAGCTAGGTCATGGCAGGACTCCAGCCCACAGCATCGTCGGCCACAAAGAGCAAGTGCTGCCTGCTCTGAAACTTGCAGCCCTGCACTGCACCAGAGCTTTGCACTGAACCAGCCAAAGCTGCCACTGATTGGTGCAGGATGCTCAGGCCCTGGACTCACAACACCTGGAGGTTTGTTGTCCTTTGCCTCCCCTTTAGCCTCTGGAGAAAGAGAGGGAGCCAGAGCAGGTTCTGCTGCTGCTGTTATGCCCTGCAGGCAGGTAGCAGTGTGAGGGACAGGGAGTAACCTGTCATTTGGAACCTGATTTCTCCTGAGCTCTATCCCCAGCTGTCCTGAGCAGAAGTCATGAATTTAGATAAAATTGAGATACTCAGTTATTAAAACTCAGTTCAAGTGGGCTAATAAGACTAATGTTTAGACAGGATTGCACATGCTTCTGAAGGAGATATTTCAGCCTGGCTACAATCAGCATGCAGCCTCCTGCCTGCAAAGCTTGACCTTCATTAGTGTAAAGCTCTTCAGCAGAAAAGGAGGAAACTGATGGAATTCTTTTGATGGTGTTCATGGAGACGATGACATGGATTTTGTTTGGCCTGCCAGGCTGGCACTCTAGTGCAACAGGCCAAGCCCACAGTTTGCTGCACAATCCTCAGACACCAGCAATGTCAAGGGTGCCCGTCCCACTCACCGAACCGTGCCCTTGATTCCTTCCACGTCTGAGCCGATCTGCCGGGGGCAAGGGAAAATGAACAGGTACTATTAGAAAACTGTTGGTGCTGAGGAATCTCACAGAACAAGCCCAAGCAAGCAGAGAGCATTTTCCTTTCACAACATCCCTCCAGGAGCAACACTTCTTTAGCACAACAAGCAGGACTGCAGGCCAGCAACAGAGGCTGTGTCTACCTTTTCTTGGCTTTGCCTCTAAGGAGCTAGAAACTAGGTTGTGCCTATGCAAATTGTTCCTTAGCAGTCCGTGCATACATAGGAGCTCATTGTCCAGCTAAAGCAGCATTTTTCTCCTCTCTTTCCTGGACTTGCTTTTCTTTTTTTTTTTTGTAAATTGCACGCTGCATGTCTTATGGGGTTGAAAAATTCCACTAAAAGCTTCCAGCAAACCCCTCTGAGCACCTGCAGTTCTGATGGGACACAGCACAGGCCCAGCTCTGGGCTTCAGGAGCACACACAAACTGCTCGGCAGTTTGCCCCTCAGGGCAAAGCCAATGGCTCTTGTAGCACACGGAAGAGGTCCTGTTAGACAGGCACATCCTTTAAGGACGGAATGCAGAAAAAAGATGCTTTTCCTCAGTTCTGCAGAGGAGCACACAGTTTTTTGAAGAACACCTGCAAAGCTCTCCCAGCTGCATTTTGGAAGTTCCTACACCATGCTGGGCAAGAGACACCCCCTTTTCAGCTAACGCTGTTGACAGGAATTTTAAGAAACATATGGCACCACCTTTATGCCATTTTTGTTCCCACTTGCTGCCCCAAGGAAAAACCTTCTATTTACCAGTCAAACGACGAAAAGCTTTCCGAGAAGCCGCCAATGAAAAGGCACTGCTGAATGCTCTATGGACTCGCTCCATCGTTTGAGCAGTGCTGCTCGAGTCCATAGGCTGGGAAAAAAATGGAAAAAACCCCCCACTTGCACAAGTCCAGAGACCGTGCAAGGAAGAAGGGGAAAAACAGCACACTTGCACGAGTCCACGGACTGTGCAAGAAAAGACAGAAACAGAAGGACACCCGCTGTAAACTGAGAACAGCTCAGTCGAGGTGATCCTCCTGCATCGAGCATGCCAAGAGCTGCTCTGGATGCTGAGGCCTTGTGGGCACCAAGAAAACCTCCTGCTGACAAGGCTGTGATGTGGCAGCCCTCTGCTGACATCACAATAGCAGCTGCTCTGGGTTGGTCTGTGAATTCATGCATAGCAACCAAACCTTCTCCACAGTCAACACAAAAGAAAAGCCCAGAAAGTTCTCCTCTGACCCAAAGCTGCACAAAAGCCCCTTGCAGTCCATAGCCCACAGCTGAAAGGATCCAAGAGTAACACAAAGCAGGCACCAAGCCCATACACCCTGTACGCCAAGCTGAACACTGACAAAGAGCCAGGATGTGAGGAAAGCAAAGGCAACGCGCCCTTTTGGCCAGCAGCGCCTCTGACTAAAACCAAGAACACTTGCTTAAATTCTGTGGATGAAATCGTGCTTTACTAATATCCCAGAGAGTTCCCTCCACTGGAATGCCTGCCATTCCCACCCATGTGCTGCATGGCTAACATCAACCAGCAAACTGTAGGGCTCCCTGGAGGAAGAATGACACCTAAGTGGGGAGAAAAAGCCAAGTAACCAACCTGCTGCACACACAGCACACTGCTGCTGCTCAATTACGGCACCTCCAAGAAGCCTTTGGGGGCTCTGCCTCACGTCTGGAAGCATCCCTGGAGTCTGCATCTTGCAGTCACAGGGATCTGACTCTAATGGACCCACAGAAAGAAGGAAAAGAACGTTAAACCCCAATGTGGGACAACGTAGAAGCTGGTGGGGAGAGGAAACCAGTGCACCAAAAGGGGCAAGTCCCACCTAAAAGAGAGTTATGAGGCAGAGACAAAAGAGCTCAGCTGGTGGACAGAGCTTAGGAAGGCAGGCTCAGGAAATCAGAGCAACCACAAGCCTTTCAAAGTTCAAAAGCTTTGTTCCCCCTCCTCTCCTCTGCTCTTGAAACCAGGTTTTTTTCTCCCGTCCAAAAATACTTTCTTGAGCATTCATAGCAAGTGCCTGGAAAACCTCCTGTGATTTTTTTTCTCAGTTAAAAACTAAAAAGAATGGAGAAGGATCTGGGCTTTTGCTGTTTGCCTGCTCTTGCAGCCACATTAGCATTTTGGAAGGGCTCTACAGAAGTCCAGGTGTTTCCCAGCCCCAGGACCACCCCTGGCATGAGCCCAGCAAGTGTAGTGGAGAGAGCAGCTGGTCAGACTCCACGTGTGACATGTGGGAGGCTGGGTATTGTCCTGATGCAAATTCCCTCTGTGTGTCAAACTGAAAGTCAGGACAATTCTCAAGAAATGTCTGATTGGATGAGAGACGCCTTTGCATCTACAGACAGCACATTTGTGCCTTTCTGGTGTCATAATCCCAAAGCTTTAAAATGTTGCTTGGTGACCCCAATTTCCTCTAGACTAGACATCAGGGAGGAGTTTCAAGCAGTCACTGCTTACAAATCAGTCCCCAGAACCACACATACCGTTTTCTGCCCACCATTCCCAAAACACTGCTGTTTCCTCAAAGGAAAGCAACAGAAAGCTCTAGCAGACTGCCCCCACCCCAAGAGTTTCCAACCAAGTTTTTCCTCTACTTTCTACGGCCTACGTCTTAGGAAAAGTGCTTTCTGCCAGCAGAGTGAAGTGGAGACAGACCATTCATTCCTGTGACACAGCACAGGTTGCTGCTCCAGCTTGAGAGCTGGAACTCAGGAACTTGGGCAACTGTGCTTTCAGATGCAACCACAGCCAGAGAATGAGGCTGGGGATGACAGCTTGGGGAGGAAGCTGGCCCAGCAATGGCATTGCACACAAGCTCTCAAGGAGGCACTATCAGCATGACAGCCCTAATAATGCCACATAAACCCTCATAGTAATACCCATTTATTGGATGCTGGTTGATCTGCATGCACGTCTACACTGCTGCCTTTATAACCTTTTGGAAATGGTCAGAGCTAGCAGGATTCACCCAGCATCAGGAGCTGGTGCAGCCTGGGAACCTGCTGATTTACAGAGGCTTCCGGCTTCCCAGGTGATGCCAAGGCAAGCCCTACTGCTGCTGCTGCTGCTGCTGCTGCTCTGCCAGAGAGCCCCGGCTGGGCAGGGATGGCACCACTGTGCTGCGGGCTGTTTCTCCTTCCAGAGCTGGACAGTGCTTTTGAGGCAGTAATGACAGCTGGTGGGAGAAGGAAGGGGCCTTTTCCTGCACCAGCACTGTGGAGGCGCACTACGGCCTGCTTCAGAGGACACTGGCGAACCCCACAAAGTAAAGCAGAGGGACACAGCTGGAAAAGGCTTCCTTTCAAGCCTTCTTGTCTCTTGGAAAAGAAGGGAGCCAAGGGCCAGGCCGAGCAGCAGGTCCCGAGCCCTCCTCCGTGCCTGCAGTGAGGGGCGGCTGCCGCTGGGCGGCGCCATGGGCAGGGAGCGCCCCTGCGCGGGAAGGGCGGGGCGGGGCAGCCGCCAGGGGGCGCCCGGGGCGGGGCGGGGCCCCTCTGTGAGGGGGGAGAGCCTCGGGCAGCTGCGAAGCCGCGCGAAGCCACAGATGGGACTGTGCGGCCGCAAGGCACAGCGCCAGGGCCATGGACAGCGCCAGGGCAAAGCACAAGCGCGGGCTGACCGGCAAGGGAACCTTCCCATGGAGTGCAGCATTTCCGTGTTTTGTTTGCCAGTCCTGTGCTGAGCTGGCAGGGCACAAAGCCTCCTCAAGCACAGGTGCCTCCTCTCCAGGCTTCCTGCACTTCCTTTGCTGACGGGGTCCAGTCAGGCAGCCTGAGGGCAGGCTCAGCTGATGTTACAAAGCGCTGCTGTCCAAAAAGAAAAGAAAGACAAAAGCTAAAGCCGAAAGGAACTATTAGTTCCCTTGCTGAATTCCTCACAGGCGGAGGCAGGATTCCTCTGGTTCCCAGAAAGGTGCAGAAACAGGACACGAGGACACTCTGTGCCCCTTCCCTTCATGTCCAGGACCTTGCTATTGCAGGCCAGCGTAGCTCACCATCGTATTCACCCCTTTACCCAGGTGTCTTCATCTTGTTGGGATTGTCCCATGAGAGCAGCCTGAGAATGCTGCTTCCTGTCTTAGGGCTTTGTTCCTGCTAGGAAATGCCAGAGACTCACTTAGCTTCCTCCTTTCTAACACATGGCCCAGGTTAGCTGCAGTGTAAGGCCTTCCTCAGCAAATGCCAATCCCTCTAAGAAATGCTGATTCCAGTGGGATTTAGGCCCAAGGGTTGTTCCCAAGAGCAGTGCAGTTCAGGGTTTCAGCAGCAAGACAAGAGCAGGCAGCCTGGCAAGCCTCCGCCATCTGCCGCACTCAGCTGCCTTGCAAATTCCTCTGCTTCCTGTAGCCATTGGCTGAACTCCTGTTCTTGACCTGCGGCCTTCTCCTGTTACCCGTCAGGCTGGCACCTAAGGCATGTTCTGAGGAGGTCTAGAACAAAACGACAGAGGAAATTCCAGGGAACCTGCCCTTTGTCTTCTTTGCCCCTTTTGGTGCTTGCAACCGTCCGCAGAGGATGTGGGATTTTCGTTTCAGTGGGCTATGTGGCCCAGGAAAGAAAAGCCTGAGTTAGCTGAGGAAAACCAGGAGCAATTTTCTCAGCTCCTGCAGGCCAGAAGTGGGAGTGCAGCAAATGACTGAAAAATGCAGTACTGTGCAGTACATATCCAAACTGGGCATGACAGAGATTTCGAACCCACATCCAAGGAGGAATCTGAATTGCAGGTTTCCCACCTGGGAGTGGGATTTTGCAAAGGCAGCAGGAGCTGAATGTTGGATAGAGAATTTTTCAGGAGAAGGGCTGACTTGGGAGCTGGTGGAAGTGGAGAGAACGGGTAAACGCGCCCATGGCTGCACCCACACCGTGAGGGCTGCTCCAAGGGCACCCCCTGCCATGCACAGGACATGGGCACTGCCCCGTGCACAGGACGTGTCCCTGCCATATTGACAACACAAACGCCGCTCCAGTGTCATGCAAACACATATGGGTGGTTTGTTAGTTGTCATTTTTTCCTCACTAAAAAATAGTTCTTCTTTGGGTGAATTGTACGATGTGTTGGTTGATGTTAGCCATATAGGGAATGGGCAGGAATGACAGGCATTGCAATTTAGGGAACTAGTTTTAGTCAGAAGCCTTGGTGGCCAAAGTACAGGGTGTGTGGGCTTGGTGCCTGTTCTGTGTTACTCTTGGATCCTCTGAGCTATGGGTTATGCACTGTAAGCGGGCTTAGCACTGCTTTGGGGCAGTGTGTGCCCTGTCAAAGGAGTCCTTTTTGTCACCTGATGTTGTAAAGTCTGTGGCCAAATGCAGGCATCTGTGGTTTTTGCCTCGGCAGTTGTAGGGTTTGCAGACATGTTCAGGTGTCTTTTATTTTTGCCTTCTTCTTCTACAGTTGGCCAATTGCTGCGGGTGTGCCCTTTTTCACCTTTTCCTTGCATAGCTGGGGGATTTGTGCAAGTGGGTTTTTGTTCCATTTTTGTTTCCTGGCCTGCAGACATGAGCAGCACTGATCAAATGATGGAGTGAATCCATCGAGCAGTTGGCAGGGCTTATGTGTTGCTGTCATCCTGCAGAGTTGTTGATGGTCCGATGGGTATGTAGAAGTTTTTTTGTTGGGGCGGCATATTGAAGCAAAAATGGCATGGAGATGCCAAATGTTTGGTAAAGCTCCTGCCACCAGCTTCAGCTAAAAAGGGGATGTCTCTTGCACAGCATGGTGTGTGCAGGCATCCTTTCTTTGTTCTCTGCAGTTGTAGAGTCTGCAAACACATGCAGGTGTGCCTTTTACTTCCATCCTCTTGTACAGTGTGTAGATTGCTGCAAGTATCTCTTTTTTTCCCCATGTTTTGCTGTACAATCCAAGAACTCATGCAAGTGTTTTTTCATTCTCATTCTTTGCATAGTCTGCACAGTCATGCAAGCGTCCTTATTTTTCCATTTGAGTTGCATCTAAGCCTGGGATTTGTGCAAGGGTCCATTTTTTTCCTCTTTTCACTGCACGCTCTGGGCATTCTTGCAAGTGGGTGATTTTTCCCTTTTTGTTTCATGATCTGCGGGCTGCCGCAGTATTGCTCAAATGATGAAGTGAGTCCATAGAGGAGTCGGCAGTGCTTTCCCCGGCCCGAGCTCCTCCGCTCCACAGAGCAGCCGCCCGCCCGAGCCGCAGGTGCCCCGTTCCAATGGGGATGCCCTGCCAGGAGTGCTTGGGGGGCTGTAGTGGGGAGGTCGGGGACCGTTCCCGGCCCTGGCCCGAAGGCTGACAGCCGCGTCTTGCCCGCAGGGAAAGCGCAGGAGGCCCTGCAAGAGCGATTCCTCCGGGTTCGCTGCTGGTGCGCTGTGCCTTCGAATGGCAGTGTCTACTCGGGGACGTGGCGGCGGACGGGGCCCCGGTGGGAGGAGGGGTGTTGCGGTTGGTTTGAGGATCCCTGCGGAGTCCCCGGGGCGCCCCCTAAGCTGTATGTTCGCTGGTAGCCGCAGGCAGGCAAGGAGACTCCACACGGCTTCTGAGGGTGCTTATGAGATGAGCGTTTTATGGGGGTGCCACTCCCGGGAGCAGCATGGTTTCTGAGAGAGAAGGGGGGAAGGGGAAGCAAGGGCGAGAGAGGGAGAGCCTAAGGAGAAAAAGGGCCAAGGCCGTGTCTCACCTGCCTCGCATGTCTTAACAGGGAGATTCAAAGGGGGAGCGGAATAAAACTTCGGCCAATGGGATTACAGATGCATGATACTTCAAGGGAGGGATCGCAGGCTTGGAATATACCGGACATTTTCGAGGGGTGAGACAGAGTGTAACATTGAACTAAAATGTAACACCACGGAGGGGCTGGCGGAGGACGGTGTAGGTGGAGGGCGGAGGAGGGAGAGGATGGGGCTCGGCAGGGTGGTATTTTAGCTCAGCCCTCTGCTCCCCTTGGCTCGCAGCTGGCCATCAAAGGTGTTCCGCGGGATCGCATCCGTCATTAGGGCGAGCTGGTGAGTGACCGGGACTAGCGGCAGAAACTGGCACATGATGGGCCGGGTAAACCGAGGCCCAGCAGAGTGGAAGCCGCCAGGACGCCTGGAGGGAGAGCGGGCGTGAGCAGAGTGGAGGGCTCAGAGCATCCTGGGCTGGGTGTGGGAGTCCAGACCAATGGCACAGCATCAGCCCCACTGACGGCATTGTGATTTTCTTGTGGCCTGACGGAACCCACGTATCCAGGGAGATGGTGGTTCTGGACAAGGTGTCCACTGGGTTCCATGGTGTTGTTCAGCTCTCGGATTGGTGTGAGCTCCCTAACAACTTCTTGTTAGTGATGGAGTGCCCTGAGCCGTCGCAGGACCTCTTTGATTTCAATCTGCCATGGGGGCTCCATGTCAGTGGAGGTGGTGCAGGGGCTGTTCCTCCAGGTGCTGAGGCCGTGCATCACTGCAGCAGCTGTTGGGTCCTGCACTGGAACATCAAACCAGAGAACATCCTCCATGACCTGGCCGCTGGACAGGAAAACTGATGGATTTGCCTGTGGCACCTACCTCCAAGACACAGCCTGCCCAAACTTTGCAGGTGAGCCCACCCAGGACCAGGCTCCCGGTCAGTCCCTGCATCTCATGGCCCCACCTGGCTATGGTGCCGGGGGTTGCCCCGTTTGCTGCCAGTCAGGGGCACAGCTTTGACCCACAGAGATCTGCTATACAAGACTGTACGAAAGATCAGAAGAATCATTCCACCTTCTCTCGCTGCTAAACCAGTTCTTCTGTTTCTCATAAAGACAAAATGCAGATTTTCTGTGGATCAATGGCAGCCTATCACATCTGCAGAGTGCAGAGGCTTTTTTCCCCTGCTGCTGTGCTACAGGCAGATTTACCAAACAAGCAGCATTACCAAAAAGGGAGATTCACAGAGGGACCACAAGCAACTGACTTTGTGCACTTAATCTCAAAGGTCACCGCTCTCAGCAGACACAGATAGAAGAGACTCGCTCAGTCCCTGCTTTCTCTGTTGACTCAAACCTGGCCAGCACAACTTTCCCTGATGGAGAATAACAACAAGGGGCAGTTCCCTCACAGCTGTGCAGCCCAGAGATCTTCAGGGCACCATCAGCACCCGGCTTCATAAGTGACCAGCTCTGCTGCTGAGATGGAAACCAACCACCAAATCCTCGCTGACTTCAGCGGCAGCAGCAGTGCCTGCATCGGATCCCCAGGTCTGGGGCTGGGCTGGACAAAGGACACACACGGCACATTGCCCCTGAAGAATGTGACTTTGGAAACAAGCACCTGCCACTGTCTCCTCTTGTTTGTGCTGGGGTCACACCAGCCTGAGGCACTGGGCAGCCCTCAGTGCCAACTGGGACTGCAGATGACAGGCCCTAGGACCAAACACGGAGGGAATTTACTCTCCAGACGGAGCTTGCAGATTGAAAAGGCTGCAGTGAGCAGCTACCTCAAAGGGCAGACGAATGAAGCTCTCCTGCACTTTAGCTGTGCCACACAGCTACACAGCCCTGGGCAAATACGGCGGAGCACAGGGGCAACACAAGGCACAGGAAGAGGGACAAAGCCACTCAAGCACAGAGACTTTTCATGACTGATGGGCCCCAGACAACCCCAAGCATTGCATCACCCACCAGTCCTTATCTGATGACAAAGAGCAGGTACATCAGGTGCTTTGCCTTGCTGGCCAGGATCCTGCCAGGCGCTTTCCTCTCTGCTCTCCTGTACTGCCAGCAGACATGCCCACCTTCTTCGTTGCACTTGCAGAGCCTCATACCTATTAGCCATGGCCACGTGGGAGGCAGGAGGAGTCACGGTGGAGATGTGCCAGCTACATAGAGCAGGAACCAAAAGCATTGATGTGCACAACTGAAAGCCTGCATCTGCACAGGATGTTTTGGCTGTGGCAAGATCCATTCATACGAGAGGGGAGTCATGATGGTTCGTTTTACTGATCTCGGAGTGCAAAACACAACACACTGGGGATTTCAGTATTACTCAAAAGAAATGCACCTTTATTGAATGAGCACAGCAAATGCGATAGACGGATTTAGGGAGAGGAAAGAGATAAATGGGGAGAGAGAAACAGAGAGGGGTTATAGCTAGCAAACATAGAAAGACAAAGTCCTCGTAGTCCAGCCAAAGGAGTTCGCCTAGTCACTTTGGGGAGTGTCTTTGTCGAGGCAGTCCCCACGCAAAGCAGAGACCACAAGCAGTCTCAGATGACAACTCTTTATTATCGAACATGGCTGACCTTTTATACACTTTCTAACTCTTAAGACTTCTTTTACCCTAACTATTGGCCACAATAAATCAACATAACACTATTCTTGAAAAGTTACAATGACTTCAACTAACTTTCTAAAAATACTTTGTCCAGCTGCAGAGTTCTCTTCCTATCTTTCTTCCATTCCTCACTTCTCCTGGTCTCCTTGCTTACAGCCTTGGAGAGAGCTCCTTGCCAGTTTCTTCTTGCTTCTCAGCTTTCTTCTCACACCTTTAGCTAACAGGCTTGCTTATAGCCCCTTCCCCAGGGGAGATCTCAAAGGTTAACTCAAGGTTCTATTATATATATATTGCTGAGGGAGGCCAACAGATCTTGAGGTAAGTCTATTGAAATTGTTGAGGGGGAAAAAGAAACAATTAAGAATAGATGTAACAGGTAGTCCATGTTCTAAGCAGTAGGCAAGGACCATCGTCTTCTTGCTCCAATGGCCACACTTGCAGGCAAATATGTCCCTTTGGTCTGGTCGGCTCCCCCACACACCTGCCCCGTGTTAGGGGTTTCAGTCTCAGTCCTTGGGAGGGGGGAGCTTCTCCGTATAGGGCTCTCATGTCTCAGTCCTTGAGAGAGAGGCTTCTTCCATCTCAGTCGGTCCACCACGGTGGCTGAAAAGCAGATGAGGGTCTTCTTTGGACCACCAAAGGTGACCCCAGAAAAGTCCAACCACGCCAAGAGGTGGGAAGATTCCTGGGCTATTGTCACCAAGCAGGTTCAAGCATATGGGGCGCCTCTCCCCCTGGCAGGCCCTGCTAGGAGCAGTCACAGTAGACACAGCTGCGAACAATCTCTTGGCAGGTCAGAGCTCTGCTCGGGGGCCTCAGGATGTTTGGCATTCATCCACCACCAGCAGACCAGAATTCCTATCAGGCTCCTCAGGGTCCTGATGCCTGTCCTTGAGATGGTCGTGAGGCAAATGAGGGGAACTTTCAGACTGTCTCCTCAGGCTGCCCTGCTCTTCACTGGGTTTTGGCTGGAAATGCAATTGCACTTTCTTCCTCATCCAGAAGTCCATGACTGTGCAAAAACTGGCCAATGAGCAGCATTCCAAAGGCAGTATATGTTGGAGCTGATAAGGGATGGAGATCGTGCCCAATTCCAAGCCACACAAGGATGCCCTTTGGGGGGACTTTCCATTTTTAAGAAAGAATGGCCAGTTCTCAAGGGAATGTAGAGCCTTATGCCCTGGCTGACAAGGAAGGGAATCTTCCAACAGGCTTGAGTGTGTATAGGATTATTATTGTGAGTCCAGCTCCAAGCTGCCATTGCAGAAAGCAATCCTGAAGTGGTCCTTGTCATCGCTTCCGCTTCCTCGATTGCTTTGCTGCACGTTTCTTTGTTTTTGTTTGAAAAGCCCTTAGAGTGGGGATTTAGATGGCGAGGGGCCCATGTGGTCTGGAGAAGGAACAAGAGAAGAACAAACAGTCTTAGTAAACAGCACCAGGATTAAACCAGCACCACAGCAAATCAATTTCTCTGAAGTATTTGACTCCAATGACTGCTGACAAGTCAGGAGTCTTAAGGGAATCCAGGAAGCCAACTGTCCTCATCAGTTTGCCCAGACTAGCACACACACCATCACTGAGTCATTGGCTAGGCCGCAGCCTTCTGCTGCTCGCACAACAGTCTCTGCTTATGTCTTCACTGCACAGGGAAGCTCAGGCAAAGCCCACCCATTCCCAGCTTTTTCCTCAAAGGCAAAAGGAATGCCCCAAGTGCTCCCTGCCTGCATCCAAGCACCACAATGGCTTCTAAAGGGAGTCCAAAATGTCTCTCCCAACACCAAAGAGAGGAGATACATGTGCTACAGCTCATGCTGAGGCACACACACCATGCACTACTCAATCAGACAAAGAATGCACAGGACGTACTCAGCAGCTTCAGGCACCTCCTCAGCAGCCTGACAGCCAGCCCGCTCCCACAGCTCTAGCCTACCTCTGCAGGGGGCTTCCTGTGGGACCTCCCCCCTTCTGAGACATAGCTCTGGCTTTCCCATTCCATTTGGGCCTGAAACACCATCCCTACTTTCCTTAAACCTGTGGTCTGGTAGCCTCTCACCTGACCGGTGCTTTCCCTCCTGGCACCAAGGTCTCTCCAGAACTGTTTCCCAAGGGCCAGTTAAGAGACAGTGCCACCCTGACAGACAGTGTCCAGAGAAACAGTGCCCATAAGGAGGGCAGAGGAGTCCAAAACAACACAAAAGCTCTCTTTTCTCACCCTTTGCCTTTTGACTGGCTCTGCTTCGTACCTCTTCTTGTTCAGCTTGCATGCTGGCAACTTCCTGCTTCATCTCAAGCAGCCTTTTCTCCTGCTCCTTTTGTACCTCTGCAAGGAAGTTTGCCCCTTGTGCCAGCAGCTGCTGTGCCTCCAAACGCTGCCCTTCTGGCTCCTAGTGAGGGGAGGAAGACACTTCCACATGAAGTTCCAGCCAGGCTGCCCCAAAAAATCAGTGGAAGCTTCATGCCTCACACCACCCACCTGAAAAGTGCACATCATGAGTGACTTTGTGCCCTCCAGCAATGCTGTCCTAAGCAGAAATTCAGATGGAGGATCAGCAGGTGGGGGTAAAGGAGATGCCACCTTGCTTTCCTGCTCTGATGGCTGCCTGTTTCCTGGCCCCTCTCTCCTCAGGATTTCTACCTGCTCTCAGAGGCTCTGGTCTCCAAGTGCTGAAGTGGCCTTGTCATCACCTTTGCTTCCTGCATTACCTTGCTGCAGGGATGACAGCAATCAGCCTGTCAGAAGAGGCTTAAGAGAGGCTCCGCTGATTGGAGAAATGGATGCTGCCCAAAGGGAAAAAGAAACAAAACAACCCAAATTAAAAGAGACAAAGAAAAAAGCAACCATTCTTTTCCAATCTGAGTTCCCAACAGGGTCAAGCTGGGTTCCTCTAGTGCCCAGAAATACACAAACATCGGACTGAGGGCACCATCACCTTATCTGCCTTCATGTCCAGGATGCTGCTATAGCAGGAAACATGGCCCTGAAGTGCACTAGTCCATTCCTCAAGGTGTCATCACTTGCTGGGATTTTAGTCCTGATATCACTGTGGGATTGCTGCTTGCTTTCCAAAGGTTTTGTTCCTTTCAGGAAAGTCAACAGACTTATTCTTATACTCCTATTTGCTATTTGAGATATGGGCTATATGGGTGTCCAAGGGAGATGTGGAGCATACAGCATTCCTCAAGAGACTCCCAAGAGCTCTGGAAAGTATTGATCCCACATGTTGTTTTCAGGATGCTGGACATGCAGGTTTACAGCAGCAAGCCAGGAGCAAGGACACAAGCAGCAGGGCGCAGATGTGCTCAGCTCTGGCTTGCAGGAAGAGCGGTGTCTGCCTCGGCATGCCCCTCCCTCCTGTGCTGGCTGGCATCTTCCTTCACAGCAGGCACAGGCAAGGAAGCGGCCCGGTCACCAGCTCCTTGTCTGCCACAAAACCTGGCAGTAAAGCCACAGCCGTTCTCATCGTCTTGACCGGGCCAGGCAGCACATGGGGCTGGCACAAATCCTGCACAGCTGTCCCCGTTTGTCTGGCAGAAACCTCTAAGAGTGGGCTGGGAGGGACAAGCTGGGTACCCTCGGATGCCCCCAGTGAGCCCCCGCAAAGCCCCTGCCTTTTTACAGATCAATCTAAAACCACTTGGCAGGGATTGCTTTCATTGTGTTCCTCAAGCCCCCTGTCCCTGGCATTGCAATACTTCGGTTCCTTTGCTACCAGGTAAACCTGAATGCAGCAGCCGAGAGCAAAAGAGGGCCACAGAAATGACCAGAAGGTGGGAGTTCTCCTCTGAGGAACAGCTGTGAGAGTTGGGCTTGTTTAGCCTGGAGAAGAGCAAGCTCCAAGGAGACCTTTCAATAGTTGTAGAGGCTTCTAAGAAAGATGGGGACATATCTTGTAGCAGGGCCAATTGCAAGAGGATAAGAGGCAATGCTTTTAACCTAAAAACCCCTCATTTGTGATTGGCTCCAAGGAAGAAACTGTATACCAGGAGAGTGCTAGAATACTGGCACAGGCTGCCCAGAGACCTGGGAGGAGCCCCAAGCCCGGCAACATTCAAAGTCCGCTTGGATGGGACACTGAGCAACCTGATCTACTTGGAGATGTCCTTGCTGGTGGCTGGGGTTTTGGAGTAGGTGACCTTCCCTGGTCCCTTCTAACCTCAAGCACTCTTGGATCCTACTTGGTTTCCATTTGAAAAGCACCCAGAGTGGAGGTTACTACATGGGGGGCCCATCTGATTCCCTGGAGTGTGGCCAAGGAGCAAAGAGGAACAGCTGTTTGTCCTGCAGCCCCTTTGCCTTGTACCTGCAGAAGTTCCTTGGCAGAGCCTCGCCTGTCCACATCCATCTGCAGGCAGCAGCCCAGAAATTCACACAAGCCAGGGGGTAGCCTGAGATTGTGCAGATTTGGCACCCCTCGCTTGGCTATCAGGTAGTTAGCCTGAAGCAAAAGGAAACATGAGACTCTACGTGATTCTTCCATATCCTTCAGGGCTCACCTAGACCCCATCTTTTCAGCTCCAGTCGGCAGTGGCAAGTTCTTGCCTTAGCAGACGGTTAGAGATGAGCCTTCTCTCCCAAAGGAAGAAAGGTCCCAGTGCAGCCCCAGCTATTCCATGCTGCACCACGTCTTGCCTCCACAGCTGATGTGAGCCCCAGGGGCAGTTTTAGAATTGGGCCCTGGTGGAAGCCACTTCAAGCTGTGCGAATGGGATTTTGTCTAATGGACAGGGACCAGACGGGCACAGCTATCTGAGCCTATTTGCACCTTACCCTGTCACTGGTTTCTCGAATATAAGGAGCCTCTCCTTTGGCCATTTCTATTCCCACGATGCCAAGGGACCAGGTGTCCACTTTGGGGCCGTATGGCTCTCCTCTCACGACCTCGGGTGCCATCCAGCAGGGGGTCCCGACCATCGACCTCCGTTTCCTCTGCTTAGGGCTGAGCAGAGCACAGAGGCCAAAATCAGCTGAGGAGAAAAACAATTACTGCTTCAAGTAGGAAATCAGGGAAAAGGGTTCCTCACTCTCAGTCTCAGAATGCAGTGCTGAATGAAGCTGGAAAAGCAGCTGGGCTCTCCTTCCTCAGGGGCACAGCCAAGTATCTGCCCGCAAGGGTATGGTTGTGCACGTGAAAACCCCACCCACAATTTCCATAGTGGCTTTTCCTCATTCCCCTGAATGTTTACACTGTAACTCCCTCCCTTTGGAAGGAACACACACAAACCAAAGTTACTCTTGACACCTTATTTCTCTCTAGACCACTCAGCACCTTACAGCTGCACCCTGGCCTTGCAGAGTGCTCCCTGCCCTCTCACCAGCACCAACTGCTGGCACCCGGCAGCCACTCCCAAGCAGCCCCACACCGCCTCCCTGGAGAGCTGCGCCTGACTGGGAATACCCACCCAACTTGACGGAGCCATCCCGGCCCAGAAGGATGTTGTCACTTTTGATGTCTCTGTGGATCACCTGGTTGGCATGAAGGAAAGCCAGGCCTTGCAGGCACTACGAGAGAAAAAAGAAACGGGAGGCCAAAAGTTACCCTGATCTGATCACATCACTTGCAAAAGGAGGCTGCTCCTGAAGATTCCCAGATCTCAAAGGAGCAGTAAGTGCTGGCAAGGGGAAGAGCTTGTAGCTGCAACACTAGGAGAGCAGGATCTTTCCAAAGGAGGCATATTAGCTTTTGAGGGGGAAACGTCAGTCGTTGTCCAAGACAGTCCCCTGCAAAGCCAGTAAGATGACCGCTGCTGCAGCGGATGCACTCTCCCCCTCCGGAGGACAATCCAGGGTTTGCCAAAAGAGAAAAAGTCCCTGCCTTGGGTACCAAGGGGATCACTGTTGGGCGAGAGACTGGAGGACAGGGGTTACATGGCTGCCTTAAGAGAAGACTTGGAAGTAGCTCATTTGTCAGAGTTCAGCAGAAAGCACCAAGGTGGCTGCCATGCCATCCTTTGAACTGGAGACCTGTGACAGATGAGTCTCTCTTTGGCTTTGCCACTTGTTTTAAACTCGCACACCAGTGCCTTTGTGCTTACAGGCCAAGGAGGCAATACAGAAAGGTTCTGGGTAAAGGCTTGGAGAGGCACAGGGCAGAACAGAAAATAACAATGAAAAAGAGACAGGGAGTTCAACAACGGTAGATAAGAGTAAAGAACAGCCTACAGTAAGGGCAGGGACACTGGTAGGCAGTTCTGTGCAGATGCTCCTTCTTCTCTGAAGCATAAGAGCAACCCAGAAAGAAAGCTCTGAACATGGAATCTCTGCCTTAGCCGCGCTTTCCAAGGACGAGCCCATCCAAGCCATCCCAAGCACAAAGGGGACCCCTTACCTCCCGACACACTGTTGCAATGTGTCCTGCAGCCATCCTTCTCATGCAGACCACATCAGCTAAGGAGCCTCCATCCATATATTCCAACACCAGCAGGACAACCTCATTGACAAGGTAGCTGCAAGATGAAAGCAACAGCGTGGAGCTGAATGGGCACAGCTAAATTGCCGTATGGAAGAAAGACTACAGCTGAGTTTTGTTTCCAGGTCACTGCTAAATGAAGACAGAATCAAAAGAAAGACACACTCCAGCCAGGCTACCCAGTGTCTGCCAACTCTGCCGCCTAAATGAGGAAGGCACATCCATGGAAAAGGAGACGGCTTAGGTGGCAGGCAGGGGAAAAAGGCAGTTTTGTGAGGGCAAAGATAAATCTGGAAGCGGACAGATCCCAGCAGCTGCTTCATCATCTTCATACACAAATTGCACCAAGAACTCCAGCAGCAAGGAGACACAGATTTCACACCTTTTACTCAGGGCAGGAAGGTGTGCAGCAGTGCCATCACCCTTTGGAAAACCTTGCAGAAAGAATAGTCACAAACAGGAAAAACAATTGGCAACCTGGCAAATGATGTGCCTCCTAGCCAAGCCTTTTGGCATGCAAGGCAATGGAAAATAGTGGGAACAGCACAAGGGAAATCATCTCTGGGATGCTTTCTCAGCACTTCTCCTCCGACACTTGGAAAAATAATCACGTCCCAAAAGAGCAAAACAACATGCAGCCAGTGAACATACAGGCTGCTGCCTTAGTGAGAGAGCCAGGTTTCTGAGATCAATCTTCAAGCTGCTTATGCCAGGAACCATTCCTGGTAACAAATGCAATCTCCTCCTATGCCTCGTACAGGTGTGGATTGATGTTCATTGAAAGATCCATTTTCTGCCAGAACTACTTACCTTTCAAAGTAGGTGACAATATTGGGGTTCTTATTTTCACGCATGACCAGGATTTCCTTTAACACTTCCTCACAGCCCTGGTGCTGGAGATTAAGTTGCTTTACGGCCACCTATAATGACATTGAAAGCTGTTAGGGACAGACATCACCAGAGCTTCTTTCTCTGTATACTCACAGGCCTGGATGCCTTGTCACCTCAGTCAAAAGAGACTCTAAACCACCAACCACAAAGCGCTAACAGCACTCTCTGCACCCCCAGACTTCTCAAATAGACTTTGTTTCGCACCACTGTTATCATTTGCACACGTCTTGCAAGCCAAAAGTAATTTTGGTCCTGTGAAGACAAATTGAAACCACTGAAGATATGGTAGCATTTCTAGGGGCTTTGAGCAGCGTTTCAGCGACAGCAGCCATTTCGATTGTGTGCCAAATAAACACGCACAAACATGACGGGGAAAATGCTGTCCAAAACAGAACTCCAAAGCGACTCAAAGTAAAGATACAATCTTAGCACATCCTTACTTCTGCCTTTTGGGTTTTGTAACTGTGAAGGACAATCGTGACCATGCTTTAGACTTGAAATTATTTCATGTGTTTAGCAATGAATAACCCTCTCCATGGTACACTATGGATGCGTCCCAGCTTTTAAGTATAGGGCTTGGGGCTTTCGTACACCTCGTGGACCTCCCTCCAAGGGAAGTACCTGATCTCAGCACCACTGGTGGAGAAGGAACTACCTTATCTAATGCCTTACTAGTAAGGAAGATGGAATGTATTTGCTGAGAGCCAAAATCCAGAATTCTGAACTCTGAACTTTTAGCCTCAAAGAACAGCGTGATTCTCTAAAACACCTCCATGTCCTTTCAGTACAAACAGCATTTCCATAGTGAAATGTCACCAACACAGGATCAACACAAGGTTGTATCACTTCAGGCTCTTCATCCACTTCTTCTCATTTATCTGTGTGTGTTTGTGTTTGTTTGGGTGTCTGTGTATGTGAACTAGGTTCCCCAGGAGTAAAAGGCAAAACAGTGTTCCACACAAGATCTCTCCTTCTTTAGGTCTTGCATTATATTTTCAAACTGAACCACGTGATGGAAAACAATGGGAAATACTATCTGTGTCTGAACCTGGGCTTAAAAGGAATTGGCTGGAATGACAGCTCTTGCCATCAGCTAATCTATGCATATTTATGCAGTAAGTCCAAGGGTGTCCTTCTCTGAAGGACACCACTGTTATCCTGGCATCCATTCAAGGTTGTCCTTCCCTGAAGGACACCACTGCTATCCTGGCATCCATTCAGGTAGGCAAGAAGGACAAAGTCTGTCCAAAATGCATTTTGCAGCCAGCCTCTAGACAGGCTGCTCCTGCGGGACAGCCTTTGCAGCAAAGACAGGCGGCCCAAAGCTCTGGCCACAGATCACATGCCAAGGGAAAGCACTCAAGAGCTGCAAAATCTGCATGGGCACTTACCGCTTGTCCTGTGGCAGCGTTGACGGCCTTATAAACAGTGCCAAAACCCCTAGAAACAGAGCAGTGGCAAGAACAGAGAAGCTGTTCAGTGCTGAGAAGCAAAAGGCAGCCCAGGCAGGAGCTCTCTGCTGCCTGCAGTGCCTCTAAAACACCGGGGTTTGTCTGCTCTTCAGCCAATGGCCCAGCAGCCCAGCAGCCCTCTGCCCTGCAGAGTGTCCAAGAGAAAAGCCGGGTCCAACAGGAAGAAAAAGGGCTGCTACAAATCTCAAATGTACACACTAGATGAAGCATGCGGGGCTGTTCTTTGCCTTTTCCTTCTTGTGTCTGTGCCTGTGACGTGCCTTTCCAGGCAATGAGACACACAGTCCTGCTGGGCCTTCTCACCGCTCTCTTTTGATCCTACCTGCCAAACTCAGGCAATGCCACACAGCCTTTCTTATTTTCCTGGCCACCGAATATGGTTTCCAGCACAATACAGCTAAGAAATTCTACTCAGAGCTGTTATCTGACAGCTCTCAGGTGGGAAGCTGCTCTCTCAGGTTTCTCTTCCTTCATGAGTCTGGTCATATTACTTTGAATCATACAAACCCAAGTCTTCAGGGAACCTGGTGCCACATCTTGGAGAGATAGGAGAGCATCCACATCCTGCTCCTTCAGGCAGCCAAGACATTGTCAGCATTCAGTTATCTTAGATGATGCCTTGTACTGCCACAGTACAGAGACAGGGACAATCTGGAGCCAGGGTCTGAAGATGCTTGCAGCTTGCCTAACTTTACATGTGATGTTGCACCACCAAAATTCCTGGCCTGTGGTTCTGCAGAAGTCAGCGTGCCTGCACTCACCCACTGCCAATACGTTTCCACCTGGCGTACTTCTTCTCCGGATCTCCCACACTCACCACATGCCCTGAAAGAAACAAAATGCAAGAAGCAAACTTCAAAACAGAGATCCTGACTTCCAGGAGATCTGAAACTCAGCTCCACTCTTTGGGGCTCTGAGCAATTTATGGTCGCTTGGCTAACAATACCATCAACGAGAACAGCAGCAACAGAAGCCCCAGCAAGACAGGCAGCTCTGGCCTGCACAGAGTCTGATTCTCCCATACTCCTTTGAAGGGCTGCCTTGAGGGGAATGTCCCAACTTTCCCAGCTTTCTCCTTTCCCTGTTTCCTCATGGGTTGTGTGGCCCCTTTCCTCCCTGAGAGCCAGCTCACTTTGCCCTGCCCTTTGGTACCGCCACTGCACCAGCCCTTACTTAAACATTGTGCAGAGGACATGGCTCATCTTTTGTCTCTAGTTCCCCTTTGGCGTGCTCAAATAAACCTTGCTGGAACTGACCTTCTAAAAGGCCTCTTGGCCACGGTGCACTGAGCTTGCCGTGGTGAGTGTGGTGTGTGTGGACTTGACTGCCTTCCTGAATGCTTACCCATGTGGCTTTTCCACAGGAAATGCCTTTAGGGAAATAGGTAGCAGCAATCACCATCTAAACCCCCTCGCTGCTACAGTAGACCCCACTCAAGACAGAACATGATTGTCTTTGAATTCAGACCCACGGAGGAGTCGATCAATCCACCTTTTGTCCCAACAGCTGATGGCAGACCCTGAGTCAACTGGGCCCTGTTCTGAATAACCTGACCCCATATTCTCTGACAGCACTGCACTGCCAGCTCTTCCTAGTTGTAAGAAGCAACTCAGTTTTACTGCAGAGTCATTAAGGCCTTGGTTTGTACACTGTCCTTGAGTGCAGGAATCTATGCAGGGATTGATGCCAATGCTCAGTATTCCAAGAATATTTACCAGCTGGGCACAAGCAGTGACAAAGTGCCTGGTACTGGAGGAACATGCAGCAGAGAGGCTGCAGGCTTCCTTCTGAGAATTGCCTGCAGAGCGCTTTTATCTGACCATGCCACACAGATGTGTCTCTCTGATGCATCTTCCTAAACACCCAATTAAAATATCAAACAGGGATTGTAACAAATGTGCTTTTCCTCTTTTGGGGCACTTTGAAAACAACTCTTTCAATCTGATAAACTGGGATTGTTCTAAGAATGTAACTTTTTAACTTGTAGGGGCTACTGAAAAAGATCTCTTCCTCTCTTCTTAGTTCTATCACCTGATGTTCTCTTCAAGGAGTTCAGGCTAACCAAAATGTCGAATTCTTATCAAACCACAGTGTAGAAAGAATAGTAGAAATACTGACAGTCATAAAAACAACACCATTATGAAACCAGCCACAGAGCCAATCAATGTCTCTGAAGTAATATTACTCCAATGAGTCAAGAGTCCTAAGTCAGGAGCCTAAAGGGAATCTAGGAAACCATTTCTTCTGATCACTTTGGCCACACTAGCACATACACATTCCCTGAGTCATTGGCTAGATCAGAGCCTACTGCTGTTCTGGACACAATCCCTGCTTTTGTCTTTACTGCACAGGGAAGCTCAGGCAAAGCCCACCCACTCCCAGCTTTTGCCTCAAAGGCAAGAGAAACGCCCCAAGTGCTCCCTTGCTGCCCCCAAGCACAACCCTGGCTTCTGTAGGGAGTCCAAAAGGTCTGTCTGACACCAGAGTGGGGAGGAACATGTGCTACAGCTCATGCTGAGGCACACACACTATAATACACTGCTCGATCGCACAAGAAATCCCCAGGACGTACTCAGCAGCTTCAGGAACTGCTTCTCTCTCTCCTGGCTCCAGCGGGGCAAACTGCTCATGCTCCGGTTTTCAGGCTGCGGAGAGGAGGCTGCTTCCGAGGATGCGGCTGCGGCGGCAGCTTTGATGGCACATCCTGCTTCCATCTGGGACAAGAAATTTGGTTGTGTCAGAGAGGTGCCTGGCAGAGATGCCTCAGACACAGCATTTCAAAGTCAAGCCCTGAGGAACAACACTGGTGTTAGGCTGCAAGCTGAGCTGTCAAGTCTTCCTCCTCAAGTCCAACGCAAACAGCAGTCAGAGACTAGAGCTTGTCACAGCCAGCCGTAGTAGAGACTGGGAAAGGGAAAGAACAACTGCACATTTCACCCCTTTCTGAGGACTGCATTCACCATGGACAGGGACAAGTGCTTCAGAATCTGTGTGGGTCTCCATGCTGACCTGAACAAACCCCTCAAAAAACAAAGTGAGCTCTAAGAGGCCAGCAGAAATACATTCACAGGATTGCTGGCCCAGCAGCCAAAGCACAAGCCCTGCTGCCCAGGGCAGCAGCTGAGACTCAGTGGCCCAGTAAGTGTCCTTCTGACCAGCTGCCATGGAGACCTCAGAGCGTGGCACTCAGACACATTGCCCCCATCCACCTGCTGCTCTGCAGGGCAAAGGCAACAAGGGCAGAGACCACTCGTTGTGTGACTGCAGTGCCTCCTGCTCTTTCACTCACCTGCTTTAGTTCAGCCAGCTTGTACTGCAGCAGGACCTTGCGCATCCTCTCCATGTTTTCTTGGTGGCTCTTCTCCATTGCCTTCATCTTCCTCTGAGCTTCCTGCAGTTCTGCCTGCAGGTTGTCCTTGATATTTGGTCAAGAGAAATCTTACAGGCACCTGCCATGACGCTCAGATTCCCTCTTTTCCAATCTCAAAAGCACTTCTATTCCGCCACTTCCTTCTGCTTCTCCAGCCAGCTGTAACCCTTCCATGCTAGCTATTTATCCTGGGGCTCAGTGCTGGAGCCTGCCAGGCTCTGTGCTTCCAGTGCCTGCAAGTAGTCCTTGCCCTCCAGCAATGCTGTTCTAACCCAAAAGCTAGAGGGAGTGTCTGCAGGTGTAAGAAAGGAGATGCCACCTCCATCCCCTGCTCTGATGGCTCCCTGTTCTCTGGCCCCTCTCTGCTCAGGATTTCTGCCTCTTCTCAGAGGCTCTGTTCCCCAAGTGCCCCTGCCCTTTGATCAAGGAAGAGCTGCAGATGGACTGCAGGACTAGGACATGGCCAGCACTTTGATGACCCAGTCACAAGACAGGCCACCAGCTGAAATACCAGAACCATGGGGCCTGTTGCATCTGCTTCAAGCTCAAAGGGAAGGCCTCTTTCCACCATGGAAGGACAGAAAGCAAGGAATCCACTTGCTGGGACTGCAGTTGGAAGCAAGGTCAGCAGCCGTCTGCGGCATGGCACGAGGCTGTGGGGAAGATCCTGCCCCTTTGCTGCCATGCTTTGGGTGGTGACCACCCAGTCTCCTGGGGAACTTGGCTTATGCCCATCCTGAACCTGTGGCTGCATATACTGTCCCAGCATTGGCCTCTGGATCTTCCCAGGCTGTCGAGTATGAGCCCTTGAAGCCCCCTGCTGCCCCACTCAGCAAAGCATAGCCCACAGCTGATGCTTGAGGCCATGTCACATACTCAGGCCGCTCTGCTGCTAAGCCAGCCTTACAAACTTGCCTGAAATCTTTAGTTGTGTATTGCTTCTTACCAGGTTTTGCACAAGCTGCCTTTTTTCCGCTTCCTGAGCAGATTGCCAGAGTCTCAGAGCCTTCCTGCACTGCTCCTCTGCCCAGCGGAGCTGTTGAGCCATGTCTTCGCATTGCTGCTGGCTGAGAGATCTTACAGCTAGCAGCTCACGACGAAGGCCCCTCACATCCTCTGCAAACATGACACATGGCCAGAATCAGAGACTATCCAAGCCAAGGGATCTGCTGACCTTAAGCCCTTTCAGTTTCAGGCAAGGAGGGACCGGCCCTCAGCTGCTTCACTCCTCAGAAGCCCTGCGGACCGAGCTGGCTTGGGAGCAACTGCACAGGGCAGGGCCACCAGCAGAAACAAAGCGCACGAGGCTCTCACCGAGTATCGCCTCCTTGGCCTGCGTGGCTGCGCGCACTTGGGCTTGCACACGGCTCCTGGCGATCTCCAGCTCCGATATGTGCTGCTGAGCCTCCAGCAGGCTGCTTTGCAGGCTCTCCTTCTCTGACCTACAAGTTGTGAACATGAAGAGCAATTGTTCCTGGCACACAGGGGCAGTTTCTCCAGAAAGATGTGACTTAAGATCTCTACGCCTTAGTATGGATAACGGCTTGCATGGAAACTCAGATACAGCAGGACTATTTTCTCACTTTACATAGCAAAGCAAGGTCCTCCAGGTGACTGGGCAGCCTTTCCTCATGGCCTAGCCCAGCTGAGTTTGATCTCAGCAGCCAGAGCTCAAGGTGCTGTTGCCTGACCTATCAGACACACGCCTGCGCCCACCAAGTATCTGCAAAGGAGCAAAAGCCCAGCCTCTGCTCACTGCCCTGAGCTCATCAGCACTCCCAAGCCACTCTGCAGGGGACAGAACAGGGCACTCCTGGCTGACTCGTCCATGTTTCATGCCATTCTTAGTGTACGTATCGTTTCTTTGTTTGCCAGGCACTCTCTGAGTAAAAGGGACTAAAAGCATTCACCAAACGATACAGTGAAACCTCCAGCTTCCAACACCATGAGTAGGAGAGCAGAAGTAGGTTTTTATCTGAAGAACTGTCTCAGGGTGATGGACCATTTCCTGCCATTCAAATGACTGGAATTTGATGAACAAGACCACTCACTTCCTTTATTTTTGACTAACTAAACAAGCAGTGCCCAAATATCTTGGCACTCTTGAAAAAGGAAGAAGCAACAGCCAAAGGGACCTTGACTGGTTACAGAGGTGGGTGGACAGTGGGCAAGAATCAGTGCGGAGCAAGAATCCCCAGACACTGTCAAGAAGTCACAAGACCTTTCTCTTCTGCTGCTGCTGCTGTTTCTAAGCAGATCTAGGTCCTGCACCATACTTCACAAGAGTGAGCTCTGAAGGGTCTCAAGATTTTCAGCATGACCCTCCAGCTTCCTATGAAGCATCAGCGAGATACTCAAAAAGTTCACATGGAAGAGCCTTGAATTTTGAAAATCCCCTGTCCAACTACTTGGCAAGGAAAGATTGATGGTCAGATGCACCCAAGGACAAAGCAAAACCAGAGGGAAACTTCTGGTTTCAGCAAACATCTGTACGCTTTGCTTGGTACTCAATTCAGTGCTAAGTTGGCTTGCTTTGTGCTTGTCAAAGGAATGTGCAAAGGGTCCCAAGCATGTGCCTAAAAAGAGCTTTTCGGGCATGAGCTGGCAGAAAAAAATATTCAGGCCAGAGCATCCTTTTCTTTTGACTCGTGTCTCTTTGCTTCTCAGTCCGAGAAACATCTTGGGAGCACACAGCAGGAAGTAAATCCTGACAAGATATGCAGCACCTTTGTAATTCCAGACCTTCAATAATGTCACGCCCAGGATCTCCTCCCTGCCTTTACCTGGCCTCTGCCAGCTGCTCTGAAAGGCCTCGTAGGTCCCGCTCCGTGGCTACCAGTCGTGCTTCCAGGGCAGCGTTCTCTTGCGCCAGCACCGCCTTCTCTCTGCACACCTGGGACAGTGTGTGCCCTTGGCGAGAGAATTCCTGGAGCAGCTTCTCCAGACCCCTGCGGGCTGGCCGCTGTCGGCGGCAAACCTGGAAGGGGGGAGGCACCATTTTCCAAGAGGAATCACAACAACAACAGCAGCAGAGTCTGGGTCTTAGCTTGCTGCCAGAAGCAGCATTTGGGGGGGTCTTGCTAGGACAAATCCCTCTCCCACAAGTGCTGCCTAGGAACAAGATGAGCATAACTTTGGCACTGCTAGAGGAAGCTCTTCCTTCAGCAGATCCTTCTGAGGCTGCCATACCTCCTCTGTCTGTGCCGCCACTGCAGACGCCCTCTCTAGGGAGGAGTGGTGCTTTCTCTCAAATGCAGCCAACTCCTTCCATCTATGACAAGCAGACACACAAACAAGCCTTTAATGGCAACACGGTCTTCTTGCAAAACCAGGACTACATACCGTGTCCCACATAAGGCAGTCTCAGGGGCTTCCAACAGCCCTCTACTTCCACCTCAAGAGAATGCTGCAATTCCCTCCCTAGACCAGTATCTCTCTTTGTCGTTCGTGCGGGTGAAAGATTCACCACTGAGGTAGTTTTATTCCGCTCCCCCTTTGAATCTCCCTGTTAAGACATGCGAGGCAGGCGAGACACAGCCTTGGCCCTTTTTCTCCTTAGGCTCTCCCTCTCTCGCCCTCGCTTCCCCTTTCCCCCTTCTCTCTCAGAAACCATGCTGCTCCCGGGGGTGGCACCCCCAATAAACGCTCATCTCATAAGCACCCTCAGAAGCCGTGTGGAGTCTCCTTGCCTGCCTGCGGCTACCAGCGAACATACAGCTTAGGGGGCGCCCCGGGGACTCCGCAGGGATCCTCAAAACAACCGCAACACCCCTCCTCCCACCGGGGCCCCGTCCGCCGCCACATCCCCGAGTAGACACTGCCATTCGAAGGCACAGCGCACCAGCAGCGAACCCGGAGGAATCGCTCTTGCAGGGCCTCCTGCGCTTTCCCTGCAGACAAGACGCGGCTGTCAGCCTTCGGGCCAGGGCCGGGAACGGTCCCCGACCTCCCCACTCCAGCCCCCCAAGCACTCCTGGCAGGGCATCCCCATTGGAACGGGACACCTGCGGCACGGGCGGGCGGCTCCTCTGTGGAGCGGAGGAGCTCGGGCCGGGGAAAGCACTGCCGACTCCTCTATGGACTCACTTCATCATTTGAGCAATACTGCGGCAGCCCGCAGATCATGAAACAAAAAGGGAAAAATCACCCACTTGCAAGAATGCCCAGAGCGTGCAGTGAAAAGAGGAAAAAAATGGACCCTTGCACAAATCCCAGGCTTAGATGCAACTCAAATGGAAAAATAAGGACGCTTGCATGACTGTGCAGACTATGCAAAGAATGAGAATGAAAAAACACTTGCATGAGTTCTTGGATTGTACAGCAAAACATGGGGAAAAAAAGAGATACTTGCAGCAATCTACACACTGTACAAGAGGATGGAAGTAAAAGGCACACCTGCATGTGTTTGCAGACTCTACAACTGCAGAGAACAAAGAAAGGATGCCTGCACACACCATGCTGTGCAAGAGACATCCCCTTTTTAGCTGAAGCTGGTGGCAGGAGCTTTACCAAACATTTGGCATCTCCATGCCATTTTTGCTTCAATATGCCGCCCCAACAAAAAAACTTCTACATACCCATCGGACCATCAACAACTCTGCAGGATGACAGCAACAAATAAGCCCTGCCAACTGCTCAATGGATTCACTCCATCATTTGATCAGTGCTGCTCATGTCTGCAGGCCAGGAAACAAAAAAGGAACAAAAACCCACTTGCACAAATCCCCCAGCTATGCAAGGAAAAGGTGAAAAAGGGCACACCCGCAGCAATTGGCCAACTGTAGAAGAAGAAGGCAAAAATAAAAGACACCTGAACATGTCTGCAAACCCTACAACTGCCGAGGCAAAAACCACAGATGCCTGCATTTGGCCACAGACTTTACAACATCAGGTGACAAAAAGGACTCCTTTGACAGGGCACACACTGCCCCAAAGCAGTGCTAAGCCCGCTTACAGTGCATAACCCATAGCTCAGAGGATCCAAGAGTAACACAGAACAGGCACCAAGCCCACACACCCTCTACTTTGGCCACCAAGGCTTCTGACTAAAACTAGTTCCCTACATTGCAATGCCTGTCATTCCTGCCCATTCCCTACATGGCTAACATCAACCAGCACATCGTAGGATTCACCCAAAGAAGAACTATTTTTTAGTGAGGAAAAAATGACAACTAACAAACCACCCATATGTGTTTGCATGACACTGGAGCGGCGTTTGTGTTGTCAATATGGCAGGGACACGTCCTGTGCACGGGGCAGTGCCCATGTCCTGTGCATGGCAGGGGGTGCCCTTGGAGCAGCCCTCACGGTGTGGGTGCAGCCATGGGCGCGTTTACCCGTTCTCTCCACTTCCACCAGCTCCCAAGTCAGCCCTTCTCCTGAAAAATTCTCTATCCAACATTCAGCTCCTGGTGCCTTTGCAAAATCCCACTCCCAGGTGGGAAACCTGCAATTCAGATTCCTCCTTGGATGTGGGTTCGAAATCTCTGTCATGCCCAGTTTGGATATGTACTGCACAGTACTGCATTTTTCAGTCATTTGCTGCACTCCCACTTCTGGCCTGCAGGAGCTGAGAAAATTGATGCTGGTTTTCCTCAGCTAACTCAGGCTTTTCTTTCCTGGGCCACATAGCCCACTGAAACGAAAATCCCACGTCCTCTGCGGACAGTTGCAAGCACCAAAAGGGGCAAAGAAGACAAAGGGCAGGTTCCCTGGAATTTCCTCTGTCGTTTTGTTCTAGACCTCCTCAGAACATGCCTCAGGTGCCAGCCTGACGGGTAACAGGAGAAGGCCGCAGGTCAAGAACAGGAGTTCAGCCAATGGCTACAGGAAGCAGAGGAATTTGCAAGGCAGCTGAGTGCGGCAGATGGCGGAGGCTTGCCAAGCTGCCTGCTCTTGTCTTGCTGCTGAAACCCTGAACTGCACTGCTCTTGGGAACAACCCTTGGGCCTAAATCCCACTGGAATCAGCATTTCTTAGAGGGATTGGCATTTGCTGAGGAAGGCCTTACACTGCAGCTAACCTGGGCCATGTGTTAGAAAGGAGGAAGCTAAGTGAGTCTCTGGCATTTCCTAGCAGGAACAAAGCCCTAAGACAGGAAGCAGCACTCTCAGGCTGCTCTCATGGGATAATCCCAACAAGCTGAAGACACCTGGGTAAAGGGGTGAATACGATGGTGAGCTACGCTGGCCTGCAATAGCAAGGTCCTGGACATGAAGGGAAGGGGCACAGAGTGTCCTTGTGTCCTGTTTCTGCACCTTTCTGGGAACCAGAGGAATCCTGCCTCCGCCTGTGAGGAATTCAGCAAGGGAACTAATAGTTCCTTTCGGCTTTAGCTTTTGTCTTTCTTTTCCTTTAGGACAGCAGCGCTTTGTAACATCAGCTGAGCCTGCCCTCAGGCTGCCTGACTGGACCCCGTCAGCAAAGGAAGTGCAGGAAGCCTGGAGAGGAGGCACCTGTGCTTGAGGAGGCTTTGTGCCCTGCCAGCTCAGTGCAGGACTGGCAAACAAAACACGGAAGTGCTGCACTCCATGGGAAGGTTCCCTTGCCGGTCAGCCCGCGCTTAAGCTGTGCTTTGCCCTGGCGCTGTCCATGGCCCTGGCGCTGTGCCTTGCGGCCGCACAGTCCCATCTGTGGCTTCGCGCGGCTTCGCAGCTGCCCGAGGCTCTCCCCCCTCACAGAGGGGCCCCGCCCCGCCCCGGGCGCCCCCTGGCGGCTGCCCCGCCCCGCCCTTCCCGCGCAGGGGCGCTCCCTTCCCATGGCGCCGCCCAGCGGCAGCCGCCCCTCACTGCAGGCACGGAGGAGGGCTCGGGCCCTGCTGCTCGGCCTGGCCCTTGGCTCCCTTCTTTTCCAAGAGACAAGAAGGCTTGAAAGGAAGCCTTTTCCAGCTGTGTCCCTCTGCTTTACTTTGTGGGCTTCGCCAGTCTCTCTGAAGCTGGCCGTAGAGCGCCTCCACAGTGCTGGTGCAGGAAAAGGCCCCTTCCTTCTCCCACCAGCTGTCATTATTGCCTCAAAAGCACTGTCCAGCTCTGGAAGGAGAAACAGCCCGCAGCACAGTGGTGCCATCCCTGCCCAGCCGGGGCTCTCTGGCAGAGCAGCAGCAGCAGCAGCAGCAGCAGCAGTAGGGCTTGCCTTGGCATCACCTGGGAAGCCGGAAGCCTCTGTAAATCATCAGGTTCCCAGGCTGCACCAGCTCCTGATGCTGGGTGAATCCTGCTAGCTCTGACCATTTCCAAAAGGTTATAAAAGCAGCAGTGTAGACGTGCATGCAGATCAACCAGCATCCAATAAATGGGTATTACTATGAGGGTTTGTGTGGCATTTTTAGGGCTGTCATGCTGATAGTGCCTCCTTGAGAGTTTGTGTGCAATGCCATTGCTGGGCCAGCTTCCTCCCCAAGCTGTCATCCCCAGCCTCATTCTCTGGCTGTGGTTGCATCTGAAAGCACAGTTGCCCAAGTTCCTGAGTTCCAGCTCTCAAGCTGGAGCAGCAACCTGTGCTGTGTCACAGGAATGAATGGTCTGTCTCCACTTCACTCTGCTGGCAGAAAGCACTTTTCCTAAGACGTAGGCCGTAGAAAGTAGAGGAAAAACTTGGTTGGAAACTCTTGGGGTGGGGGCAGTCTGCTAGAGCTTTCTGTTGCTTTCCTTTGAGGAAACAGCAGTGTTTTGAGAATGGTGGGCAGAAAACGGTGTGTGTGGTTCTGGGGACTGATTTGTAAGCAGTGACTGCTTGAAACTCCTCCCTGATGTCTAGTCTAGAGGAAATTGGGGTCACCAAGCAACATTTTAAAGCTTTGGGATTATGACACCAGAAAGGCACAAATGTGCTGTCTGAAGATGCAAAGGCGTCTCTCATCCAATCAGACATTTCTTGAGAATTGTCCTGACTTTCAGTTTGACACACAGAGGGAATTTGCATCAGGACAATACCCAGCCTCCCACATGTCACACGTGGAGTCTGACCAGCTCCTCTCTCCACTACACTTGCTGGGCTCATGCCAGTGGTGGTCCTGGGGCTGGGAAACACCTGGACTTCTGTAGAGCCCTTCCAAAATGCTAATGTGGCTGCAAGAGCAGGCAAACAGCAAAAGCCCAGATCCTTCTCCATTCTTTTTAGTTTTTAACTGAGAAAAAAAATCACAGGAGGTTTTCCAGGCACTTGCTATGAATGCTCAAGAAAGTATTTTTGGACGGGAGAAAAAAACCTGGTTTCAAGAGCAGAGGAGAGGAGGGGGAACAAAGCTTTTGAACTTTGAAAGGCTTGTGGTTGCTCTGTTATCCTGCGCCTGCCTTCCTTAGCTCTGCCCACCAGCTGAGCTCTTTTGTCTCTGCCTCATAACTCCCTTTTAGGTGGGACTTGCCCCTTTTGGTGCACTGGTTTCCTCTCCCCACCAGCTTCTACGTTGTCCCACATTGGGGATTAACGTTCTTTTCCTTCTTTCTGTGGGTCCATTAGAGTCAGATCCCTGTGACTGCAAGATGCATACTCCAGGGAAGCTTCCAGACGTGAGGCAGAGCCCCAAAGGCTTCTTGGAGGTGCCGTAATTGAGCAGCAGCAGTGTGCTGTGTGTGCAGCAGGTTGGTTACTTGGCTTTTTCTCCCCACTTAGGTGTCATTCTTCCTCCAGGGAGCCCTACAGTTTGCTGGTTGGTGTTAGCCATGCAGCACATGGGTGGGAATGGCAGGCATTCCAATGGAGGGAATTCTCTGGGATATTAGCAAAGCACGATTTCATCCACAGAATTTAGGCAAGTGTTCTTGGTTTTGGTCAGAGGCGCTGCTGGCCAAAAGGGCGAGTTGCCTTTGCTTTCCTCACATCCTGGCTCTTTGTCAGTGTTCAGCTTGGCGTACAGGGTGTATGGGCTTGGTGCCTGCTTTGTGTTACTCTTGGATCCTTTCAGCTGTGGGCTATGGACTGCAAGGGGCTTTTGTGCTGCTTTGGGTCAGAGGAGAACTTTCTGGGCTTTTCTTTTGTGTTGACTGTGGAGAAGGCTTGGTTGCTATGCATGAATTCACAGACCAACCCAGAGCAGCTGCTATTGTGATGTCAGCAGAGGGCTGCCACATCACAGCCTTGTCAGCAGGAGGTTTTCCTGGTGCCCGCAAGGCCTCAGCATCCAGAGCAGCTCTTGGCGTGCTCGATGCAGGAGGATCACCTCGACTGAGCTGTTCTCAGTTTACAGCGGGTGTCCTTCTGTTTCTGTCTTTTCTTGCACAGTCCGTGGACTCGTGCAAGTGTGCTGTTTTTCCCCTTTTTCCTTGCACTGTCTCTGGACTTGTGCAAGTGGGGGTTTTTTTCCATTTTTTTTCCCAGCCTACGGACTCGAGCAGCACTGCTCAAACGATGGAGCGAGTCCGTAGAGCATTCAGCAGCGCCTTTTCATTGGTGGCTTCTCGGAAAGCTTTTCGTCGTTTGACTGGTAAATAGAAGGTTTGTCCTTGGGGCAGCAAGTGGGAACAAAAATGGCATAAAGTTGCCATATGTTTGGTAAAGTTCCTGTCAAAAGCTTCAAATTAAATGGGGGGTGTCTCTCGCCCAGCATGGTGTAGGAACTTCCAAAGTGCAGCTGGGAGAGCTTTGCAGGCGTCCTTCAAAAAACTGTGTGCTCCTCTGCAGAACTGAGGAAAAGCATCTTTTTTTCTGCATTTCGTCCTTAAAGGATGTGCCTGTCTAACAGGACCCCCTCTGTGTGCTACAAGAGCCATTGGCTTTGCCCTGAGGGGCAAACTGCCGAGCAGTTTGTGTGTGCTCCTGAAGCCCGGAGCTGGGCCTGTGCTGTGTCCCAACAGAACTGCAGGTGCCATAAGGAGTTTGCTGGAAGCTTTTGTGGGGAATTGTGTACAGCAACCCCATAAGACATGCTGCGTGACATTTACAAAAAGCAAAAGCAAGTCCAGGAAAGAGAGGAGAAAAAAGCTGCTTTAGCTGTAGGCTGGACAATGCGCTCCCATGTATGCACTGACCTCTAAGAAACAATTTGCATAGGCACAACCTAGTTTCTAGTTCCTTAGTGGCAAAGCCAAGAAAAAGTGGACACAGCCTCTGTTGTTGGCCTGCAGTCATTCTTGTTGTGCTAAAGAAGTGTTGCTCCTGGAGGGATGTTGTGAAAGGAAAATGCTCTCTGCTTGCTTGGGCTTGTTCTGTGAGATTCCTCAGCACCAACAGTTTTCTAATAGTACCTGTTCATTTTCCCTTGCCCCCGGCAGATCGGCTCAGACGTGGAAGGAATCAAGGGCATGGTTCGGTGAGTGGGACGGGCACCCTTGACATTGCTGGTGTCTGAGGATTGTGCAGCAAACTGTGGGCTTGGCCTGTTGCACTAGAGTGCCAGCCTGGCAGGCCGAACCAAGTCCACATCAACGTCTGCATGAACACCACCAAAAGGGTTCCATCAGTTTCCTCCTTTTCTGCTGAAGAGCTTTACACTAATGAAGGTCAAGCTTTGCAGGCAGGAGGCTGCATGCTGATTGTAGCCAGGCTGAAATATCTCCTTCAGAAGCATGTGCAATCCTGTCTAAACATTAGTCTTATTAGCCCACTTGAACTGAGTTTTAATAACTGAGTATCTCAATTTTATCTAAATTCATGACTTCTGCTCAGGACATCTGGGGATAGAGCTCAGGAGAAATCAGGTTCCAAATGACAGGTTACTCCCTGTCCCTCACACTGCTACCTGCCTGCAGGGCATAACAGCAGCAGCAGAACCTGCTCTGGCTCCCTCTCTTTCTCCAGAGGCTAAAGGGGAGGCAAAGGACAACAAACCTCCAGGTGTTGTGAGTCCAGGGCCTGAGCATCCTGCACCAATCAGTGGCAGCTTTGGTTGGTTCAGTGCAAAGCTCTGGTGCAGTGCAGGGCTGCAAGTTTCAGAGCAGGCAGCACTTGCTCTTTGTGGCCGACGATGCTGTGGGCTGGAGTCCTGCCATGACCTAGCTCTTCAGCCCAGGCACTGAACACCCGTGGGGACTGGCATCTGAACTTTCACATGCAGGCATCATTGTCCTGGCATTCTCACAGGACTTCCCTTGGTGTCAGATAAGCGGTAGCATGGTGTCCTTTAGTGGTACTGGTATGAAAGTCAGCTCCTCTGTGCACAGAGTCTGTGCAGGCTCCCTGCTGTCAGCAGAGAGAGAAGTCCCATGGCGCAGTTCAGAGCCTTGTGGGGTGTGGAGGAGCCACTGTTGCCTGCAGGGACCTGCCCCTCTCCACACCCTACCTAGGTAGCTACAGTCACTGCTTGGACTGCACCCTTCACTTTGACCTGAGCCAAGTTTGTTGAGAAGACTCCTGAGAAGCTCTGCATGGCAGAGACAAGGTCTGTCTGTGAAGGGCTGGAATGCAGTTCCTGTTGGCTGCTCTCTAAGGCCTGAAATCCTGAGGGGAATCCACTTGACCAGAGCTGAGCAGGGAAATGTTCCCTGCTTCTACTCAGACACGTGCAGAACAACTGCAGGCTTAGTTAGGACATAAACACCACACACATACCACATGAACAGCCCCGCACAACAGCTTTTGCCTTCAGGTCAGCTGTGTCTCTGCTTGCTGCTTCGGCCAGCTCTCAGGAGGCAACTTCCCAACTCCTTATTGCTTGTTTGTGCTTTTTCCCTGCCCATTTCTTGCAGGTCTCACTAGGAGAGGTTCTTGCTACTCAGGACTCATTGGCCCAGGCAGGAAAGGCTGAGCGGCAGGAGAGCACGGATAGAGTGCACGGTGCCCAGGAGTTCAGGTGTGTGTTAAGCTTTCTCGCTTTCTCTGAGCAGGGGTGGGCCTTGCTGGGCTTTAGGAGGCCCAGAGTCAAAGAACAGATTTGGCTTTCTTATAATTTGTCTTGCTCAGCACTGACGGGGAAAGGCAGCCCAGGGCAGGTCTGGCTGCCCAGCCACCTAGAGCATAGCTGCCTCCTGGGACTCTCTTCTTAAACCTTGACAAAAAGAATTCCAAACTAGAGCAGAGTAAAAGCAAGGGAGGTTCAGGCTGGGCTTAAGGACAGCAAAGCATTGAACTGCAAAGGCAATCAGACAGCATAAGAAGGGCCTCAGAGATATCCTGCAGTTTCCACCTCTGGAAATTCAGAAGCCCCAGGTGGATAGAGCCTTGAGCAGCCAGTCCAGATGCTGACTCCAAGTGCTTGGAACTGAAGACTGGGCTAGAGGCTTCCTGGAGTCTCTGCCAGCCTAAACCATTCTTTGATAATTGGATTGGAAAATTTTACTCACCTCCTCCCCAAGCTCTAGCTTGCAGACTCGTTCCTTGTTTCACTAGTGAATGCAAGAGGAAGGGGGAGAGTACTCCTCTGGACCTCCCAAGCTCGTCTTACCCAAAGAAAAACTTTTGCAAGTCCGGTATACTGTGTAATCAGAAAGGAGCAGGCAGGAAGCTCTGATGCTGAGAGTACCTGAGCTTTCTGGAAATGTCCTGTGGCTTCTGGAGGCTTGTTTGACTTTCTACAGTGGTGAATCTTTCACCCGCACGAACGACAAAGAGAGATACTGGTCTAGGGAGGGAATTGCAGCATTCTCTTGAGGTGGAAGTAGAGGGCTGTTGGAAGCCCCTGAGACTGCCTTATGTGGGACACGGTATGTAGTCCTGGTTTTGCAAGAAGACCGTGTTGCCATTAAAGGCTTGTTTGTGTGTCTGCTTGTCATAGATGGAAGGAGTTGGCTGCATTTGAGAGAAAGCACCACTCCTCCCTAGAGAGGGCGTCTGCAGTGGCGGCACAGACAGAGGAGGTATGGCAGCCTCAGAAGGATCTGCTGAAGGAAGAGCTTCCTCTAGCAGTGCCAAAGGTATGCTCATCTTGTTCCTAGGCAGCACTTGTGGGAGAGGGATTTGTCCTAGCAAGACCCCCCCAAATGCTGCTTCTGGCAGCAAGCTAAGACCAAGACTCTGCTGCTGTTGTTGTTGTGATTCCTCTTGGAAAATGGTGCCTCCCCCCTTCCAGGTTTGCCGCCGACAGCGGCCAGCCCGCAGGGGTCTGGAGAAGCTGCTCCAGGAATTCTCTCGCCAAGGGCACACACTGTCCCAGGTGTGCAGAGAGAAGGCGGTGCTGGCGCAAGAGAATACTGCCCTGGAAGCCCGACTGGCAGCCACGGAGCGGGACCTACGAGGCCTTTCAGAGCAGCTGGCAGAGGCCAGGTAAAGGCAGGGAGGAGATCCTGGGCGTGACATTATTGAAGGTCTGGAATTACAAAGGTGCTGCATATCTTGTCAGGATTTACTTCCTGCTGTGTGCTCCCAAGATGTTTCTCGGACTGAGAAGCAAAGAGACACGAGTCAAAAGAAAAGGATCCTCTGGCCTGAATATTTTTTTCTGCCAGCTCAAGCTCTCAAAGCTCTTTTTAGGCACATGCTTGGGACCCTTTGCACATTCCTTTGACAAGCGCAAAGCAAGCCAACTTAGCACTGAATTGAGTACCAGGGAAAGCGTACAGATGTTTGCTGAAACTAGAAGTTTCCCTCTGGTTTTGCTTTGTCCTTGGGTGCATCTGACCATCAATCTTTCCTTGCCAAGTAGTTGGACATGGGATTTTCAAAATTCAAGGCTCTTCCATGTGAACTTTGTGAGTATCTCGCTGATGCTTCATAGGAAGCTGGAGGGTCATGCTGAAAACCTTGAGACCCTTCAGAGCTCACTCTTGTGAAGTATGGTGCAGGACCTAGATCTGCTTAGAAACAGCAGCAGCAGCAGAAGGGAAAGGTCTTGTGACTTCTTGACAGTGTCTGGGGATTCTTGCTCCGCACTGATTCTTGCCCACTGTCCACCCACCTCTGTAACCAGTCAAGGTCCCTTTGGCTGTTGCTTCTTCCTTTTTAAAGAGTGCCAAGATATTTGGGCACTGCTTGTTTAGTTAGTCAAAAATAAAGGAAGTGAGTGGTCTTGGTTATCAAATTCCAGTCATTTGAATGGCAGGAAATGGTACATCACCCTGAGACAGTTCTTCAGATAAAAACCTACTTCTGCTTTCCTACTCATGCTGTTGGAAGCTGGAGGTTTCACTGTATCGTTTGGTGAATGCTTTTAGTCCTTTTTACTCAGAGAGTGCCTGGCGAACAAAGAAACGATACGTACACTAAGAATGGCATGAAACATGGACGAGTCAGCCAGGAGTGCCCTGTTCTGTCCCCTGCAGAGTGGCTTGGGAGTGCTGATGAGCTCAGGGCAGTGAGCAGAGGCTGGGCTTTTGCTCCTTTGCAGATAGTTGGTGGGCGCAAGCGTGTGTGATAGGTCGGGCAACAGCAATTTGAGCTCTGGCTGCTGAGATCAAACTCAGCTGGGCTAGGCCATGAGGAAAGGCTGCCCAGTCACCTGGAGGACCTTGCTTTGCTATGTAAAGTGAGAAAATAGTCCTGCTGTATCTGAGTTTCCATGCAAGCCGTTATCCATACTAAGGCGTAGAGATCTTAAGTCACATCTTTCTGGAGAAACTGCCCCTGTGTGCCAGGAACAATTGCTCTTCATGTTCACAACTTGCAGGTCAGAGAAGGAGAGCCTGCAAAGCAGCCTGCTGGAGGCTCAGCAGCACATATCGGAGCTGGAGATCGCCAGGAGCCGTGTGCAAGCCCAAGTGCGCGCAGCCACGCAGGCCAAGGAGGCGATACTCGGTGAGAGCCTCGTGCGCTTGGTTTCTGCTGGTGGCCCTGCCCTGTGCAGTTGCTCCCAAGCCAGCTCGGTCCGCAGGGCTTCTGAGGAGTGAAGCAGCTGAGGGCCGGTCCCTCCTTGCCTGAAACTGAAAGGGCTTAAAGTCAGCAGATCCCTTGGCTTGGATAGTCTCTGATTCTGGCCGTGTGTCATGTTTGCAGAGGATGTGAGGGGCCTTCGTCGTGAGCTGCTAGCTGTAAGAACTCTCAGCCAGCAGCAATGCGAAGACATGGCTCAACAGCTCCGCTGGGCAGAGGAGCAGTGCAGGAAGGCTCTGAGACTCTGGCAATCTGCTCAGGAAGCGGAAAAGAGGCAGCTTGTGCAAAACCTGGTAAGAAGCAATACACAACTAAAGATTTCAGGCAAGTTTGTAAGGCTGGCTTAGCAGCAGAGCGGCCTGAGTATGTGACATGGCCTCAAGCATCAGCTGTGGGCTACGCTTTGCTGAGCCAGGCAGCAGGGGGCTTCAAGGGCTCATACTCGACGGACTGGGAAGACCCAGAAGCCAATGCTGGGACAGTATATGCAGCCACAGGTTCAGGATGGGCATAAGCCAAGTTCCCCAGGAGGCTGGGTGGTCACCACCCAACGCATGGCAGCAAAGGGGCAGGATCTTCCCACAGCTTCGTGCCATTCAGCAGACGGCTGCTGACCTTGCTTCCAACTGCAGTCCCAGCAAGTGGATTCCTTGCTTTCTGTCCTTCCATGGTGGAAAGAGGCCTTCCCTTTGAGCTTGAAGCAGATGCAACAGGCCCCATGGTTCTGGTATTTCAGCTGGTGGCCTGTCTTGTGACTGGGTCATCAAAGTGCTGGCCATGTCCTAGTCCTGCAGTCCATCTGCAGCTCTTCCATGATCAAATGGCAGGGGCACTTGGAGAACAGAGCCTCTGAGAAGAGGCAGAAATCCTGAGCAGAGAGGGGCCAGAGAACAGGGAGCCATCAGAGCAGGGGAGGGAGGTGGCATTTCCTTCCTGCCACCTGCTGACACTCCCGCTAACTTTTGGGTTAGAACAGCTATGAAAGAGGGCAAAGGGGGGGTAAGGACTACTTGCAGGCACTGGAAGCACAGAGCCTGGCAGGCTCCAGCACTGAGCCCCAGGAAGAACAGCTAGCATGGAAGGGTTAGAGCTGGCTGGAGAAGCAGAAGGAAGTGGCGGAATAGAAGCGCGTTTGAGCCTGGGAAAGAGGGAATCTGAGCATCATGGCAGGTGCCAGTAAGATTTCTCTTGACCAAATATCAAGGACAACCTGCAGGCAGAACAGCAGGAAGCTCAGAGGAAGATGAAGGCAATGGAGAAGAGCCACCAAGAAAACATGGAGAGGATGCGCAAGGTCCTGCTGCAGTACAAGCTGGCTGAACTAAAGCAGGTGAGTGAAAGAGCAGGAGGCACTGCAGTCACACAACGAGTGGTCTCTGCCCTTGTTGCCTTTGCCCTGCAGAGCAGCAGGTGGATGGGGGCAATGTGTCTGAGTGCCACGCTCTGAGGTCTCCACGGCAGCTGGTCAGAAGGACACTTACTGGGCCACTGAATCTCAGCTGCTGCCCTGGGCAGCAGAGCTTGTGCTTTGGCTGCTGGGCCAGCAATCCTGTGAATGTATTTCTGCTGGCCTCTTAGAGCTCACTTTGTTTTTTGAGGGGTTTGTTCAGCTCAGCATGGAGACCCACACAGATTCTGAAGCACTTGTCCCTGTCCATGGTGAATGCAGTCCTCAGAAAGGGGGGAAATGTGCAGTTGTTCTTTCCCTTTCCCAGTCTCTACTATGGCTGGCTGTGACAAGCTCTAGTCTCTGACTGCTGTTTGGGTTGGACTTGAGGAGGAAGACTTGACAGCTCAGCTTGCAGCCTAACACCAGTGTTGTTCCTCAGGGCTTGACTTTGAAATGCTGTGTCTGAGGCATCTCTGCCAGGCACCTCTCTGACACAACCAAATTTCTTGTCCCAGATGGAAGCAGGATGTGCCATCAAAGCTGCCGCCGCAGCCGCATCCTCGGAAGCAGCTTCCTCTTCGCAGCCTGAAAACCGGAGCATGAGCAGTTCGCCCCGCTGGAGCCAGGAGAGAGAGAAGCAGTTCCTGAAGCTGCTGAGTACGTCCTGGGGATTTCTTGTGCGATCGAGCAGTGTATTATAGTGTGTGTGCCTCAGCATGAGCTGTAGCACATGTTCCTCCCCACTCTGGTGTCAGACAGACCTTTTGGACTCCCTACAGAAGCCAGGGTTGTGCTTGGGGGCAGCAAGGGAGCACTTGGGGCGTTTCTCTTGCCTTTGAGGCAAAAGCTGGGAGTGGGTGGGCTTTGCCTGAGCTTCCCTGTGCAGTAAAGACAAAAGCAGGGATTGTGTCCAGAACAGCAGTAGGCTCTGATCTAGCCAATGACTCAGGGAAGGTGTATGTGCTAGTGTGGCCAAAGTGATCAGAAGAAATGGTTTCCTAGATTCCCTTTAGACTCCTGACTTTAGGCTCTTGACTCATTGGAGTAAAATTACTTCAGAGACATTGATTGGCTCTGTGGCTGGTTTAATAATGGTGTTGTTTTTATGACTGTCAGTATTTCTACTATTCTTTCTACACTGTGGTTTGATAAGAATTCGACATTTTGGTTAGCCTGAACTCCTTGAAGAGAACATCAGGTGATAGAAGTAAGAAGAGAGGAAGAGATCTTTTTCAGTACCCCCTACAAGTTAAAAAGTTACATTCTTAGAACAATCCCAATTTATCAGAGAGAAAGAGTTGTTTTCAAAGTGCCCCAAAAGAGGAAAAGCACATTTGTTACAATCCCTGTTTGATATTTTAATTGGGTGCTTAGGAAGATGCATCAGAGAGACACATCTGTGTGGCATGGTCAGATAAAAGCGCTCTGCAGGCAATTCTCAGAAGGAAGCCTGCAGCCTCTCTGCTGCATGTTCCTCCAGTTCCAGGCACTTTGTCACTGCTTGTGCCCAGCTGGTAAATATTCTTGGAATACTGAGCATTGGCCTCAATCCCTGCATAGATACCTGCACTCAAGGACAGCGTACCAACCAAGGCCTTAGTGACTCTGCAGTAGAACTGAGTTGCTTCTTACAACTAGGAAGAGCTGGCAGTGCAGTGCTGTCAGAGAATATGGGGTCAGGTTTTTCAGAACAGGGCCCAGTTGACTCAGGGTCTGCCATCAGCTGTTGGGACAAAAGATGGATTGATCGACTCCTCTGTGGGTCTGAATTCAAAGACAATCATGTTCTGTCTTGAGTGGGGTCTACTGTAGCAGCGAGGGGGTTTAGATGGTAATTGCTGCTACCTATTTCCCTAAAGGCATTTCCTGTAGAAAAGCCACTTGGGTAAGCATTCAGGAAGGCAGTCGAGTCCACACACACCACACTCACCACGGCAAGCTCAGTGCACCGTGGCCAAGAGGCCTTTTAGAAGGTCAGTTCCAGCAAGGTTTATTTGAGCACGCCAAAGGGGAACTAGAGACAAAAGATGAGCCATGTCCTCTGCACAATGTTTAAGTAAGGGCTGGTGCAGTGGCGGTACCAAAGGGCAGGGCAAAGTGAGTTGACTCTCAGGGAGGAAAGGGGCCACACAACCCATGAGGAAACAGGGAAAGGAGAAAGCTGGGAAAGTTGGGACATTCCCCTCAAGGCAGCCCTTCAAAGGAGTATGGGAGAATCAGACTCTGTGCAGGCCAGAGCTGCCTGTCTTGCTGGGGCTTCTGTTGCTGCTGTTCTCGTTGATGGTATTGTTAGCCAAGCGACCATAAATTGCTCAGAGCCCCAGAGAGTGGAGCTGAGTTTCAGATCTCCTGGAAGTCAGGATCTCTGTTTTGAAGTTTGCTTCTTGCATTTTGTTTCTTTCAGGGCATGTGGTGAGTGTGGGAGATCCGGAGAAGAAGTACGCCAGGTGGAAACGTATTGGCAGTGGGTGAGTGCAGGCACGCTGACTTCTGCAGAACCACAGGCCAGGAATTTTGGTGGTGCAACATCACATGTAAAGTTAGGCAAGCTGCAAGCATCTTCAGACCCTGGCTCCAGATTGTCCCTGTCTCTGTACTGTGGCAGTACAAGGCATCATCTAAGATAACTGAATGCTGACAATGTCTTGGCTGCCTGAAGGAGCAGGATGTGGATGCTCTCCTATCCCTCCAAGATGTGGCACCAGGTTCCCTGAAGACTTGGGTTTGTATGATTCAAAGTAATATGACCAGACTCATGAAGGAAGAGAAACCTGAGAGAGCAGCTTCCCACCTGAGAGCTGTCAGATAACAGCTCTCAGTAGAATTTCTAAGCTGTATTGTGCTGGAAACCATATTCGGTGGCCAGGAAAATAAGAAAGGCTGTGTGGCATTGCCTGAGTTTGGCAGGTAGGATCAAAAGAGAGCGGTGAGAAGGCCCAGCAGGACTGTGTGTCTCATTGCCTGGAAAGGCACGCCACAGGCACAGACACAAGAAGGAAAAGGCAAAGAACAGCCCGGCATGCATCATCTAGTGTGTACATTTGAGATTTGTAGCAGCCCTTTTTCTTCCTGTTGGACCCAGCTTTTCTCTTGGACACTCTGCAGGGCAGAGGGCTGCTGGGCTGCTGGGCCATTGGCTGAAGAGCAGACAAACCCCGGTGTTTTAGAGGCACTGCAGGCAGCAGAGAGCTCCTGCCTGGGCTGCCTTTTGCTTCTCAGCACTGAACAACTTCTCTGTTCTTGCCACTGCTCTGTTTCTAGGGGTTTTGGCACTGTTTATAAGGCCGTCAACGCTGCCACAGGACAAGCGGTAAGTGCCCATGCAGATTTTGCAGCTCTTGAGTGCTTTCCCTTGGCATGTGATCTGTGGCCAGAGCTTTGGGCCGCCTGTCTTTGCTGCAAAGGCTGTCCCGCAGGAGCAGCCTGTCTAGAGGCTGGCTGCAAAATGCATTTTGGACAGACTTTGTCCTTCTTGCCTACCTGAATGGATGCCAGGATAACAGTGGTGTCCTTCAGGGAAGGACATCCTTGAATGGATGCCAGGATAGCAGTGGTGTCCTTCAGAGAAGGACACCCTTGGACTTACTGCATAAATATGCATAGATTAGCTGATGGCAAGAGCTGTCATTCCAGCCAATTCCTTTTAAGCCCAGGTTCAGACACAGATAGTATTTCCCATTGTTTTCCATCACGTGGTTCAGTTTGAAAATATAATGCAAGACCTAAAGAAGGAGAGATCTTGTGTGGAACACTGTTTTGCCTTTTACTCCTGGGGAACCTAGTTCACATATACAGACACCCAAACAAACACAAACACACACAGATAAATGAGAAGAAGTGGATGAAGAGCCTGAAGTGATACAACCTTGTGTTGATCCTGTGTTGGTGACATTTCACTATGGAAATGCTGTTTGTACTGAAAGGACATGGAGGTGTTTTAGAGAATCACGCTGTTCTTTGAGGCTAAAAGTTCAGAGTTCAGAATTCTGGATTTTGGCTCTCAGCAAATACATTCCATCTTCCTTACTAGTAAGGCATTAGATAAGGTAGTTCCTTCTCCACCAGTGGTGCTGAGATCAGGTACTTCCCTTGGAGGGAGGTCCACGAGGTGTACGAAAGCCCCAAGCCCTATACTTAAAAGCTGGGACGCATCCATAGTGTACCATGGAGAGGGTTATTCATTGCTAAACACATGAAATAATTTCAAGTCTAAACCATGGTCACGAGTGTCCTTCACAGTTACAAAACCCAAAAGGCAGAAGTAAGGATGTGCTAAGATTGTATCTTTACTTTGAGTCGCTTTGGAGTTCTGTTTTGGACAGCATTTTCCCCGTCATGTTTGTGCGTGTTTATTTGGCACACAATCGAAATGGCAGCTGTCACTGAAATGCTGCTCAAAGCCCCTAGAAATGCTACCATATCTTCAGTGGTTTCAATTTGTCTTCACAGGACCAAAATTACTTTTGGCTTGCAAGACGTGTGCAAATGATAACAGTGGTGCTAAACAAAGTCTATTTGAGAAGTCTGGGGGTGCAGAGAGTGCTGTTAGCGCTTTGTGGTTGGTGGTTTAGAGTCCCTTTTGACTGAAGTGACAAGGCATCCAGGCCTGTGAGTGCACAGAGAAAGAGGCTCTGGTGATGTCTGTCCCTAACAGCTTTCAATGTCATTATAGGTGGCTGTAAAGCAACTTAATCTCCAGCACCAGGGCTGTGAGGAAGTGTTAAAGGAAATCCTGGTCATGCGTGAAAATAAGAACCCCAATATTGTCACCTACTTTGAAAGGTAAGTAGTTCTGGCAGAAAATGGATCTTTCAATGAACATCAATCCACACCTGTACGAGGCATAGGAGGAGATTGCATTTTGTTGCCGGGAATGGTTCCTGGCATAAACAGCTTGAAGATTGATCTCAGAAACCTGGCTCTCTTACTAAGGCAGCAGCCTGTATGTTCACTGGCTGCATGTTGTTTTGCTCTTTTGGGACGTGATTATTTTTCCAAGTGTTGGAGGAGAAGTGCTGAGAAAGCATCCCAGAGGTGATTTCCCTTGTGCTGTTCCCACTATTTTCCATTGCCTTGCATGCCAAAAGGCTTGGCTAGGAGGCACATCATTTGCCAGGTTGCCAATTGTTTTTCCTGTTTGTGACTATTCTTTCTGCAAGGTTTTCCAAAGGGTGATGGCACTGCTGCACACCTTCCTGCCCTGAGTAAAAGGTGTGAAATCTGTGTCTCCTTGCTGCTGGAGTTCTTGGTGCAATTTGTGTATGAAGATGATGAAGCAGCTGCTGGGATCTGTCCGCTTCCAGATTTATCTTTGCCCTCACAAAACTGCCTTTTTCCCCTGCCTGCCACCTAAGCCGTCTCCTTTTCCATGGATGTGCCTTCCTCATTTAGGCGGCAGAGTTGGCAGACACTGGGTAGCCTTGCTGGAGTGTGTCTTTCTTTTGATTCTGTCTTCATTTAACAGTGACCTGGAAACAAAACTCAGCTGTAGTCTTTCTTCCATACGGCAATTTAGCTGTGCCCATTCAGCTCCACGCTGTTGCTTTCATCTTGCAGCTACCTTGTCAATGAGGCTGTCCTGCTGGTGTTGGAATATATGGATGGAGGCTCCTTAGCTGATGTGGTCAGCATGAGAAGGATGGCTGCAGGACACATTGCAACAGTGTGTCGGGAGGTAAGGGGTCCCCTTTGTGCTTGGGATGGCTTGGATGGGCTCGTCCTTGGAAAGCGCGGCTAAGGCAGAGATTCCATGTTCAGAGCTTTCTTTCTGCGTTGCTCTTATGCTTCAGAGAAGAAGGAGCATCTGCACAAAACTGCCTACCAGTGTCCCTGCCCTTACTGTAGGCTGTTCTTTACTCTTATCTACCGTTGTTGAACTCCCTGTCTCTTTTTCATTGTTATTTTCTGTTCTGCCCTGTGCCTCTCCAAGCCTTTACCCAGAACCTTTCTGTATTGCCTCCTTGGCCTGTAAGCACAAAGGCACTGGTGTGCGATTTTAAAACAAGTGGCAAAGCCAAAGAGAGACTCATCTGTCACAGGTCTCCAGTTCAAAGGATGGCATGGCAGCCACCTTGGTGCTTTCTGCTGAACTCTGACAAATGAGCTACTTCCAAGTCTTCTCTTAAGGCAGCCATGTAACCCCTGTCCTCCAGTCTCTCGCCCAACAGTGATCCCCTTGGTACCCAAGGCAGGGACTTTTTCTCTTTTGGCAAACCCTGGATTGTCCTCCGGAGGGGGAGAGTGCATCCGCTGCAGCAGCGGTCATCTTACTGGCTTTGCAGGGGACTGTCTTGGACAACGACTGACGTTTCCCCCTCAAAAGCTAATATGCCTCCTTTGGAAAGATCCTGCTCTCCTAGTGTTGCAGCTACAAGCTCTTCCCCTTGCCAGCACTCACTTATCCTTTGAGATCTGGGAATCTTCAGGAGCAGCCTCCTTTTGCGAGTGATGTGATCAGATCAGGGTAACTTTTGGCCTCCCGTTTCTTTTTTCTCTCGTAGTGCCTGCAAGGCCTGGCTTTCCTTCATGCCAACCAGGTGATCCACAGAGACATCAAAAGTGACAACATCCTTCTGGGCCGGGATGGCTCCGTCAAGTTGGGTGGGTATTCCCAGTCAGGCGCAGCTCTCCAGGGAGGCGGTGTGGGGCTGCTTGGGAGTGCCTGCCGGGTGCCAGAAGTGGCATTGGTTAGAGGGCAGGGAGCACTCTGCAAGGCCAGGGTGCAGCTGTAAGGTGCTGAGTGGTCTAGAGAGAAACAAGGTGTCAAGAGTAACTTTGGTTTGTGTGTGTTCCTTCCAAAGGGAGGCAGTTACAGTGTAAACATTCAGGGGAATGAGGAAAAGCCACTATGGAAATTGTGGGTGGGGTTTTCACGTGCACAACCATACCCTTGCGGGCAGATACTTGGCTGCGCCCCTGAGGAAGGAGAGCCCAGCTGCTTTTCCAGCTTCATTCAGCACTGCATTCTGAGACTGAGAGTGAGGAACTCTTTTCCCTGATTTCCTACTTGAAGCAGTATTTGTTTTTCTCCTCAGCTGATTTTGGCCTCTGTGCTCTGCTCAGCCCTAAGCAGAGGAAACGGAGGTCGATGGTCGGGACTCCCTGCTGGATGGCACCCGAGGTCGTGAGAGGAGAGCCATACGGCCCCAAAGTGGACACCTGGTCCCTTGGCATCGTGGGAATAGAAATGGCCAAAGGAGAGGCTCCTTATATTCGAGAAACCAGTGACAGGGTAAGGTGCAAATAGGCTCAGATAGCTGTGCCCGTCTGGTCCCTGTCCAGTAGACAAAATCCCATTCGCACAGCTTGAAGTGGCTTCCACCAGGGCCCAATTCTAAAACTGCCCCTGGGGCTCACATCAGCTGTGGAGGCAAGACGTGGTGCAGCATGGAATAGCTGGGGCTGCACTGGGACCTTTCTTCCTTTGGGAGAGAAGGCTCATCTCTAACCGTCTGCTAAGGCAAGAACTTGCCACTGCCGACTGGAGCTGAAAAGATGGGGTCGAGGTGAGCCCTGAAGGATATGGAAGAATCACGTAGAGTCTCATGTTTCCTTTTGCTTCAGGCTAACTACCTGATAGCCAAGCGAGGGGTGCCAAATCTGCACAGTCTCAGGCTACCCCCTGGCTTGTGTGAATTTCTGGGCTGCTGCCTGCAGATGGATGTGGACAGGCGAGGCTCTGCCAAGGAACTTCTGCAGGTACAAGGCAAAGGGGCTGCAGGACAAACAGCTGTTCCTCTTTGCTCCTTGGCCACACTCCAGGGAATCAGATGGGCCCCCCCTGTAGTAACCTCCACTCTGGGTGCTTTTCAAATGGAAGCCAAGTAGGATCCAAGAGTGCTTGAGGTTAGAAGGGACCAGGGAAGGTCACCTACTCCAAAAGCCCAGCCACCAGCAAGGACATCTCCAAGTAGATCAGGTTGCTCAGTGTCCCATCCAAGCGGACCTTGAATGTTGCCGGGCTTGGGGCTCCTCCCGGCTCTCTGGGCAGCCTGTGCCAGTATTCTAGCACTCTCCTGCTATACAGTTTCTTCCTTGGAGCCAATCACAAATGAGGGGTTTTTAGGTTAAAAGCATTGCCTCTTATCCTCTTGCAATTGGCCCTGCTACAAGATATGTCCCCATCTTTCTTAGAAGCCTCTACAACTATTGAAAGGTCTCCTTGGAGCTTGCTCTTCTCCAGGCTAAACAAGCCCAACTCTCACAGCTGTTCCTCAGAGGAGAACTCCCACCTTCTGGTCATTTCTGTGGCCCTCTTTTGCTCTCGGCTGCTGCATTCAGGTTTACCTGGCAGCAAAGGAACTGAAGTATTGCAATGCCTGGGACAGGGGGCTTGAGGAACACAATGAAAGCAATCCCTGCCAAGTGGTTTTAGACTGATCTGTAAAAAGGCAGGGGCTTTGCAGGGGCTCACTGGGGGCATCCGAGGGCACCCAGCTTGTCCCTCCCAGCCCACTCTTAGAGGTTTCTGCCAGCCAAACGGGGACAGCTGTGCAGGATTTGTGCCAGCCCCATGTGCTGCCTGGCCCAGTCAAGACGATGAGAACGGCTGTGGCTTTGCTGCCAGGTTTTGTGGCAGACAAGGAGCTGGTGACCGGGCCGCTTCCTTGCCTGTGCCTGCTGTGAAGGAAGATGCCAGCCAGCACAGGAGGGGGGGCATGCCGAGGCAGACACCGCTCTTCCTGCAAGCCAGAGCTGAGCACATCTGCGCCCTGCTGCTTGTGTCCTTGCTCCTGGCTTGCTCCTGAAAACCTTCATGTCCAGCATCCTGAGAACAACATGTGGGATCAATACTTTTCAGAGCTCTTGGGAGTCTCTTGAGGAATGCTGTATGCCCCACATCTCCCTTGGACACCCATATAGCCCATATCTAAAATAGCAAAGAGGAGTATAAGAATAAGTCTGTTGACTTTCCTGAAAGGAGCAAAACCTTTGGAAAGCAAGCAGCAATCCCACAGTGATATCAGGACTAAAATCCCAGCAAGTGATGACACCTTGAAGAATGGACTAGTGCACTTCAGGGCCATGTTTCCTGCTATAGCAGCATCCTGGACATGAAGGCAGATAAGCTGATGGTGCCCTCAGTCCGATGTTTGTGTATTTCTGGGCACTAGAGGAACCCAGCTTGACCCTGTTAGGAGCTGAGATTGGAAAAGAATGGTTCCTTTTTTCTTTGTCTCTTTTAATTTGGGTTGTTTTGTTTCTTTTTCCCTTTGGGCAGCATCCATTTCTCCAATCAGCGGAGCCTCTCTTAAGCCTCTTCTGACAGGCTGATTGCTGTCATCCCTGCAGCAAGGTAATGCAGGAAGCAAAGGTGATGACAAGGCCACTTCAGCACTTGGAGACCAGAGCCTCTGAGAGCAGGTAGAAATCCTGAGGAGAGAGGGGCCAGGAAACAGGCAGCCATCAGAGCAGGAAAGCAAGGTGGCATCTCCTTTTCCCCCACCTGCTGATCCTCCATCTGAATTTCTGCTTAGGACAGCATTGCTGGAGGGCACAAAGTCACTCATGATGTGCACTTTTCAGGTGGGTGGTGTGAGGCATGAAGCTTCCACTGATTTTTTGGGGCAGCCTGGCTGGAACTTCATGTGGAAGTGTCTTCCTCCCCTCACTAGGAGCCGGAAGGGCAGCGTTTGGATGCACAGCAGCGGCTGGCACAAGGGGCAAACTTCCTTGCAGAGGTACAGAAGGAGCAGGAGAAAAGGCTGCTTGAGATGAAGCAGGAAGTTGCCAGCATGCAAGCTGAACAAGAAGAGGTACGAAGCAGAGCCAGTCTAAAGGCAAAGGGTGAGAAAAGAGAGCTTGTGTGTTGTTTTGGACTCCTCTGCCCTCCTTATGGGCACTGTTTCTCTGGACACTGTCTGTCAGCGTGGCACTGTCTCTTAACTGGCCCTTGGGAAACAGTTCTGGAGAGACCTTGGTGCCAGGAGGGAAAGCACCGGTCACAGGTGAGAGGCTACCAGACCACAGGTTTAAGGAAAGTAGGGATGGTGTTTCAGGCCCAAATGGAATGGGAAAGCCAGAGCTATGTCTCAGAAGGGGGGAGGTCCCACAGGAAGCCCCCTGCAGAGGTAGGCTAGAGCTGTGGGAGCGGGCTGGCTGTCAGGCTGCTGAGGAGGTGCCTGAAGCTGCTGAGTACGTCCTGTGCATTCTTTGTCTGATTGAGTAGTGCATGGTGTGTGTGCCTCAGCATGAGCTGTAGCACATGTATCTCCTCTCTTTGGTGTTGGGAGAGACATTTTGGACTCCCTTTAGAAGCCATTGTGGTGCTTGGATGCAGGCAGGGAGCACTTGGGGCGTTCCTTTTGCCTTTGAGGAAAAAGCTGGGAATGGGTGGGCTTTGCCTGAGCTTCCCTGTGCAGTGAAGACATAAGCAGAGACTGTTGTGCGAGCAGCAGAAGGCTGCGGCCTAGCCAATGACTCAGTGATGGTGTGTGTGCTAGTCTGGGCAAACTGATGAGAACAGTTGGCTTCCTGGATTCCCTTCAGACTCCTGACTTGTCAGCAGTCATTGGAGTCAAATATTTCAGAGAAATTGATTGGCTGTGGTGCTGGTTTAATCCTGGTGCTGTTTACTAAGACTGTTTGTTCTTCTCTTATTCCTTCTCCAGACCACATGGGCCCCTCGTCATCTAAATCCCTACTCTAAGGGCTTTTCAAACAAAAACAAAGAAACGTGCAGCAAAGCAATCGAGGAAGCGGAAGCGATGACAAGGACCACTTCAGGATTGCTTTCTGCAATGGCAGCTTGGATCTGGACTCACAATATTAATCCTATACACACTCAAGCCTGTTGGAAGATTCCCTTCCTTGTCAGCCAGGGCATAAGGCTCTACATTCCCTTGAGAACTGGCCATTCTTTCTTAAAAATGGAAAGTCCCCCCAAAGGGCATCCTTGTGTGGCTTGGAATTGGGCACGATCTCCATCCCTTATCAGCTCCAACATATACTGCCTTTGGAATGCTGCTCATTGGCCAGTTTTTGCACAGTCATGGACTTCTGGATGAGGAAGAAAGTGCAATTGCATTTCCAGCCAAAACCCAGTGAAGACCAGGGCAGCCTGAGGAGACAGTCTGAAAGTTCCCCTCATTTGCCTCATGACCATCTCAAGGACAGGCATCGGGACCCTGAGGAGCCTGATGGGAATTCTGGTCTGCTGGTGGTGGATGAATGCCAAACATCCTGAGGCCCCCGAGCAGAGCTATGACCTGCCAAGAGATTGTTCGCAGCTGTGTCTACTGTGACTGCTCCTAGCAGGGCCTGCCAGGGGGAGAGGCGCCCCATATGCTTGAACCTGCTTGGTGACAATAGCCCAGGAATCTTCCCACCTCTTGGCGTGGTTGGACTTTTCTGGGGTCACCTTTGGTGGTCCAAAGAAGACCCTCATCTGCTTTTCAGCCACCGTGGCGGACCGACTGAGATGGAAGAAGCCTCTCTCTCAAGGACTGAGACATGAGAGCCCTATACGGAGAAGCTCCCCCCTCCCAAGGACTGAGACTGAAACCCCTAACACGGGGCAGGTGTGTGGGGGAGCCGACCAGACCAAAGAGACACATTTGCCTGCAAGTGTGGCCATTGGAGCAAGGAGACGATGGTCCTTGCCTACTGCTTAGAACATGGACTACCTTTTACATCTATTCTTAATTGTTTCTTTTTCCCCCTCAACGATTTCAATAGACTTACTTCAAGATCTGTTTGCCTCCCTCAGCAATATATATATCATAGAACCTTGAGTTAACCTTTGAGATCTCCCCTGAGGAAGGGGCTATAAGCAGGCCTGTTAGTTAAAGGTGTGAGAAGAAAGCTGAGAAGCAAGAAGAAACTGGCAAGGAGCTCTCTCCAAGGCTGTAAGCAAGGAGACCAGGAGAAGTGAGGAATGGAAGAAAGATAAGAAGAGAACTCTGCAGCTGGACAAAGTATTTTTAGAAAGTTAGTTGAAGTCATTGTAACTTTTCAAGAATAGTGTTATGTTGATTTATTGTGGCCAATAGTTAGGGTAAAAGAAGTCTTAAGAGTTAGAAAGTGTATAAAAGGTCAGCCATGTTCGATAAGAAAGAGTTGTCATCTGAGACTGCTTGTGGTCTCTGCTTTGCGTGGGGACTGCCTCAACAGAGACACTCCCCAAAGTGACTAGGCGAACTCCTTCGGCTGGACTACGAGGACTTTGTCTTTCTATGTTTGCTAGCTATAACCCCTCTCTGTTTCTCTCTCCCCATTTATCTCTTTCCTCTCCCTAAATCCGTCTATCGCATTTGCTGTGCTCATTCAATAAAGATGCATTTCTTTTGAATAATACTGAAATCCCCAGTGTGTTGTGTTTTGCACTCCGAGATCAGTAAAATGAACCATCATGACTCCCCTCTCGAATGAATGGATCTTGCCACAGCCAAAACATCCTGTGCAGATGCAGGCTTTCAGCTTTTGTGCACATCGATGCTTTTGGTTCCTGCTCTATGTAGCTGGAACATCTCCACCGTGACACCTCCTGCCTCCCACGTGGCCATGGCTAATAGGTACGAGGCTCTGCAAGTGCAACGAAGAAGGTGGGCATGTCTGCTGGCAGTACAGGAGAGCAAAGAGGAAAGCGCCTGGCAGGATCCTGGCCAGCAAGGCAAAGCACCTGATGTACCTGCTCTTTGTCATCAGATAAGGACTGGTGGGTGATGCAATGCTTGGGGTTGTCTGGGGCCCATCAGTCATGAAAAGTCTCTGTGCTTGAGTGGCTTTGTCCCTCTTCCTGTGCTTTGTGTTGCCCCTGTGCTCCGCCGTATTTGCCCAGGGCTGAGTAGCTGTGTGGCACAGCTAAAGTGCACGAGAGCTTCATTCGTCTGCCCTTTGAGGTAGCTGCTCACAGCAGCCTTTTCAATCTGCAAGCTCCGTCTGGAGAGTAAATTCCCTCCGTGTTTGGTCCCGGAGGCCAGGGCCTGTCATCTGCAGTCCCAGGTGGCACTGAGGGCTGCCCAGTGCCTCAGGCTGGTGTGACCCCAGCACAAACAAGAGGAGACAGTGGCAGGTGCTTGTTTCCAAAGTCACATTCTTCAGGGGCAATGTGCCGTGTGTGTCCTTTGTCCTGGCCAGCCCCAGACCTGGGGATCCGATGCAGGCACTGCTGCTGCCGCTGAAGTCAGCGAGGATTTGGTGGTTGGTTTCCATCCCAGCAGCAGAACTGGTCACTTATGAAGCCGGGTGCTGATGGTGCCCTGAAGATCTCTGGGCTGCACAGCTGTGAGGGGACTGTCCCTTGTTTTTATTCTCCATCAGGGAAAGTTGTGCTGGCCTGGTTTGAGTCAACAGAGCAAGCAGGGACTGAGTGAGTCTCTTCTATCTGTGTCTGCTGAGAGCGGTGACCTTTGAGATTAAGTGCACAAAGTCAGTTGCTTGTGGTCCCTCTGTGAATCTCCATGTTTGGTAATGCTGCTTCTTTGGTAAATCTGCCTGTAGCACAGCAGCAGGGGAAAAAAGCCTCTCCAATCTGCAGATGTGATAGGCTGCCATTGATCCACAGAAAATCTGCATTTTGTCTTTATGAGAAACAGAAGAACTGGTTTAGCAGCGAGAGAAGGTGGAATGATTCTTCTGATCTTTCGTACAGTCTCGTATAGCAGATCTCTGTGGGTCATAGCTGTGCCCCTGACTGGCAGCAAACGGGGTAACCCCCGGCACCATAGCCAGGTGGGGCCATGAGATGCAGGGACTGACCGGGAGCCTGGCCCTGGGTGGGCTCACCTGCAAAGTTTGGGCAGGCTGTGTCTTGGAGGTAGGTGCCACAGGCAAATCCATCAGTTTTCCTGTCCAGCGGCCAGGTCATGGAGGATGTTCTCTGGTTTGATGTTCCAGTGCAGGACCCAACAGCTGCTGCAGTGATGCACGGCCTCAGCACCTGAGGAACAGCCCCTGCACCACCTCCACTGACATGGAGCCCCCATGGCAGATTGAAATCAAAGAGGTCCTGCGACGGCTCAGGGCACTCCATCACTAACAAGAAGTTGTTAGGGAGCTCACACCAATCCGAGAGCTGAACAACACCATGGAACCCAGTGGACACCTTGTCCAGAACCACCATCTCCCTGGATACGTGGGTTCCGTCGGGCCACAAGAAAATCACAATGCCGTCAGTGGGGCTGATGCTGTGCCATTGGTCTGGAACCCCACACCCAGCCCAGGATGCTCTGAGCCCTCCACTCTGCTCACGCCCGCTCTCCCTCCAGGCGTCCTGGCGGCTTCCACTCTGCCGGGCCTCGGTTTACCCGGCCCATCATGTGCCAGTTTCTGCCGCTAGTCCCAGTCACTCACCAGCTTGCCCTAATGACGGATGCGATCCCGCGGAACACCTTTGATGGCCAGCTGCGAGCCAAGGGGAGCAGAGGGCTGAGCTAAGATACCACCCTGCCGAGCCCCATCCTCTCCCTCCTCCGCCCTCCACCTACTCCGTCCTCCGCCAGCCCCTCCGTGGTGTTACATTTTAGTTCAATGTTACACTCTGTCTCACCCCTCGAAAATCTACGGTATATTCAAAGCCTGCGATCGTTCCCAAGAAGTATCATGCATCTGTAATCCCATTGGCCGAAGTTTTATTCCGCTCCCCCTTTGAATCTCCCTGTTAAGACATGCGAGGCAGGCGAGACACGGCCTTGGCCCTTTTTCTCCCTAGGCTCTCCCTCTCTCGCCCTCGCTTCCCCTTCCCCCCTTCTCTCTCAGAAACCATGCTGCTCCCGGGGGTGGCACCCCCAATAAACGCTCATCTCATAAGCACCCTCAGAAGCCATGTGGAGTCTCCTTGCCTGCCTGCGGCTACCAGCGAACATACAGCTTAGGGGGCGCCCCGGGGACTCCGCAGGGATCCTCAAACCAAACGCAACACCCCTCCTCCCACCGGGGCCCCGTCCGCCGCCACGTCCCTGAGTAGACGCTGCCATTCGAAGGCACAGCGCACCAGCAGCGAACCCGGAGGAATCGCTCTTGCAGGGCCTCCTGCGCTTTCCCTGCGGGCAAGACGCGGCTGTCAACATTCGGGCCAGGGCCGGGAACGGTCCCCGACCTCCCCACTCCAGCCCCCCAAGGGCCCCGGGCCGGGCATCCCCATTGGAACGGGGCACCTGCGGCTCGGGCGGGCGGCTGCTCTGTTGAGCGGCGGAGCTAGGGCTGGGGAATGCGCTGCCGACTCCTCTATGGACTCACTTCATCATTTGAGCAATGCTGCGGAAGCCCGCAGATCATGAAACAAAAAGGGAAAAACGCCCGGAGCGTGCAGTGAAAAGAGGAAAAAAATGGACCCTTGCACAAATCCCAGACTTAGATGCAACTCAAATGGAAAAATAAGGACGCTTGCATGACTGTGCAGACTATGCAAAAAATGAGAATGAAAAAACACTTGCATGAGTTCTTGGATTGTACAGCAAAACATGGGGAAAAAAAGAGATACTTGCAGCAATCTACACACTGTACAAGAGGATGGAAGTAAAAGGCACACCTGCATGTGTTTGCAGACTCTACAACTGCAGAGAACAAAGAAAGGATGCCTGCACAAAACCATGCTGTGCAAGAGACATCCCCTTTTTGGCTGAAGCTGTTGGCAGGAGCTTTACCAAACATTTGGCATCTCCATGCCATTTTTGCTTCAATATGCCACCCCAACAAAAAAACTTCTACATACCCATCGGACCACCAACAACTCTGCAGGATGACAGCAACAAATAAGCCCTGCCAACTGCTCAATGGATTCACTCCATCATTTGATCAGTGCTGCTCATGTCTGCAGGCCAGGAAACAAAAAAGGAACAAAAACCCACTTGCACAAATCCCCCAGCTATGCAAGGAAAAGGTGAAAAAGGGCACACCCGCAGCAATTGGCCAACTGTAGAAGAAGAAGACAAAAATATAAGACACCTGAACATGTCTGCAAACCCTACAATTGCAGAGGCAAAAACCACAGATGCCTGCATTTGGCCACAGACTTTACAACATCAGGTGACAAAAAGGACTCCTTTGACAGGGCACACACTGCCCCAAAGCAGTGCTAAGCCCGCTTACAGTGCATAACCCATAGCTCAGAGGATCCAAGAGTAACACAGAACAGGCACCAAGCCCACACACCCTCTACTTTGGCCACCAAGGCTTCTGACTAAAACTAGTTCCCTACATTGCAATGCCTGTCATTCCTGCTCATTCCCTACATGGCTAACATCAACCAGCACATCGTAGGATTCACCCAAAGAAGAACTATTTTTTAGTGAGGGAAAAATGACAAATAACAAACCACCCATATGTGTTTGCAAGACACTGGAGCGGCGTTTGTGTTGTCAATATGGCAGGGACACGTCCTGTGCACGGGGCAGTGCCCATGTCCTGTGCATGGCAGGGGGTGCCCTTGGAGCAGCCCTCATGGTGTGGGTGCAGCCATGGGCGCGTTTACCCGTTCTCTCCACTTCCACCAGCTCCCAAGTCAGCCCTTCTCCTGAAAAATTCTCTATCCAACATTCAGCTCCTGGTGCCTTTGCAAAATCCCACTCCCAGGTGGGAAACCTGCAATTCAGATTCCTCCTTGGATGTGGGTTCAAAATCTCTGTCATGCCCAGTTTGGATATGTGCTGCACAGTACTGCATTTTTCAGTCATTTGCTGCACTCCCACTTCTGGCCTGCAGAAACGGAGAAAATTGATCCTGGTTTTCCTCAGCTAACTCAGGCTTTTCTTTCCTGGGCCACATAGCCCACTGAAACGAAAATCCCACGTCCTTTGCGGATGGTTGCAAGCACCAAAAGGGGCAAAGAAGACAAAGGGCAGCTTCCCTGGAATTTCCTCTGTCGTTTTGTTCTAGACCTCCTCAGAACATGCCTCAGGTGCCAGCCTGACGGGTAACAGGAGAAGGCCGCAGGTCAAGAACAGGAGTTCAGCCAATGGCTACAGGAAGCAGAGGAATTTGCAAGGCAGCTGAGTGCAGCAGATGGTGGAGGCTTGCCAGGCTGCCTGCTCTTGTCTTGCTGCTGAAACCCTGAACTGCACTGCTCTTGGGAACAACCCTTGGGCCTAAATCCCACTGGAATCAGCATTTCTTAGAGGGATTGGCATTTGCTGAGGAAGGCCTTACACTGCAGCTAACCTGGGCCATGTGTTAGAAAGGAGGAAGCTAAGTGAGTCTCTGGCATTTCCTAGCAGGAACAAAGCCCTAAGACAGGAAGCAGCATTCTCAGGCTGCTCTCATGGGATAATCCCAACAAGATGAAGACACCTGGGTAAAGGGGTGAATACGATGGTGATCTACGCTGGCCTGCAATAGCAAGGTCCTGGACATGAAGGGAAAGGGCACAGAGTGTCCTCGTGTCCTGTTTCTGCACCTTTCTGGGAACCAGAGGAATCCTGCCTCCGCCTGTGAGGAATTCAGCCTGAGAACTAACAGTTCCTTTCTCCTTTGGCTTTTGTCATTCTTTTCTTTTTGGACAGCAGCGCTTTGTAACATCAGCTGAGCCTGCCCTCAGGCTGCCTGACCGGACCCCGTCAGCAAAGGAAGTGCAGGAAGCCTGGAGAGGAGGCACCTGTGCTTGAGGAGGCTTTGTGCCCTGACAGCTCAGCGCAGGACTGGCAAACAAAACACGGAAATGCTGCACTCCATGGGAAGGTTCCCTTGCCGGTCAGCCCGCGCTTAAGCTGTGCTTTGCCCTGGCGCTGTCCATGGCCCTGGCGCTGTGCCTTGCGGCCGCACAGTCCCGTCTGTGGCTTCGCGCGGCTTCGCAGCTGCCCGAGGCTCTCCCCCCTCACAGAGGGGCCCCGCCCGGCCCCGGGCGCCCCCTGGCGGCTGCCCCGCCCCGCCCTTCCCGCGCAGGGGCGCTCCCTGCCCATGGCGCCGCCCAGCGGCAGCCGCCCCTCACTGCAGGCACGGAGGAGGGCTCGGGCCCTGCTGCTCGGCCTGGCCCTTGGCTCCCTTCTTTTCCAAGAGACAAGAAGGCTTGAAAGGAAACCTTTTCCAGCTGTGTCCCTCTGCTTTACTTTGTGTCTGCCGACATTCTCCCCTGAAGGTGTCTGTAGTGCGCCCGAAAGTGCTGGCTCCAGAAAAGGCCCCTTCCTTCTCCCACCAGCTGTCATTACTGCCTCAAAAGCACTGTCCAGCTCTGGAAGGAGAAACAGCCCGCAGCACAGTGGTGCCATCCCTGCCCAGCCGGGGCTCTCTGGCAGAGCAGCAGCAGCAGCAGCAGCAGCAGCAGCAGCAGTAGGGCTTGCCTTGGCATCACCTGGGAAGCCGGAAGCCTCTGTAAATCAGCAGGTTCCCAGGCTGCACCAGCTCCTGATGCTGGGTGAATCCTGCTAGCTCTGACCATTTCCAAAAGGTTATAAAGGCAGCAGTGTAGACGTGCATGCAGATCAACCAGCATCCAATAAATGGGTATTACTATGAGGGTTTATGTGGCATTATTAGGGCTGTCATGCTGATAGTGCCTCCTTGAGAGCTTGTGTGCAATGCCATTGCTGGGCCAGCTTCCTCCCCAAGCTGTCATCCCCAGCCTCATTCTCTGGCTGTGGTTGCATCTGAAAGCACAGTTGCCCAAGTTCCTGAGTTCCAGCTCTCAAGCTGGAGCAGCAACCTGTGCTGTGTCACAGGAATGAATGGTCTGTCTCCACTTCACTCTGCTGGCAGAAAGCACTTTTCCTAAGACGTAGGCCGTAGAAAGTAGAGGAAAAACTTGGTTGGAAACTCTTGGGGTGGGGGCAGTCTGCAAGAGCTTTCTGTTGCTTTCCTTTGAGGAAACAGCAGTGTTTTGGGAATGGTGGGCAGAAAACGGTATGTGTGGTTCTGGGGACTGATTTGTAAGCAGTGACTGCTTGAAACTCCTCCCTGATGTCTAGTCTAGAGGAAATTGGGGTCACAAAGCAACATTTTAAAGCTTTGGGATTATGACACCAGAAAGGCACAAATGTGCTGTCTGTCTGAGAGATGCAAAGGCGTCTCTCATCCAATCAGACATTTCTTGAGAATTGTCCTGACTTTCAGTTTGACACACAGAGGGAATTTGCATCAGGACAATATCCAGCTTCCCACATGTCACACGTGGAGTCTGACCAGCTGCTCTCTCCACTACACTTGCTGGGCTCATGCCAGTGGTGGTCCTGGGGCTGGGAAACACCTGGACTTCTGTAGAGCCCTTCCAAAATGCTAATGTGGCTGCAAGAGCAGGCAAACAGCAAAAGCCCAGATCCTTCTCCATTCTTTTTAGTTTTTAACTGAGAAAAAAAATCACAGGAGGTTTTCCAGGCACTTGCTATGAATGCTCAAGAAAGTATTTTTGGACGGGAGAAAAAAACCTGGTTTCAAGAGCAGAGGAGAGGAGGGGGAACAAAGCTTTTGAACTTTGAAAGGCTTGTGGTTGTTCTGTTTTCCTGAGCCTGCCTTCCTAAACTGTGCCCACCAGCTGAGCTCTTTTGTCTCTGCCTCATAACTCCCTTTTAGGTGGGACTTGCCCCTTTTGGTGCACTGGTTTCCTCTCCCCACCAGCTTCTACGTTGTCCCACATTGGGGTTTAACGTTCTTTTCCTTCTTTCTGTGGGTCCATTAGAGTCAGAGCCCTGTGACTGACAGATGCAGACTCCAGGGATGCTTCCAGACGTGTGGCAGAGCCCCCAAAGGCTTCTTGGAGGTGCCGTAATTGAGCAGTAGCAGTGTGCTGTTTGTGCAGCAGGTTGGTTACTTGGCTTTTTCTCCCCACTTAGGTGTCATTCTTCCTCCAGGGAGCCCTACAGTTTGCTGGTTGATGTTAGCCATGCAGCACACGGGTGGGAATGGCAGGCATTCCAATGGAGGGAATTCTCTTGGATATTAGCAAAGCACGATTTCATCCACAGAATTTAAGCAAGTGTTCTTGGTTTTGGTCAGAGGCGCTGCTGGCCAAAAGGGCGAGTTGCCTTTGCTTTCCTCACATCCTGGCTCTTTGTCAGTGTTCAGCTTGGCGTACAGGGTGTATGGGCTTGGTGCCTGCTTTGTGTTACTCTTGGATCCTTTCAGCTGTGGGCTATGGACTGCAAGGGGCTTTTGTGCTGCTTTGGGTCAGAGGAGAACTTTCTGGGCTTTTCTTTTGTGTTGACTGTGGAGAAGGTTTGGTTGCTATGCATGAATTCACAGACCAACCCAGAGCAGCTGCTATTGTGATGTCAGCAGAGGGCTGCCACGTCACAGCCTTGTCAGCAGGAGGTTTTCCTGGTGCCCGCAAGGCCTCAGCATCCAGAGCAGCCCTTGGCGTGCTCAGTGCAGGAGGATCACCTCGACTGAGCTGTTCTCAGTTTACAGCGGGTGTCCTTCTGTTTCTGTCTTTTCTTGCACAGTCCGTGGACTCGTGCAAGTGTGCTGTTTTTCCCCTTTTTCCTTGCACGGTCTCTGGACTTGTGCAAGTGGGGTTTTTTTTCCATTTTTTTTCCCAGCCTACGGACTCGAGCAGCACTGCTCAAACGATGGAGCGAGTCCGTAGAGCATTCAGCAGCGCCTTTTCATTGGCGGCTTCTCGGAAAGCTTTTCGTCGTTTGACTGGTAAATAGAAGGTTTTTCCTTGGGGCAGCAAGTGGGAACAAAAACGGCATAAAGTTGCCATATGTTTGGTAAAGTTCCTGTCAACAGCTTCAACTTAAATGAGGGGTGTCTCTTGCCCAGCATGGTGTAGGAACTTCCAAAGTGCAGCTGGGAGAGCTTTGCAGGTGTCCTTCAAAAAACTGTGCGCTCCTCTGCAGAACTGAGGAAAAGCATCTTTTTTCTGCATTTCGTCCTTAAAGGATGTGCCTGTCTAACAGGACCCCCTCTGTGTGCTACAAGAGCCATTGGCTTTGCCCTGAGGGGCAAACTGCCGAGCAGTTTGTGTGTGCTCCTGAAGCCCGGAGCTGGGCCTGTGCTGTGTCCCAACAAATCTGCAGGTGCCATAAGGAGTTTGCTGGAAGCTTTTGTGGGGAATTGTGTACAGCAACCCCACAGGACATGCTGGGTGCAATTTACAAAAAGCAAAAGCAAGTCCAGGAAAGAGAGGAGAAAAAAGCTGCTTTAGCTGTAGGCTGGACAATGCGCTCCCATGTATGCACTGACCTCTAAGAAACAATTTGCATAGGCACAACCTAGTTTCTAGTTCCTTAGTGGCAAAGCCAAGAAAAGGTAGACACAGCCTCTGTTGGCAGCCTGCAGTCCTGCTTGTTGTGCTAAAGAAGTGTTGCTCCTGGAGGGATGTTGTGAAAGGAAAATGCTCTCTGCTTGCTTGGGCTTGTTCTGTGAGATTCCTCAGCACTAACAGTTTTCTAATAGTACCTGTTCATTTTCCCTTGCCCCCGGCAGATCGCCTTAGACGTGGAAGGAATCAAGGGCACGGTTCGGTGAGTGGGACGGGCACCCTTGACATTGCTGGTGTCTGAGGATTGTGCAGCAAACTGTGGGCTTGGCCTGTTGCACTAGAGTGCCAGCCTGGCAGGCCGAACCAAGTCCACGTCAACGTCTGCATGAACACCACCAAAAGGATTCCATCAGTTTCCTCCTTTTCTGCTGAAGAGCTTTACACTAATGAAGGTCAAGCTTTGCAGGCAGGAGGCTGCATGCTGATTGTAGCCAGGCTGAAATATCTCCTTCAGAAGCATGTGCAATCCTGTCTAAACATTAGTCTTATTAGCCCACTTGAATTGAGCTTTAATAACTGAGTATCTCAATTTTATCTAAATTCATGACTTCTGCTCAGGACAGCTGGGGATAGAGCTCAGGAGAAATCAGGTTCCAAATGACAGGTTACTCCCTGTCCCTCACACTGCTACCTGCCTGCAGGGCATAACAGCAGCAGCAGAACCTGCTCTGGCTCCCTCTCTTTCTCCAGAGGCTAAAGGGGAGGCAAAGAACAACAAACCTCCAGGTGTTGTGAGTCCAGGGCCTGAGCATCCTGCACCAATCAGTGGCAGCTTTGGCTGGTTCAGTGCAAAGATCTGGTGCAGTGCAGGGCTGCAAGTTTCAGAGCAGGCAGTACTTGCTCTTTGTGGCCGAGGATGCTGTGGGCTGGAGTCCTGCCATGACCTAGCTCTTCAGCCCAGGCACTGAACACACGTGGGGACTGGCATCTGAACTTTCACATGCAGGCATCATTGTCCTGGCATTCTCCCAGGGACTGCGAACTTCCCTTGGTGTCAGATAAGCAGTAGCATGGTGTCCTTTAGTGGTACTGGTATGAAAGTCAGCTCCTCTGTGCACAGAGTCTGTGCAGGCTCCCTGCTGTCAGCAGAGAGAGAAGTCCCACGGCACAGTTCAGAGCCTTGTGGGGTGTGGAGGAGCCACTGTTGCCTGCAGGGACCTGCCCCTCTCCACACCCTACCTAGGTAGCTACAGTCACTGCTTGGACTGCACCCTTCACTTTGACCTGAGCCAAGTTTGTTGAGAAGACTCCTGAGCAGCTCTGCATGGCAGAGACAAGGTCTGTCTGTGAAGGGCTGGAATGCAGTTCCTGTTGGCTGCTCTCTAAGGCCTGAAATCCTGAGGGGAATCCACTTGACCAGAGCTGAGCAGGGAAATGTTCCCTGCTTCTCCTCAGACACTTGCAGAACAACTGCAGGCTTAGTTAGGACATAAACACCACACACATACCACATGAACAGCCCCGCACAACAGCTTTTGCCTTCAGGTCAGCCGTGTCTCTGCTTGCTGTGTCTGCCAGCTCTCAGGAGGACACTTCCCAACTCCTTATTGCTTGTTTGTGCTTTTTCCCTGCCCATTCCTTGCAGGTCTCGCTAGGAGAGGTTCTTGCCACTCAGGACTCATTGGCCCAGGCAGGAAAGGCTGAGCGGCAGGAGAGCACGGATAGAGTGCACGGCGCCCAGGAGTTCAGGTGTGTGTTAAGCTTTCTCGCTTTCTTTGAGCAGGGGTGGGCCTTGCTGGGCTCTCGGAGGCCCAGAGTCAAAGAACAGATTTGGCTTTCTCATCCTTTGTCTTGCTCAGCACTGACGGGGGAAGGCAGCCCAGGGCAGGTCTGGCTGCCCACCCACCTAGAGCACAGCTGCCTCCTGGGACTCTCTTCTTAAGCCTTGACAAAAAGAATTCCAAACTAGAGCAGAGTAAAAGCAAGGGAGGTTCAGGCTGGGCTTAAGGACAGCAAAGCATTGAATTGCAAAGGCAATCAGACAGCATAAGAAGGGCCTCAGAGATATCCTGCAGTTTCCACCTCTGGAAATTCAGAAGCCCCAGGTGGATAGAGCCTTGAGCAGCCTGTCCAGATGCTGACCCCAAGTGCTTGGAACTGAAGACTGGGCTAGAGGCTTCCTGGAGTCTCTGCCAGCCTAAACCATTCTTTGATAATTGGATTGGAAAATTTTACTCACCTCCTCCCCAAGCTCTAGCTTGCAGACTCGTTCCTTGTTTCACTAGTGAATGCAAGAGGAAGGGGGAGAGTACTCCTCTGGACCTCCCAAGCTCGTCTTACCCAAAGAAAAACTTTTGCAAGTCCGGTATACTCTGTAATCAGAAAGGAGCAGGCAGGAAGCTCTGATGCTGAGAGTACCTGAGCTTTCTGGAAATGTCCTGTGGCTTCTGGAGGCTTGTTTGACTTCCTACAGTGGTGAATCTTTCACCCGCACGAACGACAAAGAGAGATGCTGGTCTAGGGAGGGAATTGCAGCATTCTCTTGAGGTGGAAGTAGAGGGCTGTTGGAAGCCCCTGAGACTGCCTTTTGTGGGACATGGTATGTAGTCCTGGTTTTGCAAGGAGACCGTGTTGCCATTAAAGGCTTGTTTGTGTGTCTGCTTGTCGTAGATGGAAGGAGTTGGCTGCATTTGAGAGAAAGCACCACTCCTCCCTAGAGAGGGCGTCTGCAGTGGCGGCACAGACAGAGGAGGTATGGCAGCCTCAGAAGGATCTGCTGAAGGAAGAGCTTCCTCTAGCAGTGCCAAAGGTATGCTCACCTTGTTCCTAGGCAGCACTTGTGGGAGAGGGATTTGTCCTAGCAAGACACCCCAAATGCTGCTTCTGGCAGCAAGCTAAGACCCAGACTCTGCAGCTATTGTTGTTGTGATTCCTCTTGGAAAATGGTGCCTCCCCCCTTCCAGGTGTGCCGCCGACAGCGGCCAGCCCGCAGGGGTCTGGAGAAGCTGCTCCAGGAATTCTCTCGCCAAGGGCACACACTGTCCCAGGTGTGCAGAGAGAAGGCGGTGCTGGCGCAAGAGAACGCTGCCCTGGAAGCCCGACTTGAAGCCACGGAGCAGGACCTACGAGGCCTTTCAGAGCAGCTGGCAGAGGCCAGGTAAAGGCAGGGAGGAGATCCTGGGCGTGACATTATTGAAGGTCTGGAATTACAAAGGTGCTGCGTATCTTGTCAGGATTTACTTCCTGCTCTGTGCTCCCAAGATGTTTCTCGGACTGAGAAGCAAAGAGACACGAGTCAAAAGAAAAGGATCCTCTGGCCTGAATATTTTTTTTCTGCCAGCTCAAGCTCTCAAAGCTCTTTTTAGGCACATGCTTGGGACCCTTTGCACATTCCTTTGATAAGCGCAAAGCAAGCCAACTTAGCACTGAATTGAGTACCAGGGAAAGCGGGCAGATGTTTCCTCTAAACCAGAAGTTTCCCTCTGGTTTTGCTTTCTCCTTGGGTGCATCTGACCATCAATCTTTCCTTGCCAAGTAGTTGGACATGGGATTTTCAAAATTCAAGGCTCTTCCATGTGAACTTTGTGAGTAGCTCGCTGATGCTTCAGATGAAGCTGGAGGGTCATGCTGAAAATCTTGAGACCCTTCAGAGCTCACTCTTGTGAAGTATGGTGCAGGACCTAGATCTGCTTAGAAACAGCAGGGGCAGCAGAAGGGAAAGGTCTTGTGACTTCTTGACAGTGTCTGGGGATTCTTGCTCCGCACTGATTCTTGCCCACTGTCCACCCACCTCTGTAACCAGTCAAGGTCCCTTTGGCTGTTGCTTCTTCCTTTTTAAAGAGTGCCAAGATACTTGGGCACTGCTTGTTTAGTTAGTCAAAAATAAAGGAAGTGAGTGGTCTTGGTTATCAAATTCCAGTCATTTGAATGGCAGGAAATGGTCCATCACCCTGAGACAGTTCTTCAGATAAAAACCTACTTCTGCTCTCCTACTCATGGTGTTGGAAGCTGGAGGTTTCACTGTATCGTTTGGTGAATGCTTTTAGTCCCTTTTACTCAGAGAGTGCCTGGCGAACAAAGAAACGATACGTACACTAAGAATGGCATGAAACATGGACGAGTCAGCCAGGAGAGCCCTGTTCTGTCCCCTGCAGAGTGACTTGGGAGTGCTGATGAGCTCAGGGCAGTGAGCAGAGGCTGGGCTTTTGCTCCTTTGCAGATACTTGGTGGGCGCACGCGTGTGTGATAGGTCGGGCAACAGCAATTTGAGCTCTGGCTGCTGAGATCAAACTCAGCTGGGCTAGGCCATGAGGAAAGGCTGCCCAGTCACCTGGAGGACCTTGCTTTGCTATGTAAAGTGAGAAAATAGTCCTGCTCTATCTGAGTTTCCATGCAAGCCGTTATCCATACTAAGGCGTAGAGATCTTAAGTCACATCTTTCTGGAGAAACTGCCACTGTGTGCCAGGAACAATTGCTCTTCATGTTCACAACTTGTAGGTCAGAGAAGGAGAGCCTGCAAAGCAGCCTGCTGGAGGCTCAGCAGCACATATCGGAGCTGGAGATCGCCAGGAGCCGTGTGCAAGCCCAAGTGCGCGCAGCCACGCAGGCCAAGGAGGCGATACTCGGTGAGAGCCTCGTGCGCTTGGTTTCTGCTGGTGGCCCTGCCCTGTGCAGTTGCTCCCAAGCCAGCTGGGTCCACAGGGCTTCTGAGGAGTGAAGCAGCTGAGGGCCGGTCCCTCCTTGCCTGAAACTGAAAGGGCTTAAGGTCAGCAGATCCCTTGGCTTGGATAGTCTCTGATTCTGGCCGTGTGTCATGTTTGCAGAGGATGTGAGGGGCCTTCGTCGTGAGCTGCTAGCTGTAAGATCTCTCAGCCAGCAGCAACGCGAAGACATGGCTCAACAGCTCCGCTGGGCAGAGGAGCAGTGCAGGAAGGCTCTGAGACTCTGGCAATCTGCTCAGGAAGCGGAAAAAAGGCAGCTTGTGCAAAACCTGGTAAGAAGCAATACACAACTAAAGATTTCAGGCAAGTTTGTAAGGCTGGCTTAGCAGCAGAGCGGCCTGAGTATGTGACATGGCCTCAAGCATCAGCTGTGGGCTACGCTTTGCTGAGCCAGGCAGCAGGGGGCTTCAAGGGCTCATACTCGACGGACTGGGAAGACCCAGAAGCCAAAGCTGGGACAGTATATGCAGCCACAGGTTCAGATGGGCATAAGCCAAGTTCCCCAGGAGACTGGGTGGTCACCACCCAAAGCATGGCAGCAAAGGGGCAGGATCTTCCCACAGCTTCGTGCCATGCAGCAGACGGCTGCTGACCTTGCTTCCAACTGCAGTCCCAGCAAGTGGATTCCTTGCTTTCTGTCCTTCCATGGTGGAAAGAGGCCTTCCCTTTGAGCTTGAAGCAGATGCAACAGGCCCCATGGTTCTGGTATTTCAGCTGGTGGCCTGTCTTGTGACTGGGTCATCGAGGTGCTGGCCATGTCCTAGTCCTGCAGTCCATCTGCAGCTCTTCCATGATCAAATGGCAGGGGCACTTGGGGAACAGAGCCTCTGAGAAGAGGCAGAAATCCTGAGCAGAGAGGGGCCAGAGAACAGGGAGCCATCAGAGCAGGGGAGGAAGGTGGCATTTCCTTCCTGCCACCTGCTGACACTCCCGCTAACTTCTGGGTTAGAACAGCATTGCAGGTAGGCAAGGACTACTTGCAGGCACTGGAAGCACAGAGCCTGGCAGGCTCCAGCACTGAGCCCCAGGAAGAACAGCTAGCATGGAAGGGTTACAGCTGGCTGGAGAAGCAGAAGGAAGTGGCGGAATAGAAGTGCTTTTGAGCCTGGGAAAGAGGGAATCTGAGCGTCATGGCAGGTGCCAGTAAGATTTCTCTTGACCAAATATCAAGGACAAGCTGCAGGCAGAACTGCAGGAAGCTCAGAGGAAGATGAAGGCAATGGAGAAGAGCCACCAAGAAAACATGGAGAGGATGCGCAAGGTCCTGCTGCAGTACAAGCTGGCTGAACTAAAGCAGGTGAGTGAAAGAGCAGGAGCCACTGCAGTCACACAACGAGTGGTCTCTGCCCTTGTTGCCTTTGCCCTGCAGAGCAGCAGGTGGATGGGGGCAATGTGTCTGAGTGCCACGCTCTGAGGTCTCCATGGCAGGTGGTCAGAAGGACACTTACTGGGCCACTGAATCTCAGCTGCTGCCCTGGGCAGCAGGGCTTGTGCTTTGGCCGCTGGGCCAGCAATCCTGTGAATGTATTTCTGCTGGCCTCTTAGAGCTCACTTTGTTTTTTGAGGGGTTTGTTCAGCTCAGCATGGAGACCCACACAGATTCTGAAGCACTTGTCCCTGTCCATGGTGAATGCAGTCCTCAGAAAGGGGTGAAATGTGCAGTTGTTCTTTCCCTTTCCCAGTCTCTACTATGGCTGGCTGTGACAAGCTGTAGTCTCTGACTGCTGCTTGGGTTGGACTTGAGGAGGAAGACTTGACAGCTCAGCTTGCAGCCTAACACCAGTGTTGTTCCTCAAGGCATGACTTTGAAATGCTGTGTCTGGGGCATCTCTGCCAGGCACCTCTCTGACACAACCAAATTTCTTGTCCCAGATGGAAGCAGGATCTGCCATCAAAGCTGCCGCCGCAGCCGCATCCTCGGAAGCAGCCTCCTCTCCGCAGCCTGAAAACCGGAGCATGAGCAGTTCGCCCCGCTGGAGCCAGGAGAGAGAGAAGCAGTTCCTGAAGCTGCTGAGTACGTCTTGGGGATTTCTTGTGCGATCGAGCAGTGTATTATAGTGTGTGTGCCTCAGCATGAGCTGTAGCACATGTTCCTCCCCACTCTGGTGTCAGACAGACCTTTTGGACTCCCTACAGAAGCCAGGGTTGTGCTTGGGGGCAGCAAGGGAGCACTTTGGGGCATTTCTTTTGCCTTTGAGGCAAAAGCTGGGAGTGGGTGGGCTTTGCCTGAGCTTCCCTGTGCAGTAAAGACAAAAGCAGGGATTGTGTCCAGAACAGCAGTAGGCTCTGATCTAGCCAATGACTCAGGGAATGTGTATGTGCTAGTCTGGCCAAAGTGATTGGAAGAAATGGTTTCCTAGACTCCCTTTAGACTCCTGACTTAGGACTCTTGACTCATTGGAGTAATATTACTTCAGAGACATTGATTGGCTCTGTGGCTGGTTTAATAATGGTGTTGTTTTTATGACTGTCAGTATTTCTACTATTCTTTCTACACTGTGGTTTGATAAGAATTCGACATTTTGGTTAGCCTGAACTCCTTGAAGAGAACATCACGCGATAGAACTAAGAAGTGAGGAAGAGATCTTTTTCAGTAGCCCCTACAAGTTAAAAAGTTACATTCTTAGAACAATCCCAATTTATCAGAGAGAAAGAGTTGTTTTCAAAGTGCCCCAAAAGAGGAAAAGCACATTTGTTACAATCCCTGTTGGATATTTTATTGGGTGCTTAGGAAGATGCATCAGAGAGACACATCTGTGTGGCATGGTCAGATAAAAGCGCTCTGCAGGCAATTCTCAGAAGGAAGCCTGCAGCCTCTCTGCTGCATGTTCCTCCAGTACCAGGCACTTTGTCACTGCTTGTGCCCAGCTGGTAAATATTCTTGGAATACTGAGCATTGGCCGCAATCCCTGCATAGATTCCTGCACTCAAGGACAGCGTAACAACCAAGGCCTTAATGCCTCTGCAGTAGAACTGAGTTGCTTCTTACAACTAGGAAGAGCTGGCAGTGCAGTGCTCTCAGAGAATATGGGGTCAGGTTTTTCAGAACAGGGCCCAGTTGACTCAGGGTCTGCCATCAGCTGTTGGGACAAAAGGTGGATTGATCAACTCCTCCGTGGGTCTGAATTCAAAGACAATCATGTTCTGTCTTGAGTGGGGTCTACTGTAGCAGCGAGGGGGTTTAGATGGTAATTGCTGCTACCTATTTCCCTAAAGGCATTTCCTGTGGAAAAGCCACATGGGTAAGCATTCAGGAAGGCAGTCAAGTCCACACACACCACACTCACCACGGCAAGCTCAGTGCACCGTGGCCGAGAGGCCTTTTAGAAGGTCAGTTCCAGCAAGGTTTATTTGAGCACGTCAAAGGGGAACTAGAGACAAAAGATGAGCCATGTCCTCTGCACAATGTTTAAGTAAGGGCTGGTGCAGTGGCGGTACCAAAGGGCAGGGCAAAGTGAGCTGGCTCTCAGGGAGGAAAGGGCCATCCACCAGGAGCCACACAACCCATGAGGAAACAGAGAAAGGAGAAAGCTGGAAAAGTTGGGACATTCCCCTCAAGGCAGCCCTTCAAAGGAGTATGGGAGAATCAGACTCTGTGCAGGCCAGAGCTGCCTGTCTTGCTGGGGCTGCTTTTGCTGCTGTTCTCGTTGATGGTATTGTTAGCCAAGCGACCATAAATTGCTCAGAGCCCCAGAGAGTGGAGCTGAGTTTCAGATCTCCTGGAAGTCAGGATCTCTGTTTTGAAGTTTGCTTCTTGCATTTTGTTTCTTTCAGGGCATGTGGTGAGTGTGGGAGATCCGGAGAAGAAGTACGCCAGGTGGAAACGTATTGGCAGTGGGTGAGTGCAGGCACGCTGACTTCTGCAGAACCGCAGGCCAGGAATTTTGGTGGTGCAACATCACATGTAAAGTTAGGCAAGCTGCAAGCATCTTCAGACCCTGGCTCCAGATTGTCCCTGTCTCTGTACTGTGGCAGTACAAGGCATCATCTAAGATAACTGAATGCTGACAATGTCTTGGCTGCCTGAAGGAGCAGGATGTGGATGCTCTCCTGTCTCTCCAAGATGTGGCACCAGGTTCCCTGAAGACTTGGGTTTGTATGATTCAAAGTAATATGACCAGACTCATGAAGGAAGAAAAACCTGAGAGAGCAGCTTCCCACCTGAGAGCTGTCAGATAACAGCTCTCAGTAGAATTTCTTAGCTGTATTGTGCTGGAAACCATATTCGGTGGCCAGGAAAATAAGAAAGGCTGTGTGGCATTGCCTGAGTTTGGCAGGTAGGATCAAAAGAGAGCGGTGAGAAGGCCCAGCAGGACTGTGTGTCTCATTGCCTGGAAAGGCACGCCACAGGCACAGACACAAGAAGGAAAAGGCAAAGAACAGCCCCGCATGCATCATCTAGTGTGTACATTTGAGTTTTGTAGCAACCCTTTTTCTTCCTGTTGGACCCAGCTTTTCTCTTGGACACTCTGCAGGGCAGAGGGCTGCTGGGCTGCTGGGCCATTGGCTGAAGAGCAGACAAACCCCGGTGTTTTAGAGGCACTGCAGGCAGCAGAGAGCTCCTGCCTGGGCTGCCTTTTGCTTCTCAGCACTGAACAACTTCTCTGTTCTTGCCACTGCTCTGTTTCTAGGGGTTTTGGCACTGTTTATAAGGCCGTCAACGCTGCCACAGGACAAGCGGTAAGTGCCCATGCAGATTTTGCAGCTCTTGAGTGCTTTCCCTTGGCATGTGATCTGTGGCCAGAGCTTTGGGCCGCCTGTCTTTGCTGCAAAGGCTGTCCCGCAGGAGCAGCCTGTCTAGAGGCTGGCTGCAAAATGCATTTTGGACAGACTTTGTCCTTCTTGCCTACCTGAATGGATGCCAGGATAGCAGTGGTGTCCTTCAGGGAAGGACATCCTTGAATGGATGCCAGGATAGCAGTGGTGTCCTTCAGAGAAGGACACCCTTGGACTTACTGCATAAATATGCATAGATTAGCTGATGGCAAGAGCTGTCATTCCAGCCAATTCCTTTTAAGCCCAGGTTCAGACACAGATAGTATTTCCCATTGTTTTCCATCACGTGGTTCAGTTTGAAAATATAATGCAAGACCTAAAGAAGGAGAGATCTTGTGTGGAACACTGTTTTGCCTTTTACTCCTAGGGAACCTAGTTCACGTACACAGACACCCACACAAACACAAACACGCACAGATAAATGAGAAGAAGTGGATGAAGAGCCTTAAGTGATACAACCTTGTGTTGATCCTGTGTTGGTGACATTTCACTATGGAAATGCTGTTTGTACTGAAAGGACATGGAGGTGTTTTAGAGAATCACGCTGTTCTTTGAGGCTAAAAGTTCAGAGTTCAGAATTCTGGATTTTGGCTCTCAGCAAATACATTCCATCTTCCTTACTAGTAAGGCATTAGATAAGGTAGTTCCTTCTCCACCAGTGGTGCTGAGATCAGGTACTTCCCTTGGAGGGAGGTCCACGAGGTGTATGAAAGCCCTAAGCCCTATACTTAAAAGCTGGGACGCATCCATAGTGTACCACAGAGAGGGTTATTCATTGCTAAACACATGAAATAATTTCAAGTCTAAACCATGGTCACGAGTGTCCTTCACAGTTACAAAACCCAAAAGGCAGAAGTAAGGATGTGCTAAGATTGTATCTTTACTTTGAGTCGCTTTGGAGTTCTGTTTTGGACAGCATTTCCCCGTCATGTTCGTGCGTGTTTATTTGGCACACATTCGAAAGGGCAGCTGTCGCTGAAACGCTGCTCAAAGCCCCTAGAAATGCTACCATATCTTCAGTGGTTTCAATTTGTCTTCACAGGACCAAAATTACTTTTGGCTTGCAAGACGTGTGCAAATGATAACAGTGGTGCGAAACAAAGTCTATTTGAGAAGTCTGGGGGTGCAGAGAGTGCTGTTAGCACTTTGTGGTTGGTGGTTTAGAGTCCCTTTTGACTGAGGTGACAAGGCATCCAGGCCTGTGAGTGCACAGAGAAAGAGGCTCTGGTGATGTCTGTCCCTAACAGCTTTCAATGTCACTATAGGTGGCTGTAAAGCAACTTAATCTCCAGCACCAGGGCTGTGAGGAAGTGTTAAAGGAAATCCTGGTCATGCGTGAAAATAAGAACCCCAATATTGTCACCTACTTTGAAAGGTAAGTAGTTCTGGCAGAAAATGGATCTTTCAATGAACATCAATCCACACCTGTACGAGGCATAGGAGGAGATTGCATTTTGTTGCCGGGAATGGTTCCTGGCATAAACAGCTTGAAGATTGCTCTCAGAAACCTGGCTCTCTTACTAAGGCAGCAGCCTGTATGTTCACTGGCTGCATGTTGTTTTGCTCTTTTGGGACGTGATTATTTTTCCAAGTGTCGGAGGAGAAGTGCTGAGAAAGCATCCCAGAGATGATTTCCCTTGTGCTGTTCCCACTATTTTCCATTGCCTTGCATGCCAAAAGGCTTGGCTAGGAGGCACATCATTTGCCAGGTTGCCAATTGTTTTTCCTGTTTGTGACTATTCTTTCTGCAAGGTTTTCCAAAGGGTGATGGCACTGCTGCACACCTTCCTGCCCTGAGTAAAAGGTGTGAAATCTGTGTCTCCTTGCTGCTGGAGTTCTTGGTGCAATTTGTGTATGAAGATGATGAAGCAGCTGCTGGGATCTGTCCGCTTCCAGATTTATCTTTGCCCTCACAAAACTGCCTTTTTCCCCTGCCTGCCACCTAAGCCGTCTCCTTTTCCGTGGATTTGCCTTCCTCATTTAGGCGGCAGAGTTGGCAGACACTGGGTAGCCTGGCTGGAGTGTGTCTTCCTTTGATTCTGTCTTCATTTAGCAGTGACCTGGAAACAAAACTCAGCTGTAGTCTTTCTTCCATACGGCAATTTAGCTGTGCCCATTCAGCTCCACGCTGTTGCTTTCATCTTGCAGCTTCCTTGTCAATGAGGCTGTCCTGCTGGTGTTGGAATATATGGATGGAGGCTCCTTAGCTGATGTGGTCTGCATGAGAAGGATGGCTGCAGGACACATAGCAACAGTGTGTCGGGAGGTAAGGGGTCCCCTTTGTGCTTGGGATGGCTTGGATGGGCTCGTCCTTGGAAAGCGCGGCTAAGGCAGAGATTCCATGTTCAGAGCTTTCTTTCTGGGTTGCTCTTATGCTTCAGAGAAGAAGGAGCATCTGCACAGAACTGCCTACCAGTGTCCCTGCCGTTACTGTAGGCTGTTCTTTACTCTTATCTACCGTTGTTGAACTCCCTGTCTCTTTTTCATTGTTATTTTCTGTTCTGCCCTGTGCCTCTCCAAGCCTTTACCCAGAACCTTTCTGTTTTGCCTCCTTGGCCTGTAAGCACAAAGGCGCTGGTGTGCGATTTTAAAACAAGTGGCAGAGCCAAAGAGAGACTCATCTGTCACAGGTCTCCAGTTCAAAGGATGGCATGGCAGCCACCTTGGTGCTTTCTGCTGAACTCTGACAAATGAGCTACTTCCAAGTCTTCTCTTAAGGCAGCCATGTAACCCCTGTCCTCCAGTCTCTCGCCCAACAGTGATCCCCTTGGTACCCAAGGCAGGGACTTTTTCTCTTTTGGCAAACCCATGATTGTCCTCCGGAGATGGAGAGTGCATCCGCTGCAGCAGCGGTCATCTTACTGGCTTTGCAGGGCACAGTCTCGAGCAGAGACTGATGTTTCCCCCTCAAAATCTTACATGCCTCCTTTGGGAAGATCCTGCTCTCCTAGTGTTGCAGCAGCAAGCTCTTCCTCTTGCCAGCACTCACTGCTCCTTTGAGATCTGGGAATCTTCAGGAGCAGCCTCCTTTTGCAAGTGATGTGATCAGATCAGGGTAACTTTTGGCCTCCCGTTTCTTTTTCTCTCGTAGTGCCTGCAAGGCCTGGCTTTCCTTCATGCCAACCAGGTGATCCACAGAGACATCAAAAGTGACAACATCCTTCTGGGCCGGGATGGCTCCGTCAAGTTGGGTGGGTATTCCCAGTCAGGCACAGCGCTCCGGGGAGGCGGTGTGGGGCTGCTTGGGAGTGGCTGCCGGGTGCCAGCAGTTGGTGCTGGTGAGAGGGCAGGGAGCACTCTGCAAGGCCAGGGTGCAGCTGTAAGGTGCTGAGTGGTCTAGAGAGAAACAAGGTGTCAAGAGTAACTTTGGTTTGTGTGTGTTCCTTCCAAAGGGAGGGAGTTACAGTGTAAAAATTCAGTGCAATGAGGATAAGCCACTGTGGAAATCATGGACGGGTTCTTAAGTGGACAATTGCCCATGTCCTTGGCCGCAGCCCTGAGGAAGGAGAGCCCAGCTGCTTTTCCAGCTTAATTCAGCACTGCATTCTGAGACTGAGAGTGAGGAACTCTTTTCCCTGATTTCCTACTTGAAGCAGTGTTTTTTTTTCTCCTCAGCTGATTTTGGCCTCTGTGCTCTGCTCAGCCCTGAGCAGAGGAAACGGAGGTCGATGGTTGGGACCCCCTGCTGGATGGCACCCGAGGTAGTGAGAGGAGAGCCATACGGCCCCAAAGTGGACACCTGGTCCCTTGGCATCGTGGGAATAGAAATGGCCAAAGGAGAGGCTCCTTATATTCGGGAAACCAGTGACAGGGTAAGGTGCAAAGAGGCTCAGATAGCTGTGCCCGTCAGGTCCCTGTCCATTAGACAAAATCCCATTTGCACAGCTTGAAGTGGCTTCCACCAGGGCCCAATTCTAAAACTGCCCCTGGGGCTCACATCAGCTGTGGAGGCAAGATGTGGTGCAGCATGGAATAGCTGGGGCTGCACTGGGACCTTTCTTCCTTTGGGAGAGAAGGCTCATCTCTAACCGTCTGCTAAGGCAAGAACTTGCCACTGCCGACTGGAGCTGAAAAGATGGGGTCTAGGTGAGCCCTGAAGGATATGGAAGAATCACGTAGAGTCTCATGTTTCCTTTTGCTTCAGGCTAACTACCTGATAGCCAAGCGAGGGGTGCCAAATCTGCACAATCTCAGGCTAGCCCCTGGCTTGTGTGAATTTCTGGGCTGCTGCCTGCAGATGGATGCGGACAGGCGAGGCTCTGCCAAGGAACTTCTGCAGGTACAAGGCAAAGGGGCTGCAGGACAAACAGCTGTTCCTCTTTGCTCCTTGGCCACACTCCAGGGAATCAGATGGGCCCCCCATGTAGTAACCTCCACTCTGGGTGCTTTTCAAATGGAAGCCAAGTAGGATCCAAGAGTGCTTGAGGTTAGAAGGGACCAGGGAAGGTCACCTACTCCAAAACCCCAGCCACCAGCAAGGACATCTCCAAGTAGATCAGGTTGCTCAGTGTCCCATCCAAGCGGACCTTGAATGTTGCCGGGCTTGGGGCTCCTCCCGGCTCTCTGGGCAGCCTGTGCCAGTATTCTAGCACTCTCCTGCTATACAGTTTCTTCCTTGGAGCCAATCACAAATGAGGGGTTTTTAGGTTAAAAGCATTGCCTCTTAATCCTCTTGCAATTGGCCCTGCTACAAGATATGTCCCCATCTTTCTTAGAAGCCTCTACAACTATTGAAAGGTCTCCTTGGAGCTTGCTCTTCTCCAGGCTAAACAAGCCCAACTCTCACAGCTGTTCCTCAGAGGAGAACTCCCACCTTCTGGTCATTTCTGTGGCCCTCTTTTGCTCTCGGCTGCTGCATTCAGGTTTACCTGGTAGCAAAGGAACTGAAGTATTGCAATGCCAGGGACAGGGGGCTTGAGGAACACAATGAAAGCAATCCCTGCCAAGTGGTTTTAGACTGATCTGTAAAAAGGCAGGGGCTTTGCAGGGGCTCACTGGGGGCATCCGAGGGAACCCAGCTTGTCCCTCCCAGCCCACTCTTAGAGGTTTCTGCCAGCCAAACGGGGACAGCTGTGCAGGATTTGTGCCAGCCCCATGTGCTGCCTGGCCCGGTCAAGACGATGAGAACGGCTGTGGCTTTGCTGCCAGGTTTTGTGGCAGACAAGGAGCTGGTGACCGAGCCGCTTCCTTGCCTGTGCCTGCTGTGAAGGAAGATGCCAGCCGGCACAGGAGGGAGGGGCATGCCGAGGCAGACACCGCTCTTCCTGCAAGCCAGAGCTGAGCACATCTGCGCCCTGCTGCTTGTGTCCTTGCTCCTGGCTTGCTCCTGAAAACCTTCATGTCCAGCATCCTGAGAACAACATGTGGGATCAATACTTTTCAGAGCTCTTGGGAGTCTCTTGAGGAATGCTGTATGCCCCACATCTCCCTTGGACACCCATATAGCCCATATCTCAAATAGCAAAGAGGAGTATAAGAATAAGTCTGTTGACTTTCCTGAAAGGAACAAAACCTTTGGAAAGCAAGCAGCTATCCCACAGTGATATCAGGACTAAAATCCCAGCAAGTGATGACACCTTGAGGAATGGACTAGTGCACTTCAGGGCCATGTTTCCTGCTATAGCAGCATCCTGGACATGAAGGCAGATAAGCTGATGGTGCCCTCAGTCCGATGTTTGTGTATTTCTGGGCACTAGAGGAACCCAGCTTGACCCTGTTAGGAGCTCAGATTGGAAAAGAATGGTTGCTTTTTTCTTTGTCTCTTTTAATTTGGGTTGTTTTGTTTCTTTTTCCCTTTGGGCAGCATCCATTTCTCCAATCAGCGGAGCCTCTCTTAAGCCTCTTCTGACAGGCTGATTGCTGTCATCCCTGCAGCAAGGTAATGCAGGAAGCAAAGGTGATGACAAGGCCACTTCAGCACTTGGAGACCAGAGCCTCTGAGAGCAGGTAGAAATCCTGAGGAGAGAGGGGCCAGGAAACAGGCAGCCATCAGAGCAGGAAAGCAAGGTGGCATCTCCTTTTCCCCCACCTGCTGATCCTCCATCTGAATTTCTGCTTAGGACAGCATTGCTGGAGGGCACAAAGTCACTCATGATGTGCACTTTTCAGGTGGGTGGTGTGAGGCATGAAGCTTCCACTGATTTTTTGGGGCAGCCTGGCTGGAACTTCATGTGGAAGTGTCTTCCCCCCTCACCAGGAGCCGGAAGGGCAGCGTTTGGAGGCACAGCAGCTGCTGGCACAAGGGGCAAACTTCTTTGCAGAGGTACAGAAGGAGCAGGAGAAAAGGCTGCTTGAGATGAAGCAGGAAGTTGCCAGCATGCAAGCTGAACAAGAAGAGGTACGAAGCAGAGCCAGTCAAAAGGCAAAGGGTGAGAAAAGAGAGCTTGTGTGTTGTTTTGGACTCCTCTGCCCTCCTTATGGGCACTGTTTCTCTGGACACTGTCTGTCAGGGTGGCACTGTCTCTTAACTGGCCCTTGGGAAACAGTTCTGGAGAGACCTTGGTGCCAGGAGGGAAAGCACCGGTCACAGGTGAGAGGCTACCAGACCACAGGTTTAAGGAAAGTAGGGATGGTGTTTCAGGCCCAAATGGAATGGGAAAGCCAGAGCTATGTCTCAGAAGGGGGGAGGTCCCACAGGAAGCCCCCTGCAGAGGTAGGCTAGAGCTGTGGGAGCGGGCTGGCTGTCAGGCTGCTGAGGAGGTGCCTGAAGCTGCTGAGTACGTCCTGTGCATTCTTTGTCTGATTGAGTAGTGCATGGTGTGTGTGCCTCAGCATGAGCTGTAGCACATGTATCTCCTCTCTTTGGTGTTGGGAGAGACATTTTGGACTCCCTTTAGAAGCCATTGTGGTGCTTGGATGCAGGCAGGGAGCACTTGGGGCGTTCCTTTTGCCTTTGAGGAAAAAGCTGGGAATGGGTGGGCTTTGCCTGAGCTTCCCTGTGCAGTGAAGACATAAGCAGAGACTGTTGTGCGAGCAGCAGAAGGCTGCGGCCTAGCCAATGACTCAGTGATGGTGTGTGTGCTAGTCTGGGCAAACTGATGAGAACAGTTGGCTTCCTGGATTCCCTTCAGACTCCTGACTTGTCAGCAGTCATTGGAGTCAAATATTTCAGAGAAATTGATTGGCTGTGGTGCTGGTTTAATCCTGGTGCTGTTTACTAAGACTGTTTGTTCTTCTCTTATTCCTTCTCCAGACCACATGGGCCCCTCGTCATCTAAATCCCCACTCTAAGTGCTTTTCAAACAAAAACAAAGAAACGTGCAGCAAAGCAATCGAGGAAGCGGAAGCGATGACAAGGACCACTTCAGGATTGCTTTCTGCAATGGCAGCTTGGATCTGGACTCACAATAATAATCCTATACACACTCAAGCCTGTTGGAAGATTCCCTTCCTTGTCAGCCAGGGCATAAGGCTCTACATTCCCTTGAGAACTGGCCATTCTTTCTTAAAAATGGAAAGTCCCCCCAAAGGGCATCCTTGTGTGGCTTGGAATTGGGCACGATCTCCATCCCTTATCAGCTCCAACATATACTGCCTTTGGAATGCTGCTCATTGGCCAGTTTTTGCCCAGTCATGGACTTCTGGATGAGGAAGAAAGTGCAATTGCATTTCCATTGAAAACCCAGAGAAGAGCAGGGCAGCCTGAGGAGACAGTCTGAAAGTTCCCCTCATTTGCCTCACGACCATCTCAAGGACAGGCATCGGGACCCTGAGGAGCCTGATGGGAATTCTGGTCTGCTGGTGGTGGATGAATGCCAAACATCCTGAGGCCCCCAAGCAGAGCTATGACCTGCCAAGAGATTGTTCGCAGCTGTGTCTACTGTGACTGCTCCTAGCAGGGCCTGCCAGGGGGAGAGGCGCCCCATATGCTTGAACCTGCTTGGTGACAATAGCCCAGGAATCTTCCCACCTCTTGGCGTGGTTGGACTTTTCTGGGGTCACCTTTGGTGGTCCAAAGAAGACCCTCATCTGCTTTTCAGCCACCGTGGCGGACCGACTGAGATGGAAGAAGCCTCTCTCTCAAGGACTGAGACATGAGAGCCCTATACGGAGAAGCTCCCCCCTCCCAAGGACTGAGACTGAAACCCCTAACACGGGGCAGGTGTGTGGGGGAGCCGACCAGACCAAAGGGACACATTTGCCTGCAAGTGTGGCCATTGGAGCAAGAAGATGATGGTACTTGCCTACTGCTTAGAACATGGACTACCTTTTACATCTATTCTTAATTGTTTCTTTTTCCCCCTCAACGATTTCAATAGACTTACTTCAAGATCTGTTTGCCTCCCTCAGCAATATATATATCATAGAACCTTGAGTTAACCTTTGAGATCTCCCCTGGGGAAGGGGCTATAAGCAAGCCTGTTAGCTAAAGGTGTGAGAAGAAAGCTGAGCAGCAAGAAGAAACGGGCAAGGAGCTCTCTCCAAAGCTGTAAGCAAGGAGACCAGGAGAAGTGAGGAATGGAAGAAAGATAAGAAGAGAACTCTGCAGCTGGACAAAGTATTTTTAGAAAGTTAGTTGAAGTCATTGTAACTTTTCAAGAATAGTGTTATGTTGATTTTTTGTGGCCAATAGTTAGGGTAAAAGAAGTCTTAAGAGTTAGAAAGTGTATAAAAGGTCAGCCATGTTCGATAATAAAGAGTTGTCATCTGAGACTGCTTGTGGTCTCTGCTTTGCGTGGGGACTGCCTCAACAGAGACACTCCCCAAAGTGACTGGGCGAACTCCTTCGGCTGGACTATGAGGACTTTGTCTTTCTATGTTTGCTAGCTATAACCCCTCTCTGTTTCTCTCTCCCCATTTCTCTCTTTCCTCTCCCTAAATCCGTCTATCGCATTTGCTGTGCTCATTCAATAAAGATGCATTTCTTTTGAATAATACTGAAATCCTCAGTGCGTTGTGTTTTGCACTCTGAGATCAGTAAAACGAACCATCATGACTCCCCTCTCATATGAATGGATCTTGCCACAGCCAAAACATCCTGTGCAGATGCAGGCTTTCAGCTGTGCACATCGATGCTTTTGGTTCCTGCTCTATGTAGCTGGAACATCTCCACCGTGACACCTCCTGCCTCCCACGTGGCCATGGCTAATAGGTACGAGGCTCTGCAAGTGCAACGAAGAAGGTGGGCATGTCTGCTGGCAGTACAGGAGAGCAAAGAGGAAAGCACCTGGCAGGATCCTGGCCAGCAAGGCAAAGCACCTGATGTACCTGCTCTTTGTCATCAGATAAGGACTGGTGGGTGATGCAATGCTTGGGGTTGTCTGGGGCCCATCAGTCATGAAAAGTCTCTGTGCTTGAGTGGCTTTGTCCCTCTTCCTGTGCCTTGTGTTGCCCCTTGTGTGCTCCGCCGTATTTGCTCAGGGCTGTGTAGCTGTGTGGCACAGCTAAAGTGCACGAGAGCTTCATTCGTCTGCCCTTTGAGGTAGCTGCTCACAGCAGCCTTTTCAATCTGCAAGCTCCGTCTGGAGAGTAAATTCCCTCCGTGTTTGGTCCCGGAGGCCAGGGCCTGTCATCTGCAGTCCCAGGTGGTACTGAGGGCTGCCCAGTGCCTCAGGCTGGTGTGACCCCAGCACAAACAAGAGGAGACAGTGGCAGATGCTTGTTTCCAAAGTCACATTCTTCAGGGGCAATGTGCCGTGTGTGTCCTTTGTCCTGGCCAGCCCCAGACCTGGGGATCCGATGCAGGCACTGCTGCTGCCGCTGAAGTCAGCGAGGATTTGGTGGTTGGTTTCCATCTCAGCAGCAGAGCTGGTCACTTATGAAGCCGGGTGCTGATGGTGCCCTGAAGATCTCTGTGCTGCACAGCTGTGAGGGAACTGTCCCTTGTTGTTATTCTCCATCAGGGAAAGTTGTGCCGGCCAGGTTTGAGTCAACAGAGCAAGCAGGGACTGAGCGAGTCTCTTCTATCTGTGTCTGCTGAGAGCGGTGACCTTTGAGATTAAGTGCACAAAGTCAGTTGCTTGTGGTCCCTCTGTGAATCTCCCTTTTTGGTAATGCTGCTTGTTTAGTAAATCTGCCTGTAGCACAGCAGCAGGGGAAAAAAGCCTCTGCACTCTGCAGATGTGATAGGCTGCCATTGATCCACAAAAAATCTGCATTTTGTCTTTATGAGAAACAGAAGAACTGGTTTAGCAGCGAGAGGTGGAATGATTCTTCTGATCTTTCATACAGTCTCGTATAGCAGATCTCTGTGGGTCAAAGCTGTGCCCCTGACTGGCAGCAAAGGGGGCAACCCCCGGCACCATAGCCAGGTGGGGCCATGAGAGGCTGGGACTGACCGGGAGCCTGGCCCTGGGTGGGCTCACCTGCAAAGTTTGGGCAGGCTGTGTCTTGGAGGTAGGTGCCACAGGCAAATCCATCAGTTTTCCTGTCCAGCGGCCAGGTCATGGAGGATGTTCTCTGGTTTGATGTTCCAGTGCAGGACCCAACAGCTGCTGCAGTGATGCACGGCCTCAGCACCTGGAGGAACAGCCCCTGCACCACCTCCACTGACATGGAGCCCCCATGGCAGAATGAAATCAAAGAGGTCCTGCGACCGCTCAGGGCACTCCATCACTAACAAGAAGTTGTTAGGGAGCTCACACCAATCCGAGAGCTGAACAACACCATGGAACCCAGTGGACACCTTGTCCAGAACCACCATCTCCCTGGATACGTGGGTTCCGTCGGGCCACAAGAAAATCACAATGCCGTCAGTGGGGCTGATGCTGTGCCATCGGTCTGGACTCCCACACCCAGCCCAGGATGCTCTGAGCCCTCCACTCAGCTCACGCCCGCTCTCCCTCCAGGCGTCCTGGCGGCTTCCACTCTGCCGGGCCTCGGTTTACCCGGCCCATCATGTGCCAGTTTCTGCCGCTAGTCCCGGTCACTCACCAGCTCGCCCTAATGACGGACGCGATCCCGCGGAACACCTTTGATGGCCAGCTGCGAGCCAAGGGGAGCAGAGGGCTGAGCTAAGATACCACCCTGCCGAGCCCCATCCTCTCCCTCCTCCGCCCTCCACCTACTCCGTCCTCCGCCAGCCCCTCCGTGGTGTTACATTTTAGTTCAATGTTACACTCTGTCTCACCCCTCGAAAATGTACAGTATATTCAAAGCCTGCGATCCCTCCCAAGAAATAACATGCATCTGTTATTCCATTGGCCGAAGTTTTATTCCGCTCCCCCTTTGAATCTCCCTGTTAAGACATGCAAGGCAGGCGAGACACGGCCTTGGCCCTTTTTCTCCTTAGGCTCTCCCTCTCTCGCCCTCGCTTCCCCTTCCCCCCTTCTCTCTCAGAAACCATGCTGCTCCCGGGGGTGACACCCCCAATAAACGCTCATCTCATAAGCACCCTCAGAAGCCATGTGGAGTCTCCTTGCCTGCCTGCGGCTACCAGCGAACATACAGCTTAGGGGGCGCCCCGGGGACTCCGCAGGGATCCTCAAACCAACCGCAACACCCCTCCTCCCACCGGGGCCACGTCCGCCGCCACATCCCCGGGTAGACACTGCCATTCGAAGGCACAGCGCACCAGCAGCGAACCCGGAGGAATCGCTCTTGCAGGGCCTCCTGCGCTTTCCCTGCGGGCAAGACGCGGCTGTCAGCCTTCGGGCCAGGGCCGGGAACAGTCCCCGACCTCCCCACTACAGCCCCCCAAGCGCTCCGGGCAGGGCATCCCCATTGGAACGGGACACCTGCGGCTCGGGCGGGCGGCTGCTCTGTGGAGCTGCGGAGCTCGGGCCGGGGAAAGCACTGCCGACTCTGCTATGGACTCACTTCATCATTTGAGCAACGCTGCGGCAGCCCGCAGATCATGAAACAAAAAGGGAAAAATGCCCAGAGTGTGCAGTGAAAAGAGGAAAAAAATGGACCCTTGCACAAATCCCAGACTTAGATGCAACTCAAATGGAAAAATAAGGACGCTTGCATGACTGTGCAGACTATGCAAAAAATGAGAATGAAAAAAACACTTGCATGAGTTCTTCGATTGTACAGCAAAATATGGGGAAAAAAAGAGATACTTGCAGCAATCTACACACTGTACAAGAGGATGGAAGTAAAAGGCACACCTGCATGTGTTTGCAGACTCTACAACTGCAGAGAACAAAGAAAGGATGCCTGCACACACCATGCTGTGCAAGAGACATCCCCTTTTTAGCTGAAGCTGGTGGCAGGAGCTTTACCAAACATTTGGCATCTCCATGCCATTTTTGCTTCAATATGCCGCCCCAACAAAAAAACTTCTACATACCCATCGGACCATCAACAACTCTGCAGGATGACAGCAACAAATAAGCCCTGCCAACTGCTCAATGGATTCACTCCATCATTTGATCAGTGCTGCTCATGTCTGCAGGCCAGGAAACAAAAATGGAACAAAAACCCACTTGCACAAATCCCCCAGCTATGCAAGGAAAAGGTGAAAAAGGGCACACCCGCAGCAATTGGCCAACTGTAGAAGAAGAAGGCAAAAATAAAAGACACCTGAACATGTCTGCAAACCCTACAACTGCCGAGGCAAAAACCACAGATGCCTGCATTTGGCCACAGACTTTACAACATCAGGTGACAAAAAGGACTCCTTTGACAGGGCACACACTGCCCCAAAGCAGTGCTAAGCCCGCTTACAGTGCATAACCCATAGCTCAGAGGATCCAAGAGTAACACAGAACAGGCACCAAGCCCACACACCCTCTACTTTGGCCACCAAGGCTTCTGACTAAAACTAGTTCCCTACATTGCAATGCCTGTCATTCCTGCCCATTCCCTACATGGCTAACACCAACCAGCACATTGTTGGATTCACCCAAAGAAGAACTATTTTTTAGTGAGGAAAAAATGACAACTAACAAACCACCCATATGTGTTTGCATGACACTGGAGCGGCGTTTGTGTTGTCAATATGGCAGGGACACGTCCTGTGCACGGGGCAGTGCCCATGTCCTGTGCATGGCAGGGGGTGCCCTTGGAGCAGCCCTCACGGTGTGGGTGCAGCCATGGGCGCGTTTACCCGTTCTCTCCACTTCCACCAGCTCCCAAGTTAGCTCTTCTCCTGAAAAATTCTCTATCCAACATTCAGCTCCTGGTGCCTTTGCAAAATCCCACTCCCAGGTGGGAAACCTGCAATTCAGATTCCTCCTTGGATGTGGGTTCAAAATCTCTGTCATGCCCAGTTTGGATATGTGCTGCACAGTACTGCATTTTTCAGTCATTTGCTGCACTCCCACTTCTGGCCTGCAGAAACGGAGAAAATTGATCCTGGTTTTCCTCAGCTAACTCAGGCTTTTCTTTCCTGGGCCACATAGCCCACTGAAACGAAAATCCCACGTCCTCTGTGGAGGGTTGCAAGCACCAAAAGGGGCAAAGAAGACAAAGGGCAGGTTCCCTGGAATTTCCTCTGTCGTTTTGTTCTAGACCTCCTCAGAACATGCCTCAGGTGCCAGCCTGACGGGTAACTGGAGAAGGCCGCAGGTCAAGAACAGGAGTTCAGCCAATGGCTACAGGAAGCAGAGGAATTTGCAAGGCAGCTGAGTGCGGCAGATGGCGGAGGCTTGCCAGGCTGCCTGCTCTTGTCTTGCTGCTGAAACCCTGAACTGCACTGCTCTTGGGAACAACCCTTGGGCCTAAATCCCACTGGAATCAGCATTTCTTAGAGGGATTGGCATTTGCTGAGGAAGGCCTTACACTGCAGCTAACCTGGGCCATGTGTTAGAAAGGAGGAAGCTAAGTGAGTCTCTGGCATTTCCTAGCAGGAACAAAGCCCTAAGACAGGAAGCAGCATTCTCAGGCTGCTCAAATGGGATAATCCCAACAAGATAAAGACACCTGGGTAAAGGGGTGAATACGATGGTGAGCTACGCTGGCCTGCAATAGCAAGGTCCTGGACATGAAGGGAAAGGGCACAGAGTGTCCTTGTGTCCTGTTTCTGCACCTTTCTGGGAACCAGAGGAATCCTGCCTCCGCCTGTGAGGAATTCAGCCTGAGAACTAACAGTTCCTTTCTCCTTTGGCTTTTGTCATTCTTTTCTTTCTGGACAGCAGCGCTTTGTAACATCAGCTGAGCCTGCCCTCAGGCTGCCTGACTGGACCCCGTCAGCAAAGGAAGTGCAGGAAGCCTGGAGAGGAGGCACCTGTGCTTGAGGAGGCTTTGTGCCCTGCCAGCTCAGCGCAGGACTGGCAAACAAAACACGGAAATGCTGCACTCCATGGGAAGGTTCCCTTGCCGGTCAGCCCGCGCTTAAGCTGTGCTTTGCCCTGGCGCTGTCCATGGCCCTGGCGCTGTGCCTTGCGGCCGCACAGTCCCATCTGTGGCTTCGCGCGGCTCCGCAGCTGCCCGAGGCTCTCCCCCCTCACAGAGGGGCCCCGCCCCGCCCCGGGCGCCCCCTGGCGGCTGCCCCGCCCCGCCCTTCCCGCGCAGGGGCGCTCCCTTCCCATGGCGCCGCCCAGCGGCAGCCGCCCCTCACTGCAGGCACGGAGGAGGGCTCGGGCCCTGCTGCTCGGCCTGGCCCTTGGCTCCCTTCTTTTCCAAGAGACAAGAAGGCTTGAAAGGAAACCTTTTCCAGCTGTGTCCCTCTGCTTTACTTTGTGTCTGCCGACATTCTCCCCTGAAGGTGGCTGTAGTGCGCCCGAAAGTGCTGGCTCCAGAAAAACCCCCTTCCTTCTCCCACCAGCTGTCATTACTGCCTCAAAAGCACTGTCCAGCTCTGGAAGGAGAAACAGCCCGCAGCACAGTGGTGCCATCCCTGCCCAGCCGGGGCTCTCTGGCAGAGCAGCAGCAGCAGCAGCAGCAGCAGTAGGGCTTGCCTTGGCATCACCTGGGAAGCCGGAAGCCTCTGTAAATCAGCAGGTTCCCAGGCTGCACCAGCTCCTGATGCTGGGTGAATCCTGCTAGCTCTGACCATTTCCAAAAGGTTATAAAGGCAGCAGTGTAGACGTGCATGCAGATCAACCAGCATCCAATAAATGGGTATTACTATGAGGGTTTGTGTGGCATTATTAGGGCTGTCATGCTGATAGTGCCTCCTTGAGAGCTTGTGTGCAATGCCATTGCTGGGCCAGCTTCCTCCCCAAGCTGTCATCCCCAGCCTCATTTTCTGGCTGTGGTTGTATCTGAAAGCACAGTTGCCCAAGTTCCTGAGTTCCAGCTCTCAAGCTGGAGCAGCAACCTGTGCCGTGTCACAGGAATGAATGGTCTGTCTCCACTTCACTCTCCTGGCAGAAAGCACTTTTCCTAAGACGTAGGCTGTAGAAAGTAGAGGAAAAACTTGGTTGGAAACTCTTGGGGTGGGGGCAGTCTGCAAGAGCTTTCTGTTGCTTTCCTTTGAGGAAACAGCAGTGTTTTGTGAATGGTGGGCAGAAAACGGTATGTGTGGTTCTGGGGACTGATTTGTAAGCAGTGACTGCTTGAAACTCCTCTTGAAACTCCTCCCTGATGTCTAGTCTAGAGGAAATTGGGGTCACCAAGCAACATTTTAAAGCTTTGGGATTATGACACCAGAAAGGCACAAATGTGCTGTCTGTAGATGCAAAGACGTCTCTCATCCAATCAGACATTTCTTGAGAGTTGTCCTGACTTTCAGTTTGACACACAGAGGGAATTTGCATCAGGACAATACCCAGACTCCCACATGTCACAGGTGGAGTCTGACCAGCTGCTCTCTCCACTACACTTGCTGGGCTCATGCCAGTGGTGGTCCTGGGGCTGGGAAACACCTGGACTTCTGTAGAGCCCTTCCAAAATGCTAATGTGGCTGCAAGAGCAGGCAAACAGCAAAAGCCCAGATCCTTCTCCATTCTTTTTAGTTTTTAACTGAGAAAAAAAATCACAGGAGGTTTTCCAGGCACTTGCTATGAATGCTCAAGAAAGTATTTTTGGACGGGAGAAAAAACCTGGATTCAAGAGCAGAGGAGAGGAGGGGGAACAAAGCTTTTGAACTTTTAAAGGCTTGTGGTTGCTCTGTTATCCTGCGCCTGCCTTCCTTAGCTCTGCCCACCAGCTGAGCTCTTTTGTCTCTGCCTCATAACTCCCTTTTAGGTGGGACTTGCCCCTTTTGGTGCACTGGTTTCCTCTCCCCACCAGCTTCTACGTTGTCCCACACTGGGGTTTAACGTTCTTTTCCTTCTTTCTGTGGGTCCATTAGAGTCAGATCCCTGTGACTGCCAGATGCAGACTCCAGGGAAGCTTCCAGACGTGAGGCAGAGCCCCCAAAGGCTTCTTGGAGGTGCCGTAATTGAGCAGCAGCAGTGTGCTGTGTGTGCAGCAGGTTGGTTACTTGGCTTTTTCTCCCCACTTAGGTGTCATTCTTCCTCCAGGGAGCCCTACAGTTTGCTGGTTGATGTTAGCCATGCAGCACATGGGTGGGAATGGCAGGCATTCCAGTGGAGGGGACTCTCTGGGATATTAGCAAAGCACGATTTCATCCACAGAATTTAAGCAAGTGTTCTTGGTTTTAGTCAGAGGTGCTGCTGGCCAAAAGGGCGCGTTGCCTTTGCTTTCCTCACATCCTGGCTCTTTCTCAGTGTTCAGCTTGGCGTACAGGGTGTATGGGCTTGGTGCCTGCTTTGTGTTACTCTTGGATCCTTTCAGCTGTGGGCTATGGACTGCAAGGGGCTTAGCACAACTTTGGGTCAGAGGAGAACTTTCTGGGCTTTTCTTTTGTGTTGACTGTGGAGAAGGTTTGGTTGCTATGCATGAATTCACAGACCAACCCAGAGCAGCTGCTATTGTGATGTCAGCAGAGGGCTGCCACGTCACAGCCTTGTCAGCAGGAGGTTTTCCTGGTGCCCGCAAGGCCTCAGCATCCAGAGCAGCCCTTGGCGTGCTCAGTGCAGGAGGATCACCTCGACTGAGCTGTTCTCAGTTTACAGCGGGTGTCCTTCTGTTTCTGTCTTTTCTTGCACAGTCCGTGGACTCGTGCGAGTGTGCTCTTTTTCCCCTTTTTCCTTGCACGGTCTCTGGACTTGTGCAAGTGGGGTTTTTTTTCCATTTTTTTTCCCAGCCTACGGACTTGAGCAGCACTGCTCAAACGATGGAGCGAGTCCGTAGAGCATTCAGCAGCGCCTTTTCATTGGCGGCTTCTCGGAAAGCTTTTCGTCGTTTGACTGGTAAATAGAAGGTTTTTCCTTGGGGCAGCAAGTGGGAACAAAAATGGCATAAAGTTGCCATATGTTTGGTAAAGTTCCTGTCAACAGCTTCAACTTAAATGGGAGGTGTCTCTAGCCCAGCATGGTGTAGGAACTTCCAAAGTGCAGCTGGGAGAGCTTTGCAGGCGTCCTCCAAAAAACTGTGTGCTCCTCTGCAGAACTGAGGAAAAGCATCTTTTTTTCTGCATTTCGTCCTTAAAGGATGTGCCTATCTAACAGGACCCCTTCCGTGTGCTACAAGAGCCATTGGCTTTGCGCTGAGGGGCAAACTGCCGAGCAGTTTGTGTGTGCTCCTGAAGCCCGGAGCTGGGCCTGTGCTGTGTCCCAACAAATCTGCAGGTGCCATAAGGAGTTTGCTGGAAGCTTTTGTGGGGAATTGTGTACAGCAACCCCATAGGACATGCTGGGTGCAATTTACAAAAAGCAAAAGCAAGTGCAGGAAAGAGAGGAGAAAAAAGCTGCTTTAGCTGTAGGCTGGACAATGCGCTCCCATGTATGCACTGACCTCTAAGAAACAATTTGCATAGCCACAACCTAGTTTCTAGTTCCTTAGTGGCAAAGCCAAGAAAAGGTAGACACAGCCTCTGTTGCTGGCCTGCAGTCCTGCTTGTTGTGCTAAAGAAGTGTTGCTCCTGGAGGGATGTTGTGAAAGGAAAATGCTCTCTGCTTGCTTGGGCTTGTTCTGTGAGATTCCTCAGCACCAACAGTTTTCTAATAGTACCTGTTCATTTTCCCTTGCCCCCGGCAGATCGCCTTAGACGTGGAAGGAATCAAGGGCACGGTTCGGTGAGTGGGACGGGCACCCTTGACATTCCTGGTGTCTGAGGATTGTGCAGCAAACTGTGGGCTTGGCCTGTTGCACTAGAGTGCCAGCCTGGCAGGCCGAACCAAGTCCACGTCAACGTCTGCATGAACACCACCAAAAGGATTCCATCAGTTTCCTCCTTTTCTGCTGAAGAGCTTTACACTAATGAAGGTCAAGCTTTGCAGGCAGGAGGCTGCATGCTGATTGTAGCCAGGCTGAAATATCTCCTTCAGAAGCATGTGCAATCCTGTCTAAACATTAGTCTTATTAGCCCACTTGAATTGAGCTTTAATAACTGAGTATCTCAATTTTATCTAAATTCATGACTTCTGCTCAGGACAGCTGGGGATAGAGCTCAGGAGAAATCAGGTTCCAAATGACAGGTTACTCCCTGTCCCTCACACTGCTACCTGCCTGCAGGGCATAAGATCAGCAGCAGAACCTGCTCTGGCTCCCTCTCTTTCTCCAGAGGCTAAAGGGGAGGCAAAGGACAGCAAACCTCCAGGTGTTGTCAGTCCAGGGCCTGAGCATCCTGCACCAATCAGTGGCAGCTTTGGTTGGTTCAGTGCAAAGCTCTGGTGCAGTGCAGGGCTGCAAGTTTCAGAGCAGGCAGCACTTGCTCTTTGTGGCCGACGATGCTGTGGGCTGGAGTCCTGCCATGACCTAGCTCTTCAGCCCAGGCACTGAACACCTGTGGGGACTGGCATCTGAACTTTCACATGCAGGCATCATTGTCCTGGCATTCTCACAGGGACTGCGAACTTCCCTTGGTGTCAGATAAGCGGTAGCATGGTGTCCTTTAGTGGTACTGGTATGAAAGTCAGCTCCTCTGTGCACTGAGTCTGTGCAGGCTCCCTGCTGTCAGCAGAGAGAGAAGTCCCATGGCGCAGTTCAGAGCCTTGTGGGGTGTGGAGGAGCCACTGTTGCCTGCAGGGACCTGCCCCTCTCCACACCCTACCTAGGTAGCTACAGTCACTGCTTGGACTGCACCCTTCACTTTGACCTGAGCCAAGTTTGTTGAGAAGACTCCTGAGCAGCTCTGCATGGCAGAGACAAGGTCTGTCTGTGAAGGGCTGGAATGCAGTTCCTGTTGGCTGCTCTCTAAGGCCTGAAATCCTGAGGGGAATCCACTTGACCAGAGCTGAGCAGGGAAATGTTCCCTGCTTCTACTCAGACACTTGCAGAACAACTGCAGGCTTAGTTAGGACATAAAAAACCACATACATACCACATGAACAGCCCCGCACAACAGCTTTTGCCTTCAGGTCAGCTGTGTCTCTGCTTGCTGCGTCTGCCAGCTCTCAGGAGGACACTTCCCAACTCCTTATTGCTTGTTTGTGCTTTTTCCCTGCCCATTCCTTGCAGGTCTCGCTAGGAGAGGTTCTTGCCACTCAGGACTCATTGGCCCAGGCAGGAAAGGCTGAGCGGCAGGAGAGCACGGATAGAGTGCACGGCGCCCAGGAGTTCAGGTGTGTGTTAAGCTTTCTCGCTTTCTCTGAGCAGGGGTGGGCCTTGCTGGGCTCTAGGAGGCCCAGAGTCAAAGAACAGATTTGGCTTTCTCATCCTTTGTCTTGCTCAGCACTGACGGGGGAAGGCAGCCCAGGGCAGGTCTGGCTGCCCACCCACCTAGAGCATAGCTGCCTCCTGGGACTCTCTTCTTCAACCTTGACAAAAAGAATTCCAAACTAGAGCAGAGTAAAAGCAAGGGAGGTTCAGGCTGGGCTTAAGGACAGCAAAGCATTGAACTGCAAAGGCAATCAGGCAGAAAGAAACGCCTCAGAGATATCCTGCAGTTTCCACCTCTGGAAATTCAGAAGCCCCAGGTGGATAGAGCCTTGAGCAGCAGCCTGTCCAGATGCTGACCCCAAGTGCTTGGAACTGAAGACTGGGCTAGAGGCTTCCTGGAGTCTCTGCCAGCCTAAACCATTCTTTGATAATTGGATTGGAAAATTTTACTCACCTCCTCCCCAAGCTCTAGCTTGCAGACTCTTTCCTTGTTTCACTAGTGAATGCAAGAGGAAGGGGGAGAGTACTCCTCTGGACCTCCCAAGCTCGTCTTACCCAAAGAAAAACTTTTGCAAGTCCGGTATACTCTGTAATCAGAAAGGAGCAGGCAGGAAGCTCTGATGCTGAGAGTACCTGAGCTTTCTGGAAATGTCCTGTGGCTTCTGGAGGCTTGTTTGACTTCCTCAGTGGTGAATCTTTCACCCGCACAAACGACAAAGAGAGATACTGGTCTAGGGAGGGAATTGCAGCATTCTCTTGAGGTGGAAGTAGAGAGCCGTTGGAAGCCCCTGAGACTGCCTTTTGTAGGACATGGTATGTAGTCCTGCTTTTGCAAGAAGACCGTGTTGCCATTAAAGGCTTGTTTGTGTGTCTGCTTGTCGTAGATGGAAGGAGTTGGCTGCATTTGAGAGAAAGCACCACTCCTCCCTAGAGAGGGCGTCTGCAGTGGCGGCACAGACAGAGGAGGTATGGCAGCCTCAGAAGGATCTGCTGAAGGAAGAGCTTCCTCTAGCAGTGCCAAAGGTATGCTCACCTTGTTCCTAGGCAGCACTTGTGGGGAGAGGGAGTTGTCCTAGCAAGACCCCCCCAAATGCTGCTTCTGGCAGCAAGCTAAGACCCAGACTCTGCTGCTGTTGTTGTTGTGATTCCTCTGGGAAAATGGTGCCTCCCCCCTTCCAGGTGTGCCGCCGACAGCGGCCAGCCCGCAGGGGTCTGGAGAAGCTGCTCCAGGAATTCTCTCGCCAAGGGCACACACTGTCCCAGGTGTGCAGAGAGAAGGCGGTGCTGGCGCAAGAGAACGCTGCCCTGGAAGCCCGACTTGCAGCCACGGAGCGGGACCTACGAGGCCTTTCAGAGCAGCTGGCAGAGGCCAGGTAAAGGCAGGGAGGAGATCCTGGGCGTGACATTATTGAAGGTCTGGAATTACAAAGGTGCTGCGTATCTTGTCAGGATTTACTTCCTGCTCTGTGCTCCCAAGATGTTTCTCAGACTGAGAAGCAAAGAGACACGAGTCAAAAGAAAAGGATCCTCTAGCCTGAATATTTTTTTTCTGCCAGCTCAAGCCCGAAAAGCTCTTTTTAGGCACATGCTGGGGACCCTTTGCACATTCCTTTGATAAGCGCAAAGCAAGCCAACTTAGCACTGAATTGAGTACCAGGGAAAGCGTACAGATGTTTGCTGAAACCAGAAGTTTCCCTCTGGTTTTGCTTTCTCCTTGGGTGCATCTGACCATCAATCTTTCCTTGCCAAGTAGTTGGACATGGGATTTTCAAAATTCAAGGCTCTTCCATGTGAACTTTGTGAGTAGCTCGCTGATGCTTCAGATGAAGCTGGAGGGTCATGCTGAAAATCTTGAGACCCTTCAGAGCTCACTCTTGTGAAGTATGGTGCAGGACCTAGATCTGCTTAGAAACAGCAGGGGCAGCAGAAGGGAAAGGTCTTGTGACTTCTTGACAGTGTCTGGGGATTCTTGCTCCGCACTGATTCTTGCCCACTGTCCACCCACCTCTGTAACCAGTCAAGGTCCCTTTGGCTGTTGCTTCTTCCTTTTTAAAGAGTGCCAAGATACTTGGGCACTGCTTGTTTAGTTAGTCAAAAATAAAGGAAGTGAGTGGTCTTGGTTATCAAATTCCAGTCATTGGAATGGCAGGAAATGGTCCATCACCCTGAGACAGTTCTTCAGATAAAAACCTACTTCTGCTCTCCTACTCATGGTGTTGGAAGCTGGAGGTTACACTGTATCGTTTGGTGAATGCTTTTAGTCCCTTTTACTCAGAGAGTGCCTGGCGAACAAAGAAACGATACGTACACTAAGAATGGCATGAAACATGGACGAGTCGGCCAGGAGTGCCCTGTTCTGTCCCCTGCAGAGTGACTTGGGAGTGCTGATGAGCTCAGGGCAGTGAGCAGAGGCTGGGCTTTTGCTCCTTTGCAGATACTTGGTGGGCGCAGGCGTGTGTGATAGGTCGGGCAACAGCAATTTGAGCTCTGGCTGCTGAGATCAAACTCAGCTGGGCTAGGCCATGAGGAAAGGCTGCCCAGTCACCTGGAGGACCTTGCTTTGCTATGTAAAGGGGTAAAGTAGTCCTGCTCTATCTGAGTTTCCATGCAAGCCGTTATCCATACTAAGGTTTTGGGATCTTAAGGTACTTCTTACTGGAGAAACTGGCCCTGTGTGCCAGGAACAATTGCTCTTCATGTTCACAACTTGTAGGTCAGAGAAGGAGAGCCTGCAAAGCAGCCTGCTGGAGGCTCAGCAGCACATATCGGAGCTGGAGATCGCCAGGAGCCGTGTGCAAGCCCAAGTGCGCGCAGCCACGCAGGCCAAGGAGGCGATACTCGGTGAGAGCCTCGTGCGCTTGGTTTCTGCTGGTGGCCCTGCCCTGTGCAGTTGCTCCCAAGCCAGCTCGGTCCGCAGGGCTTCTGAGGAGTGAAGCAGCTGAGGGCTGGTCCCTCCTTGCCTGAAACTGAAAGGGCTTAAGGTCAGCAGATCCCTTGGCTTGGATAGTCTCTGATTCTGGCCGTGTGTCATGTTTGCAGAGGATGTGAGGGGCCTTCGTCGTGAGCTGCTAGCTGTAAGATCTCTCAGCCAGCAGCAATGTGAAGACATGGCTCAACAGCTCCGCTGGGCAGAGGAGCAGTGCAGGAAGGCTCTGAGACTCTGGCAATCTGCTCAGGAAGTGGAAAAAAGGCAGCTTGTGCAAAACCTGGTAAGAAGCAATACACAACTAAAGACTTAAGGCAAGTTTGTAAGGCTGGCTTAGCAGCAGAGCGGCCTGAGTATGTGACATGGCCTCAAGCATCAGGTGTGGGCTACGCTTTGCTGAGCCAGGCAGCAGGGGGCTTCAAGGGCTCATACTCGACGGACTGGGAAGACCCAGAAGCCAATGCTGGGACAGTATATGCAGCCACAGGTTCAGGATGGGCATAAGCCGAGTTCCCCAGGAGGCTGGGTGGTCGCCACCCAACGCATGGCAGCAAAGGGGCAAAATCTTCCCCACAGCCTCGTGCCATGCCGCAGACGGCTGCTGACCTTGCTTCCAACTGCAGTCCCAGCAAGTGGATTCCTTGCTTTCTGTCCTTCCATGGTGGAAAGAGGCCTTCCCTTTGAGCTTGAAGCAGATGCAACAGGCCCCATGGTTCTGGTATTTCAGCTGGTGGCCTGTCTTGTGACTGGGTCATTGAGGTGCTGGCCATGTCCTAGTCCTGCAGTCCATCTGCAGCTCTTCCATGATCAAATGGCAGGGGCACTTGGAGAACAGAGCCTCTGAGAAGAGGCAGAAATCCTGAGCAGAGAGGGGCCAGAGAACAGGGAGCCATCAGAGCAGGGGAGGAAGGTGGCATTTCCTTCCTGCCACCTGCTGACACTCCCGCTAACTTCTGGGTTAGAACAGCATTGCAGGAGGGCAAGGACTACTTGCAGGCACTGGAAGCACAGAGCCTGGCAGGCTCCAGCACTGAGCCCCAGGAAGAACAGCTAGCATGGAAGGGTTAGAGCTGGCTGGAGAAGCAGAAGGAAGTGGCAGAATAGAAGTGCTTTTGAGCCTGGGAAAGAGGGAATCTGAGCGTGATGGAAGGTGCCAGTAAGATTTCTCTTGACCAAATATCAAGGACAAGCTGCAGGCAGAACTGCAGGAAGCTCAGAGGAAGATGAAGGCAATGGAGAAGAGCCACCAAGAAAACATGGAGAGGATGCGCAAGGTCCTGCTGCAGTACAAGCTGGCTGAACTAAAGCAGGTGAGTGAAAGAGCAGGAGGCACTGCAGTCACACAACGAGTGGTCTCTGCCCTTGTTGCTTTTGCCCTGCAGAGCAGCAGGTGGATGGGGGCAATGTGTCTGAGTGCCACGCTCTGAGGTCTCCATGGCAGCTGGTCAGAAGGACACTTACTGGGCCACTGAGTCTCAGCTGCTGCCCTGGGCAGCAGGGCTTGTGCTTTGGCTGCTGGGCCAGCAATCCTGTGAATGTATTTCTGCTGGCCTCTTAGAGCTCACTTAGTTTTTTGAGGGGTTTGTTCAGCTCAGCATGGAGACCCACACAGATTCTGAAGCACTTGTCCCTGTCCATGGTGAATGCAGTCCTCAGAAAGGGGTGAAATGTGCAGTTGTTCTTTCCCTTTCCCAGTCTCTACTATGGCTGGCTGTGACAAGCTCTAGTCTCTGACTGCTGTTTGGGTTGGACTTGAGGAGGAAGACTTGACAGCTCAGCTTGCAGCCTAACACCAGTGTTGTTCCTCAGGGCTTGACTTTGAAATGCTGTGTCTGAGGCATCTCTGCCAGGCACCTCTCTGACACAACCAAATTTCTTGTCCCAGATGGAAGCAGGATCTGCCATCAAAGCGGCCGCCGCAGCCGCATCCTCGGAAGCAGCCTCCTCTCCGCAGCCTGAAAACCGGAGCATGAGCAGTTCGCCCCGCTGGAGCCAGGAGAGAGAGAAGCAGTTCCTGAAGCTGCTGAGTACGTCCTGGGGATTTCTTGTGCGATCGAGCAGTGTATTATAGTGTGTGTGCCTCAGCATGAGCTGTAGCACATGTTCCTCCTCACTCTGGTGTCAGACAGACCTTTTGGACTCCCTACAGAAGCCAGGGTTGTGCTTGGGGGCAGCAAGGGAGCACTTTGGGGCATTTCTTTTGCCTTTGAGGCAAAAGCTGGGAGTGGGTGGGCTTTGCCTGAGCTTCCCTGCGCAGTAAAGACAAAAGCAGGGATTGTGTCCAGAACAGCAGTAGGCTCTGATCTAGCCAATGACTCAGGGAAGGTGTATGTGCTAGTCTGGCCAAAGTGATTGGAAGAAATGGTTTCCTAGACTCCCTTTAGACTCCTGACTTTAGACTCTTGACTCATTGGAGTAATATTACTTCAGAGACATTGATTGGCTCTGTGGCTGGTTTCATAATGGTGTTGTTTTTATGACTGTCAGTATTTCTACTATTCTTTCTACACTGTGGTTTGATAAGAATTCGACATTTTGGTTAGCCTGAACTCCTTGAAGAGAACATCAGGCGATAGAACTAAGAAGTGAGGAAGAGATCTTTTTCAGTAGCCCCTACAAGTTAAAAAGTTACATTCTTAGAAGAATCTCAATTTATCAGAGAGAAAGAGTTGTTTTCAAAGTGCCCCAAAAATGGAAAAGCACATTTGTTACAATCCCTGTTTGATATTTTAATTGGGTGCTTAGGAAGATGCATCAGAGAGACACATCTGTGTGGCATGGTCAGATAAAAGCGCTCTGCAGGCAATTCTCAGAAGGAAGCCTGCAGCCTCTCTGCTGCATGTTCCTCCAGTACCAGGCACTTTGTCACTGCTTGTGCCCAGCTGGTAAATATTCTTGGAATACTGAGCATTGGCCGCAATCCCTGCATAGATTCCTGCACTCAAGGACAGCGTACCAACCAAGGCCTTAATGCCTCTGCAGTAGAACTGAGTTGCTTCTTACAACTAGGAAGAGCTGGCAGTGCAGTGCTCTCAGAGAATATGGGGTCAGGTTTTTCAGAACAGGGCCCAGTTGACTCAGGGTCTGCCATCAGCTGTTGGGACAAAAGGTGGATTGATCAACTCCTCCGTGGGTCTGAATTCAAAGACAATCATGTTCTGTCTTGAGTGGGGTGTACTGTAGCAGCGAGGGGGTTTTGATGGTGATTGCTGCTACCTATTTCCCTAAAGGCATTTCCTGTGGAAAAGCCACATGGGTAAGCATTCAGGAAGGCAGTCAAGTCCACACACACCACACTCACCACGGCAAGCTCAGTGCACCGTGGCCGAGAGGCCTTTTAGAAGGTCAGTTCCAGCAAGGTTTATTTGAGCACGCCAAAGGGGAACTAGAGACAAAAGATGAGCCATGTCCTCTGCACAATGTTTAAGTAAGGGCTGGTGCAGTGGCGGTACCAAAGGGCAGGGCAAAGTGAGCTGGCTCTCAGGGAGGAAAGGGCCATCCACCAGGGGCCACACAACCCATGAGGAAACAGAGAAAGGAGAAAGCTGGGAAAGTTGGGACATTCCCCTCAAGGCAGCCCTTCAAAGGAGTATGGGAGAATCAGACTCTGTGCAGGCCAGAGCTGCCTGTCTTGCTGGGGCTGCTGTTGCTGCTGTTCTCATTGATGGTATTGTTAGCCAAGCGACCATAAATTGCTCAGAGCCCCAGAGAGTGGAGCTGAGTTTCAGATCTCCTGGAAGTCAGGATCTCTGTTTTGAAGTTTGCTTCTTGCATTTTGTTTCTTTCAGGGCATGTGGTGAGTTTGGGAGATCCGGAGAAGAAGTACGCCAGGTGGAAACGCATTGGCAGTGGGTGAGTGCAGGCACGCTGACTTCTGCAGAACCACAGGCCAGGAATTTTGGTGGTGCCACATCACATGTAAAGTTAGGCAAGCTGCAAGCATCTTCAGACCCTGGCTCCAGATTGTCCCTGTCTCTGTACTGTGGCAGTACAAGGCATCATCTAAGATAACTGAATGCTGACAATGTCTTGGCTGCCTGAAGGAGCAGGATGTGGATGCTCTCCTATCCCTCCAAGATGTGGCACCAGGTTCCCTGAAGACTTGGGTTTGTTTGATTCAAAGTAATATGACCAGACTCATGAAGGAAGAAAAACCTGAGAGAGCAGCTTCCCACCTGAGAGCTGTCAGACAACAGCTCTCAGTAGAATTTCTTAGCTGTATTGTGCTGGAAACCATATTCGGTGGCCAGGAAAATAGGAAAGGCTGTGTGGCATTGCCTGAGTTTGGCAGGTAGGATCAAAAGAGAGCGGTGAGAAGGCCCAGCAGGACTGTGTGTCTCATTGCCTGGAAAGGCACGCCACAGGCACAGACACAAGAAGGAAAAGGCAAAGAACAGCCCCGCATGCATCATCTAGTGTGTACATTTGAGTTTTGTAGCAGCCCTTTTTCTTCCTGTTGGACCCAGCTTTTCTCTTGGACACTCTGCAGGGCAGAGGGCTGCTGGGCTGCTGGGCCATTGGCTGAAGAGCAGACAAACCCCGGTGTTTTAGAGGCACTGCAGGCAGCAGAGAGCTCCTGCCTGGGCTGCCTTTTGCTTCTCAGCACTGAACAACTTCTCTGTTCTTGTCACTGCTCTGTTTCTAGGGGTTTTGGCACTGTTTATAAGGCCGTCAACGCTGCCACAGGACAAGCGGTAAGTGCCCATGCAGATTTTGCAGCTCTTGAGTGCTTTCCCTTGGCATGTGATCTGTGGCCAGAGCTTTGGGCCGCCTGTCTTTGCTGCAAAGGCTGTCCCGCAGGAGCAGCCTGTCTAGAGGCTGGCTGCAAAATGCATTTTGGACAGACTTTGTCCTTCTTGCCTACCTGAATGGATGCCAGGATAGCAGTGGTGTCCTTCAGAGAAGGACACCCTTGAATGGATGCCAGGATAGCAGTGGTGTCCTTCAGAGAAGGACACCCTTGGACTTACTGCATAAATATGCATAGATTAGATGATGGCAAGAGCTGTCATTCCAGCCAATTCCTTTTAAGCCCAGGTTCAGACACAGATAGTATTTCCCATTGTTTTCCATCACGTGGTTCAGTTTGAAAATATAATGCAAGACCTAAAGAAGGAGAGATCTTGTGTGGAACACTGTTTTGCCTTTTACTCCTAGGGAACCTAGTTCACATACACAGACACCCAAACAAACACAAACACGCACAGATAAATGAGAAGAAGTGGATGAAGAGCCTTAAGTGATACAACCTTGTGTTGATCCTGTGTTGGTGACATTTCACTATGGAAATGCTGTTTGTACTGAAAGGACATGGAGGTGTTTTAGAGAATCACGCTGTTCTTTGAGGCTAAAAGTTCAGAGTTCAGAATTCTGGATTTTGGCTCTCAGCAAATACATTCCATCTTCCTTACTAGTAAGGCATTAGATAAGGTAGTTCCTTCTCCACCAGTGGTGCTGAGATCAGGTACTTCCCTTGGAGGGAGGTCCACAAGGTGTACGAACGCCCTAAGCCCTATATTTAAAAGCTGGGACGCATCCATAGTGTACCACAGAGAGGGTTATTCATTGCTAAACACATGAAATAATTTCAAGTCTAAACCATGGTCACGAGTGTCCTTCACAGTTACAAAACCCAAAAGGCAGAAGTAAGGATGTGCTAAGATTGTATCTTTACTTTGAGTCGCTTTGGAGTTCTGTTTTGGACAGCATTTTCCCCGTCATGTTTGTGCGTGTTTATTTGGCACACAATCGAAATGGCTGCTGTTGCTGAAACGCTGCTCAAAGCCCCTAGAAATGCTACCATATCTTCAGTGGTTTCAATTTGTCTTCACAGGACCAAAATTACTTTTGGCTTGCAAGACGTGTGCAAATGATAACAGTGGTGCTAAACAAAGTCTATTTGAGAAGTCTGGGGGTGCAGAGAGTGCTGTTAGCGCTTTGTGGTTGGTGGTTTAGAGTCCCTTTTGACTGAGGTGACAAGGCATCCAGGCCTGTGAGTGCACAGAGAAAGAGGCTCTGGTGATGTCTGTCCCTAAGAGCCTTTAATGTCATTATAGGTGGCCGTAAAGCAACTTAATCTCCAGCACCAGGGCTGTGAGGAAGTGTTAAAGGAAATCCTGGTCATGCGTGAAAATAAGAACCCCAATATTGTCACCTACTTTGAAAGGTAAGTAGTTCTGGCAGAAAATGGATCTTTCAATGAACATCAATCCACACCTGTACGAGGCATAGGAGGAGATTGCATTTTGTTGCCGGGAATGGTTCCTGGCATAAACAGCTTGAAGATTGATCTCAGAAACCTGGCTCTCTTACTAAGGCAGCAGCCTGTATGTTCACTGGCTGCATGTTGTTTTGCTCTTTTGGGACGTGATTATTTTTCCAAGTGTTGGAGGAGAAGTGCTGAGAAAGCATCCCAGAGGTGATTTCCCTTGTGCTGTTCCCACTATTTTCCATTGCCTTGCATGCCAAAAGGCTTGGCTAGGAGGCACATCATTTGCCAGGTTGCCAATTGTTTTTCCTGTTTGTGACTATTCTTTCTGCAAGGTTTTCCAAAGGGTGATGGCACTGCTGCACACCTTCCTGCCCTGAGTAAAAGGTGTGAAATCTGTGTCTCCTTGCTGCTGGAGTTCTTGGTGCAATTTGTGTATGAAGATGATGAAGCAGCTGCTGGGATCTGTCCGCTTCCAGATTTATCTTTGCCCTCACAAAACTGCCTTTTTCCCCTGCCTGCCACCTAAGCCGTCTCCTTTTCCGTGGATGTGCCTTCCTCATTTAGGCGGCAGAGTTGGCAGACACTGGGTAGCCTGGCTGGAGTGTGTCTTCCTTTGATTCTGTCTTCATTTAGCAGTGACCTGGAAACAAAACTCAGCTGTAGTCTTTCTTCCATACGGCAATTTAGCTGTGCCCATTCAGCTCCACGCTGTTGCTTTCATCTTGCAGCTACCTTGTCAATGAGGCTGTCCTGCTGGTGTTGGAATATATGGATGGAGGCTCCTTAGCTGATGTGGTCTGCATGAGAAGGATGGCTGCAGGACACATAGCAACAGTGTGTCGGGAGGTAAGGGGTCCCCTTTGTGCTTGGGATGGCTTGGATGGGCTCGTCCTTGGAAAGCGCGGCTAAGGCAGAGATTCCATGTTCAGAGCTTTCTTTCTGGGTTGCTCTTATGCTTCAGAGAAGAAGGAGCATCTGCACAGAACTGCCTACCAGTGTCCCTGCCCTTACTGTAGGCTGTTCTTTACTCTTATCTACCGTTGTTGAACTCCCTGTCTCTTTTTCATTGGTTTTTTCTGTTCTGCCCTGTGCCTCTCCAAGCCTTTACCCAGAACCTTTCTGTATTGCCTCCTTGGCCTGTAAGCACAAAGGCGCTGGTGTGCGAGTTTAAAACAAGTGGCAAAGCCAAAGAGAGACTCATCTGTCACAGGTCTCCAGTTCAAAGGATGGCATGGCAGCCACCTTGGTGCTTTCTGCTGAACTCTGACAAATGAGCTACTTCCAAGTCTTCTCTTAAGGCAGCCATGTAACCCCTGTCCTTCAGTCTCTCGCCCAACAGTGATCCCCTTGGTACCCAAGGCAGGGACTTTTTCTCTTTTGGCAAACCCATGATTGTCCTCCGGAGGGGGAGAGTGCATCCGCTGCAGCAGCGGTCATCTTACTGGCTTTGCAGGGGACTGTCTTGGACAACGACGGACGTTTCCCCCTCAAAAGCTAACATGCCTCCTTTGGAAAGATCCTGCTCTCCTAGTGTTGCAGCTACAAGCTCTTCCTCTTGACAGCACTCACTGCTCCTTTGAGATCTGGGAATCTTCAGGAGCAGCCTCCTTTTGCGAGTGATGTGATCAGATCAGGGTAACTTTTGGCCTCCCGTTTCTTTTTTCTCTCGTAGTGCCTGCAAGGCCTGGCTTTCCTTCATGCCAACCAGGTGATCCACAGAGACATCAAAAGTGACAACATCCTTCTGGGCCGGGATGGCTCCGTCAAGTTGGGTGGGTATTCCCAGTCAGGCGCAGCTCTCCAGGGAGGCGGTGTGGGGCTGCTTGGGAGTGGCTGCCGGGTGCCAGCAGTTGGTGCTGGTGAGAGGGCAGGGAGCACTCTGCAAGGCCAGGGTGCAGCTGTAAGGTGCTGAGTGGTCTAGAGAGAAACAAGGTGTCAAGAGTAACTTTGGTTTGTGTGTGTTCCTTCCAAAGGGAGGGAGTTACAGTGTAAACATTCAGGGGAATGAGGAAAAGCCACTATGGAAATTGTGGGTGGGGTTTTCACGTGGACAACCATACCCTTGCGGGCAGATACTTGGCTGCAGCCCTGAGGAAGGAGAGCCCAGCTGCTTTTCCAGCTTCATTCAGCACTGCATTCTGAGACTGAGAGTGAGGAACTCTTTTCCCTGATTTCCTACTTGAAGCAGTATTTGTTTTTCTCCTCAGCTGATTTTGGCCTCTGTGCTCTGCTCAGCCCTGAGCAGAGGAAACGGAGGTCGATGGTTGGGACCCCCTGCTGGATGGCACCCGAGGTCGTGAGAGGAGAGCCATACGGCCCCAAAGTGGACACCTGGTCCCTTGGCATCATGGGAATAGAAATGGCCAAAGGAGAGGCTCCTTATATTCGGGAAACCAGTGACAGGGTAAGGTGCAAATAGGCTCAGATAGCTGTGCCAGTCTGGTCCCTGTCCATTAGACAAAATCCCATTCGCACAGCTTGAAGTGGCTTCCACCAGGGCCCAATTCTAAAACTGCCCCTGGGGCTCACATCAGCTGTGGAGGCAAGATGTGGTGCAGCATGGAATAGCTGGGGCTGCACTGGGACCTTTCTTCCTTAGAGATGAGAGAAGGCTCATCTCTAACCGTCTGCTAAGGCAAGAACTTGCCACTGCCGACTGGAGCTGAAAAGATGGGGTCGAGGTGAGCCCTGAAGGATATGGAAGAATCACGTAGAGTCTCATGTTTCCTTTTGCTTCAGGCTAACTACCTGATAGCCAAGCGAGGGGTGCCAAATCTGCACAATCTCAGGCTAGCCCCTGGCTTGTGTGAATTTCTGGGCTGCTGCCTGCAGATGGATGTGGACAGGCGAGGCTCTGCCAAGGAACTTCTGCAGGTACAAGGCAAAGGGGCTGCAGGACAAACAGCTGTTCCTGTTTGCTCCTTGGCCACACTCCAGGGAATCAGATGGGCCCCCCATGTAGTAACCTCCACTCTGGGTGCTTTTCAAATGGAAACCGAGTAGGATCCAAGAGTACTTGAGGTTAGAAGGGACCAGGGAAGGTCACCTACTCCAAAACCCCAGCCACCAGCAAGGACATCTCCAAGTAGATCAGGTTGCTCAGTGTCCCATCCAAGCGGACCTTGAATGTTGCCGGGCTTGGGGCTCCTCCCGGCTCTCTGGGCAGCCTGTGCCAGTATTCTAGCACTCTCCTGGTATACAGTTTCTTCCTTGGAGCCAATCACAAATGAGGGGTTTTTAGGTTAAAAGCATTGCCTCTTATCCTCTTGCAATTGGCCCTGCTACAAGATATGTCCCCATCTTTCTTAGAAGCCTCTACAACTATTGAAAGGTCTCCTTGGAGCTTGCTCTTCTCCAGGCTAAACAAGCCCAACTCTCACAGCTGTTCCTCAGAGGAGAACTCCCACCTTCTGGTCATTTCTGTGGCCCTCTTTTGCTCTCGGCTGCTGCATTCAGGTTTACCTGGTAGCAAAGGAACTGAAGTATTGCAATGCCAGGGACAGGGGGCTTGAGGAACACAATGAAAGCAATCCCTGCCAAGTGGTTTTAGACTGATCTGTAAAAAGGCAGGGGCTTTGCAGGGGCTCACTGGGGGCATCCGAGGGCACCCAGCTTGTCCCTCCCAGCCCACTCTTAGAGGTTTCTGCCAGCCAAACGGGGACAGCTGTGCAGGATTTGTGCCAGCCCCATGTGCTGCCTGGCCCGGTCAAGACGATGAGAACGGCTGTGGCTTTACTGCCAGGTTTTGTGGCAGACAAGGAGCTGGTGACCGGGCCGCTTCCTTGCCTGTGCCTGCTGTGAAGGAAGGTGCCAGCCAGCACAAGAGGGAGGGGCATGCCGAGGCAGACACCGCTCTTCCTGCAAGCCAGAGCTGAGCACATCTGCGCCCTGCTGCTTGTGTCCTTGCTCCTGGCTTGCTCCTGAAAACCTGCATGTCCAGCATCCTGAGAACAACATGTGGGATCAATACTTTTCAGAGCTCTTGGGAGTCTCTTGAGGAATGCTGTATGCCCCACATCTCCCTTGGACACCCATATAGCCCATATCTCAAATAGCAAAGAGGAGTATAAGAATAAGTCTGTTGACTTTCCTGAAAGGAGCAAAACCTTTGGAAAGCAAGCAGCAATCCCACAGTGATATCAGGACTAAAATCCCAGCAAGTGATGACACCTTGAAGAATGGACTAGTGCACTTCAGGGCCATGTTTCCTGCTATAGCAGCATCCTGGACATGAAGGCAGATAAGCTGATGGTGCCCTCAGTCCGATGTTTGTGTATTTCTGGGCACTAGAGGAACCCAGCTTGACCCTGTTAGGAGCTCAGATTGGAAAAGAATGGTTGCTTTTTTCTTTGTCTCTTTTAATTTGGGTTGTTTTGTTTCTTTTTCCCTTTGGGCAGCATCCATTTCTCCAATCAGCGGAGCCTCTCTTAAGCCTCTTCTGACAGGCTGATTGCTGTCATCCCTGCAGCAAGGTAATGCAGGAAGCAAAGGTGATGACAAGGCCACTTCAGCACTTGGAGAACAGAGCCTCTGAGAGCAGGTAGAAATCCTGAGGAGAGAGGGGCCAGGAAACAGGCAGCCATCAGAGCAGGAAAGCAAGGTGGCATCTCCTTTTCCCCCACCTGCTGATCCTCCATCTGAATTTCTGCTTAGGACAGCATTGCTGGAGGGCACAAAGTCACTCATGATGTGCACTTTTCAGGTGGGTGGTGTGAGGCATGAAGCTTCCACTGATTTTTTGGGGCAGCCTGGCTGGAACTTCATGTGGAAGTGTCTTCCTCCCCTCACTAGGAGCCGGAAGGGCAGCGTTTGGATGCACAGCAGCTGCTGGCACAAGGGGCAAACTTCCTTGCAGAGGTACAGAAGGAGCAGGAGAAAAGGATGCTTGAGATGAAGCAGGAAGTTGCCAGCATGCAAGCTGAACAAGAAGAGGTACGAAGCAGAGCCAGTCAAAAGGCAAAGGGTGAGAAAAGAGAGCTTGTGTGTTGTTTTGGACTCCTCTGCCCTCCTTATGGGCACTGTTTCTCTGGACACTGTCTGTCAGGGTGGCACTGTCTCTTAACTGGCCCTTGGGAAACAGTTCTGGAGAGACCTTGGTGCCAGGAGGGAAAGCACCGGTCAGGTGAGAGGCTACCAGACCACAGGTTTAAGGAAAGTCGGGATGGTGTTTCAGGCCCAAATGGAATGGGAAAGCCAGAGCTATGTCTCAGAAGGGGGGAGGTCCCACAGGAAGCCCCCTGCAGAGGTAGGCTAGAGCTGTGGGAGCAGGCTGGCTGTCAGGCTGCTGAGGAGGTGCCTGAAGCTGCTGAGTAAGTCCTGTGCATTCTTTGTCTGATTGAGTAGTGCATGGTGTGTGTGCCTCAGCATGAGCTGTAGCACATGTATCTCCTCTCTTTGGTGTTGGGAGAGACATTTTGGACTCCCTTTAGAAGCCATTGTGGTGCTTGGATGCAGGCAGGGAGCACTTGGGGCATTCCTTTTGCCTTTGAGGAAAAAGCTGGGAATGGGTGGGCTTTGCCTGAGCTTCCCTGTGCAGTGAAGACATAAGCAGAGACTGTTGTGCGAGCAGCAGAAGGCTGCGGCCTAGCCAATGACTCAGTGATGGTGTGTGTGCTAGTCTGGGCAAACTGATGAGAACAGTTGGCTTCCTGGATTCCCTTCAGACTCCTGACTTGTCAGCAGTCATTGGAGTCAAATATTTCAGAGAAATTGATTGGCTGTGGTGCTGGTTTAATCCTGGTGCTGTTTACTAAGACTGTTTGTTCTTCTCTTATTCCTTCTCCAGACCACATGGGCCCCTCGTCATCTAAATCCCTACTCTAAGGGCTTTTCAAACAAAAACAAAGAAACGTGCAGCAAAGCAATCGAGGAAGCGGAAGCGATGACAAGGACCACTTCAGGATTGCTTTCTGCAATGGCAGCTTGGATCTGGACTCACAATAATAATCCTATACACACTCAAGCCTGTTGGAAGATTCCCTTCCTTGTCAGCCAGGGCATAAGGCTCTACATTCCCTTGAGAACTGGCCATTCTTTCTTAAAAATGGAAAGTCCCCCCAAAGGGCATCCTTGTGTGGCTTGGAATTGGGCACGATCTCCATCCCTTATCAGCTCCAACATATACTGCCTTTGGAATGCTGCTCATTGGCCAGTTTTTGCCCAGTCATGGACTTCTGGATGAGGAAGAAAGTGCAATTGCATTTCCATTGAAAACCCAGAGAAGAGCAGGGCAGCCTGAGGAGACAGTCTGAAAGTTCCCCTCATTTGTCTCACGACCATCTCAAGGACAGGCATCGGGACCCTGAGGAGCCTGATGGGAATTCTGGTCTGCTGGTGGTGGATGAATGCCAAACATCCTGAGGCCCCCGAGCAGAGCTCTGACCTGCCAAGAGATTGTTCGCAGCTGTGTCTACTGTGACTGCTCCTAGCAGGGCCTGCCAGGGGGAGAGGCGCCCCATATGCTTGAACCTGCTTGGTGACAATAGCCCAGGAATCTTCCCACCTCTTGGCGTGGTTGGACTTTTCTGGGGTCACCTTTGGTGGTCCAAAGAAGACCCTCATCTGCTTTTCAGCCACCGTGGCAGACCGACTGAGATGGAAGAAGCCTCTCTCTCAAGGACTGAGACATGAGAGCCCTATACGGAGAAGCTCCCCCCTCCCAAGGACTGAGACTGAAACCCCTAACACGGGGCAGGTGTGTGGGGGAGCCGACCAGACCAAAGGGACATATTTGCCTGCAAGTGTGGCCATTGGAGCAAGAAGACGATGGTCCTTGCCTACTGCTTAGAACATGGACTACCTTTTACATCTATTCTTAATTGTTTCTTTTTCCCCCTCAACGATTTCAATAGACTTACCTCAAGATCTGTTGGCCTCCCTCAGCAATATATATATCATAGAACCTTGAGTTAACCTTTGAGATCTCCCCTGGGGAAGGGGCTATAAGCAAGCCTGTTAGCTAAAGGTGTAAGAAGAAAGCTGAGAAGCAAGAAGAAACTGGCAAGGAGCTCTCTCCAAGGCTGTAAGCAAGGAGACCAGGAGAAGTAAGGAATGGAAGAAAGATAGGAAGAGAACTCTGCAGCTGGACAAAGTATTTTTAGAAAGTTAGTTGAAGTCATTGTAATTTTTAAAGAATAGTGTTATGTTGATTTATTGTGGCCAATAGTTAGGGTAAAAGAAGTCTTAAGAGTTAGAAAGTGTATAAAAGGTCAGCCATGTTCGATAAGAAAGAGTTGTCATCTGAGACTGCTTGTGGTCTCTGCTTTGCGTGGGGACTGCCTCGACAGAGACACTCCCCAAAGTGACGAGGCGAACTCCTTCAGCTGGACTACGAGGACTTTGTCTTTCTATGTTTGCTAGTTATAACCCCTCTCTGTTTCTCTCTCCCCATTTATCTCTTTCCTCTCCCTAAATCCGTCTATCGCATTTGCTGTGCTCATTCAATAAAGGTGCATTTCTTTTGAGTAATACTGAAATCCTCAGTGTGTTGTGTTTTGCACTCCGAGATCAGTAAAACGAACCATCATGACTCCCCTCTCGTATGAATGGATCTTGCCACAGCCAAAACATCCTGTGCAGATGCAGGCTTTCAGCTGTGCACATCGATGCTTTTGGTTCCTGCTCTATGTAGCTGGAACATCTCCACCGTGACACCTCCTGCCTCCCATGTGGCCATGGCTAATAGGTACGAGGCTCTGCAAGTGCAACGAAGAAGGTGGGCATGTCTGCTGGCAGTACAGGAGAGCAGAGAGGAAAGCGCCTGGCAGGATCCTGGCCAGCAAGGCAAAGCACCTGATGTACCTGCTCTTTGTCATCAGATAAGGACTGGTGGGTGATGCAATGCTTGGGGTTGTCTGGGGCCCATCAGTCATGAAAAGTCTCTGTGCTTGAGTGGCTTTGTCCCTCTTCCTGTGCCTTGTGTTGCCCCTGTGCTCCGCCGTATTTGCCCAGGGCTGTGTAGCTGTGTGGCACAGCTAAAGTGCAGGAGAGCTTCATTCGTCTGCCCTTTGAGGTAGCTGCTCACAGCAGCCTTTTCAATCTTCAAGCTCCATCTGGAGAGTAAATTCCCTCCGTGTTTGGTCCCGGAGGCCAGGGCCTGTCATCTGCAGTCCCAGGTGGTACTGAGGGCTGCCCAGTGCCTCAGGCTGGTGTGACCCAAGCACAAACAAGAGGAGACAGTGGCAGGTGCTTGTTTCCAAAGTCACATTCTTCAGGGGCAATGTGCCGAGTGTGTGTCCTTTGTCCTGGCGACGCCCAGACCTGGGGATCCGATGCAGGCACTGCTGCTGCCGCTGAAGTCAGCGAGGATTTGGTGGTTGGTTTCCATCCCAGCAGCAGAGCTGGTCACTTATGAAGCCGCGTGCTGATGGTGCCCTGAAGATCACTGGGCTGCACAGCTGTGAGGGAACTGTCCCTTGTTGTAATTCTCCATCAGGGAAAGTTGTGCTGGCAAGGTCTGGGTCAACAGAGCAAGAAAGGACTGAGCGAGTCCCTTCTATCTGTGTCTGCTGAGAGTGGTGACCTTTGAGATTAAGTGCACAAAGTCAGTTGCTTGTGGTCCCTCTGTGAATCTCCCTTTTTGGTAATGCTGCTTGTTTAGTAAATCTGCCTGTAGCACAGCAGCAGGGGAAAAAAGCCTCTGCACTCTGCAGATGTGATAGGCTGCCATTGATCCACAGAAAATCTGCATTTTGTCTTTATGAGAAACAGAAGAACTGGTTTAGCAGCGAGAGAAGGTGGAATGATTCTTCTGATCTTTCGTACAGTCTCGTATAGGAGATCTCTGTGGGTCAAAGCTGTGCCCCTGACTGGCAGCAAACGGGGCAACCCCCGGCACCATAGCCAGGTGGGGCCATGAGATGCAGGGACTGACCAGGGGCCTGGCCCTGGGTGGGCTCACCGGCAAAGTTTGGGCAGGCTGTGTCTTGGAGGTAGGTGCCACAGGCAAATCCATCAGTTTTCCTGTCCAGCAGCCAGGTCATGGAGGATGTTCTCTGGTTTGATGTTCCAGTGCAGGACCCAACATCTGCTGCAGTGATGCACGGCCTCAGCACCTGGAGGAACAGCCCCTGCACGACCTCCTCTGACACGGAGCCCCCATGGCAGATTGAAATCAAAGAAGTCCTGCGACCGCTCAGGGCACTCCATCACTAACAAGAAGTTGTTAGGGAGCTCACACCAATCCGAGAGCTGAACAACACCATGGAACCCAGTGGACACCTTGTCCAGAACCACCATCTCCCTGGATACGTGGGTTCCGTCGGGCCACAAGAAAATCACAATGCCGTCAGTGGGGCTGATGCTGTGCCATTGGTCTGGACTCCCACACCCAGCCCAGGATGCTCTGAGCCCTCCACTCTGCTCATGCCCGCTCTCCCTCCAGGCGTCATGGCGGCTTCAACTCTGCCGGGCCTCGGTTTACCCGGCCCATCATGTGCCAGTTTCTGCCGCTAGTCCCGGTCACTCACCAGCTCGCCCTAATGATGGATGCGATCCCACGGAACACCTTTGATGGCCAGCTGCGAGCCAAGGGGAGCAGAGGGCTGAGCTAAGATACCACCCTGCCGAGCCCCATCCTCTCCCTCCTCCGCCCTCCACCTACTCCGTCCTCCGCCAACCCCTCCGTGGTGTTACGTTTTAGTTCAGTGTTACACTCTGTCTCACCCCTCGAAAATGTCCCGTATATTCCAAGCCTGCGGTCCCTCCCAAGAAGTATCATGCATCTGTAATCCCGTTGGGCGAAGTTTTATTCCGCTCCCCCTTTGAATCTCCCTGTTAAGACATGCGAGGCAGGCGAGAAACGGCCTAGGCCCTTTTTCTCCCTAGGCTCTCCCTCTCTCGCTATCGCTTCCCCTTCCCCCCTTCTCTCTCAGAAAACATGCTGCTCCCGGGGGTGACACCCCCAAAAAACGCTCATCTCATAAGCACCCTCAGAAGCCGTGTGGAGTCTCCTTGCCTGCCTGCGGCTACCAGCGAACATACAGCTTAGGGGGCGCCCCGGGGACTCCGCAGGGATCCTCAAACCAACCGCAACACCCCTCCTCCCACCGGGGCCAAGTCCGCCGCCACATCCCCGAGTAGACGCTGCCATTCGAAGGCACAGCGCACCAGCAGCGAACCCAGAGGAATCGCTCTTGCAGGGCCTCCTGCGCTTTCCCTGCGGGCAAGACGCAGCTGTCAACATTCGGGCCAGGGCCGGGAACGGTCCCCGACCTCCCCACTCAGGCCCCCCAAGCGCTCCTGGCAGGGCATCCCCATTGGAACGGGACACCTGCGGCTCGGGCGGGCGGCTGCTCTGTGGAGCAGAGGAGCTCGGGCCGGGGAAAGCGCTGCCGACTCCTCTATGGACTCACTTCATCATTTGAGCAATACTGCGGCAGCCCGCAGATCATGAAACAAAAAGGGAAAAATCACCCACTTGCAAGAATGCCCAGAGCGTGCAGTGAAAGGAGGAAAAAAATGGACCCTTGCACAAATCCCAGACTTAGATGCAATTCAAATGGAAAAATAAGGACGCTTGCATGACTGTGCAGACTATGCAAAAAATGAGAATGAAAAAAACACTTGCATGAGTTCTTGGATTGTACAGCAAAACATGGGGAAAAAAAGAGATACTTGCAGCAATCTACACACTGTACAAGAGGATGGAAGTAAAAGGCACACCTGCATGTGTTTGCAGACTCTACAACTGCAGAGAACAAAGAAAGGATGCCTGCACACACCATGCTGCGCAAGAGAAATCCCCTTTTTAGCTGAAGCTGGTGGCAGGAGCTTTACCAAACATTTGGCATCTCCATGCCATTTTTGCTTCAATATGCCGCCCCAACAAAAAAACTTCTACATACCCATCGGACCATCAACAACTCTGCAGGATGACAGCAACAAATAAGCCCTGCCAACTGCTCAATGGATTCACTCCATCATTTGATCAGTGCTGCTCATGTCTGCAGGCCAGGAAACAAAAAAGGAACAAAAACCCACTTGCACAAATCCCCCAGCTATGCAAGGAAAAGGTGAAAAAGGGCACACCCACAGCAATTGGCCAACTGTAGAAGAAGAAGGCAAAAATAAAAGACACCTGAACATGTCTGCAAACCCTACAACTGCCGAGGCAAAAACCACAGATGCCTGCATTTGGCCACAGACTTTACAACATCAGGTGACAAAAAGGACTCCTTTGACAGGGCACACACTGCCCCAAAGCAGTGCTAAGCCCGCTTACAGTGCATAACCCATAGCTCAGAGGATCCAAGAGTAACACAGAACAGGCACCAAGCCCACACACCCTCTACTTTGGCCACCAAGGCTTCTGACTAAAACTAGTTCCCTACATTGCAATGCCTGTCATTCCTGCCCATTCCTTACATGGCTAACATCAACCAGCACATCGTAGGATTCACCCAAAGAAGAACTATTTTTTAGTGAGGAAAAAATGACAACTAACAAACCACCCATATGTGTTTGCATGACACTGGAGCGGCGTTTGTGTTGTCAATATGGCAGGGACACGTCCTGTGCACGGGGCAGTGCCCGTGTCCTGTGCATGGCAGGGGGTGCCCTTGGAGCAGCCCTCACGGTGTGGGTGCAGCCATGGGCGCGTTTACCCGTTCTCTCCACTTCCACCAGCTCCCAAGTGAGCCCTTCTCCTGAAAAATTCTCTATCCAACATTCAGCTCCTGGTGCCTTTGCAAAATCCCACTCCCAGGTGGGAAACCTGCAATTCAGATTCCTCCTTGGATGTGGGTTCAAAATCTCTGTCATGCCCAGTTTGGATATGTGCTGCACAGTACTGCATTTTTCAGTCATTTGCTGCACTCCCACTTCTGGCCTGCAGGAGCTGAGAAAATTGATCCTGGTTTTCCTCAGCTAACTCAGGCTTTTCTTTCCTGGGCCACATAGCTCACTGAAACGAAAATCCCACGTCCTCTGCAGACGGTTGCAAGCACCAAAAGGGGCAAAGCAGACAAAGGGCAGGTTCCCTGGAATTTCCTCTGTCGTTTTGTTCTAGACCTCCTCAGAACATGCCTCAGGTGCCAGCCTGACGGGCAACAGGAGAAGGCCGCAGGTCAAGAACAGGAGTTCAGCCAATGGCTACAGGAAGCAGAGGAATTTGCAAGGCAGCTGAGTGCGGCAGATGGCGGAGGCTTGCCAGGCTGCCCGCTCTTGTCTTGCTGCTGAAACCCTGAACTGCACTGCTCTTGGGAACAACCCTTGGGTCTAAATCCCACTGGAATCAGCATTTCTTAGAGGGATTGGCATTTGCTGAGGAAGGCCTTACACTGCAGCTAACCTGGGCCATGTGTCAGAAAGGAGGAAGCTAAGTGAGTCTCTGGCATTTCCTAGCAGGAACAAAGCCCTAAGACAGGAAGCAGCATTCTCAGGCTGCTCTCATGGGATAATCCCAACAAGCTGAAGACACCTGGGTAAAGGGGTGAATACGATGGTGAGCTACGCTGGCCTGCAATAGCAAGGTCCTGGACATGAAGGGAAAGGGCACAGAGTGTCCTTGTGTCCTGTTTCTGCACCTTTCTGGGAACCAGAGGAATCCTGCCTCCGCCTGTGAGGAATTCAGCAAGGGAAGTAATAGTTCCTTTCGGCTTTAGCTTTTGTCATTCTTTTCTTTTTGGACAGCAGCGCTTTGTAACATCAGCTGAGCCTGCCCTCAGGCTGCCTGACTGGACCCCGTCAGCAAAGGAAGTGCAGGAAGCCTGGAGAGGAGGCACCTGTGCTTGAGGAGGCTTTGTGCCCTGCCAGCTCAGCGCAGGACTGGCAAACAAAACACGGAAATGCTGCACTCCATGGGAAGGTTCCCTTGCCGGTCAGCCCGCGCTTAAGCTGTGCTTTGCCCTGGCGCTGTCCATGGCCCTGGCGCTGTGCCTTGCGGCCGCACAGTCCCGTCTGTGGCTTCGCGCGGCTTCGCAGCTGCCCGAGGCTCTCCCCCCTCACAGAGGGGCCCCGCCCCGCCCCGGGCGCCCCCTGGCGGCTGCCCCGCCCCGCCCTTCCCGCGCAGGGGCGCTCCCTGCCCATGGCGCCGCCCAGCGGCAGCCGCCCCTCACTGCAGGCACGGAGGAGGGCTCGGGCCCTGCTGCTCGGCCTGGCCCTTGGCTCCCTTCTTTTCCAAGAGACAAGAAGGCTTGAAAGGAAACCTTTTCCAGCTGTGTCCCTCTGCTTTACTTTGTGTCTGCCGACATTCTCCCCTGAAGGTGGCTGTAGTGCGCCCGAAAGTGCTGGCTCCAGAAAAGGCCCCTTCCTTCTCCCACCAGCTGTCATTACTGCCTCAAAAGCACTGTCCAGCTCTGGAAAGAGAAACAGCCCGCAGCACAGTGGCACCATCCCTGCCCAGCCGGGGCTCTCTGGCAGACCAGCAGCAGCAGCAGCAGCAGCAGCAGTAGGGCTTGCCTTGGCATCACCTGGGAAGCCGGAAGCCTCTGTAAATCAGCAGGTTCCCAGGCTGCACCAGCTCCTGATGCTGGGTGAATCCTGCTAGCTCTGACCATTTCCAAAAGGTTATAAAGGCAGCAGTGTAGACGTGCATGCAGATCAACCAGCATCCAATAAATGGGTATTACTATGAGGGTTTGTGTGGCATTATTAGGGCTGTCATGCTGATAGTGCCTCCTTGAGAGCTTGTGTGCAATGCCATTGCTGGGCCAGCTTCCTCCCCAAGCTGTCATCCCCAGCCTCATTCTCTGGCTGTGCTTGCATCTGAAAGCACAGTTGCCCAAGTTCCTGAGTTCCAGCTCTCAAGCTGGAGCAGCAACCTGTGCTGTGTCACACGAATGAATGGTCTGTCTCCACTTCACTCTGCTGGCAGAAAGCACTTTTCCTAAGACGTAGGCCGTAGAAAGTAGAGGAAAAACTTGGTTGGAAACTCTTGGGGTGGGGGCAGTCTGCTAGAGCTTTCTGTTGCTTTCCTTTGTGGAAACAGCAGTGTTTTGTGAATGGTGGGCAGAAAACGGTATGTGTGGTTCTGGGGACTGATTTGTAAGCAGTGACTGCTTGAATCTCCTCCCTGATGTCTAGTCTAGAGGAAATTGGGGTCACCAAGCAACATTTTAAAGCGTTGGGATTATGACACCAGAAAGGCACAAATGTGCTGTCTGTAGATGCAAAGGCGTCTCTCATCCAATCAGACATTTCTTGAGAATTGTCCTGACTTTCAGTTTGACACACAGAGGGAATTTGCATCAGGACAATACCCAGCCTCCCACATGTCACACGTGGAGTCTGACCAGCTGCTCTCTCCACTACACTTGCCAGTGGTGATCCTGGGGCTGGGAAACACCTGGACTTCTGTAGAGCCCTTCCAAAATGCTAATGTGGCTGCAAGAGCAGGCAAACAGCAAAAGCCCAGATCCTTCTCCATTCTTTTTAGTTTTTAACTGAGAAAAAAAATCACAGGTGGTTTTCCAGGCACTTGCTATGAATGCTCAAGAAAGTATTTTTGGACGGGAGAAAAAAACCTGGTTTCAAGAGCAGAGGAGAGGAGGGGGAACAAAGCTTTTGAACTTTGAAAGGCTTGTGGTTGTTCTGTTTTCCTGAGCCTGCCTTCCTAAACTGTGCCCACCAGCTGAGCTCTTTTGTCTCTGCCTCATAACTCCCTTTTAGGTGGGACTTGCCCCTTTTGGTGCACTGGTTTCCTCTCCCCACCAGCTTCTACGTTGTCCCACACTGGGGTTTAACGTTCTTTTCCTTCTTTCTGTGGGTCCATTAGAGTCAGATCCCTGTGACTGCCAGATGCAGACTCCAGGGAAGCTTCCAGACGTGAGGCAGAGCCCCCAAAGGCTTCTTGGAGGTGCCGTAATTGAGCAGCAGCAGTGTGCTGTGTGTGCAGCAGGTTGGTTACTTGGCTTTTTCTCCCCACTTAGGTGTCATTCTTCCTCCAGGGAGCCCTACAGTTTGCTGGTTGATGTTAGCCATGCAGCACATGGGTGGGAATGGCAGGCATTCCAATGGAGGGAATTCTCTGGGATATTAGCAAAGCACGATTTCATCCACAGAATTTAGGCAAGTGTTCTTGGTTTTAGTCAGAGGTGCTGCTGGCCAAAAGGGTGCGTTGCCTTTGCTTTCCTCACATCCTGGCTCTTTCTCAGTGTTCAGCTTGGCGTACAGGGTGTATGGGCTTGGTGCCTGCTTTGTGTTACTCTTGGATCCTTTCAGCTGTGGGCTATGGACTGCAAGGGGCTTTTGTGCTGCTTTGGGTCAGAGGAGAACTTTCTGGGCTTTTCTTTTGTGTTGACTGTGGAGAAGGTTTGGTTGCTATGCATGAATTCACAGACCAACCCAGAGCAGCTGCTATTGTGATGTCAGCAGAGGGCTGCCACGTCACAGCCTTGTCAGCAGGAGGTTTTCCTGGTGCCCACAAGGCCTCAGCATCCAGAGCAGCCCTTGGCATGCTCGATGCAGGAGGATCACCTCGACTGAGCTGTTCTCAGTTTACAGCGGGTGTCCTTCTGTTTCTGTCTTTTCTTGCACAGTCCGTGGACTCGTGCAAGTGTGCTGTTTTTCCCCTTTTTCCTTGCACGGTCTCTGGACTTGTGCAAGTGGGGTTTTTTTTTCCATTTTTTTTCCCAGCCTATGGACTCGAGCAGCACTGCTCAAACGATGGAGCGAGTCCGTAGAGCATTCAGTAGCGCCTTTTCATTGGCGGCTTCTCGGAAAGCTTTTCGTCGTTTGACTGGTAAATAGAAGGTTTTTCCTTGGGGCAGCAAGTGGGAACAAAAATGGCATAAAGTTGCCATATGTTTGGTAAAGTTCCTGTCAACAGCTTCAACTTAAATGGGGGGTGTCTCTTGCCCAGCATGGTGTAGGAACTTCCAAAGTGCAGCTGGGAGAGCTTTGCAGGTGTCCTTCAAAAAACTGTGTGCTCCTCTGCAGAACTGAGGAAAAGCATCTTTTTTTCTGCATTTCGTCCTTAAAGGATGTGCCTGTCTAACAGGACCCCTTCTGTGTGCTACAAGAGCCATTGGCTTTGCCCTGAGGGGCAAACTGCCGAGCAGTTTGTGTGTGCTCCTGAAGCCCGGAGCTGGGCCTGTGCTGTGTCCCAACAAATCTGCAGGTGCCATAAGGAGTTTGCTGGAAGCTTTTGTGGGGAATTGTGTACAGCAACCCCATAGGACATGCTGCGTGCAATTTACTAAAAGCAAAAGCAAGTCCAGGAAAGAGAGGAGAAAAATGATGCTTTGGCTGTAGGCTGGACAATGCGCTCCCATGTATGCACTGACCTCTAAGAAACAATTGGCATAGGCACAACCTAGTTTCTAGTTCCTTAGTGGCAAAGCCAAGAAAAGGTAGACACAGCCTCTGTTGCTGGCCTGCAGTCCTGCTTGTTGTGCTAAAGAAGTGTTGCTCCTGGAGGGATGTTGTGAAAGGAAAATGCTCTCTGCTTGCTTGGGCTTGTTCTGTGAGATTCCTCAGCACCAACAGTTTTCTAATAGTACCTGTTCATTTTCCCTTGCCCCCGGCAGATCGCCTTAGACGTGGAAGGAATCAAGGGCACGGTTCGGTGAGTGGGACGGGCACCCTTGACATTGCTGGTGTCTGAGGATTGTGCAGCAAACTGTGGGCTTGGCCTGTTGCACTAGAGTGCCAGCCTGGCAGGCCGAACCAAGTCCACGGCAACGTCTGCATGAACACCACCAAAAGGATTCCATCAGTTTCCTCCTTTTCTGCTGAAGAGCTTTACACTAATGAAGGTCAAGCTTTGCAGGCAGGAGGCTGCATGCTGATTGTAGCCAGGCTGAAATATCTCCTTCAGAAGCATGTGCAATCCTGTCTAAACATTAGTCTTATTAGCCCACTTGAATTGAGTTTTAATAACTGAGTATCTCAATTTTATCTAAATTCATGACTTCTGCTCAGGACAGCTGGGGATAGAGCTCAGGAGAAATCAGGTTCCAAATGACAGGTTACTCCCTGTCCCTCACACTGCTGCCTGCCTGCAGGGCATAAGATCAGCAGCAGAACCTGCTCTGGCTCCCTCTCTTTCTCCAGAGGCTAAAGGGGAGGCAAAGGACAACAAACCTCCAGGTGTTGTCAGTCCAGGGCCTGAGCATCCTGCACCAATCAGTGGCAGCTTTGGTTGGTTCAGTGCAAAGCTCTGGTGCAGTGCAGGGCTGCAAGTTTCAGAGCAGGCAGCACTTGCTCTTTGTGGCCGACGATGCTGTGGGCTGGAGTCCTGCCATGACCTAGCTCTTCAGCCCAGGCACTGAACACACGTGGGGACTGGCATCTGAACTTTCACATGCAGGCATCATTGTCCTGGCATTCTCACAGGGACTGCGAACTTCCCTTGGTGTCAGATAAGCGGTAGCATGGTGTCCTTTAGTGGTACTGGTATGAAAGTCAGCTCCTCTGTGCACTGAGTCTGTGCAGGCTCCCTGCTGTCAGCAGAGAGAGAAGTCCCATGGCGCAGTTCAGAGCCTTGTGGGGTGTGGAGGAGCCGCTGTTGCCTGCAGGGACCTGCCCCTCTCCACACCCTACCTAGGTAGCTACAGTCACTGCTTGGACTGCACCCTTCACTTTGACCTGAGCCAAGTTTGTTGAGAAGACTCCTGAGCAGCTCTGCATGGCAGAGACAAGGTCTGTCTGTGAAGGGCTGGAATGCAGTTCCTGTTGGCTGCTCTCTAAGGCCTGAAATCCTGAGGGGAAGCCACTTGACCAGAGCTGAGCAGGGAAATGTTCCCTGCTTCTACTCAGACACGTGCAGAACAACTGCAGGCTTAGTTAGGACATAAACACCACACACATACCACATGAACAGCCCCGCACAACAGCTTTTGCCTTCAGGTCAGCTGTGTCTCTGCTTGCTGCTTCTGCCAGCTCTCAGGAGGACACTTCCCAACTCCTTATTGCTTGTTTGTGCTTTTTCCCTGCCCATTCCTTGCAGGTCCCGCTAGGAGAGGTTCTTGCCACTCAGGACTCATTGGCCCAGGCAGGAAAGGCTGAGCGGCAGGAGAGCACGGATAGAGTGCACGGCGCCCAGGAGTTCAGGTGTGTGTTCAGCTTTCTCGCTTTCTCTGAGCAGGGGTGGGCCTTGCTGGGCTCTAGGAGGCCCAGTGTCAAAGAACAGATTTGGCTTTCTAATCCTTTGTCTTGCTCAGCACTGACGGGGGAAGGCAGCCCAGGGCAGGTCTGGCTGCCCAGCCACCTAGAGCATAGCTGCCTCCTGGGACTCTCTTCTTCAACCTTGACAAAAAGAATTCCAAACTAGAGCAGAGTAAAAGCAAGGGAGGTTCAGGCTGGGCTTAAGGACAGCAAAGCATTGAACTGCAAAGGCAATCAGGCAGAAAGAAGCGCCTCAGAGATATCCTGCAGTTTCCACCTCTGGAAATTCAGAAGCCCCAGGTGGATAGAGCCTTGAGCAGCCTGTCCAGATGCTGACCCCAAGTGCTTGGAACTGAGGACTGGGCTAGAGGCTTCTTGGAGTCTCTGCCAGCCTAAACCATTCTTTGATAATTGGATTGGAAAATTTTACTCACCTCCTCCCCAAGCTCTAGCTTGCAGACTCGTTCTTTGTTTCACTAGTGAATGCAAGAGGAAGGGGGAGAGTACTCCTCTGGAACTCCCAAGCTCGTCTTACCCAAAGAAAAACTTTTGCAAGTCCGGTATACTCTGTAATCAGAATGGAGCAGGCAGGAAGCTCTGATGCTGAGAGTACCTGAGCTTTCTGGAAATGTCCTGTGGCTTCTGGAGGCTTGTTTGACTTCCTCAGTGGTGAATCTTTCACCCGCACGAACGACAAAGAGAGATGCTGGTCTAGGGAGGGAATTGCAACATTCTCTTGAGGTGGAAGTAGAGGGCTGTTGGAAGCCCCTGAGACTGCCTTATGTGGGACATGGTATGTAGTCCTGGTTTTGCAAGAAGACCGTGTTGCCATTAAAGGCTTGTTTGTGTGTCTGCTTGTCGTAGATGGAAGGAGTTGGCTGCATTTGAGAGAAAGCACCACTCCTCCCTAGAGAGGGCGTCTGCAGTGGCGGCACAGACAGAGGAGGTATGGCAGCCTCAGAAGGATCTGCTGAATGAAGAGCTTCCTCTAGCAGTGCCAAAGGTATGCTCACCTTGTTCCTAGGCAGCACTTGTGGGAGAGGGATTTGTCCTAGCAAGACCCCCCCAAATGCTGCTTCTGGCAGCAAGCTAAGACCAAGACTCTGCTGCTGTTGTTGTTGTTGTTCCTCTTGGAAAATGGTGCCTCCCTCCTTCCAGGTTTGCCGCCGACAGCAGCCAGCCCGCAGGGGTCTGGAGAAGCTGCTCCAGGAATTCTCTCGCCAAGGGCACACACTGTCTCAGGTGTGCAGAGAGAAGGCGGTGCTGGCGCAAGAGAACGCTGCCCTGGAAGCCCGACTGGCAGCCACGGAGCGGGACCTACGAGGCCTTTCAGAGCAGCTGGCAGAGGCCAGGTAAAGGCAGGGAGGAGATCCTGGGCGTGACATTATTGAAGGTCTGGAATTACAAAGGGGCTGGGCATGTTGTGGGGATTTACTGCCTGCTCTGTGCTCCCAAGATGTTTCTCAGACTGAGAAGCAAAGAAACAAAAACCAAAAAAAAAGGATCCAGTGGTCTGAATATATTTTTTTCTGCCAGCTCAAACACGAAAAGCTCTTTTTGGGCGCATGCTCAGGACCCCTTGCACATTCCTGTGACAACTGCAAAGCAAGCCAGTTTGGCATTGAATTGAGTACCAGGGAAAGCGGGCAGATGTTTTCTGAAACTAGAAGTTTCCCTCTGGTTTTGCTTTCTCCTTGGGTGCATCTGACCATCAATCTTTCCTTGCCAAGTAGCTGGACATGGGATTTTCAAAATTCAAGGCTCTTCCATGTGAACTTTGTGAGTAGCTCGCTGATGCTTCAGATGAAGCTGGAGGGTCATGCTGAAAATCTTGAGACCCTTCAGAGCTCACTCTTGTGAAGTATGGTGCAGGACCTAGATCTGCTTAGAAACAGCAGCAGCAGCAGAAGGGAAAGGTCTTGTGACTTCTTGATAGTGTCTGGGGATTCTTGCTCTGCACTGATTCTTGCCCACTGTCCACCCACCTCTGTAACCAGTCAAGGTCCCTTTGGCTGTTGCTTCTTCCTTTTTCAAGAGTGCCAAGATATTTGGGCACTGCTTGTTTAGTTAGTCAAAAATAAAGGAAGTGAGTGGTCTTGTTCATCAAATTCCAGTCATTGGAATGGCAGGAAATGGTCCATCACCCTGAGACAGTTCTTCAGATAAAAACCTACTTCTGCTTTCCTACTCATGCTGTTGGAAGCTGGAGGTTTCACTGTATCGTTTGGTGAATGCTTTTAGTCCCTTTTACTCAGAGAGTGCCTGGCAAACAAAGAAACGATACGTACACTAAGAATGGCATGAAACATGGACGAGTCAGCCAGGAGAGCCCTGTTCTGTCCCCTGCAGAGTGACTTGGGAGTGCTGATGAGCTCAGGGCAGTGAGCAGAGGCTGGGCTTTTGCTCCTTTGCAGATACTTGGTGGGCGCACGCATGTGTGATAGGTCAGGCAACAGCAATTTGAGCTCTGGCTGCTGAGATCAAACTCAGCTGGGCTAGGCCATGAGGAAAGGCTGCCCAGTCACCTGGAGGACCTTGCTTTGCTATGTAAAGGGGTAAAATAGTCCTGCTGTATCTGAGTTTCCATGCAAGCCATTATCCATACTAAGGCGTAGAGATCTTAAGGCACATCTTTCTGGAGAAACTGCCCCTGTGTGCCAGGAACAATTGCTCTTCATGTTCACAACTTGTAGGTCAGAGAAGGAGAGCCTGCAAAGCAGCCTGCTGGAGGCTCAGCAGCACATATCGGAGCTGGAGATCGCCAGGAGTCATGTGCAAGCCCAAGTGCGCGCAGCCACGCAGGCCAAGGAGGCGATACTCGGTGAGAGCCTCGTGCGCTTGGTTTCTGCTGGTGGCCCTGCCCTGTGCAGTTGCTCCCAAGCCAGCTGGGTCCGCAGGGCTTCTGAGGAGTGAAGCAGCTGAGGGCCGGTCCCTCCTTGCCTGAAACTGAAAGGGCTTAAAGTCAGCAGATCCCTTGGCTTGGATAGTCTCTGATTCTGGCCGTGTGTCATGTTTGCAGAGGATGTGAGGGGCCTTCGTCGTGAGCTGCTAGCTGTAAGATCTCTCAGCCAGCAGCAATGTGAAGACATGGCTCAACAGCTCCGCTGGGCAGAGGAGCAGTGCAGAAAGGCTCTGAGACTCTGGCAATCTGCTCAGGAAGTGGAAAAAAGGCAGCTTGTGCAAAACCTGGTAAGAAGCAATACACAACTAAAGATTTCAGGCAAGTTTGTAAGGCTGGCTTAGCAGCAGAGCGGCCTGAGTATGTGACATGGCCTCAAGCATCAGCTGTGGGCTACGCTTTGCTGAGCCAGGCAGCAGGGGGCTTCAAGGGCTCATACTCGACGGACTGGGAAGACCCAGAAGCCAATGCTGGGACAGTATATGCAGCCACAGGTTCAGGATGGGCATAGGCCAAGTTCCCCAGGAGGCTGGGTGGTTGCCACCCAACGCATGGCAGCAAAGGGGCAGGATCTTCCTCACAGCCTCGTGCCATGCCGCAGACGGCTGCTGACCTTGCTTCCAACTGCAGTCCCAGCAAGTGGATTCCTTGCTTTCTGTCCTTCCATGGTGGAAAGAGGCCTTCCCTTTGAGCTTGAAGCAGATGCAACAGGCCCCATGGTTCTGGTATTTCAGCTGGTGGCCTGTCTTGTGACTGGGTCATCGAGGTGCTGGCCATGTCCTAGTCCTGCAGTCCATCTGCAGCTCTTCCATGATCAAATGGCAGGGGCACTTGGAGAACAGAGCCTCTGAGAAGAGGCAGAAATCCTGAGGAGAGTGGGGCCAGAGAACAGGGAGCCATCAGAGCAGGGGAGGGAGGTGGCATTTCTTTCCCGCCACCTGCTGACACTCCCGCTAACTTTTGGGTTAGAACAGCATTGCAGGAGGGCAAGGGGAGGTAAAGACTACTTGCAGGCACTGGAAGCACAGAGCCTGGCAGGCTCCAGCGCTGAGCCCCAGGAAGAACAGCTAGCATGGAAGGGTTAGAGCTGGCTGGAGAAGCAGAAGGAAGTGGCGGAATAGAAGTGCTTTTGAGCCTGGGAAAGAGGGAATCTGAGCGTCATGGCAGGTGCCAGTAAGACTTCTCTTGACCAAATATCAAGGACAAGCTGCAGGCAGAACTGCAGGAAGCTCAGAGGAAGATGAAGGCAATGGAGAAGAGCCACCAAGAAAACATGGAGAGGATGCGCAAGGTCCTGCTGCAGTACAAGCTGGCTGAACTAAAGCAGGTGAGTGAAAGAGCAGGAGCCACTGCAGTCACACAACGAGTGGTCTCTGCCCTTGTTGCCTTTGCCCTGCAGAGCAGCAGGTGGATGGGGGCAATGTGTCTGAGTGCCACGCTCTGAGGTCTCCATGGCAGCTGGTCAGAAGGACACTTACTGGGCCACTGAATCTCAGCTGCTGCCCTGGGCAGCAGGGCTTGTGCTTTGGCCGCTGGGCCAGCAATCCTGTGAATGTATTTCTGCTGGCCTCTTAGAGCTCACTTAGTTTTTTGAGGGGTTTGTTCAGCTCAGCATGGAGACCCACACAGATTCTGAAGCACTTGTCCCTGTCCATGGTGAATGCAGTCCTCAGAAAGGGGTGAAATGTGCAGTTGTTCTTTCCCTTTCACAGTCTCTACTACGGCTGGCTGTGACAAGCTCTAGTCTCTGACTGCTGTTTGCGTTGGACTTGAGGAGGAAGACTTGACAGCTCAGCTTGCAGCCTAACACCAGTGTTGTTCCTCAGGGCTTGACTTTGAAATGCTGTGTCTGAGGCATCTCTGCCAGGCACCTCTCTGACACAACCAAATTTCTTGTCCCAGATGGAAGCAGGATGTGCCATCAAAGCGGCCGCCGCAGCCGCATCCTCGGAAGCAGCCTCCTCTCCGCAGCCTGAAAACCGGAGCATGAGCAGTTCGCCCCGCTGGAGCCAGGAGAGAGAGAAGCAGTTCCTGAAGCTGCTGAGTACGTCCTGGGGATTTCTTGTGCGATCGAGCAGTGTATTATAGTGTGTGTGCCTCAGCATGAGCTGTAGCACATGTTCCTCCTCACTCTGGTGTCAGACAGACCTTTTGGACTCCCTACAGAAGCCAGGGTTGTGCTTGGGGGCAGCAAGGGAGCACCTGGGGCGTTTCTCTTGCCTTTGAGGCAAAAGCTGGGAGTGGGTGGGCTTTGCCTGAGCTTCCCTGTGCAGTAAAGACAAAAGCAGGGATTGTGTCCAGAACAGCAGTAGGCTCTGATCTAGCCAATGACTCAGGGAAGGTGTATGTGCTAGTCTGGCCAAAGTGATCGGAAGAAATGGTTTCCTAGATTCCCTTTAGACTCCTGACTTTAGGCTCTTGACTCATTGGAGTAAAATTACTTCAGAGACATTGATTGGCTCTGTGGCTGGTTTCATAATGGTGTTGTTTTTATGACTGTCAGTATTTCTACTATTCTTTCTACACTGTGGTTTGGTAAGAATTCGACATTTTGGTTAGCCTGAACTCCTTGAAGAGAACATCAGGTGATAGAAGTAAGAAGAGAGGAAGAGATCTTTTTCAGTAGCCCCTACAAGTTAAAAAGTTACATTCTTAGAACAATCCCAATTTATCAGAGAGAAAGAGTTGTTTTCAAAGTGCCCCAAAAGAGGAAAAGCACATTTGTTACAATCCCTGTTTGATATTTTAATTGGGTGCTTAGGAAGATGCATCAGAGAGACACATCTGTGTGGCATGGTCAGATAAAAGCGCTCTGCAGGCAATTCTCAGAAGGAAGCCTGCAGCCTCTCTGCTGCATGTTCCTCCAGTACCAGGCACTTTGTCACTGCTTGTGCCCAGCTGGTAAATATTCTTGGAATACTGAGCATTGGCCGCAATCCCTGCATAGATTCCTGCACTCAAGGACAGCGTACCAACCAAGGCCTTAATGACTCTGCAGCAGAACTGAGTTGCTTCTTACAACTAGGAAGAGCTGGCAGTGCAGTGCTGTCAGAGAATATGGGGTCAGGTTTTTCAGAACAGGGCCCAGTTGACTCAGGGTCTGCCATCAGCTGTTGGGACAAAAGGTGGATTGATCAACTCCTCCGTGGGTCTGAATTCAAAGACAATCATGTTCTGTCTTGAGTGGGGTCTACTGTAGCAGCGAGGGGGTTTAGATGGTGATTGCTTCTACCTATTTCCCTAAAGGCATTTCCTGTGGAAAAGCCACTTGGGTAAGCATTCAGGAAGGCAGTCAAGTCCACACACACCACACTCACCATGGCAAGCTCAGTTCACCATGGCCGAGAGGCCTTTTAGAAGGTCAGTTCCAGCAAGGTTTATTTGAGCACGCCAAAGGGGAACTAGAGACAAAAGATGAGCCATGTCCTCTGCACAATGTTTAAGTAAGGGCTGGTGCAGTGGCGGTACCAAAGGGCAGGGCAAAGTGAGCTGGCTCTCAGGGAGGAAAGGGCCATCCACCAGGGGCCACACAACCCATGAGGAAACAGGGAAAGGAGAAAGCTGGGAAAGTTGGGACATTCCCCTCAAGGCAGCCCTTCAAAGGAGTATGGGAGAATCAGACTCTGTGCAGGCCAGAGCTGCCTGTCTTGCTGGGGCTGCTGTTGCTGCTGTTCTCGTTGATGGTATTGTTAGCCAAGCGACCATAAATTGCTCAGAGCCCCAGAGAGTGGAGCTGAGTTTCAGATCTCCTGGAAATCAGGATCTCTGTTTTGAAGTTTGCTTCTTGCATTTTGTTTCTTTCAGGGCATGTGGTGAGTGTGGGAGATCCGGAGAAGAAGTACGCCAGGTGGAAACGTATTGGCAGTGGGTGAGTGCAGGCACGCTGACTTCTGCAGAACCACAGGCCAGGAATTTTGGTGGTGCCACATCACATGTAAAGTTAGGCAAGCTGCAAGCATCTTCAGACCCTGGCTCCAGATTGTCCCTGTCTCTGTACTGTGGCAGTACAAGGCATCATCTAAGATAACTGAATGCTGACAATGTCTTGGCTGCCTGAAGGAGCAGGATGTGGATGCTCTCCTATCCCTCCAAGATGTGGCACCAGGTTCCCTGAAGACTTGCGTTTGTATGATTCAAAGTAATATGACCAGACTCATGAAGGAAGAAAAACCTGAGAGAGCAGCTTCCCACCTGAGAGCTGTCAGACAACAGCTCTGAGTAGAATTTCTTAGCTGTATTGTGCTGGAAACCATATTCGGTGGCCAGGAAAATAAGAAAGGCTGTGTGGCATTGCCTGAGTTTGGCAGGTAGGATCAAAAGAGAGCGGTGAGAAGGCCCAGCAGGACTGTGTGTCTCATTGCCTGGAAAGGCACGCCACAGGCACAGACACAAGAAGGAAAAGGCAAAGAACAGCCCCGCATGCATCATCTAGTGTGTACATTTGAGATTTGTAGCAGCCCTTTTTCTTCCTGTTGGACCCAGCTTTTCTCTTGGACACTCTGCAGGGCAGAGGGCTGCTGGGCTGCTGGGCCATTGGCTGAAGAGCAGACAAACCCCGGTGTTTTAGAGGCACTGCAGGCAGCAGAGAGCTCCTGCCTGGGCTGCCTTTTGCTTCTCAGCACTGAACAACTTCTCTGTTCTTGCCACTGCTCTGTTTCTAGGGGTTTTGGCACTGTTTATAAGGCCGTCAACGCTGCCACAGGACAAGCGGTAAGTGCCCATGCAGATTTTGCAGCTCTTGAGTGCTTTCCCTTGGCATGTGATCTGTGGCCAGAGCTTTGGGCCGCCTGTCTTTGCTGCAAAGGCTGTCCCGCAGGAGCAGCCTGTCTAGAGGCTGGCTGCAAAATGCATTTTGGACAGACTTTGTCCTTCTTGCCTACCTGAATGGATGCCAGGATAGCAGTGGTGTCCTTCAGAGAAGGATGCCCTTGAATGGATGCCAGGATTGCAGCAGTGTCCTTCAGAGAAGGACACCCTTGGACTTACTGCATAAATATGCATAGATTAGCTGATGGCAAGAGCTGTCATTCCAGCCAATTCCTTTTAAGCCCAGGTTCAGACACAGATAGTATTTCCCATTGTTTTCCATCACGTGGTTCAGTTTGAAAATATAATGCAAGACCTAAAGAAGGAGAGACCTTGTGTGGAACACTGTTTTGCCTTTTACTCCTAGGGAACCTAGTTCACATACACAGACACCCAAACAAACACAAACACGCACAGATAAATGAGAAGAAGTGGATGAAGAGCCTTAAGTGATACAACCTTGTGTTGATCCTGTGTTGGTGACATTTCACTATGGAAATGCTGTTTGTACTGAAAGGACATGGAGGTGTTTTAGAGAATCACGCTGTTCTTTGAGGCTAAAAGTTCAGAGTTCAGAATTCTGGATTTTGGCTCTCAGCAAATACATTCCATCTTCCTTACTAGTAAGGCATTAGATAAGGTAGTTCCTTCTCCACCAGTGGTGCTGAGATCAGGTACTTCCCTTGGAGGGAGGTCCACGAGGTGTACAAAAGCCCTAAGCCCTATACTTAAAAGCTGGGACGCATCCATAGTGTACCATAGAGAGGGTTATTCATTGCTAAACACATGAAATAATTTCAAGTCTAAACCATGGTCACGATTGTCCTTCACAGTTACAAAACCCAAAAGGCAGAAGTAAGGATGTGCTAAGATTGTATCTTTACTTTGAGTTGCTTTGGAGTTCTGTTTTGGACAGCATTTTCCCCGTCATGTTTGTGCGTGTTTATTTGGCACACAATCGAAATGGCTGCTGTCGCTGAAACGCTGCTCAAAGCCCCTAGAAATGCTACCATATCTTCAATGGTTTCAATTTGTCTTCACAGGACCAAAATTACTTTTGGCTTGCAAGACGTGCAAATGATAACAGTGGTGCTAAACAAAGTCTATTTGAGAAGTCTGGGGGTGCAGAGAGTGCTGTTAGCACTTTGTGGTTGGTGGTTTAGAGTCCCTTTTGACTGAGGTGACAAGGCATCCAGGCCTGTGAGTGCACAGAGAAAGAGGCTCTGGTGATGTCTGTCCCTAAGAGCCTTTAATGTCATTATAGGTGGCCGTAAAGCAACTTAATCTCCAGCACCAGGGCTGTGAGGAAGTGTTAAAGGAAATCCTGGTCATGCGTGAAAATAAGAACCCCAATATTGTCACCTACTTTGAAAGGTAAGTAGTTCTGGCAGAAAATGGATCTTTCAATGAACATCAATCCACACCTGTACGAGGCATAGGAGGAGATTGCATTTTGTTACCAGGAATGGTTCCTGGCATAAGCAGTTTGAAGATTGATCTCAGAAACCTGGCTCTCTTACTAAGGCAGCAGCCTGTATGTTCACTGGCTGCATGTTGTTTTGCTCTTTTGGGACGTGATTATTTTTCCAAGTGTCGGAGGAGAAGTGCTGAGAAAGCATCCCAGAGATGATTTCCCTTGTGCTGTTCCCACTATTTTCCATTGCCTTGCATGCCAAAAGGCTTGGCTAGGAGGCACATCATTTGCCAGGTTGCCAATTGTTTTTCCTGTTTGTGACTATTCTTTCTGCAAGGTTTTCCAAAGGGTGATGGCACTGGTGAACACCTTCCTGCCCTGAGTAAAAGGTGTGAAATCTGTGTCTCTTTGCGGCTGGAGTTCATGGTGCAATTTGTGTATGAAGATGATGAAGCAGCTGCTGGGATCTGTCTGCTTCCAGATTTATCTTTGCCCTCACAAAACTGCCTTTTTCCCCTGCCTGCCACCTAAGCCGTCTCCTTTTCCGTGGATGTGCCTTCCTCATTTAGGCGGCAGAGTTGGCAGACACTGGGTAGCCTGGCTGGAGTGTGTCTTCCTTTGATTCTGTCTTCATTTAGCAGTGACCTGGAAACAAAACTCAGCTGTAGTCTTTCTTCCATACGGCAATTTAGCTGTGCCCATTCAGCTCCACGCTGTTGCTTTCATCTTGCAGCTACCTTGTCAATGAGGCTGTCCTGCTGGTGTTGGAATATATGGATGGAGGCTCCTTAGCTGATGTGGTCAGCATGAGAAGGATGGCTGCAGGACACATAGCAACAGTGTGTCGGGAGGTAAGGGGTCCCCTTTGTGCTTGGGATGGCTTGGATGGGCTCGTCCTTGGAAAGCGCGGCTAAGGCAGAGATTCCATGTTCAGAGCTTTCTTTCTGGGTTGCTCTTATGCTTCAGAGAAGAAGGAGCATCTGCACAGAACTGCCTACCAGTGTCCCTGCCCTTACTGTAGGCTGTTCTTTACTCTTATCTACCGTTGTTGAACTCCCTGTCTCTTTTTCATTGTTATTTTCTGTTCTGCCCTGTGCCTCTCCAAGCCTTTACCCAGAACCTTTCTGTATTGCCTCCTTGGCCTGTAAGCACAAAGGCGCTGGTGTGCGAGTTTAAAACAAGTGGCAAAGCCAAAGAGAGACTCATCTGTCACAGGTCTCCAGTTCAAAGGATGGCATGGCAGCCACCTTGGTGCTTTCTGCTGAACTCTGACAAATGAGCTACTTCCAAGTCTTCTTTTAAGGCAGCCATGTAACCCCTGTCCTCCAGTCTCTAGCCCAACAGTGATCCCCTTGGTGCCCAAGGCAGGGACTTTTTCTCTTTTGGCAAAGCCTGGATTGTCCTCCGGAGGGGGAGAGTGCATCCGCTGCAGCAGCGGCCATCTTACTGGCTTTGCAGGGGACTGTCTTGGACAACGACTGACGTTTCCCCCTCAAAAGCTAACATGCCTCCTTTGGAAAGATCCTGCTCTCCTAGAGTTGCAGCTACAAGCTCTTCCCCTTGCCAGCACTCACTTATCCTTTGAGATCTGGGAATCTTCAGGAGCAGCCTCCTTTTGCGAGTGATGTGATCAGATCAGGGTAACTTTTGGCCTCCCGTTTCTTTTTTCTCTCGTAGTGCCTGCAAGGCTTGGCTTTCCTTCATGCCAACCAGGTGATCCACAGAGACATCAAAAGTGACAACATCCTTCTGGGCCGGGATGGCTCCGTCAAGTTGGGTGGGTATTCCCAGTCAGGCGCAGCTCTCCAGGGAGGCGGTGTGGGGCTGCTTGGGAGTGGCTGCCGGGTGCCAGCAGTTGGTGCTGGTGAGAGGGCAGGGAGCACTCTGCAAGGCCAGGGTGCAGCTGTAAGGTGCTGAGTGGTCTAGAGAGAAACAAGGTGTCAAGAGTAACTTTGGTTTGTGTGTGTTCCTTCCAAAGGGAGGGAGTTACAGTGTAAATATTCAGGGGAATGAGGAAAAGCCACTAGGGAAATTGTGGGTGGGGTTTTCACGTGGACAACCATACCCTTGCGGGCAGATACTTGGCTGCAGCCCTGAGGAAGGAGAGCCCAGCTGCTTTTCCAGCTTCATTCAGCACTGCATTCTGAGAGTGAGGAACTCTTTTCCCTGATTTCCTACTTGAAGCAGTATTTGTTTTTCTCCTCAGCTGATTTTGGCCTCTGTGCTCTGCTCAGCCCTGAGCAGAGGAAACGGAGGTCGATGGTCGGGACCCCCTGCTGGATGGCACCCGAGGTGGTTAGAGGAGAGCCATACGGCCCCAAAGTGGACACCTGGTCCCTTGGCATCGTGGGAATAGAAATGGCCAAAGGAGAGGCTCCTTATATTCGGGAAACCAGTGACAGGGTAAGGTGCAAAGAGGCTCAGATAGCTGTGCCCGTCTGGTCCCTGTCCATTAGACAAAATCCCATTCGCACAGCTTGAAGTGGCTTCCACCAGGGCCCAATTCTAAAACTGCCCCTGGGGCTCACATCAGCTGTGGAGGCAAGACGTGGTGCAGCATGGAATAGCTGGGGCTGCACTGGGACCTTTCTTCCTTTGGGAGAGAAGGCTCATCTCTAACCGTCTGCTAAGGCAAGAACTTGCCACTGCCGACTGGAGCTGAAAAGATGGGGTCGAGGTGAGCCCTGAAGGATATGGAAGAATCACGTAGAGTCTCATGTTTCCTTTTGCTTCAGGCTAACTACCTGATAGCCAAGCGAGGGGTGCCAAATCTGCACAATCTCAGGCTACCCCCTGGCTTGTGTGAATTTCTGGGCTGCTGCCTGCAGATGGATGCGGACAGGCGAGGCTCTGCCAAGGAACTTCTGCAGGTACAAGGCAAAGGGGCTGCAGGACAAACAGCTGTTCCTCTTTGCTCCTTGGCCACACTCCAGGGAATCAGATGGGCCCCCCATGTAGTAACCTCCACTCTGGGTGCTTTTCAAATGGAAACCAAGTAGGATCCAAGAGTACTTGAGGTTAGAAGGGACCAGGGAAGGTCACCTACTCCAAAACCCCAGCCACCAGCAAGGACATCTCCAAGTAGATCAGGTTGCTCAGTGTCCCATCCAAGCAGACCTTGAATGTTGCTGGGCTTGGGGATCCTCCCGGCTCTCTGGGCAGCCTGTGCCAGTATTCTAGCACTCTCCTGGTATACAGTTTCTTCCTTGGAGCCAATCACAAATGAGGGGTTTTTAGGTTAAAAGCATTGCCTCTTATCCTCTTGCAATTGGCCCTGCTACAAGATATGTCCCCATCTTTCTTAGAAGCCTCTACAACTATTGAAAGGTCTCCTTGGAGCTTGCTCTTCTCCAGGCTAAACAAGCCCAACTCTCACAGCTGTTCCTCAGAGGAGAACTCCCACCTTCTGGTCATTTCTGTGGCCCTCTTTTGCTCTCGGCTGCTGCATTCAGGTTTACCTGGCAGCAAAGGAACTGAAGTATTGCAATGCCAGGGACAGGGGGCTTGAGGAACACAATGAAAGCAATCCCTGCCAAGTGGTTTTAGACTGATCTGTAAAAAGGCAGGGGCTTTGAGGGGGCTCACTGGGGGCATCCGAGGGCACCCAGCTTGTCCCTCCTAGCCCACTCTTAGAGGTTTCTGCCAGCCAAACGGGGACAGCTGTGCAGGATTTGTGCCAGCCCCATGTGCTGCCTGGCCCAGTCAAGACGATGAGAACGGCTGTGGCTTTGCTGCCAGGTTTTGTGGCAGACAAGGAGCTGGTGACCGGGCCGCTTCCTTGCCTGTGCCTGCTGTGAAGGAAGATGCCAGCCGGCACAGGAGGGAGGGGCATGCCGAGGCAGACACCGCTCTTCCTGCAAGCCAGAGCTGAGCACATCTGCGCCCTGCTGCTTGTGTCCTTGCTCCTGGCTTGCTCCTGAAAACCTGCATGTCCAGCATCCTGAGAACAACATGTGGGATCAATACTTTCCAGAGCTCTTGGGAGTCTCTTGAGGAATGCTGTATGCCCCACATCTCCCTTGGACACCCATATAGCCCATATCTCAAATAGCAAAGAGGAGTATAAGAATAAGTCTGTTGACTTTCCTGAAAGGAGCAAAACCTTTGGAAAGCAAGCAGCAATCCCACAGTGATATCAGGACTAAAATCCCAGCAAGTGATGACACCTTGAAGAATGGACTAGTGCACTTCAGGGCCATGTTTCCTGCTATAGCAGCATCCTGGACATGAAGGCAGATAAGCTGATGGTGCCCTCAGTCCGATGTTTGTGTATTTCTGGGCACTAGAGGAACCCAGCTTGACCCTGTTAGGAGCTCAGATTGGAAAAGAATGGTTCCTTTTTTCTTTGTCTCTTTTAATTTGGGTTGTTTTGTTTCTTTTTCCCTTTGGGCAGCATCCATTTCTCCAATCAGCGGAGCCTCTCTTAAGCCTCTTCTGACAGGCTGATTGCTGTCATCCCTGCAGCAAGGTAATGCAGGAAGCAAAGGTGATGACAAGGCCACTTCAGCACTTGGAGAACAGAGCCTCTGAGAGCAGGTAGAAATCCTGAGGAGAGAGGGGCCAGGAAACAGGCAGCCATCAGAGCAGGAAAGCAAGGTGGCATCTCCTTTTCCCCCACCTGCTGATCCTCCATCTGAATTTCTGCTTAGGACAGCATTGCTGGAGGGCACAAAGTCACTCATGATGTGCACTTTTCAGGTGGGTGGTGTGAGGCATGAAGCTTCCACTGATTTTTTGGGGCAGCCTGGCTGGAACTTCATGTGGAAGTGTCTTCCTCCCCTCACTAGGAGCCGGAAGGGCAGCGTTTGGATGCACAGCAGCTGCTGGCACAAGGGGCAAACTTCCTTGCAGAGGTACAGAAGGAGCAGGAGAAAAGGATGCTTGAGATGAAGCAGGAAGTTGCCAGCATGCAAGCTGAACAAGAAGAGGTACGAAGCAGAGCCAGTCAAAAGGCAAAGGGTGAGAAAAGAGAGCTTGTGTGTTGTTTTGGACTCCTCTGCCCTCCTTATGGGCACTGTTTCTCTGGACACTGTCTGTCAGGGTGGCACTGTCTCTTAACTGGCCCTTGGGAAACAGTTCTGGAGAGACCTTGGTGCCAGGAGGGAAAGCACCGGTCAGGTGAGAGGCTACCAGACCACAGGTTTAAGGAAAGTCGGGATGGTGTTTCAGGCCCAAATGGAATGGGAAAGCCAGAGCTATGTCTCAGAAGGGGGGAGGTCCCACAGGAAGCCCCCTGCAGAGGTAGGCTAGAGCTGTGGGAGCAGGCTGGCTGTCAGGCTGCTGAGGAGGTGCCTGAAGCTGCTGAGTAAGTCCTGTGCATTCTTTGTCTGATTGAGTAGTGCATGGTGTGTGTGCCTCAGCATGAGCTGTAGCACATGTATCTCCTCTCTTTGGTGTTGGGAGAGACATTTTGGACTCCCTTTAGAAGCCATTGTGGTGCTTGGATGCAGGCAGGGAGCACTTGGGGCGTTCCTTTTGCCTTTGAGGAAAAAGCTGGGAATGGGTGGGCTTTGCCTGAGCTTCCCTGTGCAGTGAAGACATAAGCAGAGACTGTTGTGCGAGCAGCAGAAGGCTGTGGCCTAGCCAATGACTCAGTGATGGTGTGTGTGCTAGTCTGGGCAAACTGATGAGAACAGTTGGCTTCCTGGATTCCCTTCAGACTCCTGACTTGTCAGCAGTCATTGGAGTCAAATATTTCAGAGAAATTGATTGGCTGTGGTGCTGGTTTAATCCTGGTGCTGTTTACTAAGACTGTTTGTTCTTCTCTTATTCCTTCTCCAGACCACATGGGCCCCTCGTCATCTAAATCCCCACTCTAAGGGCTTTTCAAACAAAAAGAAAGAAACGTGCAGCAAAGCAATCGAGGAAGCGGAAGCGATGACAAGGACCACTTCAGGATTGCTTTCTGCAATGGCAGCTTGGAGCTGGACTCACAATAATAATCCTATACACACTCAAGCCTGTTGGAAGATTCCCTTCCTTGTCAGCCAGGGCATAAGGCTCTACATTCCCTTGAGAACTGGCCATTCTTTCTTAAAAATGGAAAGTCCCCCCAAAGGGCATCCTTGTGTGGCTTGGAATTGGGCACGATCTCCATCCCTTATCAGCTCCAACATATACTGCCTTTGGAATGCTGCTCATTGGCCAGTTTTTGCCCAGTCATGGACTTCTGGATGAGGAAGAAAGTGCAATTGCATTTCCATTGAAAACCCAGAGAAGAGCAGGGCAGCCTGAGGAGACAGTCTGAAAGTTCCCCTCATTTGTCTCACGACCATCTCAAGGACAGGCATCGGGACCCTGAGGAGCCTGATGGGAATTCTGGTCTGCTGGTGGTGGATGAATGCCAAACATCCTGAGGCCCCCAAGCAGAGCTCTGGCCTGCCAAGAGATTGTTCGCAGCTGTGTCTACTGTGACTGCTCCTAGCAGGGCCTGCCAGGGGGAGAGGCGCCCCATATGCTTGAACCTGCTTGGTGACAATAGCCCAGGAATCTTCCCACCTCTTGGCGTGGTTGGACTTTTCTGGGGTCACCTTTGGTGGTCCAAAGAAGACCCTCATCTGCTTTTCAGCCACCGTGGCGGACCGACTGAGATGGAAGAAGCCTCTCTCTCAAGGACTGAGACATGAGAGCCCTATACGGAGAAGCTCCCCCCTCCCAAGGACTGAGACTGAAACCCCTAACACGGGGCAGGTGTGTGGGGGAGCCAACCAGACCAAAGGGACACATTTGCCTGCAAGTGTGGCCATTGGAGCAAGAAGATGATGGTACTTGCCTACTGCTTAGAACATGGACTACCTTTTACATCTATTCTTAATTGTTTCTTTTTCCCCCTCAACGATTTCAATAGACTTACTTCAAGATCTGTTTGCCTCCCTCAGCAATATATATATCATAGAACCTTGAGTTAACCTTTGAGATCTCCCCTGGGGAAGGGGCTATAAGCAAGCCTGTTAGCTAAAGGTGTGAGAAGAAAGCTGAGCAGCAAGAAGAAACGGGCAAGGAGCTCTCTCCAAAGCTGTAAGCAAGGAGACCAGGAGAAGTGAGGAATGGAAGAAAGATAGGAAGAGAACTCTGCAGCTGGACAAAGTATTTTTAGAAAGTTAGTTGAAGTCATTGTAACTTTTCAAGAATAGTGTTATGTTGATTTTTTGTGGCCAATAGTTAGGGTAAAAGAAGTCTTAAGAGTTAGAAAGTGTATAAAAGGTCAGCCATGTTCGATAAGAAAGAGTTGTCATCTGAGACTGCTTGTGGTCTCTGCTTTGCGTGGGGACTGCCTCAACAGAGACACTCCCCAAAGTGACGAGGCGAACTCCTTTGGCTGGACTATGAGGACTTTGTCTTTCTATGTTTGCTAGCTATAACCCCTCTCTGTTTCTCTCTCCCCATTTCTCTCTTTCCTCTCCCTAAATCCGTCTATCGCATTTGCTGTGCTCATTCAATAAAGATGCATTTCTTTTGAATAATACTGAAATCCTCAGTGCGTTGTGTTTTGCACTCTGAGATCAGTAAAACGAACCATCATGACTCCCCTCTCATATGAATGGATCTTGCCACAGCCAAAACATCCTGTGCAGATGCAGGCTTTCAGCTGTGCACATCGATGCTTTTGGTTCCTGCTCTATGTAGCTGGAACATCTCCACCGTGACACCTCCTGCCTCCCACGTGGCCATGGCTAATAGGTACGAGGCTCTGCAAGTGCAACGAAGAAGGTGGGCATGTCTGCTGGCAGTACAGGAGAGCAAAGAGGAAAGCACCTGGCAGGATCCTGGCCAGCAAGGCAAAGCACCTGATGTACCTGCTCTTTGTCATCAGATAAGGACTGGTGGGTGATGCAATGCTTGGGGTTGTCTGGGGCCCATCAGTCATGAAAAGTCTCTGTGCTTGAGTGGCTTTGTCCCTCTTCCTGTGTCTTGTGTTGCCCCTGTGCTCCGCCGTATTTGCCCAGGGCTGTGTAGCTGTGTGGCACAGCTAAAGTGCACGAGAGCTTCATTCGTCTGCCCTTTGAGGTAGCTGCTCACAGCAGCCTTTTCAATCTTCAAGCTCCGTCTGGAGAGTAAATTCCCTCCGTGTTTGGTCCCGGAGGCCAGGGCCTGTCATCTGCAGTCCCAGGTGGCACTGAGGGCTGCCCAGTGCCTCAGGCTGGTGTGACCCCAGCACAAACAAGAGGAGACCGTGGCAGGTGCTTGTTTCCAAAGTCACATTCTTCAGGGGCAATGTGCCGTGTGTGTCCTTTGTCCTGGCCAGCCCCAGACCTGGGGATCCGATGCAGGCACTGCTGCTGCCGCTGAAGTCAGCGAGGATTTGGTGGTTGGTTTCCATCCCAGCAGCAGAACTGGTCACTTATGAAGCCGGGTGCTGATGGTGCCCTGAAGATCTCTGTGCTGCACAGCTGTGAGGGAACTGCCCCTTGTTGTAATTCTTCATCAGGGAAAGTTGTGCCGGCCAGGTTTGAGTCAACAGAGAAAGCAGGGACTGAGTGAGTCTCTTCTATCTGTGTCTGCTGAGAGCGGTGACCTTTGAGATTAAGTGCACAAAGTCAGTTGCTTGTGGTCCCTCTGTGAATCTCCATGTTTGGTAATGCTGCTTCTTTGGTAAATCTGCCTGTAGCACAGCAGCAGGGGAAAAAAGCCTCTCCAATCTGCAGATGTGATAGGCTGCCATTGATCCACAGAAAATCTGCATTTTGTCTTTATGAGAAACAGAAGAACTGGTTTAGCAGTGAGAGAAGGTGGAATGATTCTTCTGATCTTTTGTACAGTCTCGTATAGCAGATCTCTGTGGGTCAAAGCTGTGCCCCTGACTGGCAGCAAACGGGGCAACCCCCGGCACCATAGCCAGGTGGGGCCAAGAGATGCAGGGACTGACCGGGAGCCTGGCCCTGGGTGGGCTCACCTGCAAAGTTTGGGCAGGCTGTGTCTTGGAGGTAGGTGCCACAGGCAAATCCATCAGTTTTCCTGTCCAGCGGCCAGGTCATGGAGGATGTTCTCTGGTTTGATGTTCCAGTGCAGGACCCAACAGCTGCTGCAGTGATGCACGGCCTCAGCACCTGAGGAACAGCCCCTGCACCACCTCCACTGACATGGAGCCCCCATGGCAGATTGAAATCAAAGAGGTCCTGCGACCACTCAGGGCACTCCATCACTAACAAGAAGTTGTTAGGGAGCTCACACCAATCCGAGAGCTGAACAACACCATGGAACCCAGTGGACACCTTGTCCAGAACCACCATCTCCCTGGATATGTGGGTTCCGTCGGGACACAAGAAAATCACAATGCCGTCAGTGGGGCTGATGCTGTGCCATTTGTCTGGACTCCCACACCCAGCCCAGGATGCTCTGAGCCCTCCACTCAGCTCACGCCCGCTCTCCCTCCAGGCGTCCTGGCGGCTTCCACTCTGCCAGGCCTCGGTTTACCCGGCCCATCATGTGCCAGTTTCTGCCGCTAGTCCCGGTCACTCACCAGCTCGCCCTAATGACGGATGCGATCCCGCGGAACACCTTTGATGGCCAGCTGCGAGCCAAGGGGAGCAGAGGGCTGAGCTAAGATACCACCCTGCCGAGCCCCATCCTCTCCCTCCTCCGCCCAACACTTACTCCGTCCTCCGCCAGCCCCTCCGTGGTGTTACATTTTAGTTCAATGTTACACTCTGTCTCACCCCTCGAAAATGTCCGGTATATTCCAAGCCTGCGATCCCTCCCTTGAAGTATCATGCATCTGTAATCCCATTGGCCGAAGTTTTATTCCGCTCCCCCTTTGAATCTCCCTGTTAAGACATGCGAGGCAGGGGAGACACGGCCTTGGCCCTTTTTCTCCTTAGGCTCTCCCTCTCTCGCCCTCGCTTCCCCTTCCCTCCTTCTCTCTCAGAAACCATGCTACTCCCGGGGGTGGCACCCCCAATAAACGCTCATCTCATAAGCACCCTCAGAAGCCGTGTGGAGTCTCCTTGCCTGCCTGCGGCTACCAGCGAACATACAGCTTAGGGGGCGCCCCGGGGACTCCGCAGGGATCCTCAAACCAACCGCAACACCCCTCCTCCCACCAGGGCCCCGTCCGCCGCCACATCCCCGAGTAGACGCTGCCATTCGAAGGCACAGCGCACCAGCAGCGAACCCGGAGGAATCGCTCTTGCAGGGCCTCCTGCGCTTTCCCTGCGGGCAAGACGCGTCTGTCAACATTCGGGCCAAGGCCGAGAATGGTCCCCGACCTCCCCACTACAGCCCCCCAAGCACTCCTGGCAGGGCATCCCCATTGGAACGGGGCACCTGCGGCTCGGGCGGGCAGCTGCTCTGTGGAGTGGCGGAGCTCGGGCTGGGGAAAGCACTGCCGACTCCTCTATGGACTCACTTCATCATTTGAGCAATACTGCGGCAGCCTGCAGATCATGAAACAAAAAGGGAAAAATCACCCACTTGCAAGAATGCCCAGAGCATGCAGTGAAAAGAGGAAAAAAATGGACCCTTGCACAAATCCCAGACTTAGATGCAACTCAAATGGAAAAATAAGGACGCTTGCATGACTGTGCAGACTATGCAAAAAATGAGAATGAAAAAACACTTGCATGAGTTCTTGGATTGTACAGCAAAACATGGGGAAAAAAAGAGATACTTGCAGCAATCTACACACTGTACAAGAGGATGGAAGTAAAAGGCACACCTGCATGTGTTTGCAGACTCTACAACTGCAGAGAACAAAGAAAGGATGCCTGCACACACCATGCTGCGCAAGAGACATCCCCTTTTTAGCTGAAGCTGGTGGCAGGAGCTTTACCAAACATTTGGCATCTCCATGCCATTTTTGCTTCAATATGCCACCCCAACAAAAAAACTTCTACATACCCATCGGACCACCAACAACTCTGCAGGATGACAGCAACAAATAAGCCCTGCCAACTGCTCGATGGATTCACTCCATCATTTGATCAGTGCTGCTCATGTCTGCAGGCCAGGAAACAAAAATGGAACAAAAACCCACTTGCACAAATCCCCCAGCTATGCAAGGAAAAGGTGAAAAAGGGCACACCCGCAGCAATTGGCCAACTGTAGAAGAAGAAGGCAAAAATAAAAGACACCTGAACATGTCTGCAAACCCTACAATTGCAGAGGCAAAAACCACAGATGCCTGCATTTGGCCACAGACTTTACAACATCAGGTGACAAAAAGGACTCCTTTGACAGGGCACACACTGCCCCAAAGCAGTGCTAAGCCCGCTTACAGTGCATAACCCATAGCTCAGAGGATCCAAGAGTAACACAGAACAGGCACCAAGCCCACACACCCTGTACTTTGGCCACCAAGGCTTCTGACTAAAACTAGTTCCCTACATGTCGGAACTCAGGACATTCCTTTGGGAGTCCGGAGTTTCCTGGGACCCTTGCCAGGGGGCTCGGAGACCCTGGCACACAGCCCAGAACACCAGTGGGTTCGATTATGAACCACGGAATAACTTGTCACCTTTATAGAAAGAGATAAAAGCCACAATAGTGTAAATAGTGTAAGAATAAAATAATTACAGAGTCTAAATGTAGGTTTTAGGATTTTTGGTATAGGGGTTTCTGGTGACAAGATGGAGGGATTTGGGCGTGTCTAGCCTTTCTTCTTCTTCTCTACCTCCATCTTGTCTGGTGATGTTGGCACTTTTAGATTGGTCTAAAGTAGAAACTCACTGTCTAATATAGATGATAGGTATTGGAAAATAACTGTAAATATTGTACACGTAGTTTGTAGTATATAAAGATAACACCGCCCTGGAGGAGGGGGGAGTGCCTCTGGCTGTCCTGCCAAACGGATCTCGGCTGGACAGGGAGAAAGAACTTTATAGATAAGATGCAATAAACAATCTTGAGACCGAAAAAATGAAGAGCCCTGACTTCTTCTTCAAGCACCGGGCTGGGAAAAGAAACTTTCGAACTTTAGTCGGGGTCACTCTGACCAGCTAGAAAGAGAGACCCCGGCACCTACATTGCAATGCCTGTCATTACTGCTCATTCCCTACATGGCTAACATCAACCAGCACATTGTTGGATTCACCCAAAGAAGAACTATTTTTTTGTGAGGGAAAAATGACAACTAACAAACCACCCATATGTGTTTGCATGACACTGGAGCGGCGTTTGTGTTGTCAATATGGCAGGGACACGTCCTGTGCACGGGGCAGTGCCCGTGTCCTGTGCATGGCAGGGGGTGCCCTTGGAGCAGCCCTCACGGTGTGGGTGCAGCCATGGGCGCGTTTACCCGTTCTCTCCACTTCCACCAGCTCCCAAGTGAGCCCTTCTCCTGAAAAATTCTCTATCCAACATTCAGCTCCTGGTGCCTTTGCAAAATCCCACTCCCAGGTGGGAAACCTGCAATTCAGATTCCTCCTTGGATGTGGGTTCGAAATCTCTGTCATGCCCAGTTTGGGTATGTGCTGCACAGTACTGCATTTTTCAGTCATTTGCTGCACTCCCACTTCTGGCCTGCAGGAGCTGAGAAAATTGATCCTGGTTTTCCTCAACTGACTCAGGCTTTTCTTTCCTGGGCCACATAGCCCACTGAAACGAAAATCCCACGTCCTTTGCGGATGGTTGCAAGCACCAAAAGGGGCAAAGAAGACAAAGGGCAGGTTCCCTGGAATTTCCTCTGTCGTTTTGTTCTAGACCTCCTCAGAACATGCCTCAGGTGCCAGCCTGACGGGTAACAGGAGAAGGCCGCAGGTCAAGAACAGGAGTTCAGCCAATGGCTACAGGAAGCAGAGGAATTTGCAAGGCAGCTGAGTGCGGCAGATGGCGGAGGCTTGCCAGGCTGCCCGCTCTTGTCTTGCTGCTGAAACCCTGAACTGCACTGCTCTTGGGAACAACCCTTGGGTCTAAATCCCACTGGAATCAGCATTTCTTACAGGGATTGGCATTTGCTGAGGAAGGCCTTACACTGCAGCTAACCTGGGCCATGTGTTAGAAAGGAGGAAGCTAAGTGAGTCTCTGGCATTTCCTAGCAGGAACAAAGCCCTAAGACAGGAAGCAGCATTCTCAGGCTGCTCAAATGGGATAATCCCAACAAGATAAAGACACCTGGGTAAAGGGGTGAATACGATGGTGATCTACGCTGGCCTGCAATAGCAAGGTCCTGGACATGAAGGGAAAGGGCACAGAGTGTCCTCGTGTCCTGTTTCTGCACCTTTCTGGGAACCAGAGGAATCCTGCCTCGGCCTGTGAGGAATTCAGCCTGAGAACTAATAGTTCCTTTCGGCTTTAGCTTTTGTCTTTCTTTTCTTTTTGGACAGCAGCGCTTTGTAACATCAGCTGAGCCTGCCCTCAGGCTGCCTGACTGGACCCCGTCAGCAAAGGAAGTGCAGGAAGCCTGGAGAGGAGGCACCTGTGCTTGAGGAGGCTTTGTGCCCTGCCAGCTCAGCGCAGGACTGGCAAACAAAACACGGAAATGCTGCACTCCATGGGAAGGTTCCCTTGCCGGTCAGCCCGCGCTTAAGCTGTGCTTTGCCCTGGCGCTGTCCATGGCCCTGGCGCTGTGCCTTGCGGCCGCACAGTCCCGTCTGTGGCTTCGCGCGGCTTCGCAGCTGCCCGAGGCTCTCCCCCCTCACAGAGGGGCCCCGCCCCGCCCCGGGCGCCCCCTGGCGGCTGCCCCGCCCCGCCCTTCCCGCGCAGGGGCGCTCCCTGCCCATGGCGCCGCCCAGCGGCAGCCGCCCCTCACTGCAGGCACGGAGGAGGGCTCGGGCCCTGCTGCTCGGCCTGGCCCTTGGCTCCCTTCTTTTCCAAGAGACAAGAAGGCTTGAAAGGAAGCCTTTTCCAGCTGTGTCCCTCTGCTTTACTTTGTGGGGTTCGCCAGTCTCCTCTGAAGCTGGCCGTAGAGCGCCTCCACAGTGCTGGTGCAGGAAAAGGCCCCTTCCTTCTCCCACCAGCTGTCATTACTGCCTCAAAAGCACTGTCCAGCTCTGGAAAGAGAAACAGCCCGCAGCACCGTGGTGCCATCCCTGCCCAGCCGGGGCTCTCTGGCAGAGCAGCAGCAGCAGCAGCAGCAGCAGCAGCAGCAGCAGCAGTAGGGCTTGCCTTGGCATCACCTGGGAAGCCGGAAGCCTCTGTAAATCAGCAGGTTCCCAGGCTGCACCAGCTCCTGATGCTGGGTGAATCCTGCTAGCTCTGACCATTTCCAAAAGGTTATAAAGGCAGCAGTGTAGACGTACATGCAGATCCACCAGCATCCAATAAATGGGTATTACTATGAGGGTTTGTGTGGCATTATTAGGGCTGTCATGCTGATAGTGCCTCCTTGAGAGCTTGTGTGCAATGCCATTGCTGGGCCAGCTTCCTCCCCAAGCTGTCATCCCCAGCCTCATTCTCTGGCTGTGCTTGCATCTGAAAGCACAGTTGCCCAAGTTCCTGAGTTCCAGCTCTCAAGCTGGAGCAGCAACCTGTGCTGTGTCACAGGAATGAATGGTCTGTCTCCACTTCACTCTGCTGGCAGAAAGCACTTTTCCTAAGACGTAGGCCGTAGAAAGCAGAGGAAAAACTTGGTTGGAAACTCTTGGGGTGGGGGCAGTCTGCTAGAGCTTTCTGTTGCTTTCCTTTGAGGAAACAGCAGTGTTTTGTGAATGGTGGGCAGAAAACGGTATGTGTGGTTCTGGGGACTGATTTGTAAGCAGTGACTGCTTGAATCTCCTCCCTGATGTCTAGTCTAGAGGAAATTGGGGTCACCAAGCAACATTTTAAAGCTTTGGGATTATGACACCAGAAAGGCACAAATGTGCTGTCTGTAAATGCAAAGGCGTCTCTCATCCAATCACACATTTCTTGAGAATTGTCCTGACTTTCAGTTTGACACACAGAGGGAATTTGCATCAGGACAATACCCAGACTCCCACATGTCACACGTGGAGTCTGACCAGCTGCTCTCTCCACTACACTTGCTGGGCTCATGCCAGTGGTGGTCCTGGGGCTGGGAAACACCTGGACTTCTGTAGAGCCCTTCCAAAATGCTAATGTGGCTGCAAGAGCAGGCAAACAGCAAAAGCCCAGATCCTTCTGCATTCTTTTTAGTTTTTAACTGAGAAAAAAAAATCACAGGAGGTTTTCCAGGCACTTGCTATGAATGCTCAAGAAAGTATTTTTGGACGGGAGAAAAAAACCTGGTTTCAAGAGCAGAGGAGAGGAGGGGGAACGAAGCTTTTGAACTTTGAAAGGCTTGTGGTTGCTCTGTTTTCCTGAGCCTGCCTTCCTAAGCTCTGCCCACCAGCTGAGCTCTTTTGTCTCTGCCTCATAACTCCCTTTTAGGTGGGACTTGCCCCTTTTGGTGCACTGGTTTCCTCTCCCCACCAGCTTCTACGTTGTCCCACATTGGGGTTTAACGTTCTTTTCCTTCTTTCTGTGGGTCCATTAGAGTCAGATCCCTGTGACTGCCAGATGCAGACTCCAGGGATGCTTCCAGACGTGAGGCAGAGCCCCCAAAGGCTTCTTGGAGGTGCGGTAATTGAGCAGCAGCAGTGTGCTGTGTGTGCAGCAGGTTGGTTACTTGGCTTTTTCTCCCCACTTAGGTGTCATTCTTCCTCCAGGGAGCCCTACAGTTTGCTGGTTGATGTTAGCCATGCAGCACATGGGTGGGAATGGCAGGCATTCCAATGGATGGAATTCTCTTGGATATTAGCAAAGCACGATTTCATCCACAGAATTTAGGCAAGTGTTCTTGGTTTTAGTCAGAGGCGCTGCTGGCCAAAAGGGCGCGTTGCCTTTGCTTTCCTCACATCCTGGCTCTTTGTCAGTGTTCAGCTTGGCGTACAGGGTGTATGGGCTTGGTGCCTGTTTTGTGTTACTCTTGGATCCTTTCAGCTGTGGGCTATGGACTGCAAGGGGCTTTTGTGCTGCTTTGGGTCAGAGGAGAACTTTCTGGGCTTTTCTTTTGTGTTGACTGTGGAGAAGGTTTGGTTGCTATGCATGAATTCACAGACCAACCCAGAGCAGCTGCTATTGTGATGTCAGCAGAGGGCTGCCACGTCACAGCCTTGTCAGCAGGAGGTTTTCCTGGTGCCCGCAAGGCCTCAGCATCCAGAGCAGCTCTTGGCGTGCTCGATGCAGGAGGATCACCTCGACTGAGCTGTTCTCAGTTTACAGCGGGTGTCCTTCTGTTTCTGTCTTTTCTTGCACAGTCCGTGGACTCGTGCGAGTGTGCTCTTTTTCCCCTTTTTCCTTGCACGGTCTCTGGACTTGTGCAAGTGGGGTTTTTTTTCCATTTTTTTTCCCAGCCTATGGACTCGAGCAGCACTGCTCAAACGATGGAGCGAGTCCGTAGAGCATTCAGCAGCGCCTTTTCATTGGCGGCTTCTCGGAAAGCTTTTCGTCGTTTGACTGGTAAATAGAAGGTTTTTCCTTGGGGCAGCAAGTGGGAACAAAAATGGCATAAAGTTGCCATATGTTTGGTAAAGTTCCTGTCAACAGCTTCAACTTAAATGTGGGGTGTCTCTCTCCCAGCATGGTGTAGGAACTTCCAAAGTGCAGCTGGGAGAGCTTTGCAGGTGTCCTTCAAAAAACTGTGTGCTCCTCTGCAGAACTGAGGAAAAGCATCTTTTTTCTGCATTTCATCCTTAAAGGATGTGCCTGTCTAACAGGACCCCTTCTGTGTGCTACAAGAGCCATTGGCTTTGCGCTGAGGGGCAAACTGCCGAGCAGTTTGTGTGTGCTCCTGAAGCCCGGAGCTGGGCCTGTGCTGTGTCCCAACAAATCTGCAGGTGCCATAAGGAGTTTGCTGGAAGCTTTTGTTGGGAATTGTGTACAGCAACCCTACAGGACATGCTGCGTGCAATTTACAAAAAGCAAAAGCAAGTCCAGAGAGTCAAGAAAGAGAGGAGAAAAAAGCTGCTTTAGCTGTAGGCTGGACAATGCGCTCCCATGTATGCACTGACCTCTAAGAAACAATTGGCATAGCCACAACCTAGTTTCTAGCTCCTTAGTGGCAAAGCCAAGAAAAGGTAGACACAGCCTCTGTTGCTGCCTGCAGTCCTGCTTGTTGTGCTAAAGAAGTGTTGCTCCTGGAGGGATGTTGTGAAAGGAAAATGCTCTCTGCTTGCTTGGGCTTGTTCTGTGAGATTCCTCAGCACCAACAGTTTTCTAATAGTACCTGTTCATTTTCCCTTGCCCCCGGCAGATCGCCTTAGACGTGGAAGGAATCAAGGGCACGGTTCGGTGAGTGGGACGGGCACCCTTGACATTGCTGGTGTCTGAGGATTGTGCAGCAAACTGTGGGCTTGGCCTGTTGCACTAGAGTGCCAGCCTGGCAGGCCGAACCAAGTCCACATCAAAGTCTGCATGAACACCACCAAAAGGATTCCATCAGTTTCCTCCTTTTCTGCTGAAGAGCTTTACACTAATGAAGGTCAAGCTTTGCAGGCAGGAGGCTGCATGCTGATTGTAGCCAGGCTGAAATATCTCCTTCAGAAGCATGTGCAATCCTGTCTAAACATTAGTCTTATTAGCCCACTTGAATTGAGTTTTAATAACTGAGTATCTCAATTTTATCTAAATTCATGACTTCTGCTCAGGACAGCTGGGGATAGAGCTCAGGAGAAATCAGGTTCCAAATGACAGGTTACTCCCTGTCCCTCACACTGCTGCCTGCCTGCAGGGCATAAGATCAGCAGCAGAACCTGCTCTGGCTCCCTCTCTTTCTCCAGAGGCTAAAGGGGAGGCAAAGGACAACAAACCTCCAGGTGTTGTCAGTCCAGGGCCTGAGCATCCTGCACCAATCAGTGGCAGCTTTGGTTGGTTCAGTGCAAAGCTCTGGTGCAGTGCAGGGCTGCAAGTTTCAGAGCAGGCAGCACTTGCTCTTTGTGGCCGACGATGCTGTGGGCTGGAGTCCTGCCATGACCTAGCTCTTCAGCCCAGGCACTGAACACCCGTGGGGACTGGCATCTGAACTTTCACATGCAGGCATCATTGTCCTGGCATTCTCACAGGGACTGCGAACTTCCCTTGGTGTCAGATAAGCGGTAGCATGGTGTCCTTTAGTGGTACTGGTATGAAAGTCAGCTCCTCTGTGCACTGAGTCTGTGCAGGCTCCCTGCTGTCAGCAGAGAGAGAAGTCCCATGGCGCAGTTCAGAGCCTTGTGGGGTGTGGAGGAGCCACTGTTGCCTGCAGGGACCTGCCCCTCTCCACACCCTACCTAGGTAGCTACAGTCACTGCTTGGACTGCACCCTTCACTTTGACCTGAGCCAAGTTTGTTGAGAAGACTCCTGAGCAGCTCTGCATGGCAGAGACAAGGTCTGTCTGTGAAGGGCTGGAATGCAGTTCCTGTTGGCTGCTCTCTAAGGCCTGAAATCCTGAGGGGAAGCCACTTGACCAGAGCTGAGCAGGGAAATGTTCCCTGCTTCTCCTCAGACACTTGCAGAACAACTGCAGGCTTAGTTAGGACATAAACACCACATACATACCACATGAACAGCCCCGCACAACAGCTTTTGCCTTCAGGTCAGCTGTGTCTCTGCTTGCTGCTTCTGCCTGCTCTCAGGAGGCAACTTCCCAACTCCTTATTGCTTGTTTGTGCTTTTTCCCTGCCCATTCCTTGCAGGTCTCGCTAGGAGAGGTTCTTGCCACTCATGACTCATTGGCCCAGGCAGGAACGGCTGAGCGGCAGGAGAGCACGGATAGAGTGCACGGTGCCCAGGAGTTCAGGTGTGTGTTAAGCTTTCTCGCTTTCTCTGAGCAGGGGTGGGCCTTGCTGGGCTCTAGGAGGCCCAGAGTCAAAGAACAGATTTGGCTTTCTCATCCTTTGTCTTGCTCAGCACTGACGGGGGAAGGCAGCCCAGGGCAGGTCTGGCTGCCCACCCACCTAGAGCATAGCTGCCTCCTGGGACTCTCTTCTTCAACCTTGACAAAAAGAATTCCAAACTAGACCAGAGTAAAAGCAAGGGAGGTTCAGGCTGGGCTTAAGGACAGCAAAGCATTGAACTGCAAAGGCAATCAGGCAGAAAGAAGCGCCTCAGAGATATCCTGCAGTTTCCACCTCTGGAAATTCAGAAGCCCCAGGTGGATAGAGCCTTGAGCAGCCTGTCCAGATGCTGACCCCAAGTGCTTGGAACTGAGGACTGGGCTAGAGGCTTCCTGGAGTCTCTGCCAGCCTAAACCATTCTTTGATAATTGGATTGGAAAATTTTACTCACCTCCTCCCCAAGCTCTAGCTTGCAGACTCGTTCTTTGTTTCACTAGTGAATGCAAGAGGAAGGGGGAGAGTACTCCTCTGGACCTCCCAAGCTCGTCTTACCCAAAGAAAAACTTTTGCAAGTCCAGTATACTGTGTAATCAGAAAGGAGCAGTCAGGAAGCTCTGATGCTGAGAGTACCTGTGCTTTCTGGAAATGTCCTGTGGCTTCTGGAGGCTTGTTTGACTTCCTCAGTGGTGAATCTTTCACCCGCACGAACGACAAAGAGAGATACTGGTCTAGGGAGGGAATTGCAGCATTCTCTTGAGGTGGAAGTAGAGAGCTGTTGGAAGCCCCTGAGACTGCCTTTTGTGAGACATGGTATGTAGTCCTGGTTTTGCAAGAAGACCGTGTTGCCATTAAAGGCTTGTTTGTGTGTCTGCTTGTTGTAGATGGAAGGAGTTGGCTGCATTTGAGAGAAAGCACCACTCCTCCCTAGAGAGGGCGTCTGCAGTGGCGGCACAGACAGAGGAGGTATGGCAGCCTCAGAAGGATCTGCTGAAGGAAGAGCTTCCTCTAGCAGTGCCAAAGGTATGCTCACCTTGTTCCTAGGCAGCACTTGTGGGGAGAGGGATTTGTCCTAGCAAGACCCCTCCCAAATGCTGCTTCTGGCAGCAAGCTAAGACCCAGACTCTGCTGCTGTTGTTGTTGTGATTCCTCTTGGAAAATGGTGCCTCCCCCCTTCCAGGTGTGCCGCCGACAGCGGCCAGCCCGCAGGGGTCTGGAGAAGCTGCTCCAGGAATTCTCTCGCCAAGGGCACACACTGTCCCAGGTGTGCAGAGAGAAGGCGGAGCTGGCGCAAGAGAACGCTGCCCTGGAAGGCCGACTGGCAGCCACGGAGCGGGACCTACGAGGCCTTTCAGAGCAGCTGGCAGAGGCCAGGTAAAGGCAGGGAGGAGATCCTGGGCGTGACATTATTGAAGGTCTGGAATTACAAAGGTGCTGCGTATCTTGTCAGGATTTACTTCCTGCTCTGTGCTCCCAAGATGTTTCTCAGACTGAGAAGCAAAGAGACATGAGTCAAAAGAAAAGGATCCTCTAGCCTGAATATTATTTTTCTGCCAGCTCAAGCCCGAAAAGCTCTTTTTAGGCACATGCTGGGGACCCTTTGCACATTCCTTTGATAAGCGCAAAGCAAGCCAACTTAGCACTGAATTGAGTACCAGGGAAAGCGTACAGATGTTTGCTGAAACCAGAAGTTTCCCTCTGGTTTTGCTTTCTCCTTGGGTGCATCTGACCATCAATCTTTCCTTGCCAAGTAGTTGGACATGGGATTTTCAAAATTCAAGGCTCTTCCATGTGAACTTTGTGAGTAGCTCGCTGATGCTTCAGATGAAGCTGGAGGGTCATGCTGAAAATCTTGAGACCCTTCAGAGCTCACTCTTGTGAAGTATGGTGCAGGACCTAGATCTGCTTAGAAACAGCAGCAGCAGCAGAAGGGAAAGGTCTTGTGACTTCTTGACAGTGTCTGGGGATTCTTGCTCCGCACTGATTCTTGCCCACTGTCCACCCACCTCTGTAACCAGTCAAGGTCCCTTTGGCTGTTGCTTCTTCCTTTTTCAAGAGTGCCAAGATATTTGGGCACTGCTTGTTTAGTTAGTCAAAAATAAAGGAAGTGAGTGGTCTTGGTTATCAAATTCCAGTCATTGGAATGGCAGGAAATGGTCCATCACCCTGAGACAGTTCTTCAGATAAAAACCTACTTCTGCTTTCCTACTCATGCTGTTGGAAGCTGGAGGTTTCACTGTATCGTTTGGTGAATGCTTTTAGTCCCTTTTACTCAGAGAGTGCCTGGCAAACAAAGAAACGATACGTACACTAAGAATGGCATGAAACATGGACGAGTCAGCCAGGAGAGCCCTGTTCTGTCCCCTGCAGAGTGACTTGGGAGTGCTGATGAGCTCAGGGCAGTGAGCAGAGGCTGGGCTTTTGCTCCTTTGCAGATACTTGGTGGGCGCACGCATGTGTGATAGGTCAGGCAACAGCAATTTGAGCTCTGGCTGCTGAGATCAAACTCAGCTGGGCTAGGCCATGAGGAAAGGCTGCCCAGTCACCTGGAGGACCTTGCTTTGCTATGTAAAGGGGTAAAATAGTCCTGCTGTATCTGAGTTTCCATGCAAGCCATTATCCATACTAAGGCGTAGAGATCTTAAGGCACATCTTTCTGGAGAATCTGCCCCTGTGTGCCAGGAACAATTGCTCTTCATGTTCACAACTTGTAGGTCAGAGAAGGAGAGCCTGCAAAGCAGCCTGCTGGAGGCTCAGCAGCACATATCGGAGCTGGAGATCACCAGGAGCCGTGTGCAAGCCCAAGTGCGCGTAGCCACGCAGGCCAAGGAGGCGATACTCGGTGAGAGCCTCGTGCGCTTGGTTTCTGCTGGTGGCCCTGCCCTGTGCAGTTGCTCCCAAGCCAGCTCGGTCCGCAGGGCTTCTGAGGAGTGAAGCAGCTGAGGGCCGGTCCCTCCTTGCCTGAAACTGAAAGGGCTTAAAGTCAGCAGATCCCTTGGCTTGGATAGTCTCTGATTCTGGCCGTGTGTCATGTTTGCAGAGGATGTGAGGGGCCTTCGTCGTGAGCTGCTAGCTGTAAGATCTCTCAGCCAGCAGCAATGCGAAGACATGGCTCAACAGCTCCGCTGGGCAGAGGAGCAGTGCAGGAAGGCTCTGAGACTCTGGCAATCTGCTCAGGAAGCAGAAAAAAGGCAGCTTGTGCAAAACCTGGTAAGAAGCAATACACAACTAAAGATTTCAGGCAAGTTTGTAAGGCTGGCTTAGCAGCAGAGCGGCCTGAGTATGTGACATGGCCTCAAGCATCAGCTGTGGGCTACGCTTTGCTGAGCCAGGCAGCAGGGGGCTTCAAGGGCTCATACTCGACGGACTGGGAAGACCCAGAAGCCAAAGCTGGGACAGTATATGCAGCCACAGGTTCAGGATGGGCATAAGCCGAGTTCCCCAGGAGGCTGGGTGGTCGCCACCCAACGCATGGCAGCAAAGGGGCAGGATCTTCCCCACAGCCTCGTGCCATTCAGCAGACGGCTGCTGACCTTGCTTCCAACTGCAGTCCCAGCAAGTGGATTCCTTGCTTTCTGTCCTTCCATGGTGGAAAGAGGCCTTCCCTTTGAGCTTGAAGCAGATGCAACAGGCCCCATGGTTCTGGTATTTCAGCTGGTGGCCTGTCTTGTGACTGGGTCATCGAGGTGCTGGCCATGTCCTAGTCCTGCAGTCCATCTGCAGCTCTTCCATGATCAAATGGCAGGGGCACTTGGGGAACAGAGCCTCTGAGAAGAGGCAGAAATCCTGAGGAGAGAGGGGCCAGAGAACAGGGAGCCATCAGAGCAGGGGAGGAAGGTGGCATTTCCTTCCTGCCACCTGCTGACACTCCCGCTAACTTTTGGGTTAGAACAGCATTGCTGGAGGGCAAGGACTACTTGCAGGCACTGGAAGCACAGAGCCTGGCAGGCTCCAGCACTGAGCCCCAGGAAGAACAGCTAGCATGGAAGGGTTAGAGCTGGCTGGAGAAGCAGAAGGAAGTGGCGGAATAGAAGTGCTTTTGAGCCTGGGAAAGAGGGAATCTGAGCGTGATGGAAGGTGCCAGTAAGATTTCTCTTGACCAAATATCAAGGACAAGCTGCAGGCAGAACAGCAGGAAGCTCAGAGGAAGATGAAGGCAATGGAGAGGAGCCACCAAGAAAACATGGAGAGGATGCGCAAGGTCCTGCTGCAGTACAAGCTGGCTGAACTAAAGCAGGTGAGTGAAAGAGCAGGAGCCACTGCAGTCACACAACGAGTGGTCTCTGCCCTTGTTGCCTTTGCCCTGCAGAGCAGCAGGTGGATGGGGGCAATGTGTCTGAGTGCCACGCTCTGAGGTCTCCATGGCAGCTGGTCAGAAGGACACTTACTGGGCCACTGAATCACAGCTGCTGCCCTGGGCAGCAGGGCTTGTGCTTTGGCCGCTGGGCCAGCAATCCTGTGAATGTATTTCTGCTGGCCTCTTAGAGCTCACTTAGTTTTTTGAGGGGTTTGTTCAGCTCAGCATGGAGACCCACACAGATTCTGAAGCACTGTCCCTGTCCATGGTGAATGCAGTCCTCAGAAAGGGGTGAAATGTGCAGTTGTTCTTTCCCTTTCACAGTCTCTACTACGGCTGGCTGTGACAAACTCTAGTCTCTGACTGCTGTTTGCGTTGGACTTGAGGAGGAAGACTTGACAGCTCAGCTTGCAGCCTAACACCAGTGCTGTTCCTCAGGGCTTGACTTTGAAATGCTGTGTCTGGGGCATCTCTGCCAGGCACCTCTCTGACACAACCAAATTTCTTGTCCCAGATGGAAGCAGGATGTGCCATCAAAGCGGCCGCCGCAGCCGCATCCTCGGAAGCAGCCTCCTCTCCACAGCCTGAAAACCGGAGCATGAGCAGTTCGCCCTGCTGGAGCCAGGAGAGAGAGAAGCAGTTCCTGAAGCTGCTGAGTACGTCCTGGGGATTTCTTGTGCGATCGAGCAGTGTATTATAATGTGTGTGCCTCAGCATGAGCTGTAGCACATGTTCCTCCTCACTCTGGTGTCAGACAGACCTTTTGGACTCCCTACAGAAGCCAGGGTTGTGCTTGGGGGCAGCAAGGGAGCACTTGGGGCGTTTCTCTTGCCTTTGAGGCAAAAGCTGGGAGTGGGTGGGCTTTGCCTGAGCTTCCCTGTGCAGTAAAGACAAAAGCAGGGATTGTGTCCAGAACAGCAGTAGGCTCTGATCTAGCCAATGACTCAGGGAAGGTGTATGTGCTAGTCTGGCCAAAGTGATCGGGAGAAATGGTTTCCTAGATTCCCTTTAGACTCCTGACTTTAGGCTCTTGACTCATTGGAGTAAAATTACTTCAGAGACATTGATTGGCTCTGTGGCTGGTTTCATAATGGTGTTGTTTTTATGACTGTCAGTATTTCTACTATTCTTTCTACAGTGTGGTTTGGTAAGAATTCGACATTTTGGTTAGCCTGAACTCCTTGAAGAGAACATCAGGCGATAGAACTAAGAAGAGAGGAAGAGATCTTTTTCAGTACCCCCTACAAGTTAAAAAGTTACATTCTTAGAACAATCCCAATTTATCAGAGAGAAAGAGTTGTTTCCAAAGTGCCCCAAAAGAGGAAAAGCACATTTGTTACAATCCCTGTTTGATATTTTAATTGGGTGCTTAGGAAGATGCATCAGAGAGACACATCTGTGTGGCATGGTATGATAAAAGCGCTCTGCAGGCAATCCTCAGAAGGAAGCCTGCAGCCTCTCTGCTGCATGTTCCTCCAGTACCAGGCACTTTGTCACTGCTTGTGCCCAGCTGGTAAATATTCTTGGAATACTGAGCATTGGCCTCAATCCCTGCATAGATTCCTGCACTCAAGGACAGCGTACCAACCAAGGCCTTAATGACTCTGCAGTAGAACTGAGTTGCTTCTTACAGCTAGGAAGAGCTGGCAGTACAGTGCTGTCAGAGAATATGGGGTCAGGTTTTTCAGAACAGGGCCCAGTTGACTCAGGGTCTGCCATCAGCTGTTGGGACAAAAGGTGGATTGATCAACTCCTCCGTGGGTCTGAATTCAAAGACAATCATGTTCTGTCTTGAGTGGGGTCTACTGTAGCAGCGAGGGGGTTTAGATGGTAATTGCTTCTACCTATTTCCCTAAAGGCATTTCCTGTGGAAAAGCCACATGGGTAAGCATTCAGGAAGGCAGTCAAGTCCACACACACCACACTCACCATGGCAAGCTCAGTGCACCATGGCCGAGAGGCCTTTTAGAAGGTCAGTTCCAGCAAGGTTTATTTGAGCACGCCAAAGGGGAACTAGAGACAAAAGATGAGCCATGTCCTCTGCACAATGTTTAAGTAAGGGCTGGTGCAGTGGCGGTACCAAAGGGCAGGGCAAAGTGAGCTGGCTCTCAGGAAGGAAAGGGCCATCCACCAGGGGCCACACAACCCATGAGGAAACAGGGAAAGGAGAAAGCTGGGAAAGTTGGGACATTCCCCTCAAGGCAGCCCTTCAAAGGAGTATGGGAGAATCAGACTCTGTGCAGGCCAGAGCTGCCTGTCTTGCTGGGGCTGCTGTTGCTGCTGTTCTCGTTGATGGTATTGTTAGCCAAGCGACCATAAATTGCTCAGAGCCCCAGAGAGTGGAGCTGAGTTTCAGATCTCCTGGAAGTCCGGATGTCTGTTTTGAAGTTTGCTTCTTGCATTTTGTTTCTTTCAGGGCATGTGGTGAGTGTGGGAGATCCGGAGAAGAAGTACGCCAGGTGGAAACGTATTGGCAGTGGGTGAGTGCAGGCACGCTGACTTCTGCAGAACCGCAGGCCAGGAATTTTGGTGGTGCAACATCACATGTAAAGTTAGGCAAGCTGCAAGCATCTTCAGACCCTGGCTCCAGATTGTCCCTGTCTCTGTACTGTGGCAGTACAAGGCATCATCTAAGATAACTGAATGCTGACAATGTCTTGGCTGCCTGAAGGAGCAGGATGTGGATGCTCTCCTATCCCTCCAAGATGTGGCACCAGGTTCCCTGAAGACTTGGGTTTGTATGATTCAAAGTAATATGACCAGACTCATGAAGGAAGAAAAACCTGAGAGAGCAGCTTCCCACCTGAGAGCTGTCAGATAACAGCTCTCAGTAGAATTTCTTAGCTGTATTGTGCTGGAAACCATATTCGGTGGCCAGGAAAATAAGAAAGGCTGTGTGGCATTGCCTGAGTTTGGCAGGTAGGATCAAAAGAGAGCGGTGAGAAGGCCCAGCAGGACTGTGTGTCTCATTGCCTGGAAAGGCACGCCACAGGCACAGACACAAGAAGGAAAAGGCAAAGAACAGCCCCGCATGCATCATCTAGTGTGTACATTTGAGTTTTGTAGCAGCCCTTTTTCTTCCTGTTGGACCCAGCTTTTCTCTTGGACACTCTGCAGGGCAGAGGGCTGCTGGGCTGCTGGGCCATTGGCTGAAGAGCAGACAAACCCCGGTGTTTTAGAGGCACTGCAGGCAGCAGAGAGCTCCTGCCTGGGCTGCCTTTTGCTTCTCAGCACTGAACAGCTTCTCTGTTCTTGCCACTGCTCTGTTTCTAGGGGTTTTGGCACTGTTTATAAGGCCGTCAACGCTGCCACAGGACAAGCGGTAAGTGCCCATGCAGATTTTGCAGCTCTTGAGTGCTTTCCCTTGGCATGTGATCTGTGGCCAGAGCTTTGGGCCACCTGTCTTTGCTGCAAAGGCTGTCCCGCAGGAGCAGCCTGTCTAGAGGCTGGCTGCAAAATGCATTTTGGACAGACTTTGTCCTTCTTGCCTACCTGAATGGATGCCAGGATAGCAGTGGTGTCCTTCAGGGAAGGACACCCTTGAATGGATGCCAGGATAGCAGTGGTGTCCTTCAGAGAAGGACACCCTTGGACTTACTGCATAAATATGCATAGATTAGCTGATGGCAAGAGCTGTCATTCCAGCCAATTCCTTTTAAGCCCAGGTTCAGACACAGATAGTATTTCCCATTGTTTTCCATCACGTGGTTCAGTTTGAAAATATAACGCAAGACCTAAAGAAGGAGAGATCTTGTGTGGAACACTGTTTTGCCTTTTACTCCTAGGGAACCTAGTTCACGTACACAGACACCCACACAAACACAAACACGCACAGATAAATGAGAAGAAGTGGATGAAGAGCCTTAAGTGATACAACCTTGTGTTGATCCTGTGTTGGTGACATTTCACTATGGAAATGCTGTTTGTACTGAAAGGACATGGAAGTGTTTTAGAGAATCACGCTGTTCTTTGAGGCTAAAAGTTCAGAGTTCAGAATTCTGGATTTTGGCTCTCAGCAAATACATTCCATCTTCCTTACTAGTAAGGCATTAGATAAGGTAGTTCCTTCTCCACCAGTGGTGCTGAGATCAGGTACTTCCCTTGGAGGGAGGTCCACGAGGTGTATGAAAGCCCTAAGCCCTATACTTAAAAGCTGGGACGCATCCATAGTGTACCATAGAGAGGGTTATTCATTGCTAAACACATGAAATAATTTCAAGTCTAAACCATGGTCACGATTGTCCTTCACAGTTACAAAACCCAAAAGGCAGAAGTAAGGATGTGCTAAGATTGTATCTTTACTTTGAGTTGCTTTGGAGTTCTGTTTTGGACAGCATTTTCCCCGTCATGTTTGTGCGTGTTTATTTGGCACACAATCGAAATGGCAGCTGTCGCTGAAACGCTGCTCAAAGCCCCTAGAAATGCTACCATATCTTCAGTGGTTTCAATTTGTCTTCACAGGACCAAAATTACTTTTGGCTTGCAAGACGTGTGCAAATGATAACAGTGGTGCTAAACAAAGTCTATTTGAGAAGTCTGGGGGTGCAGAGAGTGCTGTTAGCGCTTTGTGGTTGGTGGTTTAGAGTCCCTTTTGACTGAGGTGACAAGGCATCCAGGCCTGTGAGTGCACAGAGAAAGAGGCTCTGGTGATGTCTGTCCCTAAGAGCCTTTAATGTCATTATAGGTGGCCGTAAAGCAACTTAATCTCCAGCACCAGGGCTGTGAGGAAGTGTTAAAGGAAATCCTGGTCATGCGTGAAAATAAGAACCCCAATATTGTCACCTACTTTGAAAGGTAAGTAGTTCTGGCAGAAAATGGATCTTTCAATGAACATCAATCCACACCTGTACGAGGCATAGGAGGAGATTGCATTTTGTTACCAGGAATGGTTCCTGGCATAAGCAGTTTGAAGATTGATCTCAGAAACCTGGCTCTCTTACTAAGGCAGCAGCCTGTATGTTCACTGGCTGCATGTTGTTTTGCTCTTTTGGGACGTGATTATTTTTCCAAGTGTCGGAGGAGAAGTGCTGAGAAAGCATCCCAGAGATGATTTCCCTTGTGCTGTTCCCACTATTTTCCATTGCCTTGCATGCCAAAAGGCTTGGCTAGGAGGCACATCATTTGCCAGGTTGCCAATTGTTTTTCCTGTTTGTGACTATTCTTTCTGCAAGGTTTTCCAAAGGGTGATGGCACTGCTGCACACCTTCCTGCCCTGAGTAAAAGGTGTGAAATCTGTGTCTCTTTGCGGCTGGAGTTCATGGTGCAATTTGTGTATGAAGATGATGAAGCAGCTGCTGGGATCTGTCTGCTTCCAGATTTATCTTTGCCCTCACAAAACTGCCTTTTTCCCCTGCCTGCCACCTAAGCCGTCTCCTTTTCCGTGGATGTGCCTTCCTCATTTAGGCGGCAGAGTCGGCAGACACTGGGTAGCCTGGCTGGAGTGTGTCTTCCTTTGATTCTGTCTTCATTTAGCAGTGACCTGGAAACAAAACTCAGCTGTAGTCTTTCTTCCATACGGCAATTTAGCTGTGCCCATTCAGCTCCACGCTGTTGCTTTCATCTTGCAGCTACCTTGTCAATGAGGCTGTCCTGCTGGTGTTGGAATATATGGATGGAGGCTCCTTAGCTGATGTGGTCAGCATGAGAAGGATGGTTGCAGGACACATAGCAACAGTGTGTCGGGAGGTAAGGGGTCCCCTTTGTGCTTGGGATGGCTTGGATGGGCTCGTCCTTGGAAAGCGCGGCTAAAGCAGAGATTCCATGTTCAGAGCTTTCTTTCTGGGTTGCTCTTATGCTTCAGAGAAGAAGGAGCATCTGCACAGAACTGCCTACCAGTGTCCCTGCCCTTACTGTAGGCTTTTCTTTACTTTTATCTACCGTTGTTGAACTCCCTGTCTCTTTTTCATTGGTTTTTTCTGTTCTGCCCTGTGCCTCTCCAAGCCTTTACCCAGACCCTTTCTGTATTGCCTCCTTGGCCTGTAAGCACAAAGGCGCTGGTGTGCGAGTTTAAAACAAGTGGCAGAGCCAAAGAGAGACTCATCTGTCACAGGTCTCCAGTTCAAAGGATGGCATGGCAGCCACCTTGGTGCTTTCTGCTGAACTCTGACAAATGAGCTACTTCCAAGCCTTCTCTTAAGGCAGCCATGTAACCCCTGTCCTCCAGTCTCTAGCCCAACAGTGATCCCCTTGGTGCCCAAGGCAGGGACTTTTTCTCTTTTGGCAAAGCCTGGATTGTCCTCCGGAGGGGGAGAGTGCATCCGCTGCAGCAGCGGCCATCTTACTAGCTTTGCAGGGGACTGTCTTGGACAACGACGGACGTTTCCCCCTCAAAAGCTAACATGCCTCCTTTGGGAAAGATCCTGCTCTCCTAGTGTTGCAGCTACAAGCTCTTCCCCTTGCCAGCACTCACTTATCCTTTGAGATCTGGGAATCTTCAGGAGCAGCCTCCTTTTGCGAGTGATGTGATCAGATCAGGGTAACTTTTGGCCTCCCGTTTCTTTTTTCTCTCGTAGTGCCTGCAAGGCTTGGCTTTCCTTCATGCCAACCAGGTGATCCACAGAGACATCAAAAGTGACAACATCCTTCTGGGCCGGGATGGCTCCGTCAAGTTGGGTGGGTATTCCCAGTCAGGCGTAGCTCTCCAGGGAGGCGGTGTGGGGCTGCTTGGGAGTGGCTGCCGGGTGCCAGCAGTTGGCGCTGGTGAGAGGGCAGGGAGCACTCTGCAAGGCCAGGGTGCAGCTGTAAGGTGCTGAGTGGTCTAGAGAGAAACAAGGTGTCAAGAGTAACTTTGGTTTGTGTGTGTTCCTTCCAAAGGGAGGCAGTTACAGTGTAAACATTCAGGGGAATGAGGAAAAGGCACTAGGGAAATTGTGGGTGGGGTTTTCACGTGGACAACCATACCCTTGCGGGCAGATACTTGGCTGCAGCCCTGAGGAAGGAGAGCCCAGCTGCTTTTCCAGCTTCATTCAGCACTGCATTCTGAGACTGAGGAACTCTTTTCCCTGATTTCCTACTTGAAGCAGTATTTGTTTTTCTCCTCAGCTGATTTTGGCCTCTGTGCTCTGCTCAGCCCTGAGCAGAGGAAACGGAGGTCGATGGTCGGGACCCCCTGCTGGATGGCACCTGAGGTGGTGAGAGGAGAGCCATACGGCCCCAAAGTGGACACCTGGTCCCTTGGCATCGTGGGAATAGAAATGGCCAAAGGAGAGGCTCCTTATATTCGGGAAACCAGTGACAGGGTAAGGTGCAAAGAGGCTCAGATAGCTGTGCCCGTCTGGTCCCTGTCCATTAGACAAAATCCCATTCGCACAGCTTGAAGTGGCTTCCATCAGGGCCCAATTCTAAAACTGCCCCTGGGGCTCACATCAGCTGTGGAGGCAAGACGTGTTGCCGCATGGAATAGCTGGGGCTGCACTGGGACCTTTCTTCCTTTGGGAGAGAAGGCTCATCTCTAACCGTCTGCTAAGGCAAGAACTTGCCACTGCCGACTAGAGCTGAAAAGATGGGGTCGAGGTGAGCCCTGAAGGATATGGAAGAATCACGTAGAGTCTCATGTTTCCTTTTGCTTCAGGCTAACTACCTGATAGCCAAGCGAGGGGTGCCAAATCTGCACAATCTCAGGCTAGCCCCTGGCTTGTGTGAATTTCTGGGCTGCTGCCTGCAGATGGATGTGGACAGGCGAGGCTCTGCCAAGGAACTTCTGCAGGTACAAGGAAAAGGGACTGCAGGACAAACAGCTGTTCCTCTTTGCTCCTTGGCCACACTCCAGGGAATCAGATGGGCCCCCCATGTAGTAACCTCCACTCTGGGTGCTTTTCAAATGGAAACCGAGTAGGATCCAAGAGTGCTTGAGGTTAGAAGGGACCAGGGAAGGTCACCTACTCCAAAAGCCCAGCCACCAGCAAGGACATCTCCAAGTAGATCAGGTTGCTCAGTGTCCCATCCAAGCGGACCTTGAATGTTGCCGGGCTTGGGGCTCCTCCCAGCTCTCTGGGCAGCCTGTGCCAGTATTCTAGCACTCTCCTGGTATACAGTTTCTTCCTTGGAGCCAATCACAAATGAGGGGTTTTTATGTTAAAAGCATTGCCTCTTATCCTCTTGCAATTGTCCCTGCTACAAGATATGTCCCCATCTTTCTTAGAAGCCTCTACAACTATTGAAAGGTCTCCTTGGAGCTTGCTCTTCTCCAGGCTAAACAAGCCCAACTCTCACAGCTGTTCCTCAGAGGAGAACTCCCACCTTCTGGTCATTTCTGTGGCCCTCTTTTGCTCTCTGCTGCTGCATTCAGGTTTACCTGGCAGCAAAGGAACTGAAGTATTGCAATGCCTGGGACAGGGGGCTTGAGGAACACAATGAAAGCAATCCCTGCCAAGTGGTTTTAGACTGATCTGTAAAAAGGCAGGGGCTTTGCAGGGGCTCACTGGGGGCATCCGAGGGCACCCAGCTTGTACCTCCCAGCCCACTCTTAGAGGTTTCTGCCAGCCAAACGGGGACAGCTGTGCAGGATTTGTGCCAGCCCCATGTGCTGCCTGGCCCAGTCAAGACGATGAGAACGGCTGTGGCTTTGCTGCCAGGTTTTGTGGCAGACAAGGAGCTGGTGACCGGGCCGCTTCCTTGGCTGTGCCTGCTGTTAAGGAAGATGCCAGCCAGCACAGGAGGGGGGGCATGCCGAGGCAGACACCGCTCTTCCTGCAAGCCAGAGCTGAGCACATCTGCGCCCTGCTGCTTGTGTCCTTGCTCCTGGCTTGCTCCTGAAAACCTGCATGTCCAGCATCCTGAGAACAACATGTGGGATCAATACTTTTCAGAGCTCTTGGGAGTCTCTTGAGGAATGCTGTATGCCCCACATCTCCCTTGGACACCCATATAGCCCATATCTCAAATAGCAAAGAGGAGTATAAGAATAAGTCTGTTGACTTTCCTGAAAGGAGCAAAACCTTTGGAAAGCAAGCAGCAATCCCACAGTGATATCAGGACTAAAATCCCAGCAAGTGATGACACCTTGAAGAATGGACTAGTGCACTTCAGGGCCATGTTTCCTGCTATAGCAGCATCCTGGACATGAAGGCAGATAAGCTGATGGTGCCCTCAGTCCGATGTTTGTGTATTTCTGGGCACTAGAGGAACCCAGCTTGACCCTGTTAGGAGCTCAGATTGGAAAAGAATGGTTCCTTTTTTCTTTGTCTCTTTTAATTTGGGTTGTTTTGTTTCTTTTTCCCTTTGGGCAGCATCCATTTCTCCAATCAGCGGAGCCTCTCTTAAGCCTCTTCTGACAGGCTGATTGCTGTCATCCCTGCAGCAAGGTAATGCAGGAAGCAAAGGTGATGACAAGGCCACTTCAGCACTTGGAGAACAGAGCCTCTGAGAGCAGGTAGAAATCCAGGGAGAGAGGGGCCAGGAAACAGGCAGCCATCAGAGCAGGAAAGCAAGGTGGCATCTCCTTTTCCCCCACCTGCTGATCCTCCATCTGAATTTCTGCTTAGGACAGCATTGCTGGAGGGCACAAAGTCACTCATGATGTGCACTTTTCAGGTGGGTGGTGTGAGGCATGAAGCTTCCACTGATTTTTTGGGGCAGCCTGGCTGGAACTTCATGTGGAAGTGTCTTCCTCCCCTCACTAGGAGCCGGAAGGGCAGCGTTTGGATGCACAGCAGCGGCTGGCACAAGGGGCAAACTTCCTTGCAGAGGTACAGAAGGAGCAGGAGAAAAGGCTGCTTGAGATGAAGCAGGAAGTTGCCAGCATGCAAGCTGAACAAGAAGAGGTACGAAGCAGAGCCAGTCAAAAGGCAAAGGGTGAGAAAAGAGAGCTTGTGTGTTGTTTTGGACTCCTCTGCCCTCCTTATGGGCACTGTTTCTCTGGACACTGTCTGTCAGGGTGGCACTGTCTCTTAACTGGCCCTTGGGAAACAGTTCTGGAGAGACCTTGGTGCCAGGAGGGAAAGCACCGGTCAGGTGAGAGGCTACCAGACCACAGGTTTAAGGAAAGTTGGGATGGTGTTTCAGGCCCAAATGGAATGGGAAAGCCAGAGCTATGTCTCAGAAGGGGGGAGGTCCCACAGGAAGCCCCCTGCAGAGGTAGGCTAGAGCTGTGGGAGCGGGCTGGCTGTCAGGCTGCTGAGGAGGTGCCTGAAGCTGCTGAGTACGTCCTGTGCATTCTTTGTCTGATTGAGTAGTGCATGGTGTGTGTGCCTCAGCATGAGCTGTAGCACATGTATCTCCTCTCTTTGGTGTTGGGAGAGACATTTTGGACTCCCTTTAGAAGCCATTGTGGTGCTTGGATGCAGGCAGGGAGCACTTGGGGCGTTCCTTTTGCCTTTGAGGAAAAAGCTGGGAATGGGTGGGCTTTGCCTGAGCTTCCCTGTGCAGTGAAGACATAAGCAGAGACTGTTGTGCGAGCAGCAGACGGCTGCGGCCTAGCCAATGACTCAGTGATGGTGTGTGTGCTAGTCTGGGCAAACTGATGAGGACAGTTGGCTTCCTGGATTCCCTTCAGACTCCTGACTTGTCAGCAGTCATTGGAGTCAAATATTTCAGAGAAATTGATTGGCTGTGGTGCTGGTTTAATCCTGGTGCTGTTTACTAAGACTGTTTGTTCTTCTCTTATTCCTTCTCCAGACCACATGGGCCCCTCGCCGTCTAAATCCCCACTCTAAGGGCTTTTCAAACAAAAACAAAGAAACGTGCAGCAAAGCAATCGAGGAAGCAGATGCGATGACAAGGACCTCTTCAGGATTGCTTTCTGCAATGGCAGCTTGGATCTGGACTCACAATAATAATCCTATACACACTCAAGTTGGAAGATTCCCTTCCTTGTCAGCCAGGGCATAAGGCTCTACATTCCCTTGAGAACTGGCCATTCTTTCTTAAAAATGGAAAGTCCCCCCAAAGGGCATCCTTGTGTGGCTTGGAATTGGGCACAATCTCCATCCCTTATCAGCTCCAACATATACTGCCTTTGGAATGCTGCTCATTGGCCAGTTTTTGCCCAGTCATGGACTTCTGGATGAGGAAGAAAGTGCAATTGCATTTCCATTGAAAACCCAGTGAAGAGCAGGGCAGCCTGAGGAGACAGTCTGAAAGTTCCCCTCATTTGTCTCACGACCATCTCAAGGACAGGCATCGGGACCCTGAGGAGCCTGATGGGAATTCTGGTCTGCTGGTGGTGGATGAATGCCAAACATCCTGAGGCCCCCGAGCAGAGCTCTGGCCTGCCAAGAGATTGTTCGCAGCTGTGTCTACTGTGACTGCTCCTAGCAGGGCCTGCCAGGGGGAGAGGCGCCCCATATGCTTGAACCTGCTTGGTGACAATAGCCCAGGAATCTTCCCACCTCTTGGCATGGTTGGACTTTTCTGGGGTCACCTTTGGTGGTCCAAAGAAGACCCTCATCTGCTTTTCAGCCACCGTGGCGGACCGACTGAGATGGAAGAAGCCTCTCTCTCAAGGACTGAGACATGAGAGCCCTATACGGAGAAGCTCCCCCCTCCCAAGGACTGAGACTGAAACCCCTAACACGGGGCAGGTGTGTGGGGGAGCCGACCAGACCAAAGGGACATATTTGCCTGCAAGTGTGGCCATTGGAGCAAGAAGACGATGGTCCTTGCCTACTGCTTAGAACATGGACTACCTTTTAAATCTATTCTTAATTGTTTCTTTTTCCCCCTCAACGATTTCAATAGACTTACTTCAAGATCTGTTTGCCTCCCTCAGCAATATATATATCATAGAACCTTGAGTTAACCTTTGAGATCTCCCCTGGGGAAGGGGCTATAAGCAAGCCTGTTAGCTAAAGGTGTGAGAAGAAAGCTGAGCAGCAAGAAGAAACGGGCAAGGAGCTCTCTCCAAGGCTGTAAGCAAGGAGACCAGGAGAAGTGAGGAATGGAAGAAAGATAAGAAGAGAACTCTGCAGCTGGACAAAGTATTTTTAGAAAGTTAGTTGAAGTCATTGTAACTTTTTAAAGAATAGTGTTATGTTGATTTATTGTGGCCAATAGTTAGGGTAAAAGAAGTCTTAAGAGTTAGAAAGTGTATAAAAGGTCAGCCATGTTCGATAATAAAGAGTTGTCATCTGAGACTGCTTGTGGTCTCTTCTTTGCGTGGGGACTGCCTCGACAGAGACACTCCCCAAAGTGACTAGGCAAACTCCTTTGGCTGGACTACGAGGACTTTGTCTTTCTATGTTTGCTAGCTATAACCCCTCTCTGTTTCTCTCTCCCCATTTCTCTTTCCTCTCCCTAAATCCGTCTATCGCATTTGCTGTGCTCATTCAATAAAGGTGCATTTCTTTTGAATAATACTGAAATCCTCAGTGTGTTGTGTTTTGCACTCCAAGATCTTTAAAACGAACCATCATGACTCCCCTCTCATATGAATGGATCTTGCCACAGCCAAAACATCCTGTGCAGATGCAGGCTTTCAGCTGTGCACATCGATGCTTTTGGTTCCTGCTCTATGTAGCTGGAACATCTCCACCGTGACACCTCCTGCCTCCCACGTGGCCATGGCTAATAGGTACGAGGCTCTGCAAGTGCAACGAAGAAGGTGGGCATGTCTGCTGGCAGTACAGGAGAGCAAAGAGGAAAGCACCTGGCAGGATCCCGGCCAGCAAGGCAAAGCACCTGATGTACCTGCTCTTTGTCATCAGATAAGGACTGGTGGGTGATGCAATGCTTGGGGTTGTCTGGGGCCCATCAGTCATGAAAAGTCTCTGTGCTTGAGTGGCTTTGTCCCTCTTCCTGTGTCTTGTGTTGCCCCTGTGCTCCGCCGTATTTGCCCAGGGCTGTGTAGCTGTGTGGCACAGCTAAAGTGCAGGAGAGCTTCATTCGTCTGCCCTTTGAGGTAGCTGCTCACAGCAGCCTTTTCAATCTGCAAGCTCCATCTGGAGAGTAAATTCCCTCCGTGTTTGGTCCCGGAGGCCAGGGCCTGTCATCTGCAGTCCCAGGTGGCACTGAGGGCTGCCCAGTGCCTCAGGCTGGTGTGACCCCAGCACAAACAAGAGGAGACCGTGGCAGGTGCTTGTTTCCAAAGTCACATTCTTCAGGGGCAATGTGCCGTGTGTGTCCTTTGTCCTGGCCAGCCCCAGACCTGGGGATCCGATGCAGGCACTGCTGCTGCCGCTGAAGTCAGCAAGGATTTGGTGGTTGGTTTCCATCCCAGCAGCAGAACTGGTCACTTATGAAGCCGGGTGCTGATGGTGCCCTGAAGATCTCTGGGCTGCACAGCTGTGAGGGAACTGCCCCTTGTTGTAATTCATCATCAGGGAAAGTTGTGCCGGCCAGGTTTGAGTCAACAGAGCAAGCAGGGACTGAGTGAGTCTCTTCTATCTGTGTCTGCTGAGAGCGGTGACCTTTGAGATTAAGTGCACAAAGTCAGTTGCTTGTGGTCCCTCTGTGAATCTCCATGTTTGGTAATGCTGCTTCTTTGGTAAATCTGCCTGTAGCACAGCAGCAGGGGAAAAAAGCCTCTGCACTCTGCAGATGTGATAGGCTGCCATTGATCCACAGAAAATCTGCATTTTGTCTTTATGAGAAACAGAAGAACTGGTTTAGCAGTGAGAGAAGGTGGAATGATTCTTCTGATCTTTCGTACAGTCTCGTATAGCAGATCTCTGTGGGTCAAAGCTGTGCAAACGGGGCAACGCCCGGCACCATAGCCAGGTGGGGCCATGAGATGCAGGGACTGACCGGGAGCCTGGCCCTGGGTGGGCTCACCGGCAAAGTTTGGGCAGGCTGTGTCTTGGAGGTAGGTGCCACAGGCAAATCCATCAGTTTTCCTGTCCAGCGGCCAGGTCATGGAGGATGTTCTCTGGTTTGATGTTCCAGTGCAGGACCCAACAGCTGCTGCAGTGATGCACGGCCTCAGCACCTGGAGGAACAGCCCCTGCACCACCTCCACTGACATGGAGCCCCCATGGCAGATTGAAATCAAAGAGGTCCTGCGACGGCTCAGGGCACTCCATCACTAACAAGAAGTTGTTAGGGAGCTCACACCAATCCGAGAGCTGAACAACACCATGGAACGCAGTGGACACCTTGTCCAGAACCACCATCTCCCTGGATACGTGGGTTCCGTCGGGACACAAGAAAATCACAATGCCATCAGTGTGGCTGATGCTGTGCCATTGGTCTGGAACCCCACACCCAGCCCAGGATGCTCTGAGCCCTCCACTCTGCTCACGCCCGCTCTCCCTCCAGGCGTCCTGGCGGCTTCCACTCTGCCGGGCCTCAGCTTACCCGGCCCATCATGTGCCAGTTTCTGCCGCTAGTCCCTGTCACTCACCAGCTCGCCGTAATGACGGATGCGATCCCGCGGAACACCTTTGATGGCCAGCTGCGAGCCAAGGGGAGCAGAGGGCTGAGCTAAGATACCACCCTGCCGAGCCCCATCCTCTCCCTCCTCCGCCCTCCACTTACACCGTCCTCCGCCAGCCCCTCCGTGGTGTTACATTTTAGTTCAATGTTACACTCTGTCTCACCCCTCGAAAATGTCCGGTATATTCTAAGCCTGCAATCCCTCCCTTGAAGTATCATGCATCTGTAATCCCATTGGCCGAAGTTTTATTCCGCTCCCCCTTTGAATCTCCCTGTTAAGACATGCGAGGCAGGGGAGACACGGCCTTGGCCCTTTTTCTCCTTAGGCTCTCCCTCTCTCGCCCTCGCTTCCCCTTCCCTCCTTCTCTCTCAGAAACCATGCTGCTTCCGGGGGTGGCACCCCCAATAAACGCTCATCTCATAAGCACCCTCAGAAGCCGTGTGGAGTCTCTATGCCTGCCTGCGGCTACCAGCGAACATACAGCTTAGGGGGCACCCCGGGGACTCCGCAGGGATCCTCAAACCAACCGCAACACCCCTCCTCCCACCGGGGCCACGTCCGCCGCCACGTCCCCGAGTAGACACTGCCATTCGAAGGCACAGCGCACCAGCAGCGAACCCGGAGGAATCGCTCTTGCAGGGACTCCTGCGCTTTCCCTGCGGGCAAGACGCGGCTGTCAGCCTTCGGGCCAGGGCCGGGAACAGTCCCCGACCTCCCCACTACAGCCCCCCAAGGGCCCCGGGCAGGGCATCCCCTTTGGAACGGGGCACCTGCGGCTCGGGCGTGCGGCTGCTCTGTGGAGTGGCAGAGCTCGGGCCGGGGAAAGCACTGCCGACTCTGCTATGGACTCACTTCATCATTTGAGCAATACTGCGGCAGCCCGCAGATCATGAAACAAAAAGGGAAAAATCACCCACTTGCAAGAATGCCCAGAGCATGCAGTGAAAAGAGGAAAAAAATGGACCCTTGCACAAATCCCAGACTTAGATGCAACTCAAATGGAAAAATAAGGACGCTTGCATGACTGTGCAGACTATGCAAAAAATGAGAATGAAAAAACACTTGCATGAGTTCTTGGATTGTACAGCAAAACATGGGGAAAAAAAGAGATACTTGCAGCAATCTACACACTGTACAAGAGGATGGAAGTAAAAGGCACACCTGCATGTGTTTGCAGACTCTACAACTGCAGAGAACAAAGAAAGGATGCCTGCACACACCATGCTGTGCGAGAGACATCCCCTTTTTGGCTGAAGCTGGTGGCAGGAGCTTTACCAAACATTTGGCATCTCCATGCCATTTTTGCTTCAATATGCCGCCCCAACAAAAAAACTTCTACATACCCATCGGACCACCAACCACTCTGCAGGATGACAGCAACACATAAGCCCTGCCAACTGCTCAATGGATTCACTCCATCATTTGATCAGTGCTGCTCATGTCTGCAGGCCAGGAAACAAAAATGGAACAAAAACCCACTTGCACAAATCCCCCAGCTATGCAAGGAAAAGGTGAAAAAGGGCACACCCGCAGCAATTGGCCAACTGTAGAAGAAGAAGGCAAAAATAAAAGACACCTGAACATGTCTGCAAACCCTACAATTGCAGAGGCAAAAACCACAGATGCCTGCATTTGGCCACAGACTTTACAACATCAGGTGACAAAAAGGACTCCTTTGACAGGGCACACACTGCCCCAAAGCAGTGCTAAGCCCGCTTACAGTGCATAACCCATAGCTCAGAGGATCCAAGAGTAACACAGAACAGGCACCAAGCCCACACACCCTCTACTTTGGCCACCAAGGCTTCTGACTAAAACTAGTTCCCTACATTGCAATGCCTGTCATTCCTGCCCATTCCCTACATGGCTAACGTCAACCAGCACATCGTAGGATTCACCCAAAGAAGAACTATTTTTTAGTGAGGAAAAAATGACAACTAACAAACCACCCATATGTGTTTGCATGACACTGGAGCGGCGTTTGTGTTGTCAATATGGCAGGGACACGTCCTGTGCACGGGGCAGTGCCCATGTCCTGTGCATGGCAGGGGGTGCCCTTGGAGCAGCCCTCACGGTGTGGGTGCCGCCATGGGCGCGTTTACCCGTTCTCTCCACTTCCACCAGCTCCCAAGTCAGCCCTTCTCCTGAAAAATTCTCTATCCAACATTCAGCTCCTGGTGCCTTTGCAAAATCCCACTCCCAGGTGGGAAACCTGCAATTCAGATTCCTCCTTGGATGTGGGTTCGAAATCTCTGTCATGCCCAGTTTGGGTATGTGCTGCACAGTACTGCATTTTTCAGTCATTTGCTGCACTCCCACTTCTGGCCTGCAGGAGCTGAGAAAATTGATCCTGGTTTTCCTCAGCTAACTCAGGCTTTTCTTTCCTGGGCCACATAGCCCACTGAAACGAAAATCCCACGTCCTCTGCGGACAATTGCAAGCACCAAAAGGGGCAAAGAAGACAAAGGGCAGGTTCCCTGGAATTTCCTCTGTCGTTTTGTTCTAGACCTCCTCAGAACATGCCTCAGGTGCCAGCCTGACGGGCAACAGGAGAAGGCCGCAGGTCAAGAACAGGAGTTCAGCCAATGGCTACAGGAAGCAGAGGAATTTGCAAGGCAGCTGAGTGCGGCAGATGGCGGAGGCTTGCCAAGCTGCCTGCTCTTGTCTTGCTGCTGAAACCCTGAACTGCACTGCTCTTGGGAACAACCCTTGGGTCTAAATCCCACTGGAATCAGCATTTCTTACAGGGATTGGCATTTGCTGAGGAAGGCCTTACACTGCAGCTAACTTGGGCCATGTGTTAGAAAGGAGGAAGCTAAGTGAGTCTCTGGCATTTCCTAGCAGGAACAAAGCCCTAAGACAGGAAGCAGCATTCTCAGGCTGCTCAAATGGGATAATCCCAACAAGATGAAGACACCTGGGTAAAGGGGTGAATACGATGGTGAGCTACGCTGGCCTGCAATAGCAAGGTCCTGGACATGAAGGGAAAGGGCACAGAGTGTCCTCGTGTCCTGTTTCTGCACCTTTCTGGGAACCAGACGAATCCTGCCTCGGCCTGTGAGGAATTCAGCCTGAGAACTAATAGTTCCTTTCGGCTTTAGCTTTTGTCTTTCTTTTCTTTTTGGACAGCAGCGCTTTGTAACATCAGCTGAGCCTGCCCTCAGGCTGCCTGACTGGACCCCGTCAGCAAAGGAAGTGCAGGAAGCCTGGAGAGGAGGCACCTGTGCTTGAGGAGGCTTTGTGCCCTGCCAGCTCAGCACAGGACTGGCAAACAAAACACGGAAATGCTGCACTCCATGGGAAGGTTCCCTTGCCGGTCAGCCCGCGCTTAAGCTGTGCTTTGCCCTGGCGCTGTCCATGGCCCTGGCGCTGTGCCTTGCGGCCGCACAGTCCCGTCTGTGGCTTCGCGCGGCTTCGCAGCTGCCCGAGGCTCTCCCCCCTCACAGAGGGGCCCCGCCCCGCCCCGGGCGCCCCCTGGCGGCTGCCCCGCCCCGCCCTTCCCGCGCAGGGGCGCTCCCTGCCCATGGCGCCGCCCAGCGGCAGCCGCCCCTCACTGCAGGCACGGAGGAGGGCTCGGGCCCTGCTGCTCGGCCTGGCCCTTGGCTCCCTTCTTTTCCAAGAGACAAGAAGGCTTGAAAGGAAGCCTTTTCCAGCTGTGTCCCTCTGCTTTACTTTGTGGGCATCGCCAGTGTCCTCTGAAGCAGGCCGTAGTGCGCCTCCACAGTGCTGGTGCAGGAAAAGGCCCCTTCCTTCTCCCACCAGCTGTCATTACTGCCTCAAAAGCATTTTCCAGCTCTGGAAGGAGAAACAGCCTGCAGCACAGTAGTGCCATCCCTGCCCAGCCGGGGCTCTCTGGCAGAGCAGCAGCAGCAGCAGCAGCAGCAGCAGCAGCAGTAGGGCTTGCCTTGGCATCACCTGGGAAGCCGGAAGCCTCTGTAAATCAGCAGGTTCCCAGGCTGCACCAGCTCCTGATGCTGGGTGAATCCTGCTAGCTCTGACCATTTCCAAAAGGTTATAAAGGCAGCAGTGTAGACGTGCATGCAGATCAACCAGCATCCAATAAATGGGTATTACTATGAGGGTTTATGTGGCATTATTAGGGCTGTCATGCTGATAGTGCCTCCTTGAGAGCTTGTGTGCAATGCCATTGCTGGGCCAGCTTCCTCCCCAAGCTGTCATCCCCAGCCTCATTCTCTGGCTGTGCTTGCATCTGAAAGCACAGTTGCCCAAGTTCCTGAGTTCCAGCTCTCAAGCTGGAGCAGCAACCTGTGCTGTGTCACACGAATGAATGGTCTGTCTCCACTTCACTCTGCTGGCAGAAAGCACTTTCCTAAGACGTAGGCAGTAGAAAGTAGAGGAAAAACTTGGTTGGAAACTCTTGGGGTGGGGGCAGTCTGCTAGAGCTTTCTGTTGCTTTCCTTTGAGGAAACAGCAGTGTTTTGTGAATGGTGGGCAGAAAACGGTATGTGTGGTTCTGGGGACTGATTTGTAAGCAGTGACTGCTTGAATCTCCTCCCTGATGTCTAGTCTAGAGGAAATTGAGGTCACAAATCAACATTTTAAAGCGTTGGGATTATGACACCAGAAAGGCACAAATGTGCTGTCTGTAGATGCAAAGGCGTCTCTCATCCAATCACACATTTCTTGAGAATTGTCCTGACTTTCAGTTTGACACACAGAGGGAATTTGCATCAGGACAATACCCAGACTCCCACATGTCACACGTGGAGTCTGACCAGCTGCTCTCTCCACTACACTTGCTGGGCTCATGCCAGTGGTGGTCCTGGGGCTGGGAAACACCTGGACTTCTGTAGAGCCCTTCCAAAATGCTAATGTGGCTGCAAGAGCAGGCAAACAGCAAAAGCCCAGATCCTTCTGCATTCTTTTTAGTTTTTAACTGAGAAAAAAACCACAGGTGGTTTTCCAGGCACTTGCTATGAATGCTCAAGAAAGTATTTTTGGACGGGAGAAAAAAACCTGGTTTCAAGAGCAGAGGAGAGGAGGGGGAACAAAGCTTTTGAACTTTGAAAGGCTTGTGGTTGCTCTGTTATCCTGCGCCTGCCTTCCTTAGCTCTGCCCACCAGCTGAGCTCTTTTGTCTCTGCCTCATAACTCCCTTTTAGGTGGGACTTGCCCCTTTTGGTGCACTGGTTTCCTCTCCCCACCAGCTTCTATGTTGTCCCACACTGGGGTTTAACGTTCTTTTCCTTCTTTCTGTGGGTCCATTAGAGTCAGATCCCTGTGACTGCCAGATGCAGACTCCAGGGAAGCTTCCAGACGTGAGGCAGAGCCCCCAAAGGCTTCTTGGAGGTGCCGTAATTGAGCAGCAGCAGTGTGCTGTGTGTGCAGCAGGTTGGTTACTTGGCTTTTTCTCCCCACTTAGGTGTCATTCTTCCTCCAGGGAGCCCTACAGTTTGCTGGTTGATGTTAGCCATGCAGCACATGGGTGGGAATGGCAGGCATTCCAGTGGAGGGAACTCTCTGGGATATTAGTAAAGCACGATTTCATCCACAGAATTTAAGCAAGTGTTCTTGGTTTTAGTCAGAGGCGCTGCTGGCCAAAAGGGCGCGTTGCCTTTGCTTTCCTCACATCCTGGCTCTTTGTCAGTGTTCAGCTTGGCGTACAGGGTGTATGGGCTTGGTGCCTGCTTTGTGTTACTCTTGGATCCTTTCAGCTGTGAGCTATGGACTGCAAGGGGCTTTTGTGCTGCTTTGGGTCAGAGGAGAACTTTCTGGGCTTTTCTTTTGTGTTGACTGTGGAGAAGGTTTGGTTGCTATGCATGAATTCACAGACCAACCCAGAGCAGCTGCTATTGTGATGTCAGCAGAGGGCTGCCACGTCACAGCCTTGTCAGCAGGAGGTTTTCCTGGTGCCCACAAGGCCTCAGCATCCAGAGCAGCTCTTGGCGTGCTCGATGCAGGAGGATCACCTCGACTGAGCTGTTCTCAGTTTACAGCGGGTGTCCTTCTGTTTCTGTCTTTTCTTGCACAGTCCGTGGACTCGTGCGAGTGTGCTCTTTTTCCCCTTTTTCCTTGCACGGTCTCTGGACTTGTGCAAGTGGGGTTTTTTTCCATTTTTTTTCCCAGCCTACGGACTCGAGCAGCACTGCTCAAACGATGGAGCGAGTCCGTAGAGCATTCAGCAGCGCCTTTTCATTGGCGGCTTCTCGGAAAGCTTTTCGTCGTTTGACTGGTAAATAGAAGGTTTTTCCTTGGGGCAGCAAGTGGGAACAAAAATGGCATAAAGTTGCCATATGTTTGGTAAAGTTCCTGTCAACAGCTTCAACTTAAATGGGGGGTGTCTCTCGCCCAGCATGGTGTAGGAACTTCCAAAGTGCAGCTGGGAGAGCTTTGCAGGTGTCCTTCAAAAAACTGTGCGCTCCTCTGCAGAACTGAGGAAAAGCATCTTTTTTCTGCATTTCATCCTTAAAGGATGTGCCTGTCTAACAGGACCCCTTCTGTGTGCTACAAGAGCCATTGGCTTTGCGCTGAGGGGCAAACTGCCGAGCAGTTTGTGTGTGCTCCTGAAGCCTGGAGCTGGGCCTGTGCTGTGTCCCAACAAATCTGCAGGTGCCATAAGGAGTTTGCTGGAAGCTTTTGTTGGGAATTGTGTACAGCAACCCTACAGGACATGCTGCGTGCAATTTACAAAAAGCAAAAGCAAGTCCAGAGAGTCAGGAAAGAGAGGAGAAAAAAGCTGCTTTAGCTGTAGGCTGGACAATGCGCTCCCATGTATGCACTGACCTCTAAGAAACAATTGGCATAGCCACAACCTAGTTTCTAGTTCCTTAGTGGCAAAGCCAAGAAAAGGTAGACACAGCCTCTGTTGCTGCCTGCAGTCCTGCTTGTTGTGCTAAAGAAGTGTTGCTCCTGGAGGGATGTTGTGAAAGGAAAATGCTCTCTGCTTGCTTGGGCTTGTTCTGTGAGATTCCTCAGCACCAACAGTTTTCTAATAGTACCTGTTCATTTTCCCTTGCCCCCGGCAGATCGCCTTAGACGTGGAAGGAATCAAGGGCACGGTTCGGTGAGTGGGACGGGCACCCTTGACATTGCTGGTGTCTGAGGATTGTGCAGCAAACTGTGGGCTTGGCCTGTTGCACTAGAGTGCCAGCCTGGCAGGCCGAACCAAGTCCACGGCAACGTCTGCATGAACACCACCAAAAGGATTCCATCAGTTTCCTCCTTTTCTGCTGAAGAGCTTTACACTAATGAAGGTCAAGCTTTGCAGGCAGGAGGCTGCATGCTGATTGTAGCCAGGCTGAAATATCTCCTTCAGAAGCATGTGCAATCCTGTCTAAACATTAGTCTTATTAGCCCACTTGAATTGAGCTTTAATAACTGAGTATCTCAATTTTATCTAAATTCATGACTTCTGCTCAGGACAGCTGGGGATAGAGCTCAGGAGAAATCAGGTTCCAAATGACAGGTTACTCCCTGTCCCTCACACTGCTACCTGCCTGCAGGGCATAACAGCAGCAGCAGAACCTGCTCTGGCTCCCTCTCTTTCTCCAGAGGCTAAAGGGGAGGCAAAGGACAACAAACCTCCAGGTGTTGTCAGTCCAGGGCCTGAGCATCCTGCACCAATCAGTGGCAGCTTTGGTTGGTTCAGTGCAAAGCTCTGGTGCAGTGCAGGGCTGCAAGTTTCAGAGCAGGCAGCACTTGACCTTTGTGGCCGACGATGCTGTGGGCTGGAGTCCTGCCATGACCTAGCTCTTCAGCCCAGGCACTGAACACCCGTGGGGACTGGCATCTGAACTTTCACATGCAGGCATCATTGTCCTGGCATTCTCACAGGGACTGCGAACTTCCCTTGGTGTCAGATAAGCGGTAGCATGGTGTCCTTTAGTGGTACTGGTATGAAAGTCAGCTCCTCTGTGCACAGAGTCTGTGCAGGCTCCCTGCTGTCAGCAGAGAGAGAAGTCCCATGGCGCAGTTCAGAGCCTTGTGGGGTGTGGAGGAGCCACTGTTGCCTGCAGGGACCTGCCCCTCTCCACACCCTACCTAGGTAGCTACAGTCACTGCTTGGACTGCACCCTTCACTTTGACCTGAGCCAAGTTTGTTGAGAAGACTCCTGAGCAGCTCTGCATGGCAGAGACAAGGTCTGTCTGTGAAGGGCTGGAATGCAGTTCCTGTTGGCTGCTCTCTAAGGCCTGAAATCCTGAGGGGAAGCCACTTGACCAGAGCTGAGCAGGGAAATGTTCCCTGCTTCTCCTCAGACACTTGCAGAACAACTGCAGGCTTAGTTAGGACATAAACACCACATACATACCACATGAACAGCCCCGCACAACAGCTTTTGCCTTCAGGTCAGCTGTGGCTCTGCTTGCTGCTTCTGCCTGCTCTCAGGAGGCAACTTCCCAACTCCTTATTGCTTGTTTGTGCTTTTTCCCTGCCCATTCCTTGCAGGTCTCGCAAGGAGAGGTTCTTGCCACTCAGGACTCATTGGCCCAGGCAGGAACGGCTGAGCGGCAGGAGAGCACGGATAGAGTGCACGGCGCCCAGGAGTTCAGGTGTGTGTTAAGCTTTCTCGCTTTCTCTGAGCAGGGGTGGGCCTTGCTGGGCTCTAGGAGGCCCAGTGTCAAAGAACAGATTTGGCTTTCTAATCCTTTGTCTTGCTCAGCACTGACGGGGGAAGGCAGCCCAGGGCAGGTCTGGCTGCCCAGCCACCTAGAGCATAGCTGCCTCCTGGGACTCTCTTCTTCAACCTTGACAAAAAGAATTCCAAACTAGACCAGAGTAAAAGCAAGGGAGGTTCAGGTTGGGCTTAAGGACAGCAAAGCATTGAACTGCAAAGGCAATCAGGCAGAAAGAGATATCCTGCAGTTTCCACCTCTGGAAATTCAGAAGCCCCAGGTGGATAGAGCCTTGAGCAGCCTGTCCAGATGCTGACTCCAAGTGCTTGGAACTGAAGACTGGGCTAGAGGCTTCTTGGAGTCTCTGCCAGCCTAAACCATGCTTTGATAATTGGATTGGAAAGTTTTACTCACTTCCTCCCCAAGCTCTAGCTTGCAGACTCTTTCCTTGTTTCACTAGTGATTGCAAGAGGAAGGGGGAGAGTACTCCTCTGGACCTCCCAAGCTCGTCTTACCCAAAGAAAAACTTTTGCAAGTCCGGTATACTGTGTAATCAGAAAGGAGCAGGCAGGAAGCTCTGATGCTGAGAGTACCTGAGCTTTCTGGAAATGTCCTGTGGCTTCTGGAGGCTTGTTTGACTTCCTCAGTGGTGAATCTTTCACCCGCACGAACGACAAAGAGAGATACTGGTCTAGGGAGGGAATTGCAGCATTCTCTTGAGGTGGAAGTAGAGAGCTGTTGGAAGCCCCTGAGACTGCCTTATGTGGGACATGGTATGTAGTCCTGGTTTAGCAAGAAGACCGTGTTGCCATTAAAGGCTTGTTTGTGTGTCTGCTTGTCGTAGATGGAAGGAGTTGGCTGCATTTGAGAGAAAGCACCACTCCTCCCTAGAGAGGGCGTCTGCAGTGGCGGCACAGACAGAGGAGGTATGGCAGCCTCAGAAGGATCTGCTGAAGGAAGAGCTTCCTCTAGCAGTGCCAAAGGTATGCTCACCTTGTTCCTAGGCAGCACTTGTGGGGAGAGGGATTTGTCCTAGCAAGACCCCTCCCAAATGCTGCTTCTGGCAGCAAGCTAAGACCCAGACTCTGCTGCTGTTGTTGTTGTGATTCCTCTTGGAAAATGGTGCCTCCCCCCTTCCAGGTGTGCCGCCGACAGCGGCCTGCCCGCAGGGGTCTGGAGAAGCTGCTCCAGGAATTCTCTCGCCAAGGGCACACACTGTCCCAGGTGTGCAGAGAGAAGGCGGTGCTGGCGCAACAGAACGCTATCCTGGAAGGCCGACTGGCAGCCACGGAGCGGGACCTACGAGGCCTTTCAGAGCAGCTGGCAGAGGCCAGGTAAAGGCAGGGAGGAGATCCTGGGCGTGACATTATTGAAGGTCTGGAATTACAAAGGTGCTGCGTATCTTGTCAGGATTTACTTCCTGCTCTGTGCTCCCAAGATGTTTCTCAGACTGAGAAGCAAAGAGACATGAGTCAAAAGAAAAGGATCCTCTAGCCTGAATATTATTTTTCTGCCAGCTCAAGCCCGAAAAGCCCTTTTTAGGCACATGCTGGGGACCCTTTGCACATTCCTTTGATAAGCGCAAAGCAAGCCAACTTAGCACTGAATTGAGTACCAGGGAAAGCGTACAGATGTTTGCTGAAACCAGAAGTTTCCCTCTGGTTTTGCTTTCTCCTTGGGTGCATCTGACCATCAATCTTTCCTTGCCAAGTAGCTGGACATGGGATTTTCAAAATTCAAGGCTCTTCCATGTGAACTTTGTGAGTAGCTCGCTGATGCTTCAGATGAAGCTGGAGGGTCATGCTGAAAATCTTGAGACCCTTTAGAGCTCACTCTTGTGAAGTATGGTGCAGGACCTAGATCTGCTTAGAAACAGCAGCAGCAGCAGAAGGGAAAAGTCTTGTGACTTCTTGACAGTGTCTGGGGATTCTTGCTCCGCACTGATTCTTGCCCACTGTCCACCCACCTCTGTAACCAGTCAAGGTCCCTTTGGCTGTTGCTTCTTTCTTTTTCAAGAGTGCCAAGATATTTGGGCACTGCTTGTTTAGTTAGTCAAAAATAAAGGAAGTGAGTGGTCTTGGTTATCAAATTCCAGTCATTGGAATGGCAGGAAATGGTCCATCACCCTGAGACAGTTCTTCAGATAAAAACCTACTTCTGCTCTCCTACTCATGGTGTTGGAAGCTGGAGGTTTCACTGTATCGTTTGGTGAATGCTTTTAGTCCCTTTTACTCAGAGAGTGCCTGGCGAACAAAGAAACGATACGTACACTAGGAATGGCATGAAACATGGACGAGTCAGCCAGGAGAGCCCTGTTCTGTCCCCTGCAGAGTGACTTGGGAGTGCTGATGAGCTCAGGGCAGTGAGCAGAGGCTGGGCTTTTGCTCCTTTGCAGATACTTGGTGGGCGCACGCGTGTGTGATAGGTCGGGCAACAGCAATTTGAGCTCTGGCTGCTGAGATCAAACTCAGCTGGGCTAGGCCATGAGGAAAGGCTGCCCAGTCACCTGGAGGACCTTGCTTTGCTATGTAAAGTGGTAAAATAGTCCTGCTCTATCTGAGTTTCCATGCAAGCCGTTATCCATACTAAGGTTTTGGGATCTTAAAGTACTTCTTACTGGAGAATCTGCCCCTGTGTGCCAGGAACAATTGCTCTTCATGTTCACAACTTGTAGGTCAGAGAAGGAGAGCCTGCAAAGCAGCCTGCTGGAGGCTCAGCAGCACATATCGGAGCTGGAGATCGCCAGGAGCCGTGTGCAAGCCCAAGTGCACGCAGCCACGCAGGCCAAGGAGGCGATACTCGGTGAGAGCCTCGTGCGCTTGGTTTCTGCTGGTGGCCCTGCCCTGTGCAGTTGCTCCCAAGCCAGCTCGGTCCGCAGGGCTTCTGAGGAATGAAGCAGCTGAGGGCCAGTCCCTCCTTCCTTGAAACTGAAAGGGCTTAAAGTCAGCAGATCCCTTGGCTTGGATAGTCTCTGATTCTGGCCGTGTGTCATGTTTGCAGAGGATGTGAGGGGCCTTCGTCGTGAGCTGCTAGCTGTAAGATCTCTCAGCCAGCAGCAATGCGAAGACATGGCTCAACAGCTCCGCTGGGCAGAGGAGCAGTGCAGGAAGGCTCTGAGACTCTGGCAATCTGCTCAGGAAGCAGAAAAAAGGCAGCTTGTGCAAAACCTGGTAAGAAGCAATACACAACTAAAGATTTCAGGCAAGTTTGTAAGGCTGGCTTAGCAGCAGAGCGGCCTGAGTATGTGACATGGCCTCAAGCATCAGCTGTGGGCTACGCTTTGCTGAGCCAGGCAGCAGGGGGCTTCAAGGGCACATACTCGACGGACTGGGAAGACCCAGAAGCCAATGCTGGGACAGTATATGCAGCCACAGGTTCAGGATGGGCATAAGCCGAGTTCCCCAGGAGGCTGGGTGGTCGCCACCCAACGCATGGCAGCAAAGGGGCAGGATCTTCCCCACAGCCTCGTGCCATGCCGCAGACGGCTGCTGACCTTGCTTCCAGCTGCAGTCCCAGCAAGTGGATTCCTTGCTTTCTGTCCTTCCATGGTGGAAAGAGGCCTTCCCTTTGAGCTTGAAGCAGATGCAACAGGCCCCATGGTTCTGGTATTTCAGCTGGTGGCCTGTCTTGTGACTGGGTCATCGAGGTGCTGGCCATGTCCTAGTCCTGCAGTCCATCTGCAGCTCTTCCATGATCAAATGGCAGGGGCACTTGGAGAACAGAGCCTCTGAGAAGAGGCAGAAATCCTGAGCAGAGAGGGGCCAGAGAACAGGGAGCCATCAGAGCAGGGGAGGGAGGTGGCATTTCCTTCCTGCCACCTGCTGACACTCCCGCTAACTTTTGGGTTAGAACAGCTATGCAGGAAGGCAAGAGGATGTAAGGACTACTTGCAGGCACTGGAAGCACAGAGCCTGGCAGGCTCCAGCACTGAGCCCCAGGAAGAACAGCTAGCATGGAAGGGTTAGAGCTGGCTGGAGAAGCAGAAGGAAGTGGTGGAATAGAAGTGCTTTTGAGCCTGGGAAAGAGGGAATCTGAGCGTGATGGCAGGTGCCAGTAAGATTTCGCTTGACCAAATATCAAGGACAAGCTGCAGGCAGAACTGCAGGAAGCTCAGAGGAAGATGAAGGCAATGGAGAAGAGCCACCAAGAAAACATGGAGAGGATGCGCAAGGTCCTGCTGCAGTACAAGCTGGCTGAACTAAAGCAGGTGAGTGAAAGAGCAGGAGCCACTGCAGTCACACAACGAGTGGTCTCTGCCCTTGTTGCCTTTGCCCTGCAGAGCAGCAGGTGGATGGGGGCAATGTGTCTGAGTGCTACGCTCTGAGGTCTCCATGGCAGCTGGTCAGAAGGACACTTACTGGGCCACTGAATCTCAGCTGCTGCCCTGGGCAGCAGGGCTTGTGCTTTGGCCGCTGGGCCAGCAATCCTGTGAATGTATTTCTGCTGGCCTCTTAGAGCTCACTTTGTTTTTTGAGGGGTTTGTTCAGGTCAGCATGGAGACCCACACAGATTCTGAAGCACTTGTCCCTGTCCATGGTGAATGCAGTCCTCAGAAAGGGGTGAAATGTGCAGTTGTTCTTTCCCTTTCCCAGTCTCTACTACGGCTGGCTGTGACAAGCTCTAGTCTCTGACTGCTGTTTGCGTTGGACTTGAGGAGGAAGACTTGACAGCTCAGCTTGCAGCCTAACACCAGTGTTGTTCCTCAGGGCTTGACTTTGAAATGCTGTGTCTGGGGCATCTCTGCCAGGCACCTCTCTGACACAACCAAATTTCTTGTCCCAGATGGAAGCAGGATCTGCTATCAAAGCTGCCGCCGCAGCCGCATCCTCGGAAGCAGCCTCCTCTCCGCAGCCTGAAAACCGGAGCATGAGCAGTTCGCCCTGCTGGAGCCAGGAGAGAGAGAAGCAGTTCCTGAAGCTGCTGAGTACGTCCTGGGGATTTCTTGTGCGATCGAGCAGTGTATTATAGTGTGTGTGCCTCAGCATGAGCTGTAGCACATGTTCCTCTTCTCTTTGGTGTCAAACAGACTTTTTGGACTCCCTACAGAAGCCAGGGTTGTGCTTGGGGGCAGCAAGGGAGCACTTGGGGCGTTTCTGTTGCCTTTGAGGCAAAAGCTGGGAGTGGGTGGGCTTTGCCTGAGCTTCCCTGTGCAGTAAAGACAAAAGCAGGGATTGTGTCCAGAACAGCAGTAGGCTCTGATCTAGCCAATGACTCAGGGAAGGTGTATGTGCTAGTCTGGCCAAAGTGATCGGAAGAAATGGTTTCCTAGATTCCCTTTAGACTCCTGGCTTTAGGCTCTTGACTCATTGGAGTAAAATTAATTCAGAGACATTGATTGGCTCTGTGGCTGGTTTCATAACGGTGTTGTTTTTATGACTGTCAGTATTTCTACTATTCTTTCTACACTGTGGTTTGATAAGAATTCGACATTTTGGTTAGCCTGAACTCCTTGAAGAGAACATCAGGCGATAGAACTAAGAAGAGAGGAAGAGATCTTTTTCAGTAGCCCCTACAAGTTAAAAAGTTACATTCTTAGAACAATCCCAATTTATCAGAGAGAAAGAGTTGTTTTCAAAGTGCCCCAAAAGAGGAAAAGCACATTTGTTACAATCCCTGTTGGATATTTTAATTGGGTGCTTAGGAAGATGCATCAGAGAGACACATCTGTGTGGCATGGTCAGATAAAAGCGCTCTGCAGGCAATTCTCAGAAGGAAGCCTGCAGCCTCTCTGCTGCATGTTCCTCCAGTACCAGGCACTTTGTCACTGCTTGTGCCCAGCTGGTAAATATTCTTGGAATACTGAGCATTGGCCTCAATCCCTGCACAGATTCCTGCACTCAAGGACAGCGTACCAACCAAGGCCTTAATGACTCTGCAGTAGAACTGAGTTGCTTCTTACAACTAGGAAGAGCTGGCAGTGCAGTGCTGTCAGAGAATATGGGGTCAGGTTTTTCAGAACAGGGCCCAGTTGACTCAGGGTCTGCCATCAGCTGTTGGGACAAAAGGTGGATTGATCAACTCCTCCGTGGGTCTGAATTCAAAGACAATCATGTTCTGTCTTGAGTGGGGTCTACTGTAGCAGCTAGGGGGTTTAGATGGTAATTGCTGCTACCTATTTCCCTAAAGGCATTTCCTGTGGAAAAGCCACTTGGGTAAGCATTCAGGAAGGCAGTCAAGTCAACACACACCACACTCACCACGGCAAGCTCAGTGCACCATGGCCGAGAGGCCTTTTAGAAGGTCAGTTCCAGCAAGGTTTATTTGAGCACGCCAAAGGGGAACTAGAGACAAAAGATGAGCCATGTCCTCTGCACAATGTTTAAGTAAGGGCTGGTGCAGTGGCGGTACCAAAGGGCAGGGCAAAGTGAGTTGGCTCTCAGGGAGGAAAGGGGCCACACAACCCATGAGGAAACAGGGAAAGGAGAAAGCTGGGAAAGTTGGGACATTCCCCTCAAGGCAGCCCTTCAAAGGAGTATGGGAGAATCAGACTCTGTGCAGGCCAGAGCTGCCTGTCTTGCTGGGGCTGCTGTTGCTGCTGTTCTCGTTGATGGTATTGTTGGCCAAGCGACCATAAATTGCTCAGAGCCCCAAAGAGTGGAGCTGAGTTTCAGATCTCCTGGAAGTCAGGATGTCTGTTTTGAAGTTTGCTTCTTGCGTTTTGTTTCTTTCAGGGCATGTGGTGAGTGTGGGAGATCCGGAGAAGAAGTACGCCAGGTGGAAACGTATTGGCAGTGGGTGAGTGCAGGCACGCTGACTTCTGCAGAACCACAGGCCAGGAATTTTGGTGATGCAACATCACATGTAAAGTTAGGCAAGCTGCAAGCATCTTCAGAGCCTGGCTCCAGATTGTCCCTGTCTCTGTACTGTGGCAGTACAAGGCATCATCTAAGATAATTGAATGCTGACAATGTCTTGGCTGCCTGAAGAAGATGGATGTGGATGCTCTCCTATCCCTCTAAGATGTGGCACCAGGTTCCCTGAAGACTTGGGTTTGTATGATTCAAAGTAATATGACCAGACTCATGAAGGAAGAAAAACCTGAGAGAGCAGCTTCCCACCTGAGAGCTGTCAGATAACAGCTCTCAGTAGAATTTCTTAGCTGTATTGTGCTGGAAACCATATTCGGTGGCCAGGAAAATAAGAAAGGCTGTGTGGCATTGCCTGAGTTTGGCAGGTAGGATCAAAAGAGAGCGGTGAGAAGGCCCAGCAGGACTGTGTGTCTCATTGCCTGGAAAGGCATGCCACAGGCACAGACACAAGAAGGAAAAGGCAAAGAACAGCCCCGCATGCATCATCTAGTGTGTACATTTGAGATTTCTAGCAGCCCTTTTTCTTCCTGTTGGACCCAGCTTTTCTCTTGGACACTCTGCAGGGCAGAGGGCTGCTGGGCTGCTGGGCCATTGGCTGAAGAGCAGACAAACCCCGGTGTTTTAGAGGCACTGCAGGCAGCAGAGAGCTCCTGCCTGGGCTGCCTTTTGCTTCTCAGCACTGAACAACTTCTCTGTTCTTGCCACTGCTCTGTTTCTAGGGGTTTTGGCACTGTTTATAAGGCCGTCAACGCTGCCACAGGACAAGCGGTAAGTGCCCATGCAGATTTTGCAGCTCTTGAGTGCTTTCCCTTGGCATGTGATCTGTGGCCAGAGCTTTGGGCCGCCTGTCTTTGCTGCAAAGGCTGTCCCGCAGGAGCAGCCTGTCTAGAGGCTGGCTGCAAAATGCATTTTGGACAGACTTTGTCCTTCTTGCCTACCTGAATGGATGCCAGGATAGCAGTGGTGTCCTTCAGAGAAGGACGCCCTTGAATGGATGCCAGGATAGCAGCGGTGTCCTTCTGAGAAGGACACCCTTGGACTTACTGCATAAATATGCATAGATTAGATGATGGCAAGAGCTGTCATTCCAGCCAATTCCTTTTAAGCCCAGGTTCAGACACAGATAGTATTTCCCATTGTTTTCCATCACGTGGTTCAGTTTGAAAATATAATGCAAGACCTAAAGAAGGAGAGATCTTGTGTGGAACACTGTTTTACCTTTTTCCTCCTAGGGAACCTAGTTCACGTACACAGACACCCAAACAAACACAAACACGCACAGATAAATGAGAAGAAGTGGATGAAGAGCCTGAAGTGATACAACCTTGTGTTGATCCTGTGTTGGTGACATTTCACTATGGAAATGCTGTTTGTACTGAAAGGACATGGAAGTGTTTTAGAGAATCACGCTGTTCTTTGAGGCTAAAAGTTCAGAGTTCAGAATTCTGGATTTTGGCTCTCAGCAAATACATTCCATCTTCCTTACTAGTAAGGCATTAGATAAGGTAGTTCCTTCTCCACCAGTGGTGCTGAGATCAGGTACTTCCCTTGGAGGGAGGTCCACGAGGTGTACAAAAGCCCTAAGCCCTATACTTAAAAGCTGGGGCGCATCCATAGTGTACCATAGAGAGGGTTATTCATTGCTAAACACATGAAATAATTTCAAGTCTAAACCATGGTCACGAGTGTCCTTCACAGTTACAAAACCCAAAAGGCAGAAGTAAGGATGTGCTAAGATTGTACCTTTACTTTGAGTCGCTTTGGAGTTCTGTTTTAGACAGCATTTTCCCCGTCATGTTTGTGCGTGTTTATTTGGCACACAATCGAAAGGGCAGCTGTCGCTGAAACGCTGCTCAAAGCCCCTAGAAATGCTACCATATCTTCAGTGGTTTCAATTTGTCTTCACAGGACCAAAATTACTTTTGGCTTGCAAGACGTGTGCAAATGATAACAGTGGTGCGAAACAAAAACTATTTGAGAAGTCTGGGGGTGCAGAGAGTGCTGTTAGCGCTTTGTGGTTGGTGGTTTAGAGTCCCTTTTCACCAAGGTGACAAGGCATCCAGGCCTGTGAGTGCACAGAGAAAGAGGCTCTGGTGATGTCTGTCCCTAACAGCTTTCAATGTCATTATAGGTGGCCGTGAAGCAACTTAATCTCCAGCACCAGGGCTGTGAGGAAGTGTTAAAGGAAATCCTGGTCATGCGTGAAAATAAGAACCCCAATATTGTCACCTACTTTGAAAGGTAAGTAGTTCTGGCAGAAAACGGATCTTTCAATGAACATCAATCCACACCTGTACGAGGCATAGGAGGAGATTGCATTTTGTTGCCAGGAATGGTTCCTGGCATAAACAGCTTGAAGATTGATCTCAGAAACCTGGCTCTCTTAGTAAGGCAGCAGCCTGTATGTTCACTGGCTGCATGTTGTTTTGCTCTTTTGGGACGTGATTATTTTTCCAAGTGTCGGAGGAGAAGTGCTGAGAAAGCATCCCAGAGATGAATTCCCTTGTGCTGTTCCCACTATTTTCCATTGCCTTGCATGCCAAAAGGCTTGGCTAGGAGGCACATCATTTGCCAGGTTGCCAATTGTTTTTCCTGTCTGTGACTATTCTTTCTGCAAGGTTTTCCAAAGGGTGATGGCACTGCTGCACACCTTCCTGCCCTGAGTAAAAGGTGTGAAATCTGTGTCTCCTTGCTGCTGGAGTTCTTGGTGCAATTTGTGTATGAAGATGATGAAGCAGCTGCTGGGATCTGTCCGCTTCCAGATTTATCTTTGCCCTCACAAAACTGCCTTTTTCCCCTGCCTGCCACCTAAGCCGTCTCCTTTTCCGTGGATGTGCCTTCCTCATTTAGGCGGCAGAGTCGGCAGACACTGGGTAGCCTGGCTGGAGTGTGTCTTCCTTTGATTCTGTCTTCATTTAGCAGTGACCTGGAAACAAAACTCAGCTGTAGTCTTTCTTCCATACGGCAATTTAGCTGTGCCCATTCAGCTCCACGCTGTTGCTTTCATCTTGCAGCTACCTTGTCAATGAGGCTGTCCTGCTGGTGTTGGAATATATGGATGGAGGCTCCTTAGCTGATGTGGTCAGCATGAGAAGGATGGCTGCAGGACACATAGCAACAGTGTGTCGGGAGGTAAGGGGTCCCCTTTGTGCTTGGGATGGCTTGGATGGGCTCGTCCTTGGAAAGCGCGGCTAAAGCAGAGATTCCATGTTCAGAGCTTTCTTTCTGGGTTGCTCTTATGCTTCAGAGAAGACGGAGCATCTGCACAGAACTGCCTACCAGTGTCCCTGCCCTTACTGTAGGCTGTTCTTTACTCTTATCTACCGTTGTTGAACTCCCTGTCTCTTTTTCATTATTATTTTCTGTTCTGCCCTGTGCCTCTCCAAGCCTTTACCCAGAACCTTTCTGTATTGCCTCCTTGGCCTGTAAGCACAAAGGCGCTGGTGTGCGAGTTTAAAACAAGTGGCAAAGCCAAAGAGAGACTCATCTGTCACAGGTCTCCAGTTCAAAGGATGGCATGGCAGCCACCTTGGTGCTTTCTGCTGAACTCTGACAAATGAGCTACTTCCAAGTCTTCTCTTAAGGCAGCCATGTAACCCCTGTCCTTCAGTCTCTCGCCCAACAGTGATCCCCTTGGTACCCAAGGCAGGGACTTTTTCCCTTATGGCAAACCCATGATTGTCCTCCGGAGGGGGAGAGTGCATCCGCTGCAGCAGCGGTCATCTTACTGGCTTTGCAGGGGACTGTCTTGGACAACGACTGACGTTTCCCCCTCAAAAGCTAACATGCCTCCTTTGGAAAGATCCTGCTCTCCTAGTGTTGCAGCTACAAGCTCTTCCCCTTGCCAGCACTCACTGCTCCTTTGAGATCTGGGAATCTTCAGGAGCAGCCTCCTTTTGCGAGTGATGTGATCAGACCAGGGTAACTTTTGGCCTCCCATTTCTTTTTTCTCTCGTAGTGCCTGCAAGGCCTGGCTTTCCTTCATGCCAACCAGGTGATCCACAGAGACATCAAAAGTGACAACATCCTTCTGGGCCGGGATGGCTCCATCAAGTTGGGTGGGTATTCCCAGTCAGGCACAGCGCTCCGGGGAGGCGGTGTGGGGCTGCTTGGGAGTGGCTGCCGGGTGCCAGCAGTTGGCGCTGGTGAGAGGGCAGGGAGCACTCTGCAAGGCCAGGGTGCAGCTGTAAGGTGCTGAGTGGTCTAGAGAGAAACAAGGTGTCAAGAGTAACTTTGGTTTGTGTGTGTTCCTTCCAAAGGGAGGGAGTTACAGTGTAAAAATTCAGTGCAATGAGGATAAGCCACTGTGGAAATCATGGACGGGTTCTTAAGTGGACAATTGCCCATGTCCTTGGCCGCAGCCCTGAGGAAGGAGAGCCCAGCTGCTTTTCCAGCTTCATTCAGCACTGCATTCTGAGACTGAGAGTGAGGAACTCTTTTCCCTGATTTCCTACTTGAAGCAGTATTTGTTTTTCTCCTCAGCTGATTTTGGCCTCTGTGCTCTGCTCAGCCCTGAGCAGAGGAAACGGAGGTCGATGGTCGGGACCCCCTGCTGGATGGCACCCGAGGTGGTGAGAGGAGAGCCATACGGCCCCAAAGTGGACACCTGGTCCCTTGGCATCGTGGGAATAGAAATGGCCAAAGGAGAGGCTCCTTATATTCGGGAAACCAGTGACAGGGTAAGGTGCAAAGAGGCTCAGATAGCTGTGCCCGTCTGGTCCCTGTCCATTAGACAAAATCCCATTCGCACAGCTTGAAGTGGCTTCCACCAGGGCCCAATTCTAAAACTGCCCCTGGGGCTTACATCAGCTGTGGAGGCAAGATGTGGTGCAGCATGGAATAGCTGGGGCTGCACTGGGACCTTTCTTCCTCAGAGATGAGAGAAGGCTCATCTCTAACCATCTGCTAAGGCAAGAACTTGCCACTGCTGACTGGAGCTGAAAAGGTGGGGTCTAGGTGAGCCCTGAAGGATATGGAAGAATCACGTAGAGTCTCATGTTTCCTTTTGCTTCAGGCTAACTACCTGATAGCCAAGCGAGGGGTGCCAAATCTGCACAATCTCAGGCTACCCCCTGGCTTGTGTGAATTTCTGGGCTGCTGCCTGCAGATGGATGTGGACAGGCGAGGCTCTGCCAAGGAACTTCTGCAGGTACAAGGCAAAGGGGCTGCAGGACAAACAGCTGTTCCTCTTTGCTCCTTGGCCACACTCCAGGGAATCAGATGGGCCCCCCATGTACTAACCTCCACTCTGGGTGCTTTTCAAATGGAAACCAAGTAGGATCCAAGAGTGCTTGAGGTTAGAAGGGACCAGGGAAGGTCACCTACTCCAAAACTCCAGCCACCAGCAAGGACATCTCCAAGTAAATCAGGTTGCTCAGTGTCCCATCCAAGCGGATCTTGAATGTTGCCGGGCTTGGGGCTTCTCCCAGCTCTCTGGGCAGCCTGTGCCAGTATTCTAGCACTCTCCTGCTATACAGTTTCTTCCTTGGAGCCAATCACAAATGAGGGGTTTTTAGGTTAAAAGCATTGCCTCTTATCCTCTTGCAATTGGCCCTGCTACAAGATATGTCCCCATCTTTCTTAGAAGCCTCTACCACTATTGAAAGGTCTCCTTGGAGCTTGCTCTTCTCCAGGCTAAACAAGCCCAACTCTCACAGCTGTTCCTCAGAGGAGAACTCCCACCTTCTGGTCATTTCTGTGGCCCTCTTTTGCTCTCGGCTGCTGCATTCAGGTTTACCTGGTAGCAAAGGAACTGAAGTATTGCAATGCCTGGGACAGGGGGCTTGAGGAACACAATGAAAGCAATCCCTGCCAAGTGGTTTTAGACTGATCTGTAAAAAGGCAGGGGCTTTGCAGGGGCTCACTGGGGGCATCCGAGGGCACCCAGCTTGTCCCTCCCAGCCCACTCTTAGAGGTTTCTGCCAGCCAAACGGGGACAGCTGTGCAGGATTTGTGCCAGCCCCATGTGCTGCCTGGCCCAGTCAAGACGATGAGAACGGCTGTGGCTTTGCTGCCAGGTTTTGTGGCAGACAAGGAGCTGGTGACCGGGCCGCTTCCTTGCCTGTGCCTGCTGTGAAGGAAGATGCCAGCCGGCACAGGAGGGAGGGGCATGCCGAGGCAGACACCGCTCTTCCTGCAAGCCAGAGCTGAGCACATCTGCGCCCTGCTGCTTGTGTCCTTGCTCCTGGCTTGCTCCTGAAAACCTGCATGTCCAGCATCCTGAGAACAACATGTGGGATCAATACTTTCCAGAGCTCTTGGGAGTCTCTTGAGGAATGCTGTATGCCCCACATCTCCCTTGGACACCCATATAGCCCATATCTCAAATAGCAAAGAGGAGGATAAGAATAAGTCTGTTGACTTTCCTGAAAGGAACAAAACCTTTGGAAAGCAAGCAGCAATCCCACAGTGATATCAGGACTAAAATCCCAGCAAGTGATGACACCTTGGGAAATGGACTAGTGCACTTCAGGGCCATGTTTCCTGCTATAGCAGCATCCTGGACATGAAGGCAGATAAGCTGATGGTGCCCTCAGTCTGATGTCTGTGTATTTCTGGGCACTAGAAAAGGAACCCAGCTTGACCCTGTTAGGAGCTCAGATTTGAAAAGAATGGTTCCTTTTTTCTTTGTCTCTTTTAATTTGGGTTGTTTTGTTTCTTTTTCCCTTTGGGCAGCATCCATTTCTCCAATCAGCGGAGCCTCTCTTAAGCCTCTTCTGACAGGCTGATTGCTGTCATCCCTGCAGCAAGGTAATGCAGGAAGCAAAGGTGATGACAAGGCCACTTCAGCACTTGGAGAACAGAGCCTCTGAGAGCAGGTAGAAATCCTGAGGAGAGAGAGGCCAGGAAACAGGCAGCCATCAGAGCAGGAAAGCAAGGTGGCATCTCCTTTTCCCCCACCTGCTGATCCTCCATCTGAATTTCTGCTTAGGACAGCATTGCTGGAGGGCACAAAGTCACTCATGATGTGCACTTTTCAGGTGGGTGGTGTGAGGCATGAAGCTTCCACTGATTTTTTGGGGCAGCCTGGCTGGAACTTCATGTGGAAGTGTCTTCCTCCCCTCACTAGGAGCCGGAAGGGCAGCGTTTGGAGGCACAGCAGCTGCTGGCACAAGGGACAAACTTCCTTGCAGAGGTACAGAAGGAGCAGGAGAAAAGGCTGCTTGAGATGAAGCAGGAAGTTGCCAGCATGCAAGCTGAACAAGAAGAGGTACGAAGCAGAGCCAGTCAAAAGGCAAAGGGTGAGAAAAGAGAGCTTGTGTGTTGTTTTGGACTCCTCTGCCCTCCTTATGGGCACTGTTTCTCTGGACACTGTCTGTCAGGGTGGCACTGTCTCTTAACTGGCCCTTGGGAAACAGTTCTGGAGAGACCTTGGTGCCAGGAGGGAAAGCACCGGTCACAGGTGAGAGGCTACCAGACCACAGGTTTAAGGAAAGTAGGGATGGTGTTTCAGGCCCAAATGGAATGGGAAAGCCAGAGCTATGTCTCAGAAGGGGGGAGGTCCCACAGGAAGCCCCCTGCAGAGGTAGGCTAGAGCTGTGGGAGCGGGCTGGCTGTCAGGCTGCTGAGGAGGTGCCTGAAGCTGCTGAGTACGTCCTGTGCATTCTTTGTCTGATTGAGAAGTGCATGGTGTGTGTGCCTCAGCATGAGCTGTAGCACATGTATCTCCTCTCTTTGGTGTTGGGAGAGACATTTTGGACTCCCTTTAGAAGCCATTATGGTGCTTGGATGCAGGCAGGGAGCACTTGGGGCATTCCTTTTGCCTTTGAGGAAAAAGCTGGGAATGGGTGGGCTTTGCCTGAGCTTCCCTGTGCAGTGAAGACATAAGCAGAGACTGTTGTGCGAGCAGCAGAAGGCTGCGGCCTAGCCAATGACTCAGTGATGGTGTGTGTGCTAGTCTGGGCAAACTGATGAGGACAGTTGGCTTCCTGGATTCCCTTCAGACTCCTGACTTGTCAGCAGTCATTGGAGTCAAATACTTCAGAGAAATGGATTGGCTGTGGTGCTGGTTTAATCCTGGTGCTCTTTACTAAGACTGTTTGTTCTTCTCTTATTCCTTCTCCAGACCACATGGGCCCCTCGCCATCTAAATCCCCACCCTAAGGGCTTTTCAAACAAAAACAAAGAAACGTGCAGCAAAGCAATCGAGGAAGCGGAAGCGATGACAAGGACCACTTCAGGATTGCTTTCTGCAATGGCAGCTTGGATCTGGACTCACAATATTAATCCTATACACACTCAAGCCTGTTGGAAGATTCCCTTCCGTGTCAGCCAGGGCATAAGGCTCTACATTCCCTTGAGAACTGGCCATTCTTTCTTAAAAATGGAAAGTCCCCCCAAAGGGCATCCTTGTGTGGCTTGGAATTGGGCACGATCTCCATCCCTTTTCAGCTCCAACATATACTGCCTTTGGAATGCTGCTCACTGGCCAGTTTTTGCCCAGTCATGGACTTCTGGATGAGGAAGAAAGTGCAATTGCATTTCCATTGAAAACCCAGTGAAGAGCAGGGCAGCCTGAGGAGACAGTCTGAAAGTTCCCCTCATTTGCCTCACGACCATCTCAAGGACAGGCATCGGGACCCTGAACAGCCTGATGGGAATTCTGGTCTGCTGGTGGTGGATGAATGCCAAACATCCTGAGGCCCCCGAGCAGAGCTCTGGCCTGCCAAGAGATTGTTCGCAGCTGTGTCTACTGTGACTGCTCCTAGCAGGGCCTGCCAGGGGGAGAGGCGCCCCATATGCTTGAACCTGCTTGTTGACAATAGCCCAAAAAGCTTCCCACCTCTTGGCGTGGCTGGACTTTTCTGGGGTCACCTTTGGTGGTCCAAAGAAGTCCCTCATCTGCTTTTCAGCCACCGTGGCGGACCGACTGAGATGGAAGAAGCCTCTCTCTCAAGGACTGAGACATGAGAGCCCTATACGGAGAAGCTCCCCCCTCCCAAGGACTGAGACTGAAACCCCTAACACGGGGCAGGTGTGTGGGGGAGCCGACCAGACCAAAGGGACATATTTGCCTGCAAGTGTGGCCATTGGAGCAAGAAGACGATGGTCCTTGCCTACTGCTTAGAACATGGACTACCTTTTACATCTATTCTTAATTGTTTCTTTTTCCCCTTCAACGATTTCAATAGACTTACCTCAAGATCTGTTGGCCTCCCTCAGCAATATATATATCATAGAACCTTGAGTTAACCTTTGAGATCTCCCCTGGGGAAGGGCTATAAGCAAGCCTGTTAGCTAAAGGTGTGAGAAGAAAGCTGAGAAGCAAGAAGAAACTGGCAAGGAGCTCTCTCCAAGGCTGTAAGCAAGGAGACCAGGAGAAGTGAGGAATGGAAGAAAGATAAGAAGAGAACTCTGCAGCTGGACAAAGTATTTTTAGAAAGTTAGTTGAAGTCATTGTAACTTTTCAAGAATAGTGTTATGTTGACTTATTGTGGCCAATAGTTAGGGTAAAAGAAGTCTTAAGAGTTAGAAAGTGTATAAAAGGTCAGCCATGTTCGATAAGAAAGAGTTGTCATCTGAGACTGCTTGTGGTCTCTTCTTTGCGTGGGGACTGCCTCGACAGAGACACTCCCCAAAGTGACTAGGCAAACTCCTTTGGCTGGACTACGAGGACTTTGTCTTTCTATGTTTGCTAGCTATAACCCCTCTCTGTTTCTCTCTCCCCATTTCTCTCTTTCCTCTCCCTAAATCCGTCTATCGCATTTACTGTGCTCATTCAATAAAGGTGCATTTCTTTTGAGTAATACTGAAATCCCCAGTGTGTTGTGTTTTGCACTCCAAGATCAGTAAAACGAACCATCATGACTCCCCTCTCATATGAATGGATCTTGCCACAGCCAAAACATCCTGTGCAGATGCAGGCTTTCAGCTGTGCACATCAATGCTTTTGGTTCCTGCTCTATGTAGCTGGCACATCTCCACCGTGACACCTCCTGCCTCCCACGTGGCCATGGCTAATAGGTACGAGGCTCTGCAAGTGCAACGAAGAAGGTGGGCATGTCTGCTGGCAGTACAGGAGAGCAAAGAGGAAAGCGCCTGGCAGGATCCTGGCCAGCAAGGCAAAGCACCTGATGTACCTGCTCTTTGTCATCAGATAAGGACTGGTGGATGATGCAATGCTTGGGGTTGTCTGGGGCCCATCAGTCATGAAAAGTCTCTGTGCTTGAGTGGCTTTGTCCCTCTTCCTGTGTCTTGTGTTGCCCCTGTGCTCCGCCGTATTTGCCCAGGGCTGTGTAGCTGTGTGGCACAGCTAAAGTGCAGGAGAGCTTCATTCGTCTGCCCTTTGAGGTAGCTGCTCACAGCAGCCTTTTCAATCTGCAAGCTCCATCTGGAGAGTAAATTCCCTCCGTGTTTGGTCCGGGAGGCCAGGGCCTGTCATCTGCAGTCCCAGGTGGCACTGAGGGCTGCCCAGTGCCTCAGGCTGGTGTGACCCCAGCACAAACAAGAGGAGACCGTGGCAGGTGCTTGTTTCCAAAGTCACATTCTTCAGGGGCAATGTGCCGTGTGTGTCCTTTGTCCTGGCCAGCCCCAGACCTGGGGATCCGATGCAGGCACTGCTGCTGCCGCTGAAGTCAGCGAGGATTTGGTGGTTGGTTTCCATCCCAGCAGCAGAACTGGTCACTTATGAAGCCGGGTGCTGATGGTGCCCTGAAGATCTCTGTGCTGCACAGCTGTGAGGGAACTGTCCCTTGTTTTTATTCTCCATCAGGGAAAGTTGTGCCGGCCAGGTTTGAGTCAACAGAGCAAGCAGGGACTGAGTGAGTCTCTTCTATCTGTGTCTGCTGAGAGCGGTGACCTTTGAGATTAAGTGCACAAAGTCAGTTGCTTGTGGTCCCTCTGTGAATCTCCATGTTTGGTAATGCTGCTTCTTTGGTAAATCTGCCTGTAGCACAGCAGCAGGGGAAAAAAGCCTCTGCACTCTGCAGATGTGATAGGCTGCCATTGATCCACAAAAAATCTGCATTTTGTCTTTATGAGAAACAGAAGAACTGGTTTAGCAGCGAGAGAAGGTGGAATGATTCTTCTGATCTTTCGTACAGTCTCGTATAGCAGATCTCTGTGGGTCAAAGCTGTGCCCCTGACTGGCAGCAACGGGGGCAACCCCCGGCACCATAGCCAGGTGGGGCCATGAGATGCAGGGACTGACCGGGAGCCTGGCCCTGGGTGGGCTCACCTGCAAAGTTTGGGCAGGCTGTGTCTTGGAGGTAGGTGCCACAGGCAAATCCATCAGTTTTCCTGTCCAGCGGCCAGGTCATGGAGGATGTTCTCTGGTTTGATGTTCCAGTGCAGGACCCAACAGCTGCTGCAGTGATGCACGGCCTCAGCACCTGAGGAACAGCCCCTGCACCACCTCCACTGACACAGAGCCCCCATGGCAGAATGAAATCAAAGAGGTCCTGCGACGGCTCAGGGCACTCCATCACTAACAAGAAGTTGTTAGGGAGCTCACACCAATCCGAGAGCTGAACAACACCATGGAACGCAGTGGACACCTTGTCCAGAACCACCATCTCCCTGGATACGTGGGTTCCGTCGGGCCACAAGAAAATCACAATGCCGTCAGTGGGGCTGATGCTGTGCCATTGGTCTGGACTCCCACACCCAGCCCAGGATGCTCTGAGCCCTCCATTCAGCTCACGCCCGCTCTCCCTCCAGGCGTCCTGGCGGCTTCAACTCTTCCGGGCCTCGGTTTACCCGGCCCATCATGTGCCAGTTTCTGCCGCTAGTCCCGGTCACTCACCAGCTCGCCCTAATGACGGATGCGATCCCGCGGAACACCTTTGATGGCCAGCTGCGAGCCAAGGGGAGCAGAGGGCTGAGCTAAGATACCACCCTGCCGAGCCCCATCCTCTCCCTCCTCCGCCCTCCACCTACACCGTCCTCCGCCAGCCCCTCCGTGGTGTTACATTTTAGTTCAATGTTACACTCTGTCTCACCCCTCGAAAATGTCCGGTATATTCCAAGCCTGCGATCCCTCCCTTGAAGGAACATGCATCTGTAATCCCATTGGCCGAAGTTTTATTCCGCTCCCCCTTTGAATCTCCCTGTTAAGACATGCGAGGCAGGGGAGACACGGCCTTGGCCCTATTTCTCCTTAGGCTCTCCCTCTCTCGCCCTCGCTTCCCCTTCTCCCCTTCTCTCTCAGAAACCATGCTGCTCCCGGGGGTTGCACCCCCAAAAAACGCTCATCTCATAAGCACCCTCAGAAGCCGTGTGGAGTCTCCTTGCCTGCCTGCGGCTACCAGCGAACATACAGCTTAGGGAGCGCCCCGGGGACTCCGCAGGGATCCTCAAACCAACTGCAACACCCCTCCTCCCACCGGGGTCCCGTCTGCCGCCACGTCCCCGAGTAGACACTGCCATTCGAAGGCACAGCGCACCAGCAGCAGCGAACCCAGAAGAATAGCTCTTGCAGGGCCTCCTGCGCATCCCACGGCTGTCAGCCTTCGGGCCAGGGCCGGGAATGGTCCCCGACCTCCCCACTACAGCCCCCCAAGCGCTCCGGGCAGGGCATCCACATTGGAACGCGCCACCTGAGGCTCGGGCGGGCGGCTGCTCTGTGGAGCTGCGGAGCTCGGGCCGGGGAAAGCACTGCCGACTCCTCTATGGACTCACTTCATCATTTGAGCTATACTGCGGCAGCCCGCAGATCATGAAACAAAAAGGGAAAAATCACCCACTTGCAAGAATGCCCAGAGCGTGCAGTGAAAAGAGGAAAAAAATGGACCCTTGCACAAATCCCAGACTTAGATGCAACTCAAATGGAAAAATAAGGACGCTTGCATGACTGTGCAGACTATGCAAAGAATGAGAATGAAAAAACACTTGCATGAGTTCTTGGATTGTACAGCAAAACATGGGGAAAAAAAGAGATACTTGCAGCAATCTACACACTGTACAAGAGGATGGAAGTAAAAGGCACACCTGCATGTGTTTGCAGACTCTACAACTGCAGAGAACAAAGAAAGGATGCCTGCACACACCATGCTGTGCAAGAGACATCCCCTTTTTAGCTGAAGCTGTTGGCAGGAGCTTTACCAAACATTTGGCATCTCCATGCCATTTTTGCTTCAATATGCCGCCCCAACAAAAAAACTTCTACATACCCATCGGACCATCAACAACTCTGCAGGATGACAGCAACAAATAAGCCCTGCCAACTGCTCAATGGATTCACTCCATCATTTGATCAGTGCTGCTCATGTCTGCAGGCCAGGAAACAAAAATGGAACAAAAACCCACTTGCACAAATCCCCCAGCTATGCAAGGAAAAGGTGAAAAAGGGCACACCCGCAGCAATTGGCCAACTGTAGAAGAAGAAGGCAAAAATAAAAGACACCTGAACATGTCTGCAAACCCTACAATTGCAGAGGCAAAAACCACAGATGCCTGCATTTGGCCACAGACTTTACAACATCAGGTGACAAAAAGGACTCCTTTGACAGGGCACACACTGCCCCAAAGCAGTGCTAAGCCCGCTTACAGTGCATAACCCATAGCTCAGAGGATCCAAGAGTAACACAGAACAGGCACCAAGCCCACACACCCTCTACTTTGGCCACCAAGGCTTCTGACTAAAACTAGTTCCCTACATTGCAATGCCTGTCATTCCTGCCCATTCCCTACATGGCTAACATCAACCAGCACATCGTAGGATTCACCCAAAGAAGAACTATTTTTTAGTTAGGAAAAAATGACAACTAACAAACCACCCATATGTGTTTGCATGACACTGGAGCGGCGTTTGTGTTGTCAATATGGCAGGGACACGTCCTGTGCACGGGGCAGTGCCCATGTCCTGTGCATGGCAGGGGGTGCCCTTGGAGCAGCCCTCACGGTGTGGGTGCAGCCATGGGCGCCTTTACCCGTTCTCTCCACTTCCACCAGCTCCCAAGTTAGCTCTTCTCCTGAAAAATTCTCTACCCAACATTCAGCTCCTGGTGCCTTTGCAAAATCCCACTCCCAGGTGGGAAACCTGCAATTCAGATTCCTCCTTGGATGTGGGTTCAAAATCTCTGTCATGCCCATTTTGGATATGTGCTGCACAGTACTGCATTTTTCAGTCATTTGCTGCACTCCCACTTCTGGCCTGCAGGAGCTGAGAAAATTGATCCTGGTTTTCCTCAGCTAACTCAGGCTTTTCTTTCCTGGGCCACAGAGCCCACTGAAAAGAAAATCCCACGTCCTCTGCGGACGGTTGCAAGCACCAAAAGGGGCAAAGGAGACAAAGGGCAGGTTCCCTGGAATTTCCTCTGTCGTTTTGTTCTAGACCTCTTCAGAACATGCCTCAGGTGCCAGCCTGACGGGTAACAGGAGAAGGCCGCAGGTCAAGAACAGGAGTTCAGCCCATGGCTACAGGAAGCAGAGGAATTTGCAAGGCAGCTGAGTGCGGCAGATGGCGGAGGCTTGCCAAGCTGCCTGCTCTTGTCTTGCTGCTGAAACCCTGAACTGCACTGCTCTTGGGAACAACCCTTGGGTCTAAATCCCACTGGAATCAGCATTTCTTACAGGGATTGGCATTTGATGAGGAAGGCCTTACACTGCAGCTAACTTGGGCCATGTGTTAGAAAGGAGGAAGCTAAGTGAGTCTCTGGCATTTCCTAGCAGGAACAAAGCCCTAAGACAGGAAGCAGCATTCTCAGGCTGCTCTCATGGGAAAATCCCAACAAGATGAAGACACCTGGGTAAAGGGGTGAATACGATGGTGAGCTACGCTGGCCTGCAATAGCAAGGTCCTGGACATGAAGGGAAAGGGCACAGAGTGTCCTCGTGTCCTGTTTCTGCACCTTTCTGGGAACCAGAGGAATCCTGCCTCGGCCTGTGAGGAATTCAGCCTGAGAACTAATAGTTCCTTTCGGCTTTAGCTTTTGTCTTTCTTTTCTTTTTGGACAGCAGCGCTTTGTAACATCAGCTGAGCCTGCCCTCAGGCTGCCTGACTGGACCCCGTCAGCAAAGGAAGTGCAGGAAGCCTGGAGAGGAGGCACCTGTGCTTGAGGAGGCTTTGTGCCCTGCCAGCTCAGCACAGGACTGGCAAACAAAACACGGAAATGCTGCACTCCATGGGAAGGTTCCCTTGCCTGTCAGCCCGCGCTTAAGCTGTGCTTTGCCCTGGCGCTGTCCATGGCCCTGGCGCTGTGCCTTGCGGCCGCACAGTCCCGTCTGTGGCTTCGCGCGGCTTCGCAGCTGCCCGAGGCTCTCCCCCCTCACAGAGGGGCCCCGCCCCGCCCCGGGCGCCCCCTGGCGGCTGCCCCGCCCCGCCCTTCCCGCGCAGGGGCGCTCCCTTCCCATGGCGCCGCCCAGCGGCAGCCGCCCCTCACTGCAGGCACGGAGGAGGACTCGGGCCCTGCTGCTCGGCCTGGCCCTTGGCTCCCTTCTTTTCCAAGAGACAAGAAGGCTTGAAAGGAAGCCTTTTCCAGCTGTGTCCCTTTGCTTTACTTTGTGTCTGCCGACATTCCCCCCTGAAGTTGGCTGTAGTGCGCCCGAAAGTGCTGGCTCCAGAAAAGGCCCCTTCCTTCTCCCACCAGCTGTCATTACTGCCTCAAAAGCACTGTCCAGCTCTGGAAGGAGAAACAGCCCGCAGCACAGTGGTGCCATCCCTGCCCAGCCGGGGCTCTCTGGCAGAGCAGCAGCAGCAGCAGCAGCAGCAGTAGGGCTTGCCTTGGCATCACCTGGGAAGCCGGAAGCCTCTGTAAATCAGCAGGTTCCCAGGCTGCACCAGCTCCTGATGCTGGGTGAATCCTGCTAGCTCTGACCATTTCCAAAAGGTTATAAAGGCAGCAGTGTAGACGTGCATGCAGATCAACCAGCATCCAATAAATGGGTATTACTATGAGGGTTTATGTGGCATTATTAGGGCTGTCATGCTGATAGTGCCTCCTTGAGAGCTTGTGTGCAATGCCATTGCTGGGCCAGCTTCCTCCCCAAGCTGTCATCCCCAGCCTCATTCTCTGGCTGTGCTTGCATCTGAAAGCACAGTTGCCCAAGTTCCTGAGTTCCAGCTCTCAAGCTGGAGCAGCAACCTGTGCTGTGTCACATGAATGAATGGTCTGTCTCCACTTCACTCTGCTGGCAGAAAGCACTTTTCCTAAGACGTAGGCAGTAGAAAGTAGAGGAAAAACTTGGTTGGAAACTCTTGGGGTGGGGGCAGTCTGCAAGAGCTTTCTGTTGCTTTCCTTTGAGGAAACAGCAGTGTTTTGTGAATGGTGGGCAGAAAACGGTATGTGTGGTTCTGGGGACTGATTTGTAAGCAGTGACTGCTTGAAACTCCTCCCTGATGTCTAGTCTAGAGGAAACTGGGGTCACAAAGCAACATTTTAAAGCTTTGGGATTATGACACCAGAAAGGCACAAATGTGCTGTCTGTAGATGCAAAGGCGTCTCTCATCCAATCAGACATTTCTTGAGAATTGTCCTGACTTTCAGTTTGACACACAGAGGGAATTTGCATCAGGACAATACCCAGACTCCCACATGTCACACGTGGAGTCTGACCAGCTGCTCTCTCCACTACACTTGCTGGGCTCATGCCAGTGGTGGTCCTGGGGCTGGGAAACACTTGGACTTCTGTAGAGCCCTTCCAAAATGCTAATGTGGCTGCAAGAGCAGGCAAACAGCAAAAGCCCAGATCCTTCTCCATTCTTTTTAGTTTTTAACTGAGAAAAAAAATCACAGGAGGTTTTCCAGGCACTTGCTATGAATGCTCAAGAAAGTATTTTTGGACGGGAGAAAAAAAACTGGTTTCAAGAGCAGAGGAGAGGAGGAGGAAGGAAGCTTTTGAACTTTGAAAGGCTTGTGGTTGCTCTGTTTTCCAGAGCCTGCCTTCCTTAGCTCTGCCCACCAGCTGAGCTCTTTTGTCTCTGCCTCATAACTCCCTTTTAGGTGGGACTTGCCCCTTTTGGTGCACTGGTTTCTTCTCCCCACCAGCTTCTACGTTGTCCCACACTGGGGTTTAACGTTCTTTTCCTTCTTTCTGTGGGTCCATTAGAGTCAGATCCCTGTGACTGCCAGATGCAGACTCCAGGGAAGCTTCCAGACGTGAGGCAGAGCCCCCAAATGCTTCTTGGAGGTGCCGTAATTGAGCAGCAGCAGTGTGCTGTTTGTGCAGCAGGTTGGTTACTTGGCTTTTTCTCCCCACTTAGGTGTCATTCTTCCTCCAGGGAGCCCTACAGTTTGCTGGTTGATGTTAGCCATGCAGCACATGGGTGGGAATGGCAGGCATTCCAATGGAGGGAATTCTCTGGGATATTAGCAAAGCACGATTTCATCCACAGAATTTAAGCAAGTGTTCTTGGTTTTAGTCAGAGGCGCTGCTGGCCAAAAGGGCGCGTTGCCTTTGCTTTCCTCACATCCTGGCTCTTTCTCAGTGTTCAGCTTGGCGTACAGGGTGTATGGGCTTGGTGCCTGTTTTGTGTTACTCTTGGATCCTTTCAGCTGTGGGCTATGGACTGCAAGGGGCATTTGTGCTGCTTTGGGTCAGAGGAGAACTTTCTGGGCTTTTCTTTTGTGTTGACTGTGGAGAAGGTTTGGTTGCTATGCATGAATTCACAGACCAACCCAGAGCAGCTGCTATTGTGATGTCAGCAGAGGGCTGCCACGTCACAGCCTTGTCAGCAGGAGGTTTTCCTGGTGCCCGCAAGGCCTCAGCATCCAGAGCAGCCCTTGGCGTGCTCAGTGCAGGAGGATCACCTCGACTGAGCTGTTCTCAGTTTACAGCGGGTGTCCTTCTGTTTCTGTCTTTTCTTGCACAGTCTGTGGACTCGTGCAAGTGTGCTGTTTTTTCCCTTTTTCCTTGCACGGTCTCTGGACTTGTGCAAGTGGGGGTTTTTTTCCATTTTTTTTCCCAGCCTACGGACTCGAGCAGCACTGCTCAAACGATGGAGCGAGTCCGTAGAGCATTCAGCAGCGCCTTTTCATTGGCGGCTTCTCGGAAAGCTTTTCGTCGTTTGACTGGTAAATAGAAGGTTTTTCCTTGGGGCAGCAAGTGGGAACAAAAATGGCATAAAGTTGCCATATGTTTGGTAAAGTTCCTGTCAACAGCTTCAACTTAAATGGGGGGTGTCTCTCGCCCAGCATGGTGTAGGAACTTCCAAAGTGCAGCTGGGAGAGCTTTGCAGGTGTCCTTCAAAAAACTGTGCGCTCCTCTGCAGAACTGAGGAAAAGCATCTTTTTTTCTGCATTTCGTCCTTAAAGGATGTGCCTATCTAACAGGACCCCTTCCGTGTCCTACAAGAGCCATTGGCTTTGCCCTGAGGGGCAAACTGCCGAGCAGTTTGTGTGTGCTCCTGAAGCCCGGAGCTGGGCCTGTGCTGTGTCCCAACAAATCTGCAGGTGCCATAAGGAGTTTGCTGGAAGCTTTTGTTGGGAATTGTGTACAGCAACCCTACAGGACATGCTGCGTGCAATTTACAAAAAGCAAAAGCAAGTCCAGAGAGTCAAGAAAGAGAGGAGAAAAAAGCTGCTTTAGCTGTAGGCTGGACAATGCGCTCCCATGTATTCACTGACCTCTAAGAAACAATTTGCATAGGCACAACCTAGTTTCTAGCTCCTTAGTGGCAAAGCCAAGAAAAGGTAGACACAGCCTCTGTTGCTGCCTGCAGTCCTGCTTGTTGTGCTAAAGAAGTGTTGCTCCTGGAGGGATGTTGTGAAAGGAAAATGCTCTCTGCTTGCTTGGGCTTGTTCTGTGAGATTCCTCAGCACCAACAGTTTTCTAATAGTACCTGTTCATTTTCCCTTGCCCCCGGCAGATCGCCTTAGACGTGGAAGGAATCAAGGGCACGGTTCGGTGAGTGGGACGGGCACCCTTGACATTGCTGGTGTCTGAGGATTGTGCAGCAAACTGTGGGCTTGGCCTGTTGCACTAGAGTGCCAGCCTGGCAGGCCGAACCAAGTCCACGGCAACGTCTGCATGAACACCACCAAAAGGATTCCATCAGTTTCCTCCTTTTCTGCTGAAGAGCTTTACACTAATGAAGGTCAAGCTTTGCAGGCAGGAGGCTGCATGCTGATTGTAGCCAGGCTGAAATATCTCCTTCAGAAGCATGTGCAATCCTGTCTTAACATTAGTCTTATTAGCCCACTTGAATTGAGTTTTAATAACTGAGTATCTCAATTTTATCTAAATTCATGACTTCTGCTCAGGACAGCTGGGGATAGAGCTCAGGAGAAATCAGGTTCCAAATGACAGGTTACTCCCTGTCCCTCACACTGCTACCTGCCTGCAGGGCATAAGATCAGCAGCAGAACCTGCTCTGGCTCCCTCTCTTTCTCCAGAGGCTAAAGGGGAGGCAAAGGACAACAAACCTCCAGGTGTTGTCAGTCCAGGGCCTGAGCATCCTGCACCAATCAGTGGCAGCTTTGGCTGGTTCAGTGCAAAGCTCTGGTGCAGTGCAGGGCTGCAAGTTTCAGCGCAGGCAGCACTTGCTCTTTGTGGCCGACGATGCTGTGGGCTGGAGTCCTGCCATGACCTAGCTCTTCAGCCCAGGCACTGAACACACGTGGGGACTGGCATCTGAACTTTCACATGCAGGCATCATTGTCCTGGCATTCTCACAGGGACTGCGAACTTCCCTTGGTGTCAGATAAGCGGTAGCATGGTGTCCTTTAGTGGTACTGGTATGAAAGTCAGCTCCTCTGTGCACAGAGTCTGTGCAGGCTCCCTGCTGTCAGCAGAGAGAGAAGTCCCATGGCGCAGTTCAGAGCCTTGTGGGGTGTGGAGGAGCCGCTGTTGCCTGCAGGGACCTGCCCCTCTCCACACCCTACCTAGGTAGCTACAGTCACTGCTTGGACTGCACCCTTCACTTTGACCTGAGCCAAGTTTGTTGAGAAGACTCCTGAGAAGCTCTGCATGGCAGAGACAAGGTCTGTCTGTGAAGGGCTGGAATGCAGTTCCTGTTGGCTGCTCTCTAAGGCCTGAAATCCTGAGGGGAAGCCACTTGACCAGAGCTGAGCAGGGAAATGTTCCCTGCTTCTACTCAGACACTTGCAGAACAACTGCAGGCTTAGTTAGGACATAAACACCACATACATACCACATGAACAGCCCCGCACAACAGCTTTTGCCTTCAGGTCAGCCGTGTCTCTGCTTGCTGCGTCTGCCAGCTCTCAGGAGGACTCTTCCCAACTCCTTATTGCTTGTTTGTGCTTTTTCCCTGCCCATTCCTTGCAGGTCTCGCTAGGAGAGGTTCTTGCCACTCAGGACTCATTGGCCCAGGCAGGAAAGGCTGAGCGGCAGGAGAGCACGGATAGAGTGCACGGCGCCCAGGAGTTCAGGTGTGTGTTAAGCTTTCTCGCTTTCTCTGAGCAGGGGTGGGCCTTGCTGGGCTTTAGGAGGCCCAGTGTCAAAGAACAGATTTGGCTTTCTCATCCTTTGTCTTGCTCAGCACTGATGGGGGAAGGCAGCCCAGGGCAGGTCTGGCTGCCCAGCCACCTAGAGCATAGCTGCCTCCTGGGACTCTCTTCTTCAACCTTGACAAAAAGAATTCCAAACTAGACCAGAGTAAAAGCAAGGGAGGTTCAGGTTGGGCTTAAGGACAGCAAAGCATTGAACTGCAAAGGCAATCAGGCAGAAAGAAGGGCCTCAGAGATATCCTGCAGTTTCCACCTCTGGAAATTCAGAAGCCCCAGGTGGATAAAGCCTTGAGCAGCAGCCTGTCCACATGCTGACCCCAAGTGCTTGGAACTGAAGACTGGGCTAGAGGCTTCCTGGAGTCTCTGCCAGCCTAAACCATGCTTTGATAATTGGATTGGAAAATTTTACTCACCTCCTCCCCAAGCTCTAGCTTGCAGACTCGTTCCTTGTTTCACTAGTGAATGCAAGAGGAAGGGGGAGAGTACTCCTCTGGACCTCCCAAGCTCGTCTTACCCAAAGAAAAACTTTTGCAAGTCCGGTATACTCTGTAATCAGAAAGGAGCAGGCAGGAAGCTCTGATGCTGAGAGTACCTGAGCTTTCTGGAAATGTCCTGTGGCTTCTGGAGGCGTGTTTGACTTCCTCAGTGGTGAATCTTTCACCCGCACGAACAAAAAAAGAGAGGTACTGGTCTAGGGAGGGAATTGCAGCATTCTCTTGAGGTGAAAGCAGAGGGCTGTGGGAAGCCCCTGAGACTGCCTTTTGTGGGACATGGTATGTAGTCCTGGTTTTGCAAGAAGACCGTGTTGCCATTAAAGGCTTGTTTGTGTGTCTGCTTGTCGTAGATGGAAGGAGTTGGCTGCATTTGAGAGAAAGCACCACTCCTCCCTAGAGAGGGCGTCTGCAGTGGCGGCACAGACAGAGGAGGTATGGCAGCCTCAGAAGGATCTGTTGAAGGAAGAGTTTCCTCTAGCAGTGCCAAAGGTATGCTCACCTTGTTCCTAGGCAGCACTTGTGGGAGAGGGATTTGTCCTAGCAAGACCCCCCCAAATGCTGCTTCTGGCAGCAAGCTAAGACCAAGACTCTGCTGCTGTTGTTGTTGTGATTCGTCTTGGAAAATGGTGCCTCCCCCCTTCCCGGTGTGCCGCCGACAGCGGCCAGCCCGCAGGGGTCTGGAGAAGCTGCTCCAGGAATTCTCTCGCCAAGGGCACACACTGTCCCAGGTGTGCAGAGAGAAGGCGGTGCTGGCGCAAGAGAACGCTGCCCTGGAAGCCCGACTTGAAGCCACGGAGCGGGACCTACGAGGCCTTTCAGAGCAGCTGGCAGAGGCCAGGTAAAGACAGGGAGGAGATCCTGGGCGTGACATTATTGAAGGTCTGGAATTACAAAGGTGCTGCGTATCTTGTCAGGATTTACTTCCTGCTCTGTGCTCCCAAGATGTTTCTCGGACTGAGAAGAAAAGAGACACGAGTCAAAAGAAAAGGATCCTCTGGCCTGAATATTTTTTTTCTGCCAGCTCAAGCTCTCAAAGCTCTTTTTAGGCACATGCTTGGGACCCTTTGCACATTCCTTTGATAAGCGCAAAGCAAGCCAACTTAGCACTGAATTGAGTACCAGGGAAAGCGGGCAGATGTTTGCTGAAACTAGAAGTTTCCCTCTGGTTTTGCTTTCTCCTTGGGTGCATCTGACCATCAATCTTTCCTTGCCAAGTAGCTGGACATGGGATTTTCAAAATTCAAGGCTCTTCCATGTGAACTTTGTGAGTAGCTCGCTGATGCTTCAGATGAAGCTGGAGGGTCATGCTGAAAACCTTGAGACCCTTCAGAGCTCACTCTTGTGAAGTATGGTGCAGGACCTAGATCTGCTTAGAAACAGCAGCAGCAGCAGAAGGGAAAAGTCTTGTGACTTCTTGACAGTGTCTGGGGATTCTTGCTCTGCACTGATTCTTGCCCACTGTCCACCCACCTCTGTAACCAGTCAAGGTCCCTTTGGCTGTTGCTTCTTCCTTTTTAAAGAGTGCCAAGATATTTGGGCACTGCTTGTTTAGTTAGTCAAAAATAAAGGGAGTGGTCTTGTTCATCAAATTCCAGTCATTGGAATGGCAGGAAATGGTCCATCACCCTGAGACAGTTCTTCAGATAAAAACCTACTTCTGCTCTCCTACTCATGGTGTTGGAAGCTGGAGGTTTCACTGTATCGTTTGGTGAATGCTTTTAGTCCCTTTTACTCAGAGAGTGCCTGGCGAACAAAGAAACGATACGTACACTAGGAATGGCATGAAACATGGACGAGTCAGCCAGGAGAGCCCTGTTCTGTCCCCTGCAGAGTGACTTGGGAGTGCTGATGAGCTCAGGGCAGTGAGCAGAGGCTGGGCTTTTGCTCCTTTGCAGATACTTGGTGGGCGCACGCGTGTGTGATAGGTCGGGCAACAGCAATTTGAGCTCTGGCTGCTGAGATCAAACTCAGCTGGGCTAGGCCATGAGGAAAGGCTGCCCAGTCACCTGGAGGACCTTGCTTTGCTATGTAAAGTGAGAAAATAGTCCTGCTCTATCTGAGTTTCCATGCAAGCCATTTTCCACACTAAGGTTTTGGGATCTTAAGGTAATTCTTACTGGAGAAACTGCCCCTGTGTGCCAGGAACAATTGCTCTTCATGTTCACAACTTGCAGGTCAGAGAAGGAGAGCCTGCAAAGCAGCCTGCTGGAGGCTCAGCAGCACATATCGGAGCTGGAGATCGCCAGGAGCCGTGTGCAAGCCCAAGTGCGCGCAGCCACGCAGGCCAAGGAGGCGATACTCGGTGAGAGCCTCGTGCGCTTGGTTTCTGCTGGTGGCCCTGCCCTGTGCAGTTGCTCCCAAGCCAGCTCGGTCCGCAGGGCTTCTGAGGAGTGAAGCAGCTGAGGGCCGGTCCCTCCTTGCCTGAAACTGAAAGGGCTTAAGGTCAGCAGATCCCTTGGCTTGGATAGTCTCTGATTCTGGCCGTGTGTCATGTTTGCAGAGGATGTGAGGGGCCTTCGTCGTGAGCTGCTAGCTGTAAGAACCCTCAGCCAGCAGCAATGTGAAGACATGGCTCAACAGCTCCGCTGGGCAGAGGAGCAGTGCAGGAAGGCTCTGAGACTCTGGCAATCTGCTCAGGAAGTGGAAAAAAGGCAGCTTGTGCAAAACCTGGTAAGAAGCAATACACAGCTAAAGATTTCAGGCAAGTTTGTAAGGCTGGCTTAGCAGCAGAGCGGCCTGAGTATGTGACATGGCCTCAAGCATCAGCTGTGGGCTACGCTTTGCTGAGCCAGGCAGCAGGGGGCTTCAAGGGCTCATACTCGACAGCCTGGGAAGATCCAGAGGCCAATGCTGGGACAGTATATGCAGACACAGGTTCAGATGGGCATAAGCCAAGTTCCCCAGGAGACTGGGTGGTCACCACCCAAAGCATGGCAGCAAAGGGGCAGGATCTTCCCACAGCTTCGTGCCATGCAGCAGACGGCTGCTGACCTTGCTTCCAACTGCAGTCCCAGCAAGTGGATTCCTTGCTTTCTGTCCTTCCATGGTGGAAAGAGGCCTTCCCTTTGAGCTTGAAGCAGATGCAACAGGCCCCATGGTTCTGGTATTTCAGCTGGTGGCCTGTCTTGTGACTGGGTCATCGAGGTGCTGGCCATGTCCTAGTCCTGCAGTCCATCTGCAGCTCTTCCTTGATCAAAGGGCAGGGGCACTTGGAGAACAGAGCCTCTGAGAAGAGGCAGAAATCCTGAGGAGAGTGGGGCCAGAGAACAGGGAGCCATCAGAGCAGGGGAGGAAGGTGGCATTTCCTTCCTGCCACCTGCTGACACTCCCGCTAACTTTTGGGTTAGAACAGCATTGCTGGAGGGCAAGGGGGGGTAAGGACTACTTGCAGGCACTGGAAGCACAGAGCCTGGCAGGCTCCAGCGCTGAGCCCCAGGAAGAACAGCTAGCATGGAAGGGTTAGAGCTGGCTGGAGAAGCAGAAGGAAGTGGCGGAATAGAAGTGCTTTTGAGCCTGGGAAAGAGGGAATCTGAGCGTGATGGCAGGTGCCAGTAAGATTTCTCTTGACCAAATATCAAGGACAAGCTGCAGGCAGAACTGCAGGAAGCTCAGAGGAAGATGAAGGCAATGGAGAAGAGCCATCAAGAAAACATGGAGAGGATGCGCAAGGTCCTGCTGCAGTACAAGCTGGCTGAACTAAAGCAGGTGAGTGAAAGAGCAGGAGCCACTGCAGTCACACAACGAGTGGTCTCTGCCCTTGTTGCCTTTGCCCTGCAGAGCAGCAGGTGGATGGGGGCGATGTGTCTGAGTGCCACGCTCTGAGGTCTCCATGGCAGCTGGTCAGAAGGACACTTACTGGGCCACTGAATCTCAGCTGCTGCCCTGGGCAGCAGGGCTTGTGCTTTGGCCTCTGGGCCAGCAATCCTGTGAATGTATTTCTGCTGGCCTCTTAGAGCTCACTTTGTTTTTGAGGGGTTTGTTCAGGTCAGCATGGAGACCCACACAGATTCTGAAGCACTTGTCCCTGTCCATGGTGAATGCAGTCCTCAGAAAGGGGTGAAATGTGCAGTTGTTCTTTCCCTTTCCCAGTCTCTACTATGGCTGGCTGTGACAAGCTCTAGTCTCTGACTGCTGTTTGGGTTGGACTTGAGGAGGAAGACTTGACAGCTCAGCTTGCAGCCTAACACCAGTGTTGTTCCTCAGGGCTTGACTTTGAAATGCTGTGTCTGAGGCATCTCTGCCAGGCACCTCTCTGACACAACCAAATTTCTTGTCCCAGATGGAAGCAGGATGTGCCATCAAAGCTGCCGCCGCAGCCGCATCCTCGGAAGCAGCCTCCTCTCCGCAGCCTGAAAACCGGAGCATGAGCAGTTCGCCCCGCTGGAGCCAGGAGAGAGAGAAGCAGTTCCTGAAGCTGCTGAGTACGTCCTGGGGATTTCTTGTGCGATCGAGCAGTGTATTATAGTGTGTGTGCCTCAGCATGAGCTGTAGCACATGTTCCTCCCCACTCTGGTGTCAGACAGACCTTTTGGACTCCCTACAGAAGCCAGGGTTGTGCTTGGGGGCAGCAAGGGAGCACTTTGGGGCATTTCTTTTGCCTTTGAGGCAAAAGCTGGGAGTGGGTGGGCTTTGCCTGAGCTTCCCTGTGCAGTAAAGACAAAAGCAGGGATTGTGTCCAGAACAGCAGTAGGCTCTGATCTAGCCAATGACTCAGGGAAGGTGTATGTGCTAGTGTGGCCAAAGTGATCGGAAGAAATGGTTTCCTAGACTCCCTTTAGACTCCTGACTTAGGACTCTTGACTCATTGGAGTAAAATTACTTCAGAGACATTGATTGGCTCTGTGGCTGGTTTCATAATGGTGTTGTTTTTATGACTGTCAGTATTTCTACTATTCTTTCTACAGTGTGGTTGGATAAGAATTCGACATTTTGGTTAGCCTGAACTCCTTGAAGAGAACATCAGGCGATAGAACTAAGAAGTGAGGAAGAGATCTTTTTCAGTAGCCCCTACATGTTAAAAAGTTACATTCTTAGAACAATCCCAATTTATCAGAGAGAAAGAGTTGTTTTCAAAGTGCCCCAAAAGAGGAAAAGCACATTTGTTACAATCCCTGTTGGATATTTTAATTGGGTGCTTAGGAAGATGCATTAGAGAGACACATCTGTGTGGCATGGTCAGATAAAAGCGCTCTGCAGGCAATCCTCAGAAGGAAGCCTGCAGCCTCTCTGCTGCATGTTCCTCCAGTACCAGGCACTTTGTCACTGCTTGTGCCCAGCTGGTAAATATTCTTGGAATACTGAGCATTGGCCTCAATCCCTGCATAGATTCCTGTACTCAAGGACAGCGTACCAACCAAGGCCTTAATGACTCTGCAGTAGAACTGAGTTGCTTCTTACAGCTAGGAAGAGCTGGCAGTGCAGTGCTGTCAGAGAATATGGGGTCAGGTTTTTCAGAACAGGGCCCAGTTGACTCAGGGTCTGCCATCAGCTGTTGGGACAAAAGGTGGATTGATCGACTCCTCCGTGGGTCTGAATTCAAAGACAATCATGTTCTGTCTTGAGTGGGGTCTACTGTAGCAGCGAGGGGGTTTAGATGGTGATTGCTGCTACCTATTTCCCTAAAGGCATTTCCTGTGGAAAAGCCACTTGGGTAAGCATTCAGGAAGGCAGTCAAGTCCACACACACCACACTCACCACGGCAAGCTCAGTGCACCGTGGCCGAGAGGCCTTTTAGAAGGTCAGTTCCAGCAAGGTTTATTTGAGCACGCCAAAGGGGAACTAGAGCCAAAAGATGAGCCATGTCCTCTGCACAATGTTTAAGTAAGGGCTGGTGCAGTGGCGGTACCAAAGGGCAGGGCAAAGTGAGCTGGCTCTCAGGGAGGAAAGGGGCCACACAACCCATGAGGAAACAGGGAAAGGAGAAAGCTGGGAAAGTTGGGACATTCCCCTCAAGGCAGCCCTTCAAAGGAGTATGGGAGAATCAGACTCTGTGCAGGCCAGAGCTGCCTGTCTTGCTGGGGCTGCTGTTGCTGCTGTTCTCGTTGATGGTATTGTTAGCCAAGCGACCATAAATTGCTCAGAGCCCCAGAGAGTGGAGCTGAGTTTCAGATCTCCTGGAAGTCAGGATGTCTGTTTTGAAGTTTGCTTCTTGCATTTTGTTTCTTTCAGGGCATGTGGTGAGTGTGGGAGATCCGGAGAAGAAGTACGCCAGGTGGAAACGTATTGGCAGTGGGTGAGTGCAGGCACGCTGACTTCTGCAGAACCGCAGGCCAGGAATTTTGGTGGTGCCACATCACATGTAAAGTTAGGCAAGCTGCAAGCATCTTCAGACCCTGGCTCCAGATTGTCCCTGTCTCTGTACTGTGGCAGTACAAGGCATCATCTAAGATAACTGAATGCTGACAATGTCTTGGCTGCCTGAAGGAGCAGGATGTGGATGCTCTCCTATCCCTCCAAGATGTGGCACCAGGTTCCCTGAAGACTTGCGTTTGTATGATTCAAAGTAATATGACCAGACTCATGAAGGAACAAAAACCTGAGAGAGCAGCTTCCCACCTGAGAGCTGTCAGATAACAGCTCTCAGTAGAATTTCTTAGCTGTATTGTGCTGGAAACCATATTCGGTGGCCAGGAAAATAAGAAAGGCTGTGTGGCATTGCCTGAGTTTGGCAGGTAGGATCAAAAGAGAGCGGTGAGAAGGCCCAGCAGGACTGTGTGTCTCATTGCCTGGAAAGGCACGCCACAGGCACAGACACAAGAAGGAAAAGGCAAAGAACAGCCCCACACGCATCATCTAGTGTGTACATTTGAGATTTGTAGCAACCCTTTTTCTTCCTGTTGGACCCAGCTTTTCTCTTGGACGCTCTGCAGGGCAGAGGGCTGCTGGGCTGCTGGGCCATTGGCTGAAGAGCAGACAAACCCCGGTGTTTTAGAGGCACTGCAGGCAGCAGAGAGCTCCTGCCTGGGCTGCCTTTTGCTTCTCAGCACTGAACAACTTCTCTGTTCTTGTCACTGCTCTGTTTCTAGGGGTTTTGGCACTGTTTATAAGGCCGTCAACGCTGCCACAGGACAAGCGGTAAGTGCCCATGCAGATTTTGCAGCTCTTGAGTGCTTTCCCTTGGCATGTGATCTGTGGCCAGAGCTTTGGGCCGCCTGTCTTTGCTGCAAAGGCTGTCCCGCAGGAGCAGCCTGTCTAGAGGCTGGCTGCAAAATGCATCTTGGACAGACTTTGTCCTTCTTGCCTACCTGAATGGATGCCAGGATAGCAGTGGTGTCCTTCAGAGAAGGACATCCTTGAATGGATGCCAGGATAGCAGTGGTGTCCTTCAGAGAAGGACACCCTTGGACTTACTGCATAAATATGCATAGATTAGATGATGGCAAGAGCTGTCATTCCAGCCAATTCCTTTTAAGCCCAGGTTCAGACACAGATAGTATTTCCCATTGTTTTCCATCACGTGGTTCAGTTTGAAAATATAACGCAAGACCTAAAGAAGGAGAGATCTTGTGTGGAACACCGTTTTGCCTTTTACTCCTAGGGAACCTAGTTCACATACACAGACACCCACACAAACACAAACACGCACAGATAAATGAGAAGAAGTAGATCAAGAGCCTTAAGTGATACAACCTTGTGTTGATCCTGTGTTGGTGACATTTCACTATGGAAATGCTGTTTGTACTGAAAGGACATGGAAGTGTTTTAGAGAATCACGCTGTTCTTTGAGGCTAAAAGTTCAGAGTTCAGAATTCTGGATTTTGGCTCTCAGCAAATACATTCCATCTTCCTTACTAGTAAGGCATTAGATAAGGTAGTTCCTTCTCCACCAGTGGTGCTGAGATCAGGTACTTCCCTTGGAGGGAGGTCCACGAGGTGTATGAAAGCCCTAAGCCCTATACTTAAAAGCTGGGACGCATCCATAGTGTACCATAGAGAGGGTTATTCATTGCTAAACACATGAAATAATTTCAAGTCTAAACCATGGTCACGATTGTCCTTCACAGTTACAAAACCCAAAAGGCAGAAGTAAGGATGTGCTAAGATTGTATCTTTACTTTGGGTCGCTTTGGAGTTCTGTTTTGGACAGCATTTCCCCGTCATGTTTGTGCGTGTTTATTTGGCACACAATCGAAAGGGCAGCTGTCGCTGAAACGCTGCTCAAAGCCCCTAGAAATGCTACCATATCTTCAGTGGTTTCAATTTGTCTTCACAGGACCAAAATTACTTTTGGCTTGCAAGACGTGTGCAAATGATAACAGTGGTGCTAAACAAAGTCTATTTGAGAAGTCTGGGGGTGCAGAGAGTGCTGTTAGCGCTTTGTGGTTTGTGGTTTAGAGTCCCTTTTGACTGAGGTGACAAGGCATCCAGGCCTGTGAGTGCACAGAGAATGAGGCTCTGGTGATGTCTGTCCCTAACAGCTTCAATGTCACTATAGGTGGCTGTAAAGCAACTTAATCTCCAGCACCAGGGCTGTGAGGAAGTGTTAAAGGAAATCCTGGTCATGCGTGAAAATAAGAACCCCAATATTGTCACCTACTTTGAAAGGTAAGTAGTTCTGGCAGAAAATGGATCTTTCAATGAACATCAATCCACACCTGTACGAGGCATAGGAGGAGATTGCATTTTGTTACCAGGAATGGTTCCTGGCATAAACAGCTTGAAGATTGCTCTCAGAAACCTGGCTCTCTTACTAAGGCAGCAGCCTGTATGTTCACTGGCTGCATGTTGTTTTGCTCTTTTGGGACGTGATTATTTTTCCAAGTGTCGGAGGAGAAGTGCTGAGAAAGCATCCCAGAGATGATTTCCCTTGTGCTGTTCCCACTATTTTCCATTGCCTTGCATGCCAAAAGGCTTGGCTAGGAGGCACATCATTTGCCAGGTTGCCAATTGTTTTTCCTGTCTGTGACTATTCTTTCTGCAAGGTTTTCCAAAGGGTGATGGCACTGCTGCACACCTTCCTGCCCTGAGTAAAAGGTGTGAAATCTGTGTCTCCTTGCTGCTGGAGTTCTTGGTGCAATTTGTGTATGAAGATGATGAAGCAGCTGCTGGGATGTGTCCGCTTCCAGATTTATCTTTGCCCTCACAAAACTGCCTTTTTCCCCTGCCTGCCACCTAAGCCGTCTCCTTTTCCGTGGATTTGCCTTCCTCATTTAGGCGGCAGAGTTGGCAGACACTGGGTAGCCTGGCTGGAGTGTGTCTTCCTTTGATTCTGTCTTCATTTAGCAGTGACCTGGAAACAAAACTCAGCTGTAGTCTTTCTTCCATACGGCAATTTAGCTGTGCCCATTCAGCTCCACGCTGTTGCTTTCATCTTGCAGCTTCCTTGTCAATGAGGCTGTCCTGCTGGTGTTGGAATATATGGATGGAGGCTCCTTAGCTGATGTGGTCTGCATGAGAAGGATGGCTGCAGGACACATAGCAACAGTGTGTCGGGAGGTAAGGGGTCCCCTTTGTGCTTGGGATGGCTTGGATGGGCTCGTCCTTGGAAAGCGCGGCTAAGGCAGAGATTCCATGTTCAGAGCTTTCTTTCTGGGTTGCTCTTATGCTTCAGAGAAGAAGGAGCATCTGCACAGAACCGCCTACCAGTGTCCCTGCCCTTACTGTAGGCTGTTCTTTACTCTTATCTACCGTTGTTGAACTCCCTGTCTCTTTTTCATTGTTATTTTCTGTTCTGCCCTGTGCCTCTCCAAGCCTTTACCCAGAACCTTTCTGTATTGCCTCCTTGGCCTGTAAGCACAAAGGCGCTGGTGTGCGAGTTTAAAACAAGTGGCAAAGCCAAAGAGAGACTCATCTGTCACAGGTCTCCAGTTCAAAGGATGGCATGGCAGCCACCTTGGTGCTTTCTGCTGAACTTTGACAAATGAGCTACTTCCAAGTCTTTTCTTAAGGCCGCCATGTAACCCCTGTCCTCCAGTCTCTCGCCCAACAGTGATCCCCTTGGTACCCAAGGCAGGGACTTTTTCTCTTTTGGCAAAGCCTTGATTGTCCTCCGGAGGGGGAGAGTGCATCCGCTGCAGCAGCGGTCATCTTACTGGCTTTGCAGGGCACAGTCTCGAGCAGAGACTGATGTTTCCCCCTCAAAATCTTACATGCCGCCTTTGGGAAGATCCTGCTCTCCTAGTGTTGCAGCAGCAAGCTCTTCCTCTTGCCAGCACTCACTGCTCCTTTGAGATCTGGGAATCTTCAGGAGCAGCCTCCTTTTGCGAGTGATGTGATCAGATCAGGGTAACTTTTGGCCTCCCGTTTCTTTTTTCTCTCGTAGTGCCTGCAAGGCCTGGCTTTCCTTCATGCCAACCAGGTGATCCACAGAGACATCAAAAGTGACAACATCCTTCTGGGCCGGGATGGCTCCGTCAAGTTGGGTGGGTATTCCCAGTCAGGCACAGCGCTCCGGGGAGGCGGTGTGGGGCTGCTTGGGAGTGGCTGCCGGGTGCCAGCAGTTGGCGCTGGTGAGAGGGCAGGGAGCACTCTGCAAGGCCAGGGTGCAGCTGTAAGGTGCTGAGTGGTCTAGAGAAAAACAAGGTGTCAAGAGTAACTTTGGTTTGTGTGTGTTCCTTCCAAAGGGAGGCAGTTAAAATGTAAAAATTCAGTGCAATGAGGATAAGCCACTGTGGAAATCATGGACGGGTTCTTAAGTGGACAATTGCCCATGTCCTTGGCCGCAGCCCTGAGGAAGGAGAGCCCAGCTGCTTTTCCAGCTTCATTCAGCACTGCATTCTGAGACTGAGAGTGAGGAACTCTTTTCCCTGATTTCCTACTTGAAGCAGTATTTGTTTTTCTCCTCAGCTGATTTTGGCCTCTGTGCTCTGCTCAGCCCTGAGCAGAGGAAACGGAGGTCGATGGTCGGGACCCCCTGCTGGATGGCACCCGAGGTAGTGAGAGGAGAGCCATACGGCCCCAAAGTGGACACCTGGTCCCTTGGCATCGTGGGAATAGAAATGGCCAAAGGAGAGGCTCCTTATATTCGGGAAACCAGTGACAGGGTAAGGTGCAAAGAGGCTCAGATAGCTGTGCCCGTCTGGTCCCTGTCCATTAGACAAAATCCCATTCGCACAGCTTGAAGTGGCTTCCACCAGGGCCCAATTCTAAAACTGCCCCTGGGGCTCACATCAGCTTTGGAGGCAAGACGTGGTGCAGCATGGAATAGCTGGGGCTGCACTGGGACCTTTCTTCCTTTGGGAGAGAAGGCTCATCTCTAACCGTCTGCTAAGGCAAGAACTTGCCACTGCCGACTGGAGCTGAAAAGATGGGGTCGAGGTGAGCCCTGAAGGATATGGAAGAATCACGTAGAGTCTCATGTTTCCTTTTGCTTCAGGCTAACTACCTGATAGCCAAGCGAGGGGTGCCAAATCTGCACAATCTCAGGCTACCCCCTGGCTTGTGTGAATTTCTGGGCTGCTGCCTGCAGATGGATGTGGACAGGCGAGGCTCTGCCAAGGAACTTCTGCAGGTACAAGGCAAAGGGGCTGCAGGACAAACAGCTGTTCCTCTTTGCTCCTTGGCCACACTCCAGGGAATCAGATGGGCCCCCCACGTAGTAACCTCCACTCTGGGTGCTTTTCAAATGGAAACCAAGTAGGATCCAAGAGTGCTTGAGGTTAGAAGGGACCAGGGAAGGTCACCTACTCCAAAACTCCAGCCACCAGCAAGGACATCTCCAAGTAAATCAGGTTGCTCAGTGTCCCATCCAAGCGGATCTTGAATGTTGCCGGGCTTGGGGCTTCTCCCGGCTCTCTGGGCAGCCTGTGCCAGTATTCTAGCACTCTCCTGCTATACAGTTTCTTCCTTGGAGCCAATCACAAATGAGGGGTTTTTAGGTTAAAAGCATTGCCTCTTATCCTCTTGCAATTGGCCCTGCTACAAGATATGTCCCCATCTTTCTTAGAAGCCTCTACCACTATTGAAAGGTCTCCTTGGAGCTTGCTCTTCTCCAGGCTAAACAAGCCCAACTCTCACAGCTGTTCCTCAGAGGAGAACTCCCACCTTCTGGTCATTTCTGTGGCCCTCTTTTGCTCTCGGCTGCTGCATTCAGGTTTACCTGGTAGCAAAGGAACCGAAGTATTGCAATGCCAGGGACAGGGGGCTTGAGGAACACAATGAAAGCAATCCCTGCCAAGTGGTTTTAGACTGATCTGTAAAAAGGCAGGGGCTTTGCAGGGGCTCACTGGGGGCATCCGAGGGCACCCAGCTTGTCCCTCCCAGCCCACTCTTAGAGGTTTCTGCCAGCCAAACGGGGACAGCTGTGCAGGATTTGTGCCAGCCCCATGTGCTGCCTGGCCCGGTCAAGACGATGAGAACGGCTGTGGCTTTGCTGCCAGGTTTTGTGGCAGACAAGGAGCTGGTGACCGGGCCGCTTCCTTGCCTGTGCCTGCTGTGAAGGAAGATGCCAGCCGGCACAGGAGGGAGGGGCATGCCGAGGCAGACACCGCTCTTCCTGCAAGCCAGAGCTGAGCACATCTGCGCCCTGCTGCTTGTGTCCTTGCTCCTGGCTTGCTCCTGAAAACCTGCATGTCCAGCATCCTGAGAACAACATGTGGGATCAATACTTTTCAGAGCTCTTGGGAGTCTCTTGAGGAATGCTGTATGCCCCACATCTCCCTTGGACACCCATATAGCCCATATCTTAAAAAGCAAAGAGGAGTATAAGAATAAGTCTGTTGACTTTCCTGAAAGGAACAAAACCTTTGGAAAGCAAGCAGCAATCCCACAGTGATATCAGGACTAAAATCCCAGCAAGTGATGACACCTTGGGGAATGGACTAGTGCACTTCAGGGCCATGTTTCCTGCTATAGCAGCATCCTGGACATGAAGGCAGATAAGCTGATGGTGCCCTCAGTCCGATGTCTGTGTATTTCTGGGCACTAGAAAAGGAACCCAGCTTGACCCTGTTAGGAGCTCAGATTTGAAAAGAATGGTTGCTTTTTTCTTTGTCTCTTTTAATTTGGGTTGTTTTGTTTCTTTTTCCCTTTGGGCAGCATCCATTTCTCCAATCAGCGGAGCCTCTCTTAAGCCTCTTCTGACAGGCTGATTGCTGTCATCCCTGCAGCAAGGTAATGCAGGAAGCAAAGGTGATGACAAGGCCACTTCAGCACTTGGAGAACAGAGCCTCTGAGAGCAGGTAGAAATCCTGAGGAGAGAGGGGCCAGGAAACAGGCAGCCATCAGAGCAGGAAAGCAAGGTGGCATCTCCTTTTCCCCCACCTGCTGATCCTCCATCTGAATTTCTGCTTAGGACAGCATTGCTGGAGGGCACAAAGTCACTCATGATGTGCACTTTTCAGGTGGGTGGTGTGAGGCATGAAGCTTCCACTGATTTTTTGGGGCAGCCTGGCTGGAACTTCATGTGGAAGTGTCTACCTCCCCTCACTAGGAGCCGGAAGGGCAGCGTTTGGAGGCACAGCAGCTGCTGGCACAAGGGGCAAACTTCCTTGCAGAGGTACAGAAGGAGCAGGAGAAAAGGCTGCTTGAGATGAAGCAGGAAGTTGCCAGCATGCAAGCTGAACAAGAAGAGGTACGAAGCAGAGCCAGTCAAAAGGCAAAGGGTGAGAAAAGAGAGCTTGTGTGTTGTTTTGGACTCCTCTACCCTCCTTATGGGCACTGTTTCTCTGGACACTGTCTGTCAGGGTGGCACTGTCTCTTAACTGGCCCTTGGGAAACAGTTCTGGAGAGACCTTGGTGCCAGGAGGGAAAGCACCGGTCACAGGTGAGAGGCTACCAGACCACAGGTTTAAGGAAAGTAGGGATGGTGTTTCAGGCCCAAATGGAATGGGAAAGCCAGAGCTATGTCTCAGAAGGGGGGAGGTCCCACAGGAAGCCCCCTGCAGAGGTAGGCTAGAGCTGTGGGAGCGGGCTGGCTGTCAGGCTGCTGAGGAGGTGCCTGAAGCTGCTGAGTACGTCCTGTGCATTCTTTGTCTGATTGAGTAGTGCATGGTGTGTGTGCCTCAGCATGAGCTGTAGCACATGTATCTCCTCTCTTTGGTGTAGGGAGAGACATTTTGGACTCCCTTTAGAAGCCATTGTGGTGCTTGGATGCAGGCAGGGAGCACTTGGGGCGTTCCTTTTGCCTTTGAGGAAAAAGCTGGGAATGGGTGGGCTTTGCCTGAGCTTCCTGTGCAGTAAAGACATAAGCAGAGACTGTTGTGCGAGCAGCAGAAGGCTGCGGCCTAGCCAATGACTCAGTGATGGTGTGTGTGCTAGTCTGGGCAAACTGATGAGAACAGTTGGCTTCCTGGATTCCCTTCAGACTCCTGACTTGTCAGCAGTCATTGGAGTCAAATACTTCAGAGAAATGGATTGGCTGTGGTGCTGGTTTAATCCTGGTGTTGTTTACTAAGACTGTTTGTTCTTCTCTTGTTCCTTCTCCAGACCACATGGGCCCCTCGCCATCTAAATCCCCACTCTAAGGGCTTTTCAAACAAAAACAAAGAAACGTGCAGCAAAGCAATCGAGGAAGCGGAAGCGATGACAAGGACCTCTTCAGGATTGCTTTCTGCAATGGCAGCTTGGATCTGGACTCACAATAATAATCCTATACACACTCAAGCCTGTTGGAAGATTCCCTTCCTTGTCAGCCAGGGCATAAGGCTCTACATTCCCTTGAGAACTGGCCATTCTTTCTTAAAAATGGAAAGTCCCCCCAAATGGCATCCTTGTGTGGCTTGGAATTGGGCACGATCTCCATCCCTTATCAGCTCCAACATATACTGCCTTTGGAATGCTGCTCATTGGCCAGTTTTTGCCCAGTCATGGACTTCTGGATGAGGAAGAAAGTGCAATTGCATTTCCGTTGAAAACCCAGTGAAGAGCAGGGCAGCCTGAGGAGACAGTCTGAAAGTTCCCCTCATTTGCCTCACGACCATCTCAAGGACAGGCATCGGGACCCTGAGGAGCCTGATGGAAATTCTGGTCTGCTGGTTGTGGATGAATGCCAAACATCCTGAGGCTCCCAAGCAGAGCTCTGACCTGCCAAGAGATTGTTCGCAGCTGTGTCTACTGTGACTGCTCCTAGCAGGGCCTGCCAGGGGGAGAGGCACCCCATATGCTTGAACCTGCTTAGCTACAATAGCCCAGGAATCTTCCCACCTCTTGGCGTGGTTGGACTTTTCTGGGGTCACCTTTGGTGGTCCAAAGAAGACCCTCATCTGCTTTTCAGCCACCGTGGCGGACCAACTGAGATGGAAGAAGCCTCTCTCTCAAGGACTGAGACATGAGAGCCCTATACGGAGAAGCTCCCCCCTCCCAAGGACTGAGACTGAAACCCCTAACACGGGGCAGGTGTGTGGGGGAGCCGACCAGACCAAAGGGACATATTTGCCTGCAAGTGTGGCCATTGGAGCAAGAAGACGATGGTCCTTGCCTACTGCTTAGAACATGGACTACCTTTTACATCTATTCTTAATTGTTTCTTTTTCCCCCTCAACGATTTCAATAGACTTACTTCAAGATCAGTTTGCCTCCCTCAGCAATATATATATCATAGAACCTTGAGTTAACCTTTGAGATCTCCCCTGGGGAAGGGGCTATAAGCAGGCCTGTTAGCTAAAGGTGTGAGAAGAAAGCTGAGAAGCAAGAAGAAACTGGCAAGGAGCTCTCTCCAAGGCTGTAAGCAAGGAGACCAGGAGAAGTGAGGAATGGAAGAAAGATAGGAAGAGAACTCTGCAGCTGGACAAAGTATTTTTAGAAAGTTAGTTGAAGTCATTGTAATTTTTAAAGAACAGTGTTATGTTGATTTATTGTGGCCAATAGTTAGGGTAAAAGAAGTCTTAAGAGTTAGAAAGTGTATAAAAGGTCAGCCATGTTCGATAAGAAAGAGTTGTCATCTGAGACTGCTTGTGGTCTCTTCTTTGCGTGGGGACTGCCTCGACAGAGACACTCACCAAAGTGACTGGGCGAACTCCTTCAGCTGGACTACGAGGACTTTGTCTTTCTATGTTTGCTAGCTATAACCCCTCTCTGTTTCTCTCTCCCCATTTCTCTCTTTCCTCTCCCTACATCCGTCTATCACATTTGCTGTGCTCATTCAATAAAGGTGCATTTCTTTTGAGTAATACTGAAATCCCCAGTGTGTTGTGTTTTGCACTCTGAGATCAGTAAAACGAACCATCATGACTCCCCTCTCGTATGAATGGATCTTGCCACAGCCAAAACATCCTGTGTAGATGCAGGCTTTCAGCTGTGCTCATCGATGCTTTTGGTTCCTGCTCTATGTAGCTGGAACATCTCCACAGTGACATCTCCTGCCTCCCACGTGGCCATGGCTAATAGGTACGAGGCTCTGCAAGTGCAACAAAGAAGGTGGGCATGTCTGCTGGCAGTACAGGAGAGCAAAGAGGAAAGCGCCTGGCAGGATCCTGGCCAGCAAGGCAAAGCACCTGATGTACCTGCTCTTTGTCATCAGATAAGGACTGGTGGGTGATGCAATGCTTGGGGTTGTCTGGGGCCCATCAGTCATGAAAAGTCTCTGTGCTTGAGTGGCTTTGTCCCTCTTCCTGTGCCTTGTGTTGCCCCTGTGCTCCGCCGTATTTGCCCAGGGCTGTGTAGCTGTGTGACACAGCTAAAGTGCAGGAGAGCTTCATTCGTCTGCCCTTTGAGGTACCTGCTCACAGCAGCCTTTTCAATCTGCAAGCTCCGTCTGGAGAGTAAATTCCCTCCGTGTTTGGTCCCGGAGGCCAGGGCCTGTCATCTGCAGTCCCAGGTGGCACTGAGGGCTGCCCAGTGCCTCAGGCTGGTGTGACCCCAGCACAAACAAGAGGAGACCGTGGCAGGTGCTTGTTTCCAAAGTCACATTCTTCAGGGGCAATGGGCCGTGTGTGTCCTTTGTCCTGGCCAGCCCCAGACCTGGGGATCCGATGCAGGCACTGCTGCTGCCGCTGAAGTCAGCAAGGATTTGGTGGTTGGTTTCCATCCCAGCAGCAGAACTGGTCACTTATGAAGCCGGGTGCTGATGGTGCCCTGAAGATCACTGGGCTGCACAGCTGTGAGGGAACTGTCCCTTGTTGTTATTCTCCATCAGGGAAAGTTGTGCCGGCCAGGTTTGAGTCAACAGAGCAAGCAGGGACTGAGCGAGTCTCTTCTATCTGTGTCTGCTGAGAGCGGTGACCTTTGAGATTAAGTGCACAAAGTCAGTTGCTTGTGGTCCCTCTGTGAATCTCCCTTTTTGGTAATGCTGCTTGTTTAGTAAATCTGCCTGTAGCACAGCAGCAGGGGAAAAAAGCCTCTGCACTCTGCAGATGTGATAGGCTGCCATTGATCCACAGAAAATCTGCATTTTGTCTTTATGAGAAACAGAAGAACTGGTTTAGCAGCGAGAGAAGGTGGAATGATTCTTCTGATCTTTCGTACAGTCTCGTATAGCAGATCTCTGTGGGTCAAAGCTGTGCCCCTGACTGGCAGCAAAGGGGGCAACCCCCGGCACCATAACCAGGTGGGGCCATGAGATGCAGGGACTGACCGGGAGCCTGGCCCTGGGTGGGCTCACCTGCAAAGTTTGGGCAGGCTGTGTCTTGGAGGTAGGTGCCACAGGCAAATCCATCAGTTTTCCTGTCCAGCGGCCAGGTCATGGAGGATGTTCTCTGGTTTGATGTTCCAGTGCAGGACCCAACAGCTGCTGCAGTGATGCACGGCCTCAACACCTGGAGGAACGGCCCCTGCACCACCTCCACTGACATGGAGCCCCTATGGCAGATTGAAAGCAAAGAGGTCCTGCGACCGCTCAGGGCACTCCATCACTAACAAGAAGTTGTTAGGGAGCTCACACCAATCCGAGAGCTGAACAACACCATGGAACGCAGTGGACACCTTGTCCAGAACCACCATCTCCCTGGATACGTGGGTTCCGTCGGGACACAAGAAAATCACAATGCCGTCAGTGGGGCTGATGCTGTGCCATTGGTCTGGACTCCCACACCCAGCCCAGGATGCTCTGAGCCCTCCACTCAGCTCACGCCCGCTCTCCCTCCAGGCGTCCTGGCAGCTTCCACTCTGCCGGGCCTCGGTTTACCCGGCCCATCATGTGCCAGTTTCTGCCGCTAGTCCCGGTCACTCACCAGCTCGCCCTAATGACGGATGCGATCCCGCGGAACACCTTTGATGGCCAGCTGCGAGCCAAGGGGAGCAGAGGGCTGAGCTAAGATACCACCCTGCCGAGCCCCATCCTCTCCCTCCTCCGCCCTCCACCTACTCCGTCCTCCGCCAGCCCCTCCGTGGTGTTACATTTTAGTTCAATGTTACACTCTGTCTCACCCCTCGAAAATGTCCGGTATATTCCAAGCCTGCGATCCCTCCCTTGAAGTATCATGCATCTGTAATCCCATTGGCCGAAGTTTTATTCCGCTCCCCCTTTGAATCTCCCTGTTAAGACATGCGAGGCAGGCGAGACACAGCCTTGGCACTTTTTCTCCCTAGGCTCTCCCTCTCTCGCCCTCGCTTCCCCTTCCGCCCTTCTCTCTCAGAAACCATGCTGCTCCTGGGGGTGGCACCCCCAATAAACGCTCATCTCATAAGCACCCGCAGAAGCCGTGTGGAGTCTCCTTGCCTGCCTGAGGCTATCAGCGAGCATACAGCTTAGGGAGTGCCCCGGGGACTCTGCAGGGATCCTCAAACCCACCGCAACACCCCTCCTCCCACCTGGGCCACGTCCGCCGCCACATCCCCGAGGAGACACTGCCATTCAAAGGCACAGTGCACCAGCAGCGAACCCGGAGGAATCGCTCTTGCATGGACTCCTGCGCTTTCCCTGCGGGCAAGACGCGGCTGTCAACATTCGGGCCAGGGCCGGGAACGGTCCCCGACCTCCCCACTACAGCCCCCCAAGGGCCCCGGGCCGGGCATCCCCATTGGAACGGGACACCTGCGGCTCGGGCGGGCAGCTGCTCTGTGGAGCGGAGGAGCTCGGGCCGGGGAAAGCGCTGCCGACTCCTCTATGGACTCACTTCATCATTTGAGCAATGCTGCGGCAGCCCGCAGATCATGAAACAAAAAGGGAAAAATCACCCACTTGCAAGAATGCCCAGAGTGTGCAGTGAAAAGAGGAAAAATATGGACCCTTGCACAAATCCCAGACTTAGATGCAACTCAAATGGAAAAATAAGGACGCTTGCATGACTGGGCAGACTATGCAAAAAATGAGAATGAAAAAACACTTGCATGAGTTCTTGGATTGTACAGCAAAACATGGGGAAAAAAAGAGATACTTGCAGCAATCTACACACTGTACAAGAAGATGGAAGTAGAAGGCACACCTGCATGTGTTTGCAGACTCTACAACTGCAGAGAACAAAGAAAGGATGCCTGCACACACCATGCTGTGCAAGAGACATCCCCTTTTTAGCTGAAGCTGTTGGCAGGAGCTTTACCAAACATTTGGCATCTCCTTGCTATTTTTGATTCAATATGCCGCCCCAACAAAAAAACTTCTACATACCCATCGGACCACCAACAACTCTGCAGGATGACAGCAACAAATAAGCCCTGCCAACTGCTCAATGGATTCACTCCATCATTTGATCAGTGCTGCTCATGTCTGCAGGCCAGGAAACAAAAATGGAACAAAAACCCACTTGCACAAATCCCCCAGCTATGCAAGGAAAAGGTCAATAAGGGCACACCCGCAGCAATTGGCCAACTGTAGAAGAAGAAGGCAAAAATAAAAGACACCTGAACATGTCTGCAAACCCTACAATTGCAGAGGCAAAAACCACAGATGCCTGCATTTGGCCACAGACTTTACAACATCAGGTGACAAAAAGGACTCCTTTGACAGGGCACACACTGCCCCAAAGCAGTGCTAAGCCCGCTTACAGTGCATAACCCATAGCTCAGAGGATCCAAGAGTAACACAGAACAGGCACCAAGCCCACACACCCTCTACTTTGGCCACCAAGGCTTCTGACTAAAACTAGTTCCCTACATTGCAATGCCTGTCATTCCTGCCCATTCCCTACATGGCTAACATCAACCAGCACATCGTAGGATTCACCCAAAGAAGAACTATTTTTTAGTTAGGAAAAAATGACAACTAACAAACCACCCATATGTGTTTGCATGACACTGGAGCGGCGTTTGTGTTGTCAATATGGCAGGGACACGTCCTGTGCACGGGGCAGTGCCCATGTCCTGTGCATGGCAGGGGGTGCCCTTGGAGCAGCCCTCACAGTGTGGGTGCAGCCATGGGCGCGTTTACCCGTTGTCTCCACTTCCACCAGCTCCCAAGTCAGCCCTTCTCCTGAAAAATTCTCTATCCAACATTCAGCTCCTGGTGCCTTTGCAAAATCCCACTCCCAGTTGGGAAACCTGCAAGTTCAGATTCCTCCTTGGATGTGGGTTCGAAATCTCTGTCATGCCCAGTTTGGATATGTGCTGCACAGTACTGCATTTTTCAGTCATTTGCTGCACTCCCACTTCTGGCCTGCAGGAGCTGAGAAAATTGATCCTGGTTTTCCTCAGCTAACTCAGGCTTTTCTTTCCTGGGCCACATAGCCCACTGAAACGAAAATCCCACATCCTCTGCGGACGGTTGCAAGCACCAAAAGGGGCAAAGAAGACAAAGGGCAGGTTCCCTGGAATTTCCTCTGTCGTTTTGTTCTAGACCTCCTCAGAACTTGCCTCAGGTGCCAGCCTGACGGGTAACAGGAGAAGGCCGCAGGTCAAGAACAGGAGTTCAGCCCATGGCTACAGGAAGCAGAGGAATTTGCAAGGCAGCTGAGTGCGGCAGATGGCGGAGGCTTGCCAGGCTGCCTGCTCTTGTCTTGCTGCTGAAACCCTGAACTGCACTGCTCTTGGGAACTACCCTTGGGTCTAAATCCCACTGGAATCAGCATTTCTTACAGGGATTGGCATTTGCTGAGGAAGGCCTTACACTGCAGCTAACTTGGGCCATGTGTTAGAAAGGAGGAAGCTAAGTGAGTCTCTGGCATTTCCTAGCAGGGACAAAACCTTAAGACAGGAAGCAGCATTCTCAGGCTGCTCTCATGGGATAATCCCAACAAGATGAAGACACCTGGGTAAAGGGGTGAATACGATGGTGAGCTACGCTGGCCTGCAATAGCAAGGTCCTGGACATGAAGGGAAAGGGCACAGAGCGTCCTCGTGTCCTGTTTCTGCACCTTCCTGGGAACCAGAGGAATCCTGCCTCCGCCTGTGAGGAATTCAGCAAGGGAACTAATAGTTCCTTTCGGCTTTAGCTTTTGTCTTTCTTTTCTTTTTGGACAGCAGCGCTTTGTAACATCAGCTGAGCCTGCCCTCAGGCTGCCTGACTGGACCCCGTCAGCAAAGGAAGTGCAGGAAGCCTGGAGAGGAGGCACCTGTGCTTGAGGAGGCTTTGTGCCCTGACAGCTCAGCGCAGGACTGGCAAACAAAACACGGAAATGCTGCACTCCATGGGAAGGTTCCCTTGCCGGTCAGCCCGCGCTTAAGCTGTGCTTTGCCCTGGCGCTGTCCATGGCCCTGGCGCTGTGCCTTGCGGCCGCACAGTCCCGTCTGTGGCTTCGCGCGGCTTCGCAGCTGCCCGAGGCTCTCCCCCCTCACAGAGGGGCCCCGCCCCGCCCCGGGCGCCCCCTGGCGGCTGCCCCGCCCCGCCCTTCCCGCGCAGGGGCGCTCCCTGCCCATGGCGCCGCCCAGCGGCAGCCGCCCCTCACTGCAGGCACGGAGGAGGGCTCGGGCCCTGCTGCTCGGCCTGGTCCTTGGCTCCCTTCTTTTCCAAGAGACAAGAAGGCTTGAAAGGAAGCCTTTTCCAGCTGTGTCCCTCTGCTTTACTTTGTGTCTGCCGACATTCTCCCCTGAAGGTGGCTGTAGTGCGCCCGAAAGTGCTGGCTCCAGAAAAGGCCCCTTCCTTCTCCCACCAGCTGTCATTACTGCCTCAAAAGCACTGTCCAGCTCTGGAAGGAGAAACAGCCCGCAGCACAGTGGTGCCATCCCTGCCCAGCCGGGGCTCTCTGGCAGAGCAGCAGCAGCAGCAGCAGCAGCAGTAGGGCTTGCCTTGGCATCACCTGGGAAGCCGGAAGCCTCTGTAAATCAGCAGGTTCCCAGGCTGCACCAGCTCCTGATGCTGGGTGAATCCTGCTAGCTCTGACCATTTCCAAAAGGTTATAAAGGCAGCAGTGTAGACGTACATGCAGATCAACCAGCATCCAATAAATGGGTATTACTATGAGGGTTTGTGTGGCATTATTAGGGCTGTCATGCTGATAGTGCCTCCTTGAGAGCTTGTGTGCAATGCCATTGCTGGGCCAGCTTCCTCCCCAAGCTGTCATCCCCAGCCTCATTCTCTGGCTGTGCTTGCATCTGAAAGCACAGTTGCCCAAGTTCCTGAGTTCCAGCTCTCAAGCTGGAGCAGCAACCTGTGCTGTGTCACACGAATGAATGGTCTGTCTCCACTTCACTCTGCTGGCAGAAAACACTTTTCCTAAGACGTAGGCTGTAGAAAGTAGAGGAAAAACTTGGTTGGAAACTCTTGGGGTGGGGGCAGTCTGCTAGAGCTTTCTGTTGCTTTCCTTTGAGGAAACAGCAGTGTTTTGTGAATGGTGGGCAGAAAACGGTATGTGTGGTTCTGGGGACTGATTTGTAAGCAGTGACTGCTTGAAACTCCTCTCTGATGTCTAGTCTAGAGGAAATTGGGGTCACCAAGCAACATTTTAAAGCGTTGGGATTATGACACCAGAAAGGCACAAATGTGCTGTCTGTAGATGCAAAGGCGTCTCTCATCCAATCAGACATTTCTTGAGAATTGTCCTGACTTTCAGTTTGACACACAGAGGGAATTTGCATCAGGACAATACCCAGCCTCCCACATGTCACATGTGGAGTCTGACCAGCTGCTCTCTCCACTACACTTGCTGGGCTCATGCCAGTGGTGGTCCTGGGGCTGGGAAACACCTGGACTTCTGTAGAGCCCTTCCAAAATGCTAATGTGGCTGCAAGAGCAGGCAAACAGCAAAAGCCCAGATCCTTCTCCATTCTTTTTAGTTTTTAACTGAGAAAAAAAATCACAGGTGGTTTTCCAGGCACTTACTATGAATGCTCAAGAAAGTATTTTTGGACGGGAGAAAAAAACCTGGTTTCAAGAGCAGAGGAGAGGAGGGGGAACAAAGCTTTTGAACTTTGAAAGGCTTGTGGTTGCTCTGTTTTCCTGAGCCTGCCTTCCTAAACTGTGCCCACCAGCTGAGCTCTTTTGTCTCTGCCTCATAACTCCCTTTTAGGTGGGACTTGCCCCTTTTGGTGCACTGGTTTCCTCTCCCCACCAGCTTCTATGTTGTCCCACACTGGGGTTTAACGTTCTTTTCCTTCTTTCTGTGGGTCCATTAGAGTCAGATACCTGTGACTGCCAGATGCAGACTCCAGGGAAGCTTCCAGACGTGAGGCAGAGCCCCAAAGGCTTCTTGGAGGTGCCGTAATTGAGCAGCAGCAGTGTGCTGTGTGTGCAGCAGGTTGGTTACTTGGCTTTTTCTCCCCACTTAGGTGTCATTCTTCCTCCAGGGAGCCCTACAGTTTGCTGGTTGATGTTAGCCATGCAGCACATGGGTGGGAATGGCAGGCATTCCAATGGAGGGAATTCTCTGGGATATTAGCAAAGCACGATTTCATCCACAGAATTTAGGCAAGTGTTCTTGGTTTTAGTCAGAGGCGCTGCTGGCCAAAAGGGCGCGTTGCCTTTGCTTTCTCACATCCTGGCTCTTTCTCAGTGTTCAGCTTGGCATACAGGGTGTATGGGCTTGGTGCCTGTTTTGTGTTACTCTTGGATCCTTTCAGCTGTGGGCTATGGACTGCAAGGGGCTTTTGTGCTGCTTTGGGTCAGAGGAGAACTTTCTGGGCTTTTCTTTTGTGTTGACTGTGGAGAAGGTTTGGTTGCTATGCATGAATTCACAGACCAACCCAGAGCAGCTGCTATTGTGATGTCAGCAGAGGGCTGCCACATCACAGCCTTGTCAGCAGGAGGTTTTCCTGGTGCCCACAAGGCCTCAGCATCCAGAGCAGCTCTTGGCATGCTCGATGCAGGAGGATCACCTCGACTGAGCTGTTCTCAGTTTACAGCGGGTGTCCTTCTGTTTCTGTCTTTTCTTGCACAGTCCGTGGACTCGTGCAAGTGTGCTGTTTTTCCCCTTTTTCCTTGCACGGTCTCTGGACTTGTGCAAGTGGGGGTTTTTTTCCATTTTTTTTCCCAGCCTACGGACTCAAGCAGCACTGCTCAAACGATGGAGCGAGTCCGTAGAGCATTCAGCAGCGCCTTTTCATTGGCGGCTTCTCGGAAAGCTTTTCGTCGTTTGACTGGTAAATAGAAGGTTTTTCCTTGGGGCAGCAAGTGGGAACAAAAATGGCATAAAGTTGCCATATGTTTGGTAAAGTTCCTGTCAACAGCTTCAACTTAAATGGGGGGTGTCTCTTGCCCAGCATGGTGTAGGAACTTCCAAAGTGCAGGTGGGAGAGCTTTGCAGGCATCCTTCAAAAAACTGTGCGCTCCTCTGCAGAACTGAGGAAAAGCATCTTTTTTCTGCATTTCATCCTTAAAGGATGTGCCTGTCTAACAGGACCCCTTCTGTGTGCTACAAGAGCCATTGGCTTTGCCCTGAGGGGCAAACTGCCGAGCAGTTTGTGTGTGCTCCTGAAGCCTGGAGCTGGGCCTGTGCTGTGTCCCAACAAATCTGCAGGTGCCATAAGGAGTTTGCTGGAAGCTTTTGTGGGGAATTGTGTACAGCAACCCCATAGGACATGCTGGGTGCAATTTACTAAAAGCAAAAGCAAGTCCAGGAAAGAGAGGAGAAAAATGATGCTTTAGCTGTAGGCTGGACAATGCGCTCCCATGTATGCACTGACCTCTAAGAAACAATTGGCATAGCCACAACCTAGTTTCTAGTTCCTTAGTGGCAAAGCCAAGAAAAGGTAGACACAGCCTCTGTTGCTGGCCTGCAGTCCTGCTTGTTGTGCTAAAGAAGTGTTGCTCCTGGAGGGATGTTGTGAAAGGAAAATGCTCTCTGCTTGGTTGGGCTTGTTCTGTGAGATTCCTCAGCACCAACAGTTTTCTAATAGTACCTGTTCATTTTCCCTTGCCCCCGGCAGATCGGCTCAGACGTGGAAGGAATCAAGGGCACGGTTCGGTGAGTGGGACGGGCACCCTTGACATTGCTGGTGTCTGAGGATTGTGCAGCAAACTGTGGGCTTGGCCTGTTGCACTAGAGTGCCAGCCTGGCAGGCCGAACCAAGTCCACGGCAACGTCTGCATGAACACCACCAAAAGGATTCCATCAGTTTCCTCCTTTTCTGCTGAAGAGCTTTACACTAATGAAGGTCAAGCTTTGCAGGCAGGAGGCTGCATGCTGATTGTAGCCAGGCTGAAATATCTCCTTCAGAAGCATGTGCAATCCTGTCTAAACATTAGTCCTATTAGCCCACTTGAATTGAGCTTTAATAACTGAGTATCTCAATTTTATCTAAATTCATGACTTCTGCTCAGGACAGCTGGGGATAGAGCTCAGGAGAAATCAGGTTCCAAATGACAGGTTACTCCCTGTCCCTCACACTGCTGCCTGCCTGCAGGGCATAAGATCAGCAGCAGAACCTGCTCTGGCTCCCTCTCTTTCTCCAGAGGCTAAAGGGGAGGCAAAGGACAACAAACCTCCAGGTGTTGTCAGTCCAGGGCCTGAGCATCCTGCACCAATCAGTGGCAGCTTTGGTTGGTTCAGTGCAAAGCTCTGGTGCAGTGCAGGGCTGCAAGTTTCAGAGCAGGCAGCACTTGCTCTTTGTGGCCGATGATGCTGTGGGCTGGAGTCCTGCCATGACCTAGCTCTTCAGCCCAGGCACTGAACACCCGTGGGGACTGGCATCTGAACTTTCACATGCAGGCATCATTGTCCTGGCATTCTCCCAGGGACTGCGAATTTCCCTTGGTGTCAGATAAGCGGTAGCATGGTGTCCTTTAGTGGTACTGGTATGAAAGTCAGCTCCTCTGTGCACTGAGTCTGTGCAGGCTCCCTGCTGTCAGCAGAGAGAGAAGTCCCACGGCGCAGTTCAGAGCCTTGTGGGGTGTGGAGGAGCCACTGTTGCCTGCAGGGACCTGCCCCTCTCCACACCCTACCTAGGTAGCTACAGTCACTGCTTGGACTGCACCCTTCACTTTGACCTGAGCCAAGTTTGTTGAGAAGACTCCTGAGCAGCTCTGCATGGCAGAGACAAGGTCTGTCTGTGAAGGGCTGGAATGCAGTTCCTGTTGGCTGCTCTCTAAGGCCTGAAATCCTGAGGGGAAGCCACTTGACCAGAGCTGAGCAGGGAAATGTTCCCTGCTTCTACTCAGACACGTGCAGAACAACTGCAGGCTTAGTTAGGACATAAACACCACACACATACCACATGAACAGCCCCGCACAACAGCTTTTGCCTTCAGGTCAGCTGTGTCTCTGCTTGCGTCTTCTGCCAGCTCTCAGGAGGCAACTTCCCAACTCCTTATTGCTTGTTTGTGCTTTTTCCCTGCCCATTCCTTGCAGGTCTCGCTAGGAGAGGTTCTTGCCACTCAGGACTCATTGGCCCAGGCAGGAAAGTCGGAGCAGCAGGAGAGCACGGATAGAGTGCACGGCGCCCAGGAGTTCAGGTGTGTGTTAAGCTTTCTCGCTTTCTCTGAGCAGGGGTGGGCCTTGCTGGGCTCTAGGAGGCCCAGTGTCAAAGAACAGATTTGGCTTTCTCATCCTTTGTCTTGCTTAGCACTGGCGGGGGAAGGCAGCCCAGGGCAGGTCTGGCTGCCCAGCCACCTAGAGCATAGCTGCCTCCTGGGACTCTCTTCTTAAACCTTGACAAAAAGAATTCCAAACTAGACCAGAGTAAAAGCAAGGGAGGTTCAGGCTGGGCTTAAGGACAGCAAAGCATTGAACTGCAAAGGCAATCAGGCAGAAAGAAACGCCTCAGAGATATCCTGCAGTTTCCACCTCTGGAAATTCAGAAGCCCCAGGTGGATAGAGCCTTGAGCAGCCTGTCCAGATGCTGACCCCAAGTGCTTGGAACTGAAGACTGGGCTAGAGGCTTCCTGGAGTCTCTGCCAGCCTAAACCATTCTTTGATAATTGGATTGGAAAATTTTACTCACCTCCTCCCCAAGCTCTAGCTTGCAGACTCGTTCCTTGTTTCACTAGTGAATGCAAGAGGAAGGGGGAGAGTACTCCTCTAGACCTCCCAAGCTCGTCTTACCCAAAGAAAAACTTTTGCAAGTCCGGTATACTCTGTAATCAGAAAGGAGCAGGCAGGAAGCTCTGATGCTGAGAGTACCTGAGCTTTCTGGAAATGTCCTGTGGCTTCTGGAGGCTTGTTTGACTTCCTCAGTGGTGAATCTTTCACCCGCACGAACGACAAAGAGAGATACTGGTCTAGGGAGGGAATTGCAGCATTCTCTTGAGGTGGAAGTAGAGGGCTGTTGGAAGCCCCTGAGACTGCCTTATGTGGGACATGGCATGTAGTCCTGGTTTTGCAAGGAGACCGTGTTGCCATTAAAGGCTTGTTTGTGTGTCTGCTTGTTGTAGATGGAAGGAGTTGGCTGCATTTGAGAGAAAGCACCACTCCTCCCTAGAGAGGGCGTCTGCAGTGGCGGCACAGACAGAGGAGGTATGGCAGCCTCAGAAGGATCTGCTGAAGGAAGAGCTTCCTCTAGCAGTGCCAAAGGTATGCTCACCTTGTTCCTAGGCAGCACTTGTGGGAGAGGGATTTGTCCTAGCAAGAACCCCCCAAATGCTGCTTCTGGCAGCAAGCTAAGACCAAGACTCTGCTGCTGTTGTTGTTGTTGTTCCTCTTGGAAAATGGTGCCTCCCTCCTTCCAGGTTTGCCGCCGACAGCGGCCAGCCCGCAGGGGTCTGGAGAAGCTGCTCCAGGAATTCTCTCGCCAAGGGCACACACTGTCCCAGGTGTGCAGAGAGAAGGCGGTGCTGGCGCAAGAGAACGCTGCCCTGGAAGCCCGACTGGCAGCCACGGAGCGGGACCTACGAGGCCTTTCAGAGCAGCTGGCAGAGGCCAGGTAAAGGCAGGGAGGAGATCCTGGGCGTGACATTATTGAAGGTCTGGAATTACAGAGGGGCTGGGCATGTTGTGGGGATTTACTGCCTGCTCTGTGCTCCCAAGATGTTTCTTGGACTGAGAAGCAAAGAAACAAAAACCAAAAAAAAAGGATTCTCTGGCCTGAATATTTTTTTTCTGCCAGCTCAAGCTCTCAAAGCTCTTTTTAGGCACATGCTTGGGACCCTTTGCACATTCCTTTGATAAGCGCAAAGCAAGCCAACTTAGCACTGAATTGAGTACCAGGGAAAGCGGGCAGATGTTTCCTCTAAACCAGAAGTTTCCCTCTGGTTTTGCTTTCTCCTTGGGTGCATCTGACCATCAATCTTTCCTTGCCAAGTAGCTGGACATGGGATTTTCAAAATTCAAGGCTCTTCCATGTGAACTTTGTGAGTAGCTCGCTGATGCTTCAGATGAAGCTGGAGGGTCATGCTGAAAACCTTGAGACCCTTCAGAGCTCACTCTTGTGAAGTATGGTGCAGGACCTAGATCTGCTTAGAAACAGCAGCAGCAGCAGAAGGGAAAGGTCTTGTGACTTCTTGACAGTGTCTGGGGATTCTTGCTCCGCACTGATTCTTGCCCACTGTCCACCCACCTCTGTAACCAGTCAAGGTCCCTTTGGCTGTTGCTTCTTCCTTTTTAAAGAGTGCCAAGATATTTGGGCACTGCTTGTTTAGTTAGTCAAAAATAAAGGAAGTGAGTGGTCTTGTTCATCAAATTCCAGTCAGTGGAATGGCAGGAAATGGTCCATCACCCTGAGACAGTTCTTCAGATAAAAACCTACTTCTGCTTTCCTACTCATGCTGTTGGAAGCTGGAGGTTTCACTGTATCGTTTGGTGAATGCTTTTAGTCCCTTTTACTCAGAGAGTGCCTGGCAAACAAAGAAACGATACGTACACTAAGAATGGCATGAAACATGGACGAGTCAGCCAGGAGTGCCCTGTTCTGTCCCCTGCAGAGTGACTTGGGAGTGCTGATGAGCTCAGGGCAGTGAGCAGAGGCTGGGCTTTTGCTCCTTTGCAGATACTTGGTGGGCGCAGGCGTGTGTGATAGGTCAGGCAACAGCAATTTGAGCTCTGGCTGCTGAGATCAAACTCAGCTGGGCTAGGCCATGAGGAAAGGCTGCCCAGTCACCTGGAGGACCTTGCTTTGCTATGTAAAGGGGTAAAATAGTCCTGCTCTGAGTTTCCATGCAAGCCGTTATCCATACTAAGGCGTAGAGATCTTAAGGCACATCTTTCTGGAGAATCTGCCCCTGTGTGCCAGGAACAATTGCTCTTCATGTTCACAACTTGTAGGTCAGAGAAGGAGAGCCTGCAAAGCAGCCTGCTGGAGGCTCAGCAGCACATATCGGAGCTGGAGATCGCCAGGAGCCGTGTGCAAGCCCAAGTGCGCGCAGCCACGCAGGCCAAGGAGGCGATACTCGGTGAGAGCCTCGTGCGCTTGGTTTCTGCTGGTGGCCCTGCCCTGTGCAGTTGCTCCCAAGCCAGCTCGGTCTGCAGGGCTTCTGAGGAGTGAAGCAGCTGAGGGCCGGTCCCTCCTTGCCTGAAACTGAAAGGGCTTAAGGTCAGCAGATCCCTTGGCTTGGATAGTCTCTGATTCTGGCCGTGTGTCATGTTTGCAGAGGATGTGAGGGGCCTTCGTCGTGAGCTGCTAGCTGTAAGATCTCTCAGCCAGCAGCAATGTGAAGACATGGCTCAACAGCTCCGCTGGGCAGAGGAGCAGTGCAGGAAGGCTCTGAGACTCTGGCAATCTGCTCAGGAAGTGGAAAAAAGGCAGCTTGTGCAAAACCTGGTAAGAAGCAATACACAACTAAAGACTTCAGGCAAGTTTGTAAGGCTGGCTTAGCAGCAGAGCGGCCTGAGTATGTGACATGGCCTCAAGCATCAGCTGTGGGCTACGCTTTGCTGAGCCAGGCAGCAGGGGGCTTCAAGGGCTCATACTCGACGGACTGGGAAGACCCAGAAGCCAATGCTGGGACAGTATATGCAGCCACAGGTTCAGATGGGCATAAGCCGAGTTCCCCAGGAGGCTGGGTGGTCGCCACCCAACGCATGGCAGCAAAGGGGCAGGATCTTCCCCACAGCCTCGTGCTTTTCAGCAGACCGCTGCTGACCTTGCTTCCAACTGCAGTCCCAGCAAGTGGATTCCTTGCTTTCTGTCCTTCCATGGTGGAAAGAGGCCTTCCCTTTGAGCTTGAAGCAGATGCAACAGGCCCCATGGTTCTGGTATTTCAGCTGGTGGCCTGCCTTGTGACTGGGTCATCGAGGTGCTGGCCATGTCCTAGTCCTGCAGTCCATCTGCAGCTCTTCCATGATCAAATGGCAGGGGCACTTGGAGAACAGAGCCTCTGAGAAGAGGCAGAAATCCTGAGGAGAGATGGGCCAGAGAACAGGGAGCCATCAGAGCAGGGGAGGGAGGTGGCATTTCTTTCCTGCCACTTGCTGACACTCCCGCTAACTTTTGGGTTAGAACAGCATTGCTGGAGGGCAAGGGGGGGTAACGACTACTTGCAGGCACTGGAAGCACAGAGCCTGGCAGGCTCCAGCACTGAGCCCCAGGAAGAACAGCTAGCATGGAAGGGTTAGAGCTGGCTGGAGAAGCAGAAGGAAGTGGCGGAATAGAAGTGCTTTTGAGCCTGGGAAAGAGGGAATCTGAGCGTGATGGCAGGTGCCAGTAAGATTTCTCTTGACCAAATATCAAGGACAAGCTGCAGGCAGAACTGCAGGAAGCTCAGAAGAAGATGAAGGCAATGGAGAAGAGCCACCAAGAAAACATGGAGAGGATGCGCAAGGTCCTGCTGCAGTACAAGCTGGCTGAACTAAAGCAGGTGAGTGAAAGAGCAGGAGCCACTGCAGTCACACAACGAGTGGTCTCTGCCCTTGTTGCCTTTGCCCTGCAGAGCAGCAGGTGGATGGGGATGATGTGTCTGAGTGCCACGCTCTGAGGTCTCCATGGCAGTTGGTCAGAAGGACACTTACTGGGCCACTGAATCTCAGCTGCTGCCCTGGGCAGCAGGGCTTGTGCTTTGGCCGCTGGGCCAGCAATCCTGTGAATGTATTTCTGCTGGCCTCTTAGAGCTCACTTTGTTTTTTGAGGGGTTTGTTCAGCTCAGCATGGTGACCCACACAGATTCTGAAGCACTTGTCCCTGTCCATGGTGAATGCAGTCCTCAGAAAGGGGTGAAATGTGCAGTTGTTCTTTCCCTTTCACAGTCTCTACTACGGCTGGCTGTGACAAGCTCTAGTCTCTGACTGCTGTTTGGGTTGGACTTGAGGAGGAAGACTTGACAGCTCAGCTTGCAGCCTAACACCAGTGTTGTTCCTCAGGGCTTGACTTTGAAATGCTGTGTCTGAGGCATCTCTGCCAGGCACCTCTCTGACACAACCAAATTTCTTGTCCCAGATGGAAGCAGGATGTGCCATCAAAGCTGCCGCCGCAGCCGCATCCTCGGAAGCAGCCTCCTCTCCGCAGCCTGAAAACCGGAGCATGAGCAGTTCGCCCCCCTCGAGCCAGGAGAGAGAGAAGCAGTTCCTGAAGCTGCTGAGTACGTCCTGGGGATTTCTTGTGCAATTAAACAGTGTATTATAGTGTGTGTGCCTCAGCATGAGCTGTAGCACATGTTCCTCCTCACTCTGGTGTCAGACAGACCTTTTGGACTCCCTACAGAAGCCAGGGTTGTGCTTGGGGGCAGCAAGGGAGCACTTGGGGCGTTTCTCTTGCCTTTGAGGCAAAAGCTGGGAGTGGGTGGGCTTTGCCTGAGCTTCCCTGTGCAGTAAAGACAAAAGCAGGGATTGTGTCCAGAACAGCAGTAGGCTCTGATCTAGCCAATGACTCAGGGAAGGTGTATGTGCTAGTGTGGCCAAAGTGATCGGAAGAAATGGTTTCCTTGATTCCCTTTAGACACCTGACTTTAGACTCTTGACTCATTGGAGTAATATTACTTCAGAGACATTGATTGGCTCTGTGGCTGGTTTCATAATGGTGTTGTTTTTATGACTGTCAGTATTTCTACTATTCTTTCTACAGTGTGGTTTGATAAGAATTCGACATTTTGGTTAGCCTGAACTCCTTGAAGAGAACATCAGGCGATAGAACTAAGAAGAGAGGAAGAGATCTTTTTCAGTACCCCCTACAAGTGAAAAAGTTACATTCTTAGAACAATCCCAATTTATCAGAGAGAAAGAGTTGTTTTCAAAGTGCCCCAAAAGAGGAAAAGCACATTTGTTACAATCCCTGTTTGATATTTTAATTGGGTGCTTAGGAAGATGCATCAGAGAGACATATCTGTGTGGCATGGTCAGATAAAAGCGCTCTGCAGGCAATTCTCAGAAGGAAGCCTGCAGCCTCTCTGCTGCATGTTCCTCCAGTACCAGGCACTTTGTCACTGCTTGTGCCCAGCTGGTAAATATTCTTGGAATACTGAGCATTGGCCTCAATCCCTGCATAGATTCCTGCACTCAAGGACAGCGTACCAACCAAGGCCTTAATGACTCTGCAGTAGAACTGAGTTGCTTCTTACAACTAGGAAGAGCTGGCAGTGCAGTGCTGTCAGAGAATATGGGGTCAGGTTTTTCAGAACAGGGCCCAGTTGACTCAGGGTCTGCCATCAGCTGTTGGGACAAAAGGTGGATTGATCGACTCCTCCGTGGGTCTGAATTCAAAGACAATCATGTTCTGTCTTGAGTGGGGTCTACTGTAGCAGCGAGGGGGTTTAGATGGTGATTGCTGCTACCTATTTCCCTAAAGGCATTTCCTGTGGAAAAGCCACTTGGGTAAGCATTCAGGAAGGCAGTCAAGTCCACACACACCACACTCACCACGGCAAGCTCAGTGCACCGTGGCCGAGAGGCCTTTTAGAAGGTCAGTTCCAGCAAGGTTTATTTGAGCACGCCAAAGGGGAACTAGAGACAAAAGATGAGCCATGTCCTCTGCACAATGTTTAAGTAAGGGCTGGTGCAGTGGCGGTACCAAAGGGCAGGGCAAAGTGAGCTGGCTCTCAGGGAGGAAAGGGCCATCCACCAGGGGCCACACAACCCATGAGGAAACAGGGAAAGGAGAAAGCTGGGAAAGTTGGGACATTCCCCTCAAGGCAGCCCTTCAAAGGAGTATGGGAGAATCAGACTCTGTGCAGGCCAGAGCTGCCTGTCTTGCTGGGGCTGCTGTTGCTGCTGTTCTCGTTGATGGTATTGTTAGCCAAGCGACCATAAATTGCTCAGAGCCCCAGAGAGTGGAGCTGAGTTTCAGATCTCCTGGAAATCAGGATCTCTGTTTTGAAGTTTGCTTCTTGCATTTTGTTTCTTTCAGGGCATGTGGTGAGTGTGGGAGATCCGGAGAAGAAGTACGCCAGGTGGAAACGCATTGGCAGTGGGTGAGTGCAGGCACGCTGATTTCTGCAGAACCACAGGCCAGGAATTTTGGTGGTGCAACATCACATGTAAAGTTGGGCAAGATGCAAGCATCTTCAGACCCTGGCTCCAGATTGTCCCTGTCTCTGTACTGTGGCAGTACAAGGCATCATCTAAGATAACTGAATGCTGACAATGTCTTGGCTGCCTGAAGGAGCAGGATGTGGATGCTCTCCTATCCCTCCAAGATGTGGCACCAGGTTCCCTGAAGACTTGCGTTTGTATGATTCAAAGTAATATGACCAGACTCATGAAGGAAGAAAAACCTGAGAGAGCAGCTTCCCACCTGAGAGCTGTCAGATAACAGCTCTCAGTAGAATTTCTTAGCTGTATTGTGCTGGAAACCATATTCGGTGGCCAGGAAAATAAGAAAGGCTGTGTGGCATTGCCTGAGTTTGGCAGGTAGGATCAAAAGAGTGCGGTGAGAAGGCCCAGCAGGACTGTGTGTCTCATTGCCTGGAAAGGCACGCCACAGGCACAGACACAAGAAGGAAAAGGCAAAGAACAGCCCCGCATGCATCATCTAGTGTGTACATTTGAGTTTTGTAGCAGCCCTTTTTCTTCCTGTTGGACCCAGCTTTTCTCTTGGACACTCTGCAGGGCAGAGGGCTGCTGGGCTGCTGGGCCATTGGCTGAAGAGCAGACAAACCCCGGTGTTTTAGAGGCACTGCAGGCAGCAGAGAGCTCCTGCCTGGGCTGCCTTTTGCTTCTCAGCACTGAACAACTTCTCTGTTCTTGTCACTGCTCTGTTTCTAGGGGTTTTGGCACTGTTTATAAGGCCGTCAACGCTGCCACAGGACAAGCGGTAAGTGCCCATGCAGATTTTGCAGCTCTTGAGTGCTTTCCCTTGGCATGTGATCTGTGGCCAGAGCTTTGGGCCGCCTGTCTTTGCTGCAAAGGCTGTCCCGCAGGAGCAGCCTGTCTAGAGGCTGGCTGCAAAATGCATCTTGGACAGACTTTGTCCTTCTTGCCTACCTGAATGGATGCCAGGATAGCAGTGGTGTCCTTCAGAGAAGGATGCCCTTGAATGGATGCCAGGATTGCAGCAGTGTCCTTCAGAGAAGGACACCCTTGGACTTACTGCATAAATATGCATAGATTAGATGATGGCAAGAGCTGTCATTCCAGCCAATTGCTTTTAAGCCCAGGTTCAGACACAGATAGTATTTCCCATTGTTTTCCATCACGTGGTTCAGTTTGAAAATATAATGCAAGACCTAAAGAAGGAGAGATCTTGTGTGCAACACTGTTTTGCCTTTTACTCCTAGGGAACCTAGGTCACATACACAGACACCCACACAAACACAAACACGCACAGATAAATGAGAAGAAGTGGATGAAGAGCCTTAAGTGATACAACCTTGTGTTGATCCTGTGTTGGTGACATTTCACTATGGAAATGCTGTTTGTGCTGAAAGGACATGGAGGTGTTTTAGAGAATCACGCTGTTCTTTGAGGCTAAAAGTTCAGAGTTCAGAATTCTGGATTTTGGCTCTCAGCAAATACATTCCATCTTCCTTACTAGTAAGGCATTAGATAAGGTAGTTCCTTCTCCACCAGTGGTGCTGAGATCAGGTACTTCCCTTGGAGGGAGGTCCACGAGGTGTACGAACGCCCTAAGCCCTATACTTAAAAGCTGGGGCGCATCCATAGTGTACCATAGAGAGGGTTATTCATTGCTAAACACATGAAATAATTTCAAGTCTAAACCATGGTCACGAGTGTCCTTCACAGTTACAAAACCCAAAAGGCAGAAGTAAGGATGTGCTAAGATTGTTTCTTTACTTTGAGTCGCTTTGGAGTTCTGTTTTGGACAGCGTTTTCCCCATCATGTTTGTGCGTGTTTATTTGGCACACAATCGAAAGGGCAGCTGTCGCTGAAACGCTGCTCAAAGCCCCTAGAAATGCTACCATATCTTCAGTGGTTTCAATTTGTCTTCACAGGACCAAAATTACTTTTGGCTTGCAAGACGTGTGCAAATGATAACAGTGGTGCGAAACAAAAACTATTTGAGAAGTCTGGGGGTGCAGAGAGTGCTGTTAGCGCTTTGTGGTTGGTGGTTTAGAGTCCCTTTTCACCAAGGTGACAAGGCATCCAGGCCTGTGAGTGCACAGAGAATGAGGCTCTGGTGATGTCTGTCCCTAAGAGCCTTTAATGTCATTATAGGTGGCCGTAAAGCAACTTAATCTCCAGCACCAGGGCTGTGAGGAAGTGTTAAAGGAAATCCTGGTCATGCGTGAAAATAAGAACCCCAATATTGTCACCTACTTTGAAAGGTAAGTAGTTCTGGCAGAAAATGGATCTTTCAATGAACATCAATCCACACCTGTACGAGGCATAGGAGGAGATTGCATTTTGTTGCCAGGAATGGTTCCTGGCATAAACAGCTTGAAGATTGATCTCAGAAACCTGGCTCTCTTACTAAGGCAGCAGCCTGTATGTTCACTGGCTGCATGTTGTTTTGCTCTTTTGGGACGTGATTATTTTTCCAAGTGTCGGAGGAGAAGTGCTGAGAAAGCATCCCAGAGATGATTTCCCTTGTGCTGTTCCCACTATTTTCCATTGCCTTGCATGCCAAAAGGCTTGGCTAGGAGGCACATCATTTGCCAGGTTGCCAATTGTTTTTCCTGTTTGTGACTATTCTTTCTGCAAGGTTTTCCAAAGGGTGATGGCACTGCTGCACACCTTCCTGCCCTGAGTAAAAGGTGTGAAATCTGTGTCTCCTTGCTGCTGGAGTTCTTGGTGCAATTTGTGTATGAAGATGATGAAGCAGCTGCTGGGATCTGTCCGCTTCCAGATTTATCTTTGCCCTCACAAAACTGCCTTTTTCCCCTGCCTGCCACCTAAGCCCTCTCCTTTTCCGTGGATGTGCCTTCCTCATTTAGGCGGCAGAGTTGGCAGACACTGGGTAGCCTGGCTGGAGTGTGTCTTCCTTTGATTCTGTCTTCATTTAGCAGTGACCTGGAAACAAAACTCAGCTGTAGTCTTTCTTCCATACGGCAATTTAGCTGTGCCCATTCAGCTCCACGCTGTTGCTTTCATCTTGCAGCTACCTTGTCAATGAGGCTGTCCTGCTGGTGTTGGAATATATGGATGGAGGCTCCTTAGCTGATGTGGTCAGCATGAGAAGGATGGCTGCAGGACACATAGCAACAGTGTGTCAGGAGGTAAGGGGTCCCCTTTGTGCTTGGGATGGCTTGGATGGGCTCGTCCTTGGAAAGTGCGGCTAAGGCAGAGATTCCATGTTCAGAGCTTTCTTTCTGGGTTGCTCTTATGCTTCAGAGAAGAAGGAGCATCTGCACAGAACTGCCTACCAGTGTCCCTGCCCTTACTGTAGGCTGTTCTTTACTCTTATCTACCGTTGTTGAACTCCCTGTCTCTTTTTCATTATTATTTTCTGTTCTGCCCTGTGCCTCTCCAAGCCTTTACCCAGAACCTTTCTGTATTGCCTCCTTGGCCTGTAAGCACAAAGGCGCTGGTGTGCGATTTTAAAACAAGTGGCAAAGCCAAAGAGAGACTCATCTGTCACAGGTCTCCAGTTCAAAGGATGGCATAGCAGCCACCTTGGTGCTTTCTGCTGAACTCTGACAAATGAGCTACTTCCAAGTCTTCTCTTAAGGAAGCCATGTAACCCCTGTTCTCCAGTCTCTCGCCCAACAGTGATCCCCTTTGTACCCAAGGCAGGGACTTTTTCTCTTTTGGCAAACTCTGGATTGTCCTCCGGAGGGGGAGAGTGCATCCGCTGCAGCAGCGGTCATCTTACTGGCTTTGCAGGGGACTGTCTTGGACAACGACTGACGTTTCCCCCTCAAAAGCTAACATGCCTCCTTTGGAAAGATCCTGCTCTCCTAGTGTTGCAGCTACAAGCTCTTCCCCTTGCCAGCACTCACTGCTCCTTTGAGATCTGGGAATCTTCAGGAGCAGCCTCCTTTTGCGAGTGATGTGATCAGATCAGGGTAACTTTTGGCCTCCCGTTTCTTTTTTCTCTCGTAGTGCCTGCAAGGCCTGGCTTTCCTTCATGCCAACCAGGTGATCCACAGAGACATCAAAAGTGACAACATCCTTCTGGGCCGGGATGGCTCCGTCAAGTTGGGTGGGTATTCCCAGTCAGGCGCAGCTCTCCAGGGAGGCGGTGTGGGGCTGCTTGGGAGTGGCTGCCAGGTGCCAGCAGTTGGCGCTGGTGAGAGGGCAGGGAGCACTCTGCAAGGCCAGGGTGCAGCTGTAAGGTGCTGAGTGGTCTAGAGAGAAACAAGGTGTCAAGAGTAACTTTGGTTTGTGTGTGTTCCTTCCAAAGGGAGGCAGTTACAGTGTAAACATTCAGGGGAATGAGGAAAAGCCATTATGGAAATTGTGGGTGGGGTTTTCACGTGGACAACCATACCCTTGCGGGCAGATACTTGGCCGCAGCCCTGAGGAAGGAGAGCCCAGCTGCTTTTCCAGCTTCATTCAGCACTGCATTCTGAGACTGAGAGTGAGGAACTCTTTTCCCTGATTTCCTACTTGAAGCAGTATTTGTTTTTCTCCTCAGCTGATTTTGGCCTCTGTGCTCTGCTCAGCCCTGAGCAGAGGAAACGGAGGTCGATGGTCGGGACCCCCTGCTGGATGGCACCCGAGGTGGTGAGAGGAGAGCCATACGGCCCCAAAGTGGACACCTGGTCCCTTGGCATCGTGGGAATAGAAATGGCCAAAGGAGAGGCTCCTTATATTCGGGAAACCAGTGACAGGGTAAGGTGCAAATAGGCTCAGATAGCTGTGCCCGTCTGGTCCCTGTCCATTAGACAAAATCCCATTCGCACAGCTTGAAGTGGCTTCCACCAGGGCCCAATTCTAAAACTGCCCCTGGGGCTCACATCAGCTGTGGAGGCAAGACGTGGTGCAGCATGGAATAGCTGGGGCTGCACTGGGACCTTTCTTCCTTAGAGATGAGAGAAGGCTCATCTCTAACCGTCTGCTAAGGCAAGAACTTGCCACTGCCGACTGGAGCTGAAAAGATGGGGTCTAGGTGAGCCCTGAAGGATATGGAAGAATCATGTAGAGTCTCATGTTTCCTTTTGCTTCAGGCTAACTACCTGATAGCCAAGCGAGGGGTGCCAAATCTGCACAATCTCAGGCTACCCCCTGGCTTGTGTGAATTTCTGGGCTGCTGCCTGCAGATGGATGTGGACAGGCGAGGCTCTGCCAAGGAACTTCTGCAGGTACAAGGCAAAGGGGCTGCAGGACAAACAGCTGTTCCTCTTTGCTCCTTGGCCACACTCCAGGGAATCAGATGGGCCCCCCCATGTACTAACCTCCACTCTGGGCGCTTTTCAAATGGAAACCAAGTAGGATCCAAGAGTGCTTGAGGTTAGAAGGGACCAGGGAAGGTCACCTACTCCAAAACCCCAGCCACCAGCAAGGACATCTCCAAGTAGATCAGGTTGCTCAGTGTCCCATCCAAGCGGACCTTGAATGTTGCCGAGCTTGGGGCTCCTCCCGGCTCTCTGGAAAGCCTGTGCCAGTATTCTAGCACTCTCCTGCTATACAGTTTCTTCCTTGGAGCCAATCACAAATGAGGGGTTTTTAGCTTAAAAGCATTGCCTCTTATCCTCTTGCAATTGGCCCTGCTACAAGATATGTCCCCATCTTTCTTAGAAGACTCTACCACTATTGAAAGGTCTCCTTGGAGCTTGCTCTTCTCCAGGCTAAACAAGCCCAACTCTCACAGCTGTTCCTCAGAGGAGAACTCCCACCTTCTGGTCATTTCTGTGGCCCTCTTTTGCTCTCGGCTGCCGCATTCAGGTTTACCTGGTAGCAAAGGAACTGAAGTATTGCAACGCCAGGGACAGGGGGCTTGAGGAACACAATGAAAGCAATCCCTGCCAAGTGGTTTTAGACTGATCTGTAAAAAGGCACGGGCTTTGCGGGGGCTCACTGGGGGCATCCGAGGGCACCCAGCTTGTCCCTCCCAGCCCACTCTTAGAGGTTTCTGCCAGCCAAACGGGGACAGCTGTGCAGGATTTGTGCCAGCCCCATGTGCTGCCTGGCCCAGTCAAGACGATGAGAACGGCTGTGGCTTTGCTGCCAGGTTTTGTGGCAGACAAGGAGCTGGTGACCGGGCCGCTTCCTTGCCTGTGCCTGCTGTGAAGGAAGATGCCAGACAGCACAGGAGGGGGGGCATGCCGAGGCAGACACCGCTCTTCCTGCAAGCCAGAGCTGAGCACATCTGCGCCCTGCTGCTTGTGTCCTTGCTCCTGGCTTGCTCCTGAAAACCTGCATGTCCAGCATCCTGAGAACAACATGTGGGACCAATACTTTCCAGAGCTCTTGGGAGTCTCTTGAGGAATGCTGTATGCCCCACATCTCCCTTGGACACCCATATAGCCCATATCTTAAAAAGCAAAGAGGAGTATAAGAATAAGTCTGTTGACTTTCCTGAAAGGAACAAAACCTTTGGAAAGCAAGCAGCAATCCCACAGTGATATCAGGACTAAAATCCCAGCAAGTGATGACACCTTGGGGAATGGACTAGTGCACTTCAGGGCCATGTTTCCTGCTATAGCAGCATCCTGGACATGAAGGCAGATAAGCTGATGGTGCCCTCAGTCCGATGTCTGTGTATTTCTGGGCACTAGAAAAGGAACCCAGCTTGACCCTGTTAGGAGCTCAGATTGGAAAAGAATGGTTGCTTTTTTCTTTGTCTCTTTTAATTTGGGTTGTTTTGTTTCTTTTTCCCTTTGGGCAGCATCCATTTCTCCAATCAGCGGAGCCTCTCTTAAGCCTCTTCTGACAGGCTGATTGCTGTCATCCCTGCAGCAAGGTAATGCAGGAAGCAAAGGTGATGACAAGGCCACTTCAGCACTTGGAGAACAGAGCCTCTGAGAGCAGGTAGAAATCCTGAGGAGAGAGGGGCCAGGAAACAGGCAGCCATCAGAGCAGGAAAGCAAGGTGGCATCTCCTTTTCCCCCACCTGCTGATCCTCCATCTGAATTTCTGCTTAGGACAGCATTGCTGGAGGGCACAAAATCACTCATGATGTGCACTTTTCAGGTGGGTGGTGTGAGGCATGAAGCTTCCACTGATTTTTTGGGGCAGCCTGGCTGGAACTTCATGTGGAAGTGTCTACCTCCCCTCACTAGGAGCCGGAAGGGCAGCGTTTGGAGGCACAGCAGCTGCTGGCACAAGGGGCAAACTTCCTTGCAGAGGTACAGAAGGAGCAGGAGAAAAGGCTGCTTGAGATGAAGCAGGAAGTTGCCAGCATGCAAGCTGAACAAGAAGAGGTACGAAGCAGAGCCAGTCAAAAGGCAAAGGGTGAGAAAAGAGAGCTTGTGTGTTGTTTTGGACTCCTCTACCCTCCTTATGGGCACTGTTTCTCTGGACACTGTCTGTCAGGGTGGCACTGTCTCTTAACTGGCCCTTGGGAAACAGTTCTGGAGAGACCTTGGTGCCAGGAGGGAAAGCACCGGTCACAGGTGAGAGGCTACCAGACCACAGGTTTAAGGAAAGTAGGGATGGTGTTTCAGGCCCAAATGGAATGGGAAAGCCAGAGCTATGTCTCAGAAGGGGGGAGGTCCCACAGGAAGCCCCCTGCAGAGGTAGGCTAGAGCTGTGGGAGCGGGCTGGCTGTCAGGCTGCTGAGGAGGTGCCTGAAGCTGCTGAGTACGTCCTGTGCATTCTTTGTCTGATTGAGTAGTGCATGGTGTGTGTGCCTCAGCATGAGCTGTAGCACATGTATCTCCTCTCTTTGGTGTTGGGAGAGACATTTTGGACTCCCTTTAGAAGCCATTGTGGTGCTTGGATGCAGGCAGGGAGCACTTGGGGCGTTCCTTTTGCCTTTGAGGAAAAAGCTGGGAATGGGTGGGCTTTGCCTGAGCTTCCCTGTGCAGTGAAGACATAAGCAGAGACTGTTGTGCGAGCAGCAGAAGGCTGCGGCCTAGCCAATGACTCAGTGATGGTGTGTGTGCTAGTCTGGGCAAACTGATGAGAACAGTTGGCTTCCTGGATTCCCTTCAGACTCCAGACATGTCAGCAGTCATTGGAGTCAAATACTTCAGAGAAATGGATTGGCTGTGGTGCTGGTTTAATCCTGGTGCTGTTTACTAAGACTGTTTGTTCTTCTCTTGTTCCTTCTCCAGACCACATGGGCCCCTCGCCATCTAAATCCCCACTCTAAGGGCTTTTCAAACAAAAACAAAGAAACGTGCAGCAAAGCAATCGAGGAAGCGGAAGCAATGACCAGGACCACTTCAGGATTGCCTTCTGCAATGGCAGCTTGGATCTGGACTCACAATAATAATCCTATACACACTCAAGCCTGTTGGAAGATTCCCTTCCTTGTCAGCCAGGGCATAAGGCTTTACATTCCCTTGAGAACTGGCCATTCTTTCTTAAAAATGGAAAGTCCCCCCAAAGGGCATCCTTGTGTGGCTTGGAATTGGGCACGATCTCCATCCCTTATCAGCTCCAACATATACTGCCTTTGGAATGCTGCTCACTGGCCAGTTTTTGCCCAGTCATGGACTTCTGGATGAGGAAGAAAGTGCAATTGCATTTCCATTGAAAACCCAGTGAAGAGCAGGGCAGCCTGAGGAGACAGTCTGAAAGTTCCCCTCATTTGCCTCACGACCATCTCAAGGACAGGCATCGGGACCCTGAGGAGCCTGATGGGAATTCTGGTCTGCTGGTGGTGGATGAATGCCAAACATCCTGAGGCCCCCAAGCAGAGCTCTGACCTGCCAAGAGATTGTTCGCAGCTGTGTCTACTGTGACTGCTCCTAGCAGGGCCTGCCAGGGGGAGAGGCGCCCCATATGCTTGAACCTGCTTGGTGACAATAGCCCAGGAAATCTTCCAACCTCTTGGTGTGGTTGGACTTTTCTGGGGTCACCTTTGGTGGTCCAAAGAAGACCCTCATCTGCTTTTCAGCCACCGTGGCGGACCAACTGAGATGGAAGAAGCCTCTCTCTCAAGGACTGAGACATGAGAGCCCTATACGGAGAAGCACCTCCCTCCCAAGGACTGAGACTGAAACCCCTAACACGGGGCAGGTGTGTGGGGGAGCCGACCAGACCAAAGGGACATATTTGCCTGCAAGTGTTGCCATTGGAGCAAGAAGACGATGGTCCTTGCCTACTGCTTAGAACATGGACTACCTTTTACATCTATTCTTAATTGTTTCTTTTTCCCCCTCAACGATTTCAATAGACTTACCTCAAGATCTGTTTGCCTCCCTCAGCAATACATATATCATAGAACCTTGAGTTAACCTTTGAGATCTCCCCTGGGGAAGGGGCTATAAGCAAGCCTGTTAGCTAAAGGTGTGAGAAGAAAGCTGAGAAGCAAGAAGAAACTGGCAAGGAGCTCTCTCCAAGGCTGTAAGCAAGGAGACCAGGAGAAGTAAGGAATGGAAGAAAGATAGGAAGAGAACTCTGCAGCTGGACAAAGTATTTTTAGAAAGTTAGTTGAAGTCATTGTAATTTTTAAAGAATAGTGTTATGTTGATTTATTGTGGCCAATAGTTAGGGTAAAAGAAGTCTTAAGAGTTAGAAAGTGTATAAAAGGTCAGCCATGTTCGATAATAAAGAGTTGTCATCTGAGACTGCTTGTGGTCTCTTCTTTGCGTGGGGACTGCCTCGACAGAGACACTCCCCAAAGTGACTAGGCGAACTCCTTTGGCTGGACTACGAGGACTTTGTCTTTCTATGTTTGCTAGCTATAACCCCTCTCTGTTTCTCTCTCCCCATTTATCTCTTTCCTCTCCCTAAATCCGTCTATCGCATTTGCTGTGCTCATTCAATAAAGGTGCATTTCTTTTGAGTAATACTGAAATCCCCAGTGTGTTGTGTTTTGCACTCCGAGATCTTTAAAACGAACCATCATGACTCCCCTCTCGTATGAATGGATCTTGCCACAGCCAAAACATCCTGTGCAGATGCAGGCTTTCAGCTGTGCACATCGATGCTTTTGGTTCCTGCTCTATGTAGCTGGAACATCTCCACCATGACACCTCCTGCCTCCCACGTGGCCATGGCTAATAGGTACGAGGCTCTGCAAGTGCAACGAAGAAGGTGGGCATGTCTGCTGGCAGTACAGGAGAGCAAAGAAGAAAGCGCCTGGCAGGTTCCTGGCCAGCAAGGCAAAGCACCTGATGTACCTGCTCTTTGTCATCAGATAAGGACTGGTGGATGATGCAATGCTTGGGGTTGTCTGGGGCCCATCAGTCATGAAAAGTCTCTGTGCTTGAGTGGCTTTGTCCCTCTTCCTGTGTCTTGTGTTGCCCCTGTGCTCCGCCGTATTTGCCCAGGGCTGTGTAGCTGTGTGGCACAGCTAAAGTGCAGGAGAGCTTCATTCGTCTGCCCTTTGAGGTACCTGCTCACAGCAGCCTTTTCAATCTGCAAGCTCCGTCTGGAGAGTAAATTCCCTCCGTGTTTGGTCCCGGAGGCCAGGGCCTGTCATCTGCAGTCCCACGTGGCACTGAGGGCTGCCCAGTGCCTCAGGCTGGTGTGACCCCAGCACAAACAAGAGGAGACAGTGGCAGGTGCTTGTTTCCAAAGTCACATTCTTCAGGGGCAATGTGCCGTGTGTGTCCTTTGTCCTGGCCAGGCCCAGACCTGGGGATCCGATGCAGGCACTGCTGCTGCCGCTGAAGTCAGCGAGGATTTGGTGGTTGGTTTCCATCCCAGCAGCAGAACTGGTCACTTATGAAGCCGGGTGCTGATGGTGCCCTGAAGATCTCTGGGCTGCACAGCTGTGAGGGAACTGTCCCTTGTTGTAATTCTCCATCAGGGAAAGTTGTGCCGGCCAGGTTTGAGTCAACAGAGCAAGCAGGGACTGAGCGAGTCTCTTCTATCTGTGTCTGCTGAGAGCGGTGACCTTTGAGATTAAGTGCACAAAGTCAGTTGCTTGTGGTCCCTCTGTGAATCTCCCTTTTTGGTAATGCTGCTTGTTTGGTAAATCTGCCTGTAGCACAGCAGCAGGGGAAAAAAGCCTCTGAACTCTGCAGATGTGATAGGCTGCCATTGATCCACAGAAAATCTGCATTTTGTCTTTATGAGAAACAGAAGAACTGGTTTAGCAGCGAGAGAAGGTGGAATGATTCTTCTGATCTTTCGTACAGTCTCGTATAGCAGATCTCTGTGGCTCAAAGCTGTGCCCCTGACTGGCAGCAAACGGGGCAACCCCCGGCACCATAGCCAGGTGGGGCCATGAGATGCAGGGACTGACCGGGAGCCTGGCCCTGGGTGGGCTCACCTGCAAAGTTTGGGCAGGCTGTGTCTTGGAGGTAGGTGCCACAGGCAAATCCATCAGTTTTCCTGTCCAGCGGCCAGGTCGTGGAGGATGTTCTCTGGTTTGATGTTCCAGTGCAGGACCCAACAGCTGCTGCAGTGATGCACGGCCTCAGCACCTGAGGAACAGCCCCTGCACCACCTCCTCTGACACAGAGCCCCCATGGCAGAATGAAATCAAAGAGGTCCTGCGACCGCTCATGGCACTCCATCACTAACAAGAAGTTGTTAGGGAGCTCACACCAATCCAAGAGCTGAACAACACCATGGAACCCAGTGGACACCTTGTCCAGAACCACCATCTCCCTGGATACGTGGGTTCCGTCGGGCCACAAGAAAATCACAATGCCGTCAGTGGGGCTGATGCTGTGCCATTGGTCTGGACTCCCACACCCAGCCCATGATGCTCTGAGCCCTCCACTCTGCTCACGCCCGCTCTCCCTCCAGGCGTCCTGGCGGCTTCCACTCTGCCGGGCCTCGGTTTACCCGGCCCATCATGTGCCAGTTTCTGCCGCTAGTCCCGGTCACTCACCAGCTCGCCCTAATGACGGACGCGATCCCGCGGAACACTTTGATGGCCAGCTGCGAGCCAAGGGGAGCAGAGGGCTGAGCTAAGATACCACCCTGCCGAGCCCCATCCTCTCCCTCCTCCGCCCTCCACCTACACCGTCCTCCGCCAGCCCCTCCGTGGTGTTACATTTTAGTTCAATGTTACACTCTGTCTCACCCCTCGAAAATGTCCGGTATATTCCAAGCCTGCGATCCCTCCCTTGAAGGAACATGCATCTGTAATCCCATTGGCCGAAGTTTTATTCCGCTCCCCCTTTGAATCTCTCTGTTAAGACATGCGAGGCAGGTGAGACACGGCCTTGGCCCTTTTTCTCCTTAGGCTCTCCCTCTCTCGCCCTTGCTTCCCCTTCCCCCCTTCTCTCTCAGAAACCATGCTGCTCCCGGGGGTGGCACCCCCAATAAACGCTCATCTCATAAGCACCCTCAGAAGCCGTGTGGAGTCTCCTTGCCTGCCTGCGGCTACCAGCAAACATACAGCTTAGGGAGCGCCCCGGGGACTCCGCAGGGATCCTCAAACCAACCGCAACACCCCTCCTCCCACCGGGGCCCCGTCTGCCGCCACGTCCCCGAGTAGACACTGCCATTCGAAGGCACAGCGCACCAGCAGCAGCGAACCCAGAAGAATAGCTCTTGCAGGGCCTCCTGCGCATCCCACGGCTGTCAGTCTTCGGGCCAGGGCCGGGAATGGTCCACGACCTCCCCACTACAGCCCCCCAAGCGCTCCGGGCAGGGCATCCCCATTGGAACGGGACACCTGAGGCTCGGGCGGGCGGCTCCTCTGTGGAGCTGCGGAGCTCGGGCCGGGGAAAGCGCTGCCGACTCTGCTATGGACTCACTTCATCATTTGAGCAATACTGCGGCAGCCCGCAGATCATGAAACAAAAAGGGAAAAATCACCCACTTGCAAGAATGCCCAGAGTGTGCAGTGAAAAGAGGAAAAAAATGGACCCTTGCACAAATCCCAGACTTAGATGCAACTCAAATGGAAAAATAAGGACGCTTGCATGACTGTGCAGACTATGCAAAAAATGAGAATGAAAAAACACTTGCATGAGTTCTTGGATTGTACAGCAAAACATGGGGAAAAAAAGAGATACTTGCAGCAATCTACACACTGTACAAGAGGATGGAAGTAAAAGGCACACCTGCATGTGTTTGCAGACTCTACAACTGCAGAGAACAAAGAAAGGATGCCTGCACACACCATGCTGTGCGAGAGACATCCCCTTTTTGGCTGAAGCTGGTGGCAGGAGCTTTACCAAACATTTGGCATCTCCATGCCATTTTTGCTTCAATATGCCGCCCCAACAAAAAAACTTCTACATACCCATCGGACCATCAACAACTCTGCAGGATGACAGCAACAAATAAGCCCTGCCAACTGCTCAATGGATTCACTCCATCATTTGATCAGTGCTGCTCATGTCTGCAGGCCAGGTAACAAAAATGGAACAAAAACCCACTTGCACAAATCCCCCAGCTATGCAAGGAAAAGGTGAAAAAGGGCACACCCACAGCAATTGGCCAACTGTAGAAGAAGAAGACAAAAATATAAGACACCTGGACATGTCTGCAAACCCTACAATTGCAGAGGCAAAAACCACAGATGCCTGCATTTGGCCACAGACTTTACAACATCAGGTGACAAAAAGGACTCCTTTGACAGGGCACACACTGCCCCAAAGCAGTGCTAAGCCCGCTTACAGTGCATAACCCATAGCTCAGAGGATCCAAGAGTAACACAGAACAGGCACCAAGCCCACACACCCTCTACTTTGGCCACCAAGGCTTCTGACTAAAACTAGTTCCCTAAATTGCAATGCCTGTCATTCCTGCCCATTCCCTACATGGCTAACATCAACCAGCACATCGTACAATTCACCCAAAGAAGAACTATTTTTTAGTGAGGAAAAAATGACAACTAACAAACCACCCATATGTGTTTGCCTGACACTGGAGCGGCGTTTGTGTTGTCAATATGGCAGGGACACGTCCTGTGCACGGGGCAGTGCCCGTGTCCTGTGCATGGCAGGGGGTGCCCTTGGAGCAGCCCTCACGGTGTGGGTGCAGCCATGGGCGCGTTTACCCGTTCTCTCCACTTCCACCAGCTCCCAAGTCAGCCCTTCCCCTGAAAAATTCTCTATCCAACATTCAGCTCCTGGTGCCTTTGCAAAATCCCACTCCCAGGTGGGAAACCTGCAATTCAGATTCCTCCTTGGATGTGGGTTCGAAATCTCTGTCATGCCCAGTTTGGATATGTGCTGCCCAGTACTGCATTTTTCAGTCATTTGCTGCACTCCCACTTCTGGCTTGCAGGAGCTGAGAAAATTGCTCCTGGTTTTCCTCAGCTAACTCAGGCTTTTCTTTCCTGGGCCACATAGCCCACTGAAACGAAAATCCCACGTCCTCTGCGGATGGTTGCAAGCACCAAATGGGGCAAAGAAGACAAAGGGCAGGTTCCCTGGAATTTCCTCTGTCATTTTGTTCTAGACCTCCTCAGAACATGCCTCAGGTGCCAGCCTGACGGGTAACAGGAGAAGGCCGCAGGTCAAGAACAGGAGTTCAGCCAATGGCTACAGGAAGCAGAGGAATTTGCAAGGCAGCTGAGTGCGGCAGATGGCGGAGGCTTGCCAGGCTGCCTGCTCTTGTCTTGCTGCTGAAACCCTGAACTGCACTGCTCTTGGGAACAACCCTTGGGTCTAAATCCCACTGGAATCAGCATTTCTTAGAGGGATTGGCATTTGCTGAGGAAGGCCTTACACTGCAGCTAACCTGGGCCATGTGTCAGAAAGGAGGAAGCTAAGTGAGTCTCTGGCATTTCCTAGCAGGAACAAAGCCCTAAGACAGGAAGCAGCATTCTCAGGCTGCTCTCATGGGAAAACCCCAACAAGATGAAGACACCTGGGTAAATGGGTGAATACGATGGTGAGCTACAGTGGCGTGCAATAGCAAGATCCTGGACATGAAGGGAAAGGGGCACAGAGTGTCCTCGTGTCCTGTTTCTGCACCTTTCTGGGAACCAGAGGAATCCTGCCTCCGCCTGTGAGGAATTCAGCAAGGGAACTAATAGTTCCTTTCTGCTTCAGCTTTTGTCTTTCTTTTTTTTTTGGACAGCAGCCCTTTGTAACATCAGCTGAGCCTGCCCTCAGGCTGCCTGACTGGACCCCGTCAGCAAAGGAAGTGCAGGAAGCCTGGAGAGGAGGCACCTGTGCTTGAGGAGGCTTTGTGCCCTGCCAGCTCAGCGCAGGACTGGCAAACAAAACACGGAAATGCTGCACTCCATGGGAAGGTTCCCTTGCCGGTCAGCCCGCGCTTAAGCTGTGCTTTGCCCTGGCGCTGTCCATGGCCCTGGCGCTGTGCCTTGCGGCCGCACAGTCCCGTCTGTGGCTTCGTGCGGCTTCGCAGCTGCCCGAGGCTCTCCCCCCTCACAGAGGGGCCCCGCCCCGCCCCGGGCGCCCCCTGGCGGCTGCCCCGCCCCGCCCTTCCCGCGCAGGGGCGCTCCCTTCCCATGGCGCCGCCCAGCGGCAGCCGCCCCTCACTGCAGGCACGGAGGAGGGCTCGGGCCCTGCTGCTCGGCCTGGCCCTTGGCTCCCTTCTTTTCCAAGAGACAAGAAGGCTTGAAAGGAAGCCTTTTCCAGCTGTGTCCCTCTGCTTTACTTTGTGTCTGCCGACATTCTCCCCTGAAGGTGGCTGTAGTGCGCCCGAAAGTGCTGGCTCCAGAAAAGGCCCCTTCCTTCTCCCACCAGCTGTCATTACTGCCTCAAAAGCACTGTCCAGCTCTGGAAGGAGAAACAGCCCGCAGCACAGTGGTGCCATCCCTGCCCAGCCGGGGCTCTCTGGCAGAGCAGCAGCAGCAGCAGCAGTAGCAGTAGGGCTTGCCTTGGCATCACCTGGGAAGCCGGAAGCCTCTGTAAATCAGCAGGTTCCCAGGCTGCACCAGCTCCTGATGCTGGGTGAATCCTGCTAGCTCTGACCATTTCCAAAAGGTTATAAAGGCAGCAGTGTAGACGTGCATGCAGATCAACCAGCATCCAATAAATGGGTATTACTATGAGGGTTTGTGTGGCATTATTAGGGCTGTCATGCTGATAGTGCCTCCTTGAGAGCTTGTGTGCAATGCCATTGCTGGGCCAGCTTCCTCCCCAAGCTGTCATCCCCAGCCTCATTCTCTGGCTGTGGTTGCATCTGAAAGCACAGTTGCCCAAGTTCCTGAGTTCCAGCTCTCAAGCTGGAGCAGCAACCTGTGCTGTGTCACACGAATGAATGGTCTGTCTCCACTTCACTCTGCTGGCAGAAAGCACTTTTCCTAAGACGTAGGCAGTAGAAAGTAGAGGAAAAACTTGGTTGGAAACTCTTGGGGTGGGGGCAGTCTGCAAGAGCTTTCTGTTGCTTTCCTTTGAGGAAACAGCAGTGTTTTGAGAATGGTGGGCAGAAAACGGTATGTGTGGTTCTGGGGACTGATTTGTAAGCAGTGACTGCTTGAAACTCCTCCCTGATGTCTAGTCTAGAGGAAATTGGGGTCACAAAGCAACATTTTAAAGCTTTGGGATTATGACACCAGAAAGGCACAAATGTGCTGTCTATAGATGCAAAGGCGTGTCTCATCCAATCACACATTTCTTGAGAATTGTCCTGACTTTCAGTTTGACACACAGAGGGAATTTGCATCAGGACAATATCCAGCTTCCCACATGTCACACGTGGAGTCTGACCAGCTGCTCTCTTCACTACACTTGCTGGGCTCATGCCAGTGGTGGTCCTGGGGCTGGGAAACACCTGGACTTCTGTAGAGCCCTTCCAAAATGCTAATGTGGCTGCAAGAGCAGGCAAACAGCAAAAGCCCAGATCCTTCTCCATTCTTTTTAGTTTTTAACTGAGAAAGAAGATCACAGGAGGTTTTCCAGGCACTTGCTATGAATGCTCAAGAAAGTATTTTTGGACGGGAGAAAAAACCTGGTTTCAAGAGCAGAGGAGAGGAGGGGGAACAAAGCTTTTGAACTTTTAAAGGCTTGTGGTTGCTCTGTTATCCTGCGCCTGCCTTCCTTAGCTCTGCCCACCAGCTGAGCTCTTTTGTCTCTGCCTCATAACTCCCTTTTAGGTGGGACTTGCCCCTTTTGGTGCACTGGTTTCTTCTCCCCACCAGCTTCTACGTTGTCCCACACTGGGGTTTAACGTTCTTTTCCTTCTTTCTGTGGGTCCATTAGAGTCAGATCCCTGTGACTGCCAGATGCAGACTCCAGGGAAGCTTCCAGACGTGAGGCAGAGCCCCCAAAGGCTTCTTGGAGGTGCCGTAATTGAGCAGCAGCAGTGTGCTGTGTGTGCAGCAGGTTGGTTACTTGGCTTTTTCTCCCCACTTAGGTGTCATTCTTCCTCCAGGGAGCCCTACAGTTTGCTGGTTGATGTTAGCCATGCAGCACATGGGTGGGAATGGCAGGCATTCCAGTGGAGGGAACTCTCTGGGATATTAGCAAAGCACGATTTCATCCACAGAATTTAAGCAAGTGTTCTTGGTTTTAGTCAGAGGTGCTGCTGGCCAAAAGGGCGCGTTGCCTTTGCTTTCCTCACATCCTGGCTCTTTCTCAGTGTTCAGCTTGGCGTACAGGGTGTATGGGCTTGGTGCCTGCTTTGTGTTACTCTTGGATCCTTTCAGCTGTGGGCTATGGACTGCAAGGGGCTTAGCACAACTTTGGGTCAGAGGAGAACTTTCTGGGCTTTTCTTTTGTGTTGACTGTGGAGAAGGTTTGGTTGCTATGCATGAATTGACAGACCAACCCAGAGCAGCTGCTATTGTGATGTCAGCAGAGGGCTGCCACGTCACAGCCTTGTCAGCAGGAGGTTTTCCTGGTGCCCGCAAGGCCTCAGCATCCAGAGCAGCTCTTGGCGTGCTCAGTGCAGGAGGATCACCTCGACTGAGCTGTTCTCAGTTTACAGCGGGTGTCCTTCTGTTTCTGTCTTTTCTTGCACAGTCCGTGGACTCGTGCAAGTGTGCTGTTTTTCCCCTTTTTCCTTGCACGGTCTCTGGACTTGTGCAAGTGGGGTTTTTTTTCCATTTTTTTTCCCAGCCTACGGACTTGAGCAGCACTGCTCAAACGATGGAGCGAGTCCGTAGAGCATTCAGCAGCGCCTTTTCATTGGCGGCTTCTCGGAAAGCTTTTCGTCGTTTGACTGGTAAATAGAAGGTTTTTCCTTGGGGCAGCAAGTGGGAACAAAAATGGCATAAAGTTGCCATATGTTTGGTAAAGTTCCTGTCAACAGCTTCAACTTAAATGGGGGGTGTCTCTAGCCCAGCATGGTGTAGGAACTTCCAAAGTGCAGCTGGGAGAGCTTTGCAGGCGTCCTCCAAAAAACTGTGTGCTCCTCTGCAGAACTGAGGAAAAGCATCTTTTTTTCTGCATTTCATCCTTAAAGGATGTGCCTATCTAACAGGACCCCTTCTGTGTGCTACAAGAGCCATTGGCTTTGCCCTGAGGGGCAAACTGCCGAGCAGTTTGTGTGTGCTCCTGAAGCCCGGAGCTGGGCCTGTGCTGTGTCCCAACAAATCTGCAGGTGCCATAAGGAGTTTGCTGGAAGCTTTTGTGGGGAATTGTGTACAGCAACCCCATAGGACATGCTGGGTGCAATTTACAAAAAGCAAAAGCAAGTCCAGGAAAGAGAGGAGAAAAAAGCTGCTTTAGCTGTAGGCTGGACAATGCGCTCCCATGTATGCACTGACCTCTAAGAAACAATTTGCATAGGCACAACCTAGTTTCTAGTTCCTTAGTGGCAAAGCCAAGAAAAAGTGGACACAGCCTCTGTTGTTGGCCTGCAGTCCTGCTTGTTGTGCTAAAGAAGTGTTGCTCCTGGAGGGATGTTGTGAAAGGAAAATGCTCTCTGCTTGCTTGGGCTTGTTCTGTGAGATTCCTCAGCACCAACAGTTTTCTAATAGTACCTGTTCATTTTCCCTTGCCCCCGGCAGATCGCCTTAGACGTGGAAGGAATCAAGGGCACGGTTCGGTGAGTGGGACGGGCACCCTTGACATTGCTGGTGTCTGAGGATTGTGCAGCAAACTGTGGGCTTGGCCTGTTGCACTAGAGTGCCAGCCTGGCAGGCCGAACCAAGTCCACGTCAACGTCTGCATGAACACCACCAAAAGGATTCCATCAGTTTCCTCCTTTTCTGCTGAAGAGCTTTACACTAATGAAGGTCAAGCTTTGCAGGCAGGAGGCTGCATGCTGATTGTAGCCAGGCTGAAATATCTGCTTCAGAAGCATGTGCAATCCTGTCTAAACATTAGTCTTATTAGCCGACTGGAATTGAGCTTTAATAACTGAGTATCTCAATTTTATCTAAATTCATGACTTCTGCTCAGGACAGCTGGGGATAGAGCTCAGGAGAAATCAGGTTCCAAATGACAGGTTACTCCCTGTCCCTCACACTGCTACCTGCCTGCAGGGCATAACAGCAGCAGCAGAACCTGCTCTGGCTCCCTCTCTTTCTCCAGAGGCTAAAGGGGAGGCAAAGGACAGCAAACCTCCAGGTGTTGTCAGTCCAGGGCCTGAGCATCCTGCACCAATCAGTGGCAGCTTTGGTTGGTTCAGTGCAAAGCTCTGGTGCAGTGCAGGGCTGCAAGTTTCAGAGCAGGCAGCACTTGCTCTTTGTGGCCGACGATGCTGTGGGCTGGAGTCCTGCCATGACCTAGCTCTTCAGCCCAGGCACTGAACACCCGTGGGGACTGGCATCTGAACTTTCACATGCAGGCATCATTGTCCTGGCATTCTCCCAGGGACTGCGAACTTCCCTTGGTGTCAGATAAGCGGTAGCATGGTGTCCTTTAGTGGTACTGGTATGAAAGTCAGCTCCTCTGTGCACTGAGTCTGTGCAGGCTCCCTGCTGTCAGCAGAGAGAGAAGTCCCATGGCGCAGTTCAGAGCCTTGTGGGGTGTGGAGGAGCCACTGTTGCCTGCAGGGACCTGCCCCTCTCCACACCCTACCTAGGTAGCTACAGTCACTGCTTGGACTGCACCCTTCACTTTGACCTGAGCCAAGTTTGTTGAGAAGACTCCTGAGCAGCTCTGCATGGCAGAGACAAGGTCTGTCTGTGAAGGGCTGGAATGCAGTTCCTGTTGGCTGCTCTCTAAGGCCTGAAATCCTGAGGGGAAGCCACTTGACCAGAGCTGAGCAGGGAAATGTTCCCTGCTTCTACTCAGACACTTGCAGAACAACTGCAGGCTTAGTTAGGACATAAACACCACATACATACCACATGAACAGCCCCGCACAACAGCTTTTGCCTTCAGGTCAGCTGTGTCTCTGCTTGCTGCGTCTGCCAGCTCTCAGGAGGACACTTCCCAACTCCTTATTGCTTGTTTGTGCTTTTTCCCTGCCCATTCCTTGCAGGTCTTGCTAGGAGAGGTTCTTGCCACTCAGGACTCATTGGCCCAGGCAGGAAAGTCGGAGCGGCAGGAGAGCACGGATAGAGTGCACGGCGCCCAGGAGTTCAGGTGTGTGTTAAGCTTTCTCGCTTTCTCTGAGCAGGGGTGGGCCTTGCTGGGCTCTAGGAGGCCCAGAGTCAAAGAACAGATTTGGCTTTCTCATCCTTTGTCTTGCTCAGCACTGACGGGGGAAGGCAGCCCAGGGCAGGTCTGGCTGCCCAGCCACCTAGAGCATAGCTGCCTCCTGGGACTCTCTTCTTCAACCTTGACAAAAAGAATTCCAAACTAGAGCAGAGTAAAAGCAAGGGAGGTTCAGGCTGGGCTTAAGGACAGCAAAGCATTGAACTGCAAAGGCAATCAGGCAGAAAGAAGGGCCTCAGAGATATCCTGCAGTTTCCACCTCTGGAAATTCAGAAGCCCCAGGTGGATAAAGCCTTGAGCAGCAGCCTGTCCAGATGCTGACCCCAAGTGCTTGGAACTGAAGACTGGGCTAGAGGCTTCCTGGAGTCTCTGCCAGCCTAAACCATTCTTTGATAATTGGATTGGAAAATTTTACTCACCTCCTCCCCAAGCTCTAGCTTGCAGACTCTTTCCTTGTTTCACTAGTGAATGCAAGAGGAAGGGGGAGAGTACTCCTCTGGACCTCCCAAGCTCGTCTTACCCAAAGAAAAACTTTTGCAAGTCCGGTATACTCTGTAATCAGAAAGGAGCAGGCAGGAAGCTCTGATGCTGACAGTACCTGAGCTTTCTGGAAATGTCCTGTGGCTTCTGGAGGCTTGTTTGACTTCCTCAGTGGTGAATCTTTCACCCGCACGAACGACAAAGAGAGATACTGGTCTAGGGAGGGAATTGCAGCATTCTCTTGAGGTGGAAGTAGAGAGCCGTTGGAAGCCCCTGAGACTGCCTTTTGTGGGACATGGTATGTAGTCCTGCTTTTGCAAGAAGACCGTGTTGCCATTAAAGGCTTGTTTGTGTGTCTGCTTGTCGTAGATGGAAGGAGTTGGCTGCATTTGAGAGAAAGCACCACTCCTCCCTAGAGAGGGCGTCTGCAGTGGCGGCACAGACAGAGGAGGTATGGCAGCCTCAGAAGGATCTGCTGAAGGAAGAGCTTCCTCTAGCAGTGCCAAAGGTATGCTCACCTTGTTCCTAGGCAGCACTTGTGGGGAGAGGGATTTGTCCTAGCAAGACCCCCCCAAATGCTGCTTCTGGCAGCAAGCTAAGACCCAGACTCTGCTGCTGTTGTTGTTGTGATTCCTCTTGGAAAATGGTGCCTCCCCCCTTCCAGGTTTGCCGCCGACAGCGGCCAGCCCGCAGGGGTCTGGAGAAGCTGCTCCAGGAATTCTCTCGCCAAGGGCACACACTGTCCCAGGTGTGCAGAGAGAAGGCGGTGCTGGCGCAAGAGAACGCTGCCCTGGAAGCCCGACTTGAAGCCACGGAGCGGGACCTACGAGGCCTTTCAGAGCAGCTGGCAGAGGCCAGGTAAAGGCAGGGAGGAGATCCTGGGCGTGACATTATTGAAGGTCTGGAATTACAAAGGTGCTGCGTATCTTGTCAGGATTTACTTCCTGCTCTGTGCTCCCAAGATGTTTCTCAGACTGAGAAGCAAAGAGACACGAGTCAAAAGAAAAGGATCCTCTAGCCTGAATATTATTTTTCTGCCAGCTCAAGCCCGAAAAGCTCTTTTTAGGCACATGCTGGGGACCCTTTGCACATTCCTTTGATAAGCGCAAAGCAAGCCAACTTAGCACTGAATTGAGTACCAGGGAAAGCGTACAGATGTTTGCTGAAACCAGAAGTTTCCCTCTGGTTTTGCTTTCTCCTTGGGTGCATCTGACCATCAATCTTTCCTTGCCAAGTAGTTGGACATGGGATTTTCAAAATTCAAGGCTCTTCCATGTGAACTTTGTGAGTAGCTCGCTGATGCTTCAGATGAAGCTGGAGGGTCATGCTGAAAATCTTGAGACCCTTCAGAGCTCACTCTTGTGAAGTATGGTGCAGGACCTAGATCTGCTTAGAAACAGCAGCAGCAGCAGAAGGGAAAGGTCTTGTGACTTCTTGACAGTGTCTGGGGATTCTTGCTCCGCACTGATTCTTGCCCACTGTCCACCCACCTCTGTAACCAGTCAAGGTCCCTTTGGCTGTTGCTTCTTCCTTTTTAAAGAGTGCCAAGATATTTGGGCACTGCTTGTTTAGTTAGTCAAAAATAAAGGAAGTGAGTGGTCTTGGTTATCAAATTCCAGTCATTTGAATGGCAGGAAATGGTCCATCACCCTGAGACAGTTCTTCAGATAAAAACCTACTTCTGCTTTCCTACTCATGCTGTTGGAAGCTGGAGGTTTCACTGTATCGTTTGGTGAATGCTTTTAGTCCCTTTTACTCAGAGAGTGCCTGGCGAACAAAGAAACGATACGTACACTAGGAATGGCATGAAACATGGACGAGTCGGCCAGGAGTGCCCTGTTCTGTCCCCTGCAGAGTGACTTGGGAGTGCTGATGAGCTCAGGGCAGTGAGCAGAGGCTGGGCTTTTGCTCCTTTGCAGATACTTGGTGGGCGCACGCGTGTGTGATAGGTCGGGCAACAGCAATTTGAGCTCTGGCTGCTGAGATCAAACTCAGCTGGGCTAGGCCATGAGGAAAGGCTGCCCAGTCACCTGGAGGACCTTGCTTTGCTATGTAAAGGGGTAAAATAGTCCTGCTGTATCTGAGTTTCCATGCAAGCCGTTATCCATACGAAGGTTTTGGGATCTTAAGGTACTTCTTACTGGAGAAACTGGCCCTGTGTGCCAGGAACAATTGCTCTTCATGTTCACAACTTGAAGGTCAGAGAAGGAGAGCCTGCAAAGCAGCCTGCTGGAGGCTCAGCAGCACATATCGGAGCTGGAGATCGCCAGGAGCCGTGTGCAAGCCCAAGTGCGCGCAGCCACGCAGGCCAAGGAGGCGATACTCGGTGAGAGCCTCGTGCGCTTGGTTTCTGCTGGTGGCCCTGCCCTGTGCAGTTGCTCCCAAGCCAGCTGGGTCCGCAGGGCTTCTGAGGAGTGAAGCAGCTGAGGGCCGGTCCCTCCTTGCCTGAAACTGAAAGGGCTTAAGGTCAGCAGATCCCTTGGCTTGGATAGTCTCTGATTCTGGCCGTGTGTCATGTTTGCAGAGGATGTGAGGGGCCTTCGTCGTGAGCTGCTAGCTGTAAGAACTCTCAGCCAGCAGCAATGTGAAGACATGGCTCAACAGCTCCGCTGGGCAGAGGAGCAGTGCAGGAAGGCTCTGAGACTCTGGCAATCTGCTCAGGAAGTGGAAAAAAGGCAGCTTGTGCAAAACCTGGTAAGAAGCAATACACAACTAAAGACTTCAGGCAAGTTTGTAAGGCTGGCTTAGCAGCAGAGCGGCCTGAGTATGTGACATGGCCTCAAGCATCAGCTGTGGGCTACGCTTTGCTGAGCCAGGCAGCAGGGGGCTTCAAGGGCTCATACTCGACGGACTGGGAAGACCCAGAAGCCAATGCTGGGACAGTATATGCAGCCACAGGTTCAGGATGGGCATAAGCCGAGTTCCCCAGGAGGCTGGGTGGTCGCCACCCAACGCATGGCAGCAAAGGGGCAGGATCTTCCCCACAGCCTCGTGCCATTCAGCAGACGGCTGCTGACCTTGCTTCCAGCTGCAGTCCCAGCAAGTGGATTCCTTGCTTTCTGTCCTTCCATGGTGGAAAGAGGCCTTCCCTTTGAGCTTGAAGCAGATGCAACAGGCCCCATGGTTCTGGTATTTCAGCTGGTGGCCTGTCTTGTGACTGGGTCATTGAGGTGCTGGCCATGTCCTAGTCCTGCAGTCCATCTGCAGCTCTTCCATGATCAAATGGCAGGGGCACTTGGAGAACAGAGCCTCTGAGAAGAGGCAGAAATCCTGAGCAGAGAGGGGCCAGAGAACAGGGAGCCATCAGAGCAGGGGAGGAAGGTGGCATTTCCTTCCTGCCACCTGCTGACACTCCCGCTAACTTCTGGGTTAGAACAGCATTGCAGGAGGGCAAGGACTACTTGCAGGCACTGGAAGCACAGAGCCTGGCAGGCTCCAGCACTGAGCCCCAGGAAGAACAGCTAGCATGGAAGGGTTAGAGCTGGCTGGAGAAGCAGAAGGAAGTGGCAGAATAGAAGTGCTTTTGAGCCTGGGAAAGAGGGAATCTGAGCGTGATGGCAGGTGCCAGTAAGATTTCTCTTGACCAAATATCAAGGACAAGCTGCAGGCAGAACTGCAGGAAGCTCAGAGGAAGATGAAGGCAATGGAGAAGAGCCACCAAGAAAACATGGAGAGGATGCGCAAGGTCCTGCTGCAGTACAAGCTGGCTGAACTAAAGCAGGTGAGTGAAAGAGCAGGAGGCACTGCAGTCACACAACGAGTGGTCTCTGCCCTTGTTGCCTTTGCCCTGCAGAGCAGCAGGTGGATGGGGGCAATGTGTCTGAGTGCCACGCTCTGAGGTCTCCATGGCAGCTGGTGAGAAGGACACTTACTGGGCCACTGAATCTCAGCTGCTGCCCTGGGCAGCAGGGCTTGTGCTTTGGCTGCTGGGCCAGCAATCCTGTGAATGTATTTCTGCTGGCCTCTTAGAGCTCACTTAGTTTTTTGAGGGGTTTGTTCAGCTCAGCATGGAGACCCACACAGATTCTGAAGCACTTGTCCCTGTCCATGGTGAATGCAGTCCTCAGAAAGGGGTGAAATGTGCAGTTGTTCTTTCCCTTTCCCAGTCTCTACTATGGCTGGCTGTGACAAGCTCTAGTCTCTGACTGCTGCTTGGGTTGGACTTGAGGAGGAAGACTTGACAGCTCAGCTTGCAGCCTAACACCAGTGTTGTTCCTCAGGGCTTGACTTTGAAATGCTGTGTCTGAGGCATCTCTGCCAGGCACCTCTCTGACACAACCAAATTTCTTGTCCCAGATGGAAGCAGGATGTGCCATCAAAGCTGCCGCCGCAGCCGCATCCTCGGAAGCAGCCTCCTCTCCGCAGCCTGAAAACCGGAGCATGAGCAGTTCGCCCCGCTGGAGCCAGGAGAGAGAGAAGCAGTTCCTGAAGCTGCTGAGTACGTCCTGGGGATTTCTTGTGCAATTAAACAGTGTATTATAATGTGTGTGCCTCAGCATGAGCTGTAGCACATGTTCCTCCCCACTCTGGTGTCAGACAGACCTTTTGGACTCCCTACAGAAGCCAGGGTTGTGCTTGGGGGCAGCAAGGGAGCACTTTGGGGCATTTCTTTTGCCTTTGAGGCAAAAGCTGGGAGTGGGTGGGCTTTGCCTGAGCTTCCCTGCGCAGTAAAGACAAAAGCAGGGATTGTGTCCAGAACAGCAGTAGGCTCTGATCTAGCCAATGACTCAGGGAAGGTGTATGTGCTAGTCTGGCCAAAGTGATTGGAAGAAATGGTTTCCTAGACTCCCTTTAGACTCCTGACTTTAGACTCTTGACTCATTGGAGTAATATTACTTCAGAGACATTGATTGGCTCTGTGGCTGGTTTCATAATGGTGTTGTTTTTATGACTGTCAGTATTTCTACTATTCTTTCTACACTGTGGTTTGATAAGAATTCGACATTTTGGTTAGCCTGAACTCCTTGAAGAGAACATCAGGCGATAGAACTAAGAAGTGAGGAAGAGATCTTTTTCAGTACCCCCTACAAGTTAAAAAGTTACATTCTTAGAACAATCTCAATTTATCAGAGAGAAAGAGTTGTTTTCAAAGTGCCCCAAAAGAGGAAAAGCACATTTGTTACAATCCCTGTTGGATATTTTAATTGGGTGCTTAGGAAGATGCATCAGAGAGACACATCTGTGTGGCATAGTCAGATAAAAGCGCTCTGCAGGCAATTCTCAGAGGGAAGCCTGCAGCCTCTCTGCTGCATGTTCCTCCAGTACCAGGCACTTTGTCACTGCTTGTGCCCAGCTGGTAAATATTCTTGGAATACTGAGCATTGGCCGCAATCCCTGCATAGATTCCTGCACTCAAGGACAGCGTACCAACCAAGGCCTTAATGCCTCTGCAGTAGAACTGAGTTGCTTCTTACAACTAGGAAGAGCTGGCAGTGCAGTGCTCTCAGAGAATATGGGGTCAGGTTTTTCAGAACAGGGCCCAGTTGACTCAGGGTCTGCCATCAGCTGTTGGGACAAAAGGTGGATTGATCAACTCCTCCGTGGGTCTGAATTCAAAGACAATCATGTTCTGTCTTGAGTGGGGTCTACTGTAGCAGCGAGGGGGTTTTGATGGTGATTGCTGCTACCTATTTCCCTAAAGGCATTTCCTGTGGAAAAGCCACATGGGTAAGCATTCAGGAAGGCAGTCAAGTCCACACACACCACACTCACCACGGCAAGCTCAGTGCACCGTGGCTGAGAGGCCTTTTAGAAGGTCAGTTCCAGCAAGGTTTTTTTGAGCACGCCAAAGGGGAACTAGAGACAAAAGATGAGCCATGTCCTCTGCACAATGTTTAAGTAAGGGCTGGTGCAGTGGCGGTACCAAAGGGCAGGGCAAAGTGAGCTGGCTCTCAGGGAGGAAAGGGCCATCCACCAGGGGCCACACAACCCATGAGGAAACAGAGAAAGGAGAAAGCTGGGAAAGTTGGGACATTCCCCTCAAGGCAGCCCTTCAAAGGAGTATGGGAGAATCAGACTCTGTGCAGGCCAGAGCTGCCTGTCTTGCTGGGGCTGCTGTTGCTGCTGTTCTCATTGATGGTATTGTTAGCCAAGCGACCATAAATTGCTCAGAGCCCCAGAGAGTGGAGCTGAGTTTCAGATCTCCTGGAAGTCCGGATGTCTGTTTTGAAGTTTGCTTCTTGCATTTTGTTTCTTTCAGGGCATGTGGTGAGTGTGGGAGATCCGGAGAAGAAGTACGCCAGGTGGAAACGTATTGGCAGTGGGTGAGTGCAGGCACGCTGACTTCTGCAGAACCACAGGCCAGGAATTTTGGTGGTGCCACATCACATGTAAAGTTAGGCAAGCTGCAAGCATCTTCAGACCCTGGCTCCAGATTGTCCCTGTCTCTGTACTGTGGCAGTACAAGGCATCATCTAAGATAACTGAATGCTGACAATGTCTTGGCTGCCTGAAGGAGCAGGATGTGGATGCTCTCCTATCCCTCCAAGATGTGGCACCAGGTTCCCTGAAGACTTGGGTTTGTATGATTCAAAGTAATATGACCAGACTCATGAAGGAAGAAAAACCTGAGAGAGCAGCTTCCCACCTGAGAGCTGTCAGATAACAGCTCTCAGTAGAATTTCTTAGCTGTATTGTGCTGGAAACCATATTCGGTGGCCAGGAAAATAGGAAAGGCTGTGTGGCATTGCCTGAGTTTGGCAGGTAGGATCAAAAGAGAGCGGTGAGAAGGCCCAGCAGGACTGTGTGTCTCATTGCCTGGAAAGGCACGCCACAGGCACGGACACAAGAAGGAAAAGGCAAAGAACAGCCCCGCATGCATCATCTAGTGTATACATTTGAGATTTGTAGCAGCCCTTTTTCTTCCTGTTGGACCCAGCTTTTCTCTTGGACACTCTGCAGGGCAGAGGGCTGCTGGGCTGCTGGGCCATTGGCTGAAGAGCAGACAAACCCCGGTGTTTTAGAGGCACTGCAGGCAGCAGAGAGCTCCTGCCTGGGCTGCCTTTTGCTTCTCAGCACTAAACAACTTCTCTGTTCTTGCCACTGCTCTGTTTCTAGGGGTTTTGGCACTGTTTATAAGGCCGTCAACGCTGCCACAGGACAAGCGGTAAGTGCCCATGCAGATTTTGCAGCTCTTGAGTGCTTTCCCTTGGCATGTGATCTGTGGCCAGAGCTTTGGGCCGCCTGTCTTTGCTGCAAAGGCTGTCCCGCAGGAGCAGCCTGTCTAGAGGCTGGCTGCAAAATGCATTTTGGACAGACTTTGTCTTTCTTGCCTACCTGAATGGATGCCAGGATAGCAGTGGTGTCCTTCAGAGAAGGACACCCTTGAATGGATGCCAGGATAGCAGTGGTGTCCTTCAGAGAAGGACACCCTTGGACTTACTGCATAAATATGCATAGATTAGCGGATGGCAAGAGCTGTCATTCCAGCCAATTCCTTTTAAGCCCAGGTTCAGACACAGATAGTATTTCCCATTGTTTTCCATCACGTGGTTCAGTTTGAAAATATAATGCAAGACCTAAAGAAGGAGAGATCTTGTGTGGAACACTGTTTTGCCTTTTACTCCTAGGGAACCTAGTTCACATACACAGACACCCACACAAACACAAACACACACAGATAAATGAGAAGAAGTGGATGAAGAGCCTTAAGTGATACAACCTTGTGTTGATCCTGTGTTGGTGACATTTCACTATGGAAATGCTGTTTGTACTGAAAGGACATGGAGGTGTTTTAGAGAATCATGCTGTTCTTTGAGGCTAAAAGTTCAGAGTTCAGAATTCTGGATTTTGGCTCTCAGCAAATACATTCCATCTTCCTTACTAGTAAGGCATTAGATAAGGTAGTTCCTTCTCCACCAGTGGTGCTGAGATCAGGTACTTCCCTTGGAGGGAGGTCCACGAGGTGTACGAACGCCCTAAGCCCTATATTTAAAAGCTGGGACGCATCCATAGTGTACCATAGAGAGGGTTATTCATTGCTAAACACATGAAATAATTTCAAGTCTAAACCATGGTCACGATTGTCCTTCACAGTTACAAAACCCAAAAGGCAGAAGTAAGGATGTGCTAAGATTGTATCTTTACTTTGAGTCGCTTTGGAGTTCTGTTTTGGACAGCATTTTCCCCGTCATGTTTGTGCGTGTTTATTTGGCACACAATCGAAATGGCGGCTGTTGCTGAAACGCTGCTCAAAGCCCCTAGAAATGCTACCATATCTTCAGTGGTTTCAATTTGTCTTCACAGGACCAAAATTACTTTTGGCTTGCAAGACGTGTGCAAATGATAACAGTGGTGCTAAACAAAGTCTATTTGAGAAGTCTGGGGGTGCAGAGAGTGCTGTTAGCGCTTTGTGGTTGGTGGTTTAGAGTCCCTTTTGACTGAGGTGACAAGGCATCCAGGCCTGTGAGTGCACAGAGAAAGAGGCTCTGGTGATGTCTGTCCCTAAGAGCCTTTAATGTCATTATAGGTGGCCGTAAAGCAACTTAATCTCCAGCACCAGGGCTGTGAGGAAGTGTTAAAGGAAATCCTGGTCATGCGTGAAAATAAGAACCCCAATATTGTCACCTACTTTGAAAGGTAAGTAGTTCTGGCAGAAAACGGATCTTTCAATGAACATCAATCCACACCTGTACGAGGCATAGGAGGAGATTGCATTTTGTTGCCGGGAATGGTTCCTGGCATAAACAGCTTGAAGATTGATCTCAGAAACCTGGCTCTCTTACTAAGGCAGCAGCCTGTATGTTCACTGGCTGCATGTTGTTTTGCTCTTTTGGGACGTGATTATTTTTCCAAGTTTTGGAGGAGAAGTGCTGAGAAAGCATCCCAGAGATGATTTCCCTTGTGCTGTTCCCACTATTTTCCATTGCCTTGCATGCCAAAAGGCTTGGCTAGGAGGCACATCATTTGCCAGGTTGCCAATTGTTTTTCCTGTTTGTGACTATTCTTTCTGCAAGGTTTTCCAAAGGGTGATGGCACTGCTGCACACCTTCCTGCCCTGAGTAAAAGGTGTGAAATCTGTGTCTCCTTGCTGCTGGAGTTCTTGGTGCAATTTGTGTATGAAGATGATGAAGCAGCTGCTGGGATGTGTCCGCTTCCAGATTTATCTTTGCCCTCACAAAACTGCCTTTTTCCCCTGCCTGCCACCTAAGCCGTCTCCTTTTCCGTGGATGTGCCTTCCTCATTTAGGCGGCAGAGTTGGCAGACACTGGGTAGCCTGGCTGGAGTGTGTCTTCCTTTGATTCTGTCTTCATTTAGCAGTGACCTGGAAACAAAACTCAGCTGTAGTCTTTCTTCCATACGGCAATTTAGCTGTGCCCATTCAGCTCCACGCTGTTGCTTTCATCTTGCAGCTACCTTGTCAATGAGGCTGTCCTGCTGGTGTTGGAATATATGGATGGAGGCTCCTTAGCTGATGTGGTCAGCATGAGAAGGATGGCTGCAGGACACATAGCAACAGTGTGTCGGGAGGTAAGGGGTCCCCTTTGTGCTTGGGATGGCTTGGATGGGCTCGTCCTTGGAAAGCGCGGCTAAGGCAGAGATTCCATGTTCAGAGCTTTCTTTCTGGGTTGCTCTTATGCTTCAGAGAAGACGGAGCATCTGCACAGAACTGCCTACCAGTGTCCCTGCCCTTACTGTAGGCTGTTCTTTACTCTTATCTACCGTTGTTGAACTCCCTGTCTCTTTTTCATTATTATTTTCTGTTCTGCCCTGTGCCTCTCCAAGTCTTTACCCAGAACCTTTCTGTATTGCCTCCTTGGCCTGTAAGCACAAAGGCGCTGGTGTGCGAGTTTAAAACAAGTGGCAAAGCCAAAGACAGACTCATCTGTCACAGGTCTCCAGTTCAAAGGATGGCATGGCAACCACCTTGGTGCTTTCTGCTGAACTCTGACAAATGAGCTACTTCCAAGTCTTCTCTTAAGGCAGCCATGTAACCCCTGTCCTCCAGTCTCTCGCCCAACAGTGATCCCCTTGGTACCCAAGGCAGGGACTTTTTCTCTTTTGGCAAACCCATGATTGTCCTCCGGAGGGGGAGAGTGCATCCGCTGCAGCAGCGGTCATCTTACTGGCTTTGCAGGGGACTGTCTTGGACAACGACTGACGTTTCCCCCTCAAAATCTTACATGCCTCCTTTGGAAAGATCCTGCTCTCCTAGTGTTGCAGCTACAAGCTCTTCCCCTTGCCAGCACTCACTTATCCTTTGAGATCTGGGAATCTTCAGGAGCAGCCTCCTTTTGCGAGTGATGTGATCAGATCAGGGTAACTTTTGGCCTCCCGTTTCTTTTTTCTCTCGTAGTGCCTGCAAGGCCTGGCTTTCCTTCATGCCAACCAGGTGATCCACAGAGACATCAAAAGTGACAACATCCTTCTGGGCCGGGATGGCTCCGTCAAGTTGGGTGGGTATTCCCAGTCAGGCGCAGCTCTCCAGGGAGGCGGTGTGGGGCTGCTTGGGAGTGGCTGCCGGGTGCCAGCAGTTGGTGCTGGTGAGAGGGCAGGGAGCACTCTGCAAGGCCAGGGTGCAGCTGTAAGGTGCTGAGTGGTCTAGAGAGAAACAAGGTGTCAAGAGTAACTTTGGTTTGTGTGTGTTCCTTCCAAAGGGAGGGAGTTACAGTGTAAAAATTCAGGAGAATGAGGAAAAGCCACTAGGGAAATTGTGGGTGGGGTTTTCACGTGGACAACCATACCCTTGCGGGCAGATACTTGGCTGCAGCCCTGAGGAAGGAGAGCCCAGCTGCTTTTCCAGCTTCATTCCGCACTGCATTCTGAGACTGAGAGTGAGGAACTCTTTTCCCTGATTTCCTACTTGAAGCAGTGTTTTTTTTTCTCCTCAGCTGATTTTGGCCTCTGTGCTCTGCTCAGCCCTGAGCAGAGGAAACGGAGGTCGATGGTTGGGACCCCCTGCTGGATGGCACCCGAGGTGGTGAGAGGAGAGCCATACGGCCCCAAAGTGGACACCTGGTCCCTTGGCATCGTGGGAATAGAAATGGCCAAAGGAGAGGCTCCTTATATTCGGGAAACCAGTGACAGGGTAAGGTGCAAAGAGGCTCAGATAGCTGTGCCCGTCTGGTCCCTGTCCATTAGACAAAATCCCATTTGCACAGCTTGAAGTGGCTTCCACCAGGGCCCAATTCTAAAACTGCCCCTGGGGCTCACATCAGCTGTGGAGGCAAGATGTGGTGCAGCATGGAATAGCTGGGGCTGCACTGGGACCTTTCTTCCTTAGAGATGAGAGAAGGCTCATCTCTAACCGTCTGCTAAGGCAAGAACATGCCACTGCCGACTGGAGCTGAAAAGATGGGGTCTAGGTGAGCCCTGAAGGATATGGAAGAATCACGTAGAGTCTCATGTTTCCTTTTGCTTCAGGCTAACTACCTGATAGCCAAGCGAGGGGTGCCAAATCTGCACAATCTCAGGCTACCCCCTGGCTTGTGTGAATTTCTGGGCTGCTGCCTGCAGATGGATGTGGACAGGCGAGGCTCTGCCAAGGAACTTCTGCAGGTACAAGGCAAAGGGGCTGCAGGACAAACAGCTGTTCCTCTTTGCTCCTTGGCCACACTCCAGGAAATCAGATGGGCCCCCCATGTAGTAACCTCCACTCTGGGTGCTTTTCAAATGGAAACCAAGTAGGATCCAAGAGTGCTTGAGGTTAGAAGGGACCAGGGAAGGTCACCTACTCCAAAAGCCCAGCCACCAGCAAGGACATCTCCAAGTAGATCAGGTTGCTCAGTGTCCCATCCAAGCGGACCTTGAATGTTGCCGGGCTTGGGGCTCCTCCCGGCTCTCTGGGCAGCCTGTGCCAGTATTCTAGCACTCTCCTGGTATACAGTTTCTTCCTTGGAGCCAATCACAAATGAGGGGTTTTTAGGTTAAAAGCATTGCCTCTTATCCTCTTGCAATTGGCCCTGCTACAAGATATGTCCCCATCTTTCTTAGAAGCCTCTACAACTATTGAAAGGTCTCCTTGGAGCTTGCTCTTCTCCAGGCTAAACAAGCCCAACTCTCACAGCTGTTCCTCAGAGGAGAACTCCCACCTTCTGGTCATTTCTGTGGCCCTCTTTTGCTCTCGGCTGCTGCATTCAGGTTTACCTGGTAGCAAAGGAACTGAAGTATTGCAATGCCAGGGACAGGGGGCTTGAGGAACACAATGAAAGCAATCCCTGCCAAGTGGTTTTAGACTGATCTGTAAAAAGGCAGGGGCTTTGCGGGGGCTCACTGGGGGCATCCGAGGGCACCCAGCTTGTCCCTCCCAGCCCACTCTTAGAGGTTTCTGCCAGCCAAACGGGGACAGCTGTGCAGGATTTGTGCCAGCCCCATGTGCTGCCTGGCCCGGTCAAGACGATGAGAACGGCTGTGGCTTTGCTGCCAGGTTTTGTGGCAGACAAGGAGCTGGTGACCGGGCCGCTTCCTTGCCTGTGCCTGCTGTGAAGGAAGATGCCAGCCAGCACAAGAGGGAGGGGCATGCCGAGGCAGACACCGCTCTTCCTGCAAGCCAGAGCTGAGCACATCTGCGCCCTGCTGCTTGTGTCCTTGCTCCTGGCTTGCTCCTGAAAACCTGCATGTCCAGCATCCTGAGAACAACATGTGGGATCAATACTTTCCAGATCTCTTGGGAGTCTCTTGAGGAATGCTGTATGCCCCACATCTCCCTTGGACACCCATATAGCCCATATCTTAAAAAGCAAAGAGGAGTATAAGAATAAGTCTGTTGACTTTCCTGAAAGGAACAAAACCTTTGGAAAGCAAGCAGCAATCCCACAGTGATATCAGGACTAAAATCCCAGCAGGTGATGACACCTTGGGGAATGGACTAGTGCACTTCAGGGCCATGTTTCCTGCTATAGCAGCATCCTGGACATGAAGGCAGATAAGCTGATGGTGCCCTCAGTCCGATGTCTGTGTATTTCTGGGCACTAGAGGAACCCAGCTTGACCCTGTTAGGAGCTGAGATTGGAAAAGAATGGTTCCTTTTTTCTTTGTCTCTTTTAATTTGGGTTGTTTTGTTTCTTTTTCCCTTTGGGCAGCATCCATTTCTCCAATCAGCGGAGCCTCTCTTAAGCCTCTTCTGACAGGCTGATTGCTGTCATCCCTGCAGCACGGTAATGCAGGAAGCAAAGGTGATGACAAGGCCACTTCAGCACTTGGAGAACAGAGCCTCTGAGAGCAGGTAGAAATCCTGAGGAGAGAGGGGCCAGGAAACAGGCAGCCATCAGAGCAGGAAAGCAAGGTGGCATCTCCTTTTCCCCCACCTGCTGATCCTCCATCTGAATTTCTGCTTGGGACAGCATTGCTGGAGGGCACAAAATCACTCATGATGTGCACTTTTCAGGTGGGTGGTGTGAGGCATGAAGCTTCCACTGATTTTTTGGGGCAGCCTGGCTGGAACTTCATGTGGAAGTGTCTTCCTCCCCTCACTAGGAGCCGGAAGGGCAGCGTTTGGAGGCACAGCAGCTGCTGGCACAAGGGGCAAACTTCCTTGCAGAGGTACAGAAGGAGCAGGAGAAAAGGCTGCTTGAGATGAAGCAGGAAGTTGCCAGCATGCAAGCTGAACAAGAAGAGGTATGAAGCAGAGCCAGTCTAAAGGCAAAGGGTGAGAAAAGAGAGCTTTTGTGTTGTTTTGGACTCCTCTGCCCTCCTTATGGGCACTGTTTCTCTGGACACTGTCTGTCAGGGTGGCACTGTCTCTTAACTGGCCCTTGGGAAACAGTTCTGGAGAGACCTTGGTGCCAGGAGGGAAAGAACCGGTCAGGTGAGAGGCTACCAGACCACAGGTTTAAGGAAAGTTGGGATGGTGTTTCAGGCCCAAATGGAATGGGAAAGCCAGAGCTATGTCTCAGAAGGGGGGAGGTCCCACAGGAAGCCCCCTGCAGAGGTAGGCTAGAGCTGTGGGAGCAGGCTGGCTGTCAGGCTGCTGAGGAGGTGCCTGAAGCTGCTGAGTACGTCCTGTGCATTCTTTGTCTGATTGAGCAGTGCATGGTGTGTGTGCCTCAGCATGAGCTGTAGCACATGTATCTCCTCTCTTTGGTGTTGGGAGAGACATTTTGGACTCCCTTTAGAAGCCATTGTGGTGCTTGGATGCAGGCAGGGAGCACTTGGGGCGTTCCTTTTGCCTTTGAGGAAAAAGCTGGGAATGGGTGGGCTTTGCCTGAGCTTCCCTGTGCAGTAAAGACATAAGCAGAGACTGTTGTGCGAGCAGCAGAAGGCTGCGGCCTAGCCAATGACTCAGTGATGGTGTGTGTGCTAGTCTGGGCAAACTGATTAGAACAGTTGGCTTCCTGGATTCCCTTCAGACTCCTGACTTGTCAGCAGTCATTGGAGTCAAATACTTCATAGAAATGGATTGGCTGTGGTGCTGGTTTAATCCTGGTGCTGTTTACTAAGACTGTTTGTTCTTCTCTTGTTCCTTCTCCAGACCACATGGGCCCCTCGCCATCTAAATCCCCACTCTAAGGGCTTTTCAAACAAAAACAAAAAACGTGCAGCAAAGCAATCGAGGAAGCGGAAGCGATGACCAGGACCACTTCAGGATTGCCTTCTGCAATGGCAGCTTGGATCTGGACTCACAATATTAATCCTATACACACTCAAGCCTGTTGGAAGATTCCCTTCCTTGTCAGCCAGGGCATAAGGCTCTACATTCCCTTGAGAACTGGCCATTCTTTCTTAAAAATGGAAAGTCCCCCCAAAGGGCATCCTTGTGTGGCTTGGAATTGGGCACAATCTCCATCCCTTATCAGCACCAACATATACTGCCTTTGGAATGCTGCTCACTGGCCAGTTTTTGCCCAGTGATGGACTTCTGGATGAGGAAGAAAGTGCAATTGCATTTCCATTGAAAACCCAGTGAAGAGCCGGTCAGCCTGAGGAGACAGTCTGAAAGTTCCCCTCATTTGCCTCACGACCATCTCAAGGACAGGCATCGGGACCCTGAGGAGCCTGATGGGAATTCTGGTCTGCTGGTGGTGGATGAATGCCAAACATCCTGAGGCCCCCGAGCAGAGCTCTGACCTGCCAAGAGATTGTTCGCAGCTGTGTCTACTGTGACTGCTCCTAGCAGGGCCTGCCAGGGGGAGAGGCGCCCCATATGCTTGAACCTGCTTGGTGACAATAGCCCAGGAATCTTCCCACCTCTTGGCGTGGTTGGACTTTTCTGGGGTCACCTTTGGTGGTCCAAAGAAGACCCTCATCTGCTTTTCAGCCACCGTGGCAGACCGACTGAGATGGAAGAAGCCTCTCTCTCAAGGACTGAGACATGAGAGCCCTATACGGAGAAGCTCCCCCCTCCCAAGGACTGAGACTGAAACCCCTAACACGGGGCAGGTGTGTGGGGGAGCCGACCAGACCAAAGGGACATATTTGCCTGCAAGTGTGGCCATTGGAGCAAGAAGACGATGGTCCTTGCCTACTGCTTAGAACATGGACTACCTTTTACATCTATTCTTAATTGTTTCTTTTTCCCCCTCAACGATTTCAATAGACTTACCTCAAGATCTGTTGGCCTCCCTCAGCAATATATATATCATAGAACCTTGAGTTAACCTTTGAGATCTCCCCTGGGGAAGGGGCTATAAGCAAGCCTGTTAGCTAAAGGTGTAAGAAGAAAGCTGAGAAGCAAGAAGAAACTGGCAAGGAGCTCTCTCCAAGGCTGTAAGCAAGGAGACCAGGAGAAGTGAGGAATGGAAGAAAGATAGGAAGAGAACTCTGCAGCTGGACAAAGTATTTTTAGAAAGTTAGTTGAAGTCATTGTAACTTTTCAAGAATAGTGTTATGTTGATTTATTGTGGCCAATAGTTAGGGTAAAAGAAGTCTTAAGAGTTAGAAAGTGTATAAAAGGTCAGCCATGTTCGATAATAACGAGTTGTCATCTGAGACTGCTTGTGGTCTCTGCTTTGCGTGGGGACTGCCTCGACAGAGACACTCCCCAAAGTGACTAGGCGAACTCCTTCAGCTGGACTACGAGGACTTTGTCTTTCTATGTTTGCTAGTTATAACCCCTCTCTGTTTCTCTCTCCCCATTTCTCTCTTTCCTCTCCCTAAATCCGTCTATCGCATTTGCTGTGCTCATTCAATAAAGGTGCATTTCTTTTGAGTAATACTGTAATACCCAGTGTGTTATGTTTTGCACTCTGAGATCAGTAAAACGAACCATCATGACTCCCCTCTCATATGAATGGATCTTGCCACAGCCAAAACATCCTGTGCTGATGCAGGCTTTCAGCTGTGCACATCGATGCTTTTGGTTCCTGCTCTATGTAGCTGGAACATCTCCACCGTGACACCTCCTGCCTCCCACGTGGCCATGGCTAATAGGTACGAGGCTCTGCAAGTGCAACGAAGAAGGTGGGCATGTCTGCTGGCAGTACAGGAGAGCAAAGAGGAAAGCGCCTGGCAGGATCCTGGCCAGCAAGGCAAAGCACCTGATGTACCTGCTCTTTGTCATCAGATAAGGACTGGTGGGTGATGCAATGCTTGGGGTTGTCTGGGGCCCATCAGTCATGAAAAGTCTCTGTGCTTGAGTGGCTTTGTCCCTCTTCCTGTGCCTTGTGTTGCCCGTGTGCTCCGCCATATTTGCCCAGGGCTGTGTAGCTGTGTGGCACAGCTAAAGTGCAGGAGAGCTTCATTCGTCTGCCCTTTGAGGTAGCTGCTCACAGCAGCCTTTTCAATCTGCAAGCTCCGTCTGGAGAGTAAATTCCCTCCGTGTTTGGTCCTGGAGGCCAGGGCCTGTCATCTGCAGTCCCAGGTGGTACTGAGGGCTGCCCAGTGCCTCAGGCTGGTGTGACCCCAGCACAAACAAGAGGAGACAGTGGCAGGTGCTTGTTTCCAAAGTCACATTCTTCAGGGGCAATGTGCCGAGTGTGTCCTTTGTCCTGGCGAGGCCCAGACCTGGGGATCCGATGCAGGCACTGCTGCTGCCGCTGAAGTCAGCGAGGATTTGGTGGTTGGTTTCCATCCCAGCAGAACTGGTCACTTATGAAGCCGGGTGCTGATGGTGCCCTGAAGATCTCTGGGCTGCACAGCTGTGAGGGAACTGTCCCTTGTTGTAATTCTCCATCAGGGAAAGTTGTGCTGGCAAGGTCTGGGTCAACAGAGCAAGAAGGGACTGAGCGAGTCCCTTCTATCTGTGTCTGCTGAGAGTGGTGACCTTTGAGATTAAGTGCACAAAGTCAGTTGCTTGTGGTCCCTCTGTGAATCTCCCTTTTTGGTAATGCTGCTTGTTTAGTAAATCTTCCTGTAGCACAGCAGCAGGGGAAAAAAGCCTCTGCACTCTGCAGATGTGATAGGCTGCCATTGATCCACAGAAAATCTGCATTTTGTCTTTATGAGAAACAGAAGAACTGGTTTAGCAGTGAGAGAAGGTGGAATGATTCTTCTGATCTTTCGTACAGTCTCGTATAGGAGATCTCTGTGGGTCAAAGCTGTGCCCCTGACTGGCAGCAAAGGGGGCAACCCCCGGCACCATAGCCAGGTGGGGCCATGAGATGCAGGGACTGACCAGGGGCCTGGCCCTGGGTGGGCTCACCGGCAAAGTTTGGGCAGGCTGTGTCTTGGAGGTAGGTGCCACAGGCAAATCCATCTGTTTTCCTGTCCAGCGGCCAGGTCATGGAGGATGTTCTCTGGTTTGATGTTCCAGTGCAGGACCCAACAGCTGCTGCAGTGATGCACGGCCTCAGCACCTGGAGGAACAGCCCCTGCACCACCTCCTCTGACACGGAGCCCCCATGGCAGATTGAAATCAAAGAGGTCCTGCGACCGCTCAGGGCACTCCATCACTAACAAGAAGTTGTTAGGGAGCTCACACCAATCCGAGAGCTGAACAACACCATGGAACCCAGTGGACACCTTGTCCAGAACCACCATCTCCCTGGATACGTGGGTTCCGTCGGGACACAAGAAAATCACAATGCCGTCAGTGGGGCTGATGCTGTGCCATTGGTCTGGACTCCCACAACCAGCCCAGGATGCTCTGAGCCCTCCACTCTGCTCATGCCCGCTCTCCCTCCAGGCGTCATGGCGGCTTCAACTCTGCCGGGCCTCGGTTTACCCGGCCCATCATGTGCCAGTTTCTGCCGCTAGTCCCGGTCACTCACCAGCTCGCCCTAATGACGGATGCGATCCCGCGGAACACCTTTGATGGCCAGCTGCGAGCCAAGGGGAGCAGAGGGCTGAGCTAAGATACCACCCTGCCGAGCCCCATCCTCTCCCTCCTCCGCCCTCCACCTACTCCGCCCTCCGCCAACCCCTCCGTGGTGTTACGTTTTAGTTCAATGTTACACTCTGTCTCACCCCTCGAAAATGTCCGGTATATTCCAAGTCTGCGGTCCCTCCCAAGAAGTATCATGCATCTGTAATCCCGTTGGGCGAAGTTTTATTCCGCTCCCCCTTTGAATCTCCCTGTTAAGACATGCGAGGCAGGCGAGAAACGGCCTTGGCCCTTTTTCTCCCTAGGCTCTCCCTCTCTCGCTATCGCTTCCCCTTCCCCCCTTCTCTCTCAGAAAACATGCTGCTCCCGGGGGTGACACCCCCAAAAAACGCTCATCTCATAAGCACCCTCAGAAGCCATGTGGAGTCTCCTTGCCTGCCTGCGGCTACCAGCGAACATACAGCTTAGGGGGCGCCCCGGGGACTCCGCAGGGATCCTCAAAACAACCGCAACACCCCTCCTCCCACCGGGGCCAAGTCCGCCGCCACATCCCCGAGTAGACGCTGCCATTCGAAGGCACAGCGCACCAGCAGCGAACCCGGAGGAATCGCTCTTGCAGGGCCTCCTGCGCTTTCCCTGCGGGCAAGACGCGGCTGTCAGCCTTCGGGCCAGGTCCGGGAACGGTCCCCGACCTCCCCACTCAGGCCCCCCAAGCGCTCCTGGCAGGGCATCCCCATTGGAACGGGACACCTGCGGCTCGGGCGGGCGGCTGCTCTGTGGAGCAGAGGAGCTCGGGCTGGGGAAAGCGCTGCCGACTCCTCTATGGACTCACTTCATCATTTGAGCAATGCTGCGGCAGCCCGCAGATCATGAAACAAAAAGGGAAAAATGACGCACTTGCAAGAATGCCCAGAGCGTGCAGTGAAAGGAGGAAAAAAATGGACCCTTGCACAAATCCCAGACTTAAATGCAACTCAAATGGAAAAATAAGGACGCTTGCATGACTGTGCAGACTATGCAAAAAATGAGAATGAAAAAAACACTTGCATGAGTTCTTGGATTGTACAGCAAAACATGGGGAAAAAAAGAGATACTTGCAGCAATCTACACACTGTACAAGAGGATGGAAGTAAAAGGCACACCTGCATGTGTTTGCAGACTCTACAACTGCAGAGAACAAAGAAAGGATGCCTGCACACACCATGCTGCGCAAGAGAAATCCCCTTTTTAGCTGAAGCTGGTGGCAGGAGCTTTACCAAACATTTGGCATCTCCATGCCATTTTTGCTTCAATATGCCGCCCCAACAAAAAAACTTCTACATACCCATCGGACCATCAACAACTCTGCAGGATGACAGCAACAAATAAGCCCTGCCAACTGCTCGATGGATTCACTCCATCATTTGATCAGTGCTGCTCATGTCTGCAGGCCAGGAAACAAAAAAGGAACAAAAACCCACTTGCACAAATCCCCCAGCTATGCAAGGAAAAGGTGAAAAAGGGCACACCCACAGCAATTGGCCAACTGTAGAAGAAGAAGGCAAAAATAAAAGACACCTGAACATGTCTGCAAACCCTACAATTGCAGAGGCAAAAACCACAGATGCCTGCATTTGGCCACAGACTTTACAACATCAGGTGACAAAAAGGACTCCTTTGACAGGGCACACACTGCCCCAAAGCAGTGCTAAGCCCGCTTACAGTGCATAACCCATAGCTCAGAGGATCCAAGAGTAACACAGAACAGGCACCAAGCCCACACACCCTCTACTTTGGCCACCAAGGCTTCTGACTAAAACTAGTTCCCTACATTGCAATGCCTGTCATTCCTGCTCATTCCTTACATGGCTAACATCAACCAGCACATCGTAGGATTCACCCAAAGAAGAACTATTTTTTAGTGAGGAAAAAATGACAACTAACAAACCACCCATATGTGTTTGCATGACACTGGAGCGGCGTTTGTGTTGTCAATATGGCAGGGACACGTCCTGCGCACGGGGCAGTGCCCATGTCCTGTGCATGGCAGGGGGTGCCCTTGGAGCAGCCCTCACGGTGTGGGTGCAGCCATGGGCGCGTTTACCCATTCTCTCCACTTCCACCAGCTCCCAAGTCAGCCCTTCTCCTGAAAAATTCTCTATCCAACATTCAGCTCCTGGTGCCTTTGCAAAATCCCACTCCCAGGTGGGAAACCTGCAATTCAGATTCCTCCTTGGATGTGGGTTCGAAATCTCTGTCATGCCCAGTTTGGGTATGTGCTGCACAGTACTGCATTTTTCAGTCATTTGCTGCACTCCCACTTCTGGCCTGCAGAAACGGAGAAAATTGATCCTGGTTTTCCTCAGCTAACTCAGGCTTTTCTTTCCTGGGCCACATAGCTCACTGAAACGAAAATCCCACGTCCTCTGCAGACGGTTGCAAGCACCAAAAGGGGCAAAGAAGACAAAGGGCAGGTTCCCTGGAATTTCCTCTGTCGTTTTGTTCTAGACCTCCTCAGAACAGGCCTCAGGTGCCAGCCTGACGGGCAACAGGAGAAGGCCGCAGGTCAAGAACAGGAGTTCAGCCAATGGCTACAGGAAGCAGAGGAATTTGCAAGGCAGCTGAGTGCGGCAGATGGCGGAGGCTTGCCAGGCTGCCTGCTCTTGTCTTGCTGCTGAAACCCTGAACTGCACTGCTCTTGGGAACAACCCTTGGGCCTAAATCCCACTGGAATCAGCATTTCTTAGAGGGATTGGCATTTGCTGAGGAAGGCCTTACACTGCAGCTAACCTGGGCCATGTGTTAGAAAGGAGGAAGCTAAGTGAGTCTCTGGCATTTCCTAGCAGGAACAAAGCCCTAAGACAGGAAGCAGCATTCTCAGGCTGCTCTCATGGGATAATCCCAACAAGCTGAAGACACCTGGGTAAAGGGGTGAATACGATGGTGAGCTACGCTGGCCTGCAATAGCAAGGTCCTGGACATGAAGGGAAAGGGCACAGAGTGTCCTCGTGTCCTGTTTCTGCACCTTTCTGGGAACCAGAGGAATCCTGCCTCCGCCTGTGAGGAATTCAGCAAGGGAACTAATAGTTCCTTTCGGCTTTAGCTTTTGTCTTTCTTTTCTTTTTGGACAGCAGCGCTTTGTAACATCAGCTGAGCCTGCCCTCAGGCTGCCTGACTGGACCCCGTCAGCAAAGGAAGTGCAGGAAGCCTGGAGAGGAGGCACCTGTGCTTGAGGAGGCTTTGTGCCCTGCCAGCTCAGCGCAGGACTGGCAAACAAAACACGGAAATGCTGCACTCCATGGGAAGGTTCCCTTGCCGGTCAGCCCGCGCTTAAGCTGTGCTTTGCCCTGGCGCTGTCCATGGCCCTGGCGCTGTGCCTTGCGGCCGCACAGTCCCGTCTGTGGCTTCGCGCGGCTTCGCAGCTGCCCGAGGCTCTCCCCCCTCACAGAGGGGCCCCGCCCCGCCCCGGGCGCCCCCTGGCGGCTGCCCCGCCCCGCCCTTCCCGCGCAGGGGCGCTCCCTGCCCATGGCGCCGCCCAGCGGCAGCCACCCCTCACTGCAGGCACGGAGGAGGGCTCGGGCCCTGCTGCTCGGCCTGGCCCTTGGCTCCCTTCTTTTCCAAGAGACAAGAAGGCTTGAAAGGAAGCCTTTTCCAGCTGTGTCTCTCTGCTTTACTTTGTGTCTGCCGACATTCTCCCCTGAAGGTGGCTGTAGTGCGCCCGAAAGTGCTGGCTCCAGAAAAGGCCCCTTCCTTCTCCCACCAGCTGTCATTACTGCCTCAAAAGCACTGTCCAGCTCTGGAAAGAGAAACAGCCCGCAGCACAGTGGCACCATCCCTGCCCAGCCGGGGCTCTCTGGCAGACCAGCAGCAGCAGCAGCAGCAGCAGCAGTAGCAGTAGGGCTTGCCTTGGCATCACCTGGGAAGCCGGAAGCCTCTGTAAATCAGCAGGTTCCCAGGCTGCACCAGCTCCTGATGCTGGGTGAATCCTGCTAGCTCTGACCATTTCCAAAAGGTTATAAAGGCAGCAGTGTAGACGTGCATGCAGATCAACCAGCATCCAATAAATGGGTATTACTATGAGGGTTTGTGTGGCATTATTAGGGCTGTCATGCTGATAGTGCCTCCTTGAGAGCTTGTGTGCAATGCCATTGCTGGGCCAGCTTCCTCCCCAAGCTGTCATCCCCAGCCTCATTCTCTGGCTGTGGTTGCATCTGAAAGCACAGTTGCCCAAGTTCCTGAGTTCCAGCTCTCAAGCTGGAGCAGCAACCTGTGCTGTGTCACAGCAATGAATGGTCTGTCTCCACTTCACTCTGCTGGCAGAAAGCACTTTTCCTAAGACGTAGGCCGTAGAAAGTAGAGGAAAAACTTGGTTGGAAACTCTTGGGGTGGGGGCAGTCTGCTAGAGCTTTCTGTTGCTTTCCTTTGAGGAAACAGCAGTGTTTTGTGAATGGTGGGCAGAAAACGGTATGTGTGGTTCTGGGGACTGATTTGTAAGCAGTGACTGCTTGAAACTCCTCCCTGATGTCTAGTCTAGAGGAAATTGGGGTCACCAAGCAACATTTTAAAGCTTTGGGATTATGACACCAGAAAGGCACAAATGTGCTGTCTGTAGATGCAAAGGCGTCTCTCATCCAATCAGACATTTCTTGAGAATTGTCCTGACTTTCAGTTTGACACACAGAGGGAATTTGCATCAGGACAATACCCAGCCTCCCACATGTCACACGTGGAGTCTGACCAGCTGCTCTCTCCACTACACTTGCTGGGCTCATGCCAGTGGTGATCCTGGGGCTGGGAAACACCTGGACTTCTGTAGAGCCCTTCCAAAATGCTAATGTGGCTGCAAGAGCAGGCAAACAGCAAAAGCCCAGATCCTTCTCCATTCTTTTTAGTTTTTAACTGAGAAAGAAGATCACAGGAGGTTTTCCAGGCACTTGCTATGAATGCTCAAGAAAGTATTTTTGGACGGGAGAAAAAAACCTGGTTTCAAGAGCAGAGGAGAGGAGGGGGAGTGAATCTTTTGAACTTTGAAAGGCTTGTGGTTGTTCTGTTTTCCTGAGCCTGCCTTCCTAAACTGTGCCCACCAGCTGAGCTCTTTTGTCTCTGCCTCATAACTCCCTTTTAGGTGGGACTTGCCCCTTTTGGTGCACTGGTTTCCTCTCCCCACCAGCTTTTACATTGTACCACATTGGGGTTTAACGTTCTTTTCCTTCTTTCTGTGGGTCCATTAGAGTCAGATCCCTGTGACTGCCAGATGCATACTCCAGGGAAGCTTCCAGACGTGAGGCAGAGCCCCCAAAGGCTTCTTGGAGGTGCCGTAATTGAGCAGCAGCAGTGTGCTGTGTGTGCAGCAGGTTGGTTACTTGGCTTTTTCTCCCCACTTAGGTGTCATTCTTAATCCAGGGAGCCCTACAGTTTGCTGGTTGATGTTAGCCATGCAGCACATGGGTGGGAATGGCAGGCATTCCAGTGGAGGGAATTCTCTGGGATATTAGCAAAGCACGATTTCATCCACAGAATTTAGGCAAGTGTTCTTGGTTTTAGTCAGAGGCGCTGCTGGCCAAAAGGGCGCGTTGCCTTTGCTTTCCTCACATCCTGGCTCTTTGTCAGTGTTCAGCTTGGCGTACAGGGTGTATGGGCTTGGTGCCTGTTTTGTGTTACTCTTGGATCCTTTCAGCTGTGGGCTATGGACTGCAAGGGGCTTTTGTGCTGCTTTGGGTCAGAGGAGAACTTTCTGGGCTTTTCTTTTGTGTTGACTGTGGAGAAGGTTTGGTTGCTATGCATGAATTCACAGACCAACCCAGAGCAGCTGCTATTGTGATGTCAGCAGAGGGCTGCCACATCACAGCCTTGTCAGCAGGAGGTTTTCCTGGTGCCCGCAAGGCCTCAGCATCCAGAGCAGCTCTTGGCGTGCTCGATGCAGGAGGATCACCTCGACTGAGCTGTTCTCAGTTTACAGCGGGTGTCCTTCTGTTTCTGTCTTTTCTTGCACAGTCCGTGGACTCGTGCAAGTGTGCTGTTTTTCCCCTTTTTCCTTGCACGGTCTCTGGACTTGTGCAAGTGGGGTTTTTTTTTCCATTTTTTTTCCCAGCCTATGGACTCGAGCAGCACTGCTCAAACGATGGAGCGAGTCCGTAGAGCATTCAGCAGCGCCTTTTCATTGGCGGCTTCTCGGAAAGCTTTTCGTCGTTTGACTGGTAAATAGAAGGTTTTTCCTTGGGGCAGCAAGTGGGAACAAAAATGGCATAAAGTTGCCATATGTTTGGTAAAGTTCCTGTCAACAGCTTCAACTTAAATGGGGGGGTGTCTCTTGCCCAGCATGGTGTAGGAACTTCCAAAGTGCAGCTGGGAGAGCTTTGCAGGTGTCCTTCAAAAAACTGTGTGCTCCTCTGCTGAACTGAGGAAAAGCATCTTTTTTCTGCATTTCATCCTTAAAGGATGTGCCTGTCTAACAGGACCCCTTCTGTGTGCTACAAGAGCCATTGGCTTTGCCCTGAGGGGCAAACTGCCGAGCAGTTTGTGTGTGCTCCTGAAGCCCGGAGCTGGGCCTGTGCTGTGTCCCAACAAATCTGCAGGTGCCATAAGGAGTTTGCTGGAAGCTTTTGTGGGGAATTGTGTACAGCAACCCCATAGGACATGCTGGGTGCAATTTACTAAAAGCAAAAGCAAGTCCAGGAAAGAGAGGAGAAAAATGATGCTTTGGCTGTAGGCTGGACAATGCGCTCCCATGTATGCACTGACCTCTAAGAAACAATTGGCATAGGCACAACCTAGTTTCTAGTTCCTTAGTGGCAAAGCCAAGAAAAGGTAGACACAGCCTCTGTTGCTGGCCTGCAGTCCTGCTTGTTGTGCTAAAGAAGTGTTGCTCCTGGAGGGATGTTGTGAAAGGAAAATGCTCTCTGCTTGCTTGGGCTTGTTCTGTGAGATTCCTCAGCACCAACAGTTTTCTAATAGTACCTGTTCATTTTCCCTTGCCCCCGGCAGATCGCCTTAGACGTGGAAGGAATCAAGGGCACGGTTCGGTGAGTGGGACGGGCACCCTTGACATTCCTGGTGTCTGAGGATTGTGCAGCAAACTGTGGGCTTGGCCTGTTGCACTAGAGTGCCAGCCTGGCAGGCCGAACCAAGTCCACGTCAACGTCTGCATGAACACCACCAAAAGGATTCCATCAGTTTCCTCCTTTTCTGCTGAAGAGCTTTACACTAATGAAGGTCAAGCTTTGCAGGCAGGAGGCTGCATGCTGATTGTAGCCAGGCTGAAATATCTCCTTCAGAAGCATGTGCAATCCTGTCTAAACATTAGTCTTATTAGCCCACTTGAATTGAGTTTTAATAACTGAGTATCTCAATTTTATCTAAATTCATGACTTCTGCTCAGGACAGCTGGGGATAGAGCTCAGGAGAAATCAGGTTCCAAATGACAGGTTACTCCCTGTCCCTCACACTGCTGCCTGCCTGCAGGGCATAAGATCAGCAGCAGAACCTGCTCTGGCTCCCTCTCTTTCTCCAGAGGCTAAAGGGGAGGCAAAGGACAACAAACCTCCAGGTGTTGTCAGTCCAGGGCCTGAGCATCCTGCACCAATCAGTGGCAGCTTTGGTTGGTTCAGTGCAAAGCTCTGGTGCAGTGCAGGGCTGCAAGTTTCAGAGCAGGCAGCACTTGCTCTTTGTGGCCGACGATGCTGTGGGCTGGAGTCCTGCCATGACCTAGCTCTTCAGCCCAGGCACTGAACACACGTGGGGACTGGCATCTGAACTTTCACATGCAGGCATCATTGTCCTGGCATTCTCACAGGGACTGCGAACTTCCCTTGGTGTCAGATAAGCGGTAGCATGGTGTCCTTTAGTGGTACTGGTATGAAAGTCAGCTCCTCTGTGCACTGAGTCTGTGCAGGCTCCCTGCTGTCAGCAGAGAGAGAAGTCCCATGGCGCAGTTCAGAGCCTTGTGGGGTGTGGAGGAGCCACTGTTGCCTGCAGGGACCTGCCCCTCTCCACACCCTACCTAGGTAGCTACAGTCACTGCTTGGACTGCACCCTTCACTTTGACCTGAGCCAAGTTTGTTGAGAAGACTCCTGAGAAGCTCTGCATGGCAGAGACAAGGTCTGTCTGTGAAGGGCTGGAATGCAGTTCCTGTTGGCTGCTCTCTAAGGCCTGAAATCCTGAGGGGAAGCCACTTGACCAGAGCTGAGCAGGGAAATGTTCCCTGCTTCTACTCAGACACGTGCAGAACAACTGCAGGCTTAGTTAGGACATAAACACCACATACATACCACATGAACAGCCCCGCACAACAGCTTTTGCCTTCAGGTCAGCTGTGTCTCTGCTTGCTGCTTCTGCCAGCTCTCAGGAGGCAACTTCCCAACTCCTTATTGCTTGTTTGTGCTTTTTCCCTGCCCATTCCTTGCAGGTCCCGCTAGGAGAGGTTCTTGCCACTCAGGACTCATTGGCCCAGGCAGGAACGGCTGAGCGGCAGGAGAGCACGGATAGAGTGCACGGCGCCCAGGAGTTCAGGTGTGTGTTAAGCTTTCTCGCTTTCTCTGAGCAGGGGTGGGCCTTGCTGGGCTCTAGGAGGCCCAGTGTCAAAGAACAGATTTGGCTTTCTCATCCTTTGTCTTGCTCAGCACTGACGGGGGAAGGCAGCCCAGGGCAGGTCTGGCTGCCCAGCCACCTAGAGCATAGCTGCCTCCTGGGACTCTCTTCTTCAACCTTGACAAAAAGAATTCCAAACTAGAGCAGAATAAAAGCAAGGGAGGTTCAGGCTGGGCTTAAGGACAGCAAAGCATTGAACTGCAAAGGCAATCAGGCAGAAAGAAGCGCCTCAGAGATATCCTGCAGTTTCCACCTCTGGAAATTCAGAAGCCCCAGGTGGATAGAGCCTTGAGCAGCCTGTCCAGATGCTGACCCCAAGTGCTTGGAACTGAAGACTGGGCTAGAGGCTTCTTGGAGTCTCTGCCAGCCTAAACCATTCTTTGATAATTGGATTTGAAAATTTTACTCACCTCCTCCCCAAGCTCTAGCTTGCAGACTCGTTCTTTGTTTCACTAGTGAATGCAAGAGGAAGGGGGAGAGTACTCCTCTGGACCTCCCAAGCTCGTCTTACCCAAAGAAAAACTTTTGCAAGGCCGGTATACTCTGTAATCAGAAAGGAGCAGGCAGGAAGCTCTGATGCTGAGAGTACCTGAGCTTTCTGGAAATGTCCTGTGGCTTCTGGAGGCTTGTTTGACTTCCTCAGTGGTGAATCTTTCACCCGCACGAACGACAAAGAGAGATACTGGTCTAGGGAGGGAATTGCAACATTCTCTTGAGGTGGAAGTAGAGGGCTGTTGGAAGCCCCTGAGACTGCCTTATGTGGGACATGGTATGTAGTCGTGCTTTTTCAAGAAGACCGTGTTGCCATTAAAGGCTTGTTTGTGTGTCTGCTTGTCGTAGATGGAAGGAGTTGGCTGCATTTGAGAGAAAGCACCACTCCTCCCTAGAGAGGGCGTCTGCAGTGGCGGCACAGACAGAGGAGGTATGGCAGCCTCAGAAGGATCTGCTGAATGAAGAGCTTCCTCTAGCAGTGCCAAAGGTATGCTCACCTTGTTCCTAGGCAGCACTTGTGGGGAGAGGGATTTGTCCTAGCAAGACCCCCCCAAATGCTGCTTCTGGCAGCAAGCTAAGACCAAGACTCTGCTGCTGTTGTTGTTGTTGTTCCTCTTGAAAAATGGTGCCTCCCTCCTTCCAGGTTTGCCGCCGACAGCAGCCAGCCCGCAGGGGTCTGGAGAAGCTGCTCCAGGAATTCTCTCGCCAAGGGCACACACTGTCCCAGGTGTGCAGAGAGAAGGCGATGCTGGCGCAAGAGAACGCTGCCCTGGAAGCCCGACTGGCAGCCACGGAGCGGGACCTACGAGGCCTTTCAGAGCAGCTGGCAGAGGCCAGGTAAAGGCAGGGAGGAGATCCTGGGCGTGACATTATTGAAGGTCTGGAATTACAAAGGTGCTGCGTATCTTGTCAGGATTTACTTCCTGCTCTGTGCTCCCAAGATGTTTCTCGGACTGAGAAGAAAAGAGACACGAGTCAAAAGAAAAGGATCCTCTGGCCTGAATATTTTTTTTCTGCCAGCTCAAGCTCTCAAAGCTCTTTTTAGGCACATGCTGGGGACCCTTTGCACATTCCTTTGATAAGCGCAAAGCAAGCCAACTTAGCACTGAATTGAGTACCAGGGAAAGCGTACAGATGTTTGCTGAAACTAGAAGTTTCCCTCTGGTTTTGCTTTCTCCTTGGGTGCATCTGACCATCAATCTTTCCTTGCCAAGTAGTTGGACATGGGATTTTCAAAATTCAAGGCTCTTCCATGTGAACTTTGTGAGTAGCTCGCTGATGCTTCAGATGAAGCTGGAGGGTCATGCTGAAAATCTTGAGACCCTTCAGAGCTCACTCTTGTGAAGTATGGTGCAGGACCTAGATCTGCTTAGAAACAGCAGCAGCAGCAGAAGGGAAAGGTCTTGTGACTTCTTGACAGTGTCTGGGGATTCTTGCTCCGCACTGATTCTTGCCCACTGTCCACCCACCTCTGTAACCAGTCAAGGTCCCTTTGGCTGTTGCTTCTTCCTTTTTAAAGAGTGCCAAGATATTTGGGCACTGCTTGTTTAGTTAGTCAAAAATAAAGGAAGTGAGTGGTCTTGGTTATCAAATTCCAGTCATTTGAATGGCAGGAAATGGTCCATCACCCTGAGACAGTTCTTCAGATAAAAACCTACTTCTGCTTTCCTACTCATGCTGTTGGAAGCTGGAGGTTTCACTGTATCGTTTGGTGAATGCTTTTAGTCCCTTTTACTCAGAGAGTGCCTGGCGAACAAAGAAACGATACGTACACTAGGAATGGCATGAAACATGGACGAGTCGGCCAGGAGTGCCCTGTTCTGTCCCCTGCAGAGTGACTTGGGAGTGCTGATGAGCTCAGGGCAGTGAGCAGAGGCTGGGCTTTTGCTCCTTTGCAGATACTTGGTGGGCGCACGCGTGTGTGATAGGTCGGGCAACAGCAATTTGAGCTCTGGCTGCTGAGATCAAACTCAGCTGGGCTAGGCCATGAGGAAAGGCTGCCCAGTCACCTGGAGGACCTTGCTTTGCTATGTAAAGTGGTAAAATAGTCCTGCTCTATCTGAGTTTCCATGCAAGCCGTTATCCATACTAAGGCGTAGAGATCTTAAGGCACATCTTTCTGGAGAAACTGCCCCTGTGTGCCAGGAACAATTGCTCTTCATGTTCACAACTTGTAGGTCAGAGAAGGAGAGCCTGCAAAGCAGCCTGCTGGAGGCTCAGCAGCACATATCGGAGCTGGAGATCGCCAGGAGTCATGTGCAAGCCCAAGTGCGCGCAGCCACGCAGGCCAAGGAGGCGATACTCGGTGAGAGCCTCGTGCGCTTGGTTTCTGCTGGTGGCCCTGCCCTGTGCAGTTGCTCCCAAGCCAGCTGGGTCCGCAGGGCTTCTGAGGAGTGAAGCAGCTGAGGGCCGGTCCCTCCTTGCCTGAAACTGAAAGGGCTTAAGGTCAGCAGATCCCTTGGCTTGGATAGTCTCTGATTCTGGCCGTGTGTCATGTTTGCAGAGGATGTGAGGGGCCTTCGTCGTGAGCTGCTAGCTGTAAGATCTCTCAGCCAGCAGCAATGTGAAGACATGGCTCAACAGCTCCGCTGGGCAGAGGAGCAGTGCAGAAAGGCTCTGAGACTCTGGCAATCTGCTCAGGAAGCGGAAAAAAGGCAGCTTGTGCAAAACCTGGTAAGAAGCAATACACAACTAAAGATTTCAGGCAAGTTTGTAAGGCTGGCTTAGCAGCAGAGCGGCCTGAGTATGTGACATGGCCTCAAGCATCAGCTGTGGGCTACGCTTTGCTGAGCCAGGCAGCAGGGGGCTTCAAGGGCTCATACTCGACGGACTGGGAAGACCCAGAAGCCAATGCTGGGACAGTATATGCAGCCACAGGTTCAGGATGGGCATAAGCCAAGTTCCCCAGGAGGCTGGGTGGTTGCCACCCAACGCATGGCAGCAAAGGGGCAGGATCTTCCCCACAGCCTCGTGCCATTCAGCAGACGGCTGCTGACCTTTCTTCTAACTGCAGTCCCAGCAAGTGGATTCCTTGCTTTCTGTCCTTCCATGGTGGAAAGAGGCCTTCCCTTTGAGCTTGAAGCAGATGCAACAGGCCCCATGGTTCTGGTATTTCAGCTGGTGGCCTGTCTTGTGACTGGGTCATCGAGGTGCTGGCCATGTCCTAGTCCTGCAGTCCATCTGCAGCTCTTCCATGATCAAATGGCAGGGGCACTTGGAGAACAGAGCCTCTGAGAAGAGGCAGAAATCCTGAGGAGAGTGGGGCCAGAGAACAGGGAGCCATCAGAGCAGGGGAGGAAGGTGGCATTTCTTTCCTGCCACCTGCTGACACTCCCGCTAACTTTTGGGTTAGAACAGCATTGCAGGAGGGCAAGGGGAGGTAAGGACTACTTGCAGGCACTGGAAGCACAGAGCCTGGCAGGCTCCAGCACTGAGCCCCAGGAAGAACAGCTAGCATGGAAGGGTTAGAGCTGGCTGGAGAAGCAGAAGGAAGTGGCGGAATAGAAGTGCTTTTGAGCCTGGGAAGGAGGGAATCTGAGCGTGATGGCAGGTGCCAGTAAGATTTCTCTTGACCAAATATCAAGGACAAGCTGCAGGCAGAACTGCAGGAAGCTCAGAGGAAGATGAAGGCAATGGAGAAGAGCCACCAAGAAAACATGGAGAGGATGCGCAAGGTCCTGCTGCAGTACAAGCTGGCTGAACTAAAGCAGGTGAGTGAAAGAGCAGGAGCCACTGCAGTCACACAACGAGTGGTCTCTGCCCTTGTTGCCTTTGCCCTGCAGAGCCGCAGGTGGATGAGGGCAATGTGTCTGAGTGCCACGCTCTGAGGTCTCCATGGCAGCTGGTCAGAAGGACACTTACTGGGCCACTGAATCTCAGCTGCTGCCCTGGGCAGCAGGGCTTGTGCTTTGGCCGCTGGGCCAGCAATCCTGTGAATGTATTTCTGCTGGCCTCTTAGAGCTCACTTAGTTTTTTGAGGGGTTTGTTCAGGTCAGCATGGAGGGTCACACAGATTCTGAAGCACTTGTCCCTGTCCATGGTGAATGCAGTCCTCAGAAAGGGGTGAAATGTGCAGTTGTTCTTTCCCTTTCACAGTCTCTACTACGGCTGGCTGTGACAAGCTGTAGTCTCTGACTGCTGCTTGGGTTGGACTTGAGGAGGAAGACTTGACAGCTCAGCTTGCAGCCTAACACCAGTGTTGTTCCTCAGGGCTTGACTTTGAAATGCTGTGTCTGGGGCATCTCTGCCAGGCACCTCTCTGACACAACCAAATTTCTTGTCCCAGATGGAAGCAGGATGTGCCATCAAAGCGGCCGCCGCAGCCGCATCCTTGGAAGCAGCCTCCTCTCCGCAGCCTGAAAACCGGAGCATGAGCAGTTCGCCCCGCTGGAGCCAGGAGAGAGAGAAGCAGTTCCTGAAGCTGCTGAGTACGTCCTGGGGATTTCTTGTGCGATCGAGCAGTGTATTATAGTGTGTGTGCCTCAGCATGAGCTGTAGCACATGTTCCTCCTCACTCTGGTGTCAGACAGACCTTTTGGACTCCCTACAGAAGCCAGGGTTGTGCTTGGGGGCAGCAAGGGAGCACCTGGGGCGTTTCTCTTGCCTTTGAGGCAAAAGCTGGGAGTGGGTGGGCTTTGCCTGAGCTTCCCTGTGCAGTAAAGACAAAAGCAGGGATTGTGTCCAGAACAGCAGTAGGCTCTGATCTAGCCAATGACTCAGGGAAGGTGTATGTGCTAGTCTGGCCAAAGTGATCGGAAGAAATGGTTTCCTAGACTCCCTTTAGACTCCTGACTTAGGACTCTTGACTCATTGGAGTAAAATTACTTCAGAGACATTGATTGGCTCTGTGGCTGGTTTAATAATGGTGTTGTTTTTATGACTGTCAGTATTTCTACTATTCTTTCTACAGTGTGGTTTGGTAAGAATTCGACATTTTGGTTAGCCTGAACTCCTTGAAGAGAACATCAGGTGATAGAACTAAGAAGAGAGGAAGAGATCTTTTTCAGTAGCCCCTACAAGTTAAAAAGTTACATTCTTAGAACAATCCCAATTTATCAGAGAGAAAGAGTTGTTTTCAAAGTGCCCCAAAAGAGGAAAAGCACATTTGTTACAATCCCTGTTTGATATTTTAATTGGGTGCTTAGGAAGATGCATCAGAGAGACATATCTGTGTGGCATGGTCAGATAAAAGCGCTCTGCAGGCAATTCTCAGAAGGAAGCCTGCAGCCTCTCTGCTGCATGTTCCTCCAGTTCCAGGCACTTTGTCACTGCTTGTGCCCAGCTGGTAAATATTCTTGGAATACTGAGCATTGGCCTCAATCCCTGCATAGATTCCTGCACTCAAGGACAGCGTACCAACCAAGGCCTTAATGACTCTGCAGCAGAACTGAGTTGCTTCTTACAACTAGGAAGAGCTGGCAGTGCAGTGCTGTCAGAGAATATGGGGTCAGGTTTTTCAGAACAGGGCCCAGTTGACTCAGGGTCTGCCATCAGCTGTTGGGACAAAAGGTGGATTGATCAACTCCTCCGTGGGTCTGAATTCAAAGACAATCATGTTCTGTCTTGAGTGGGGTCTACTGTAGCAGCGAGGGGGTTTAGATGGTGATTGCTTCTACCTATTTCCCTAAAGGCATTTCCTGTGGAAAAGCCACATGGGTAAGCATTCAGGAAGGCAGTCAAGTCCACACACACCACACTCACCATGGCAAGCTCAGTTCACCATGGCCGAGAGGCCTTTTAGAAGGTCAGTTCCAGCAAGGTTTATTTGAGCACGCCAAAGGGGAACTAGAGACAAAAGATGAGCCATGTCCTCTGCACAATGTTTAAGTAAGGGCTGGTGCAGTGGCGGTACCAAAGGGCAGGGCAAAGTGAGCTGGCTCTCAGGGAGGAAAGGGCCATCCACCAGGGGCCACACAACCCATGAGGAAACAGGGAAAGGAGAAAGCTGGGAAAGTTGGGACATTCCCCTCAAGGCAGCCCTTCAAAGGAGTATGGGAGAATCAGACTCTGTGCAGCCCAGAGCTGCCTGTCTTGCTGGGGCTGCTGTTGCTGCTGTTCTCGTTGATGGTATTGTTAGCCAAGCGACCATAAATTGCTCAGAGCCCCAGAGAGTGGAGCTGAGTTTCAGATCTCCTGGAAGTCAGGATCTCTGTTTTGAAGTTTGCTTCTTGCATTTTGTTTCTTTCAGGGCATGTGGTGAGTGTGGGAGATCCGGAGAAGAAGTACGCCAGGTGGAAACGTATTGGCAGTGGGTGAGTGCAGGCACGCTGACTTCTGCAGAACCGCAGGCCAGGAATTTTGGTGGTGCAACATCACATGTAAAGTTGGGCAAGCTGCAAGCATCTTCAGACCCTGGCTCCAGATTGTCCCTGTCTCTGTACTGTGGCAGTACAAGGCATCATCTAAGATAACTGAATGCTGACAATGTCTTGGCTGCCTGAAGGAGCAGGATGTGGATGCTCTCCTATCCCTCCAAGATGTGGCACCAGGTTCCCTGAAGACTTGGGTTTGTATGATTCAAAGTAATATGACCAGACTCATGAAGGAAGAAAAACCTGAGAGAGCAGCTTCCCACCTGAGAGCTGTCAGACAACAGCTCTGAGTAGAATTTCTTAGCTGTATTGTGCTGGAAACCATATTCGGTGGCCAGGAAAATAAGAAAGGCTGTGTGGCATTGCCTGAGTTTGGCAGGTAGGATCAAAAGAGAGCGGTGAGAAGGCCCAGCAGGACTGTGTGTCTCATTGCCTGGAAAGGCACGCCACAGGCACAGACACAAGAAGGAAAAGGCAAAGAACAGCCCCGCATGCATCATCTAGTGTGTACATTTGAGATTTGTAGCAGCCCTTTTTCTTCCTGTTGGACCCAGCTTTTCTCTTGGACACTCTGCAGGGCAGAGGGCTGCTGGGCTGCTGGGCCATTGGCTGAAGAGCAGACAAACCCCGGTGTTTTAGAGGCACTGCAGGCAGCAGAGAGCTCCTGCCTGGGCTGCCTTTTGCTTCTCAGCACTGAACAACTTCTCTGTTCTTGCCACTGCTCTGTTTCTAGGGGTTTTGGCACTGTTTATAAGGCCGTCAACGCTGCCACAGGACAAGCGGTAAGTGCCCATGCAGATTTTGCAGCTCTTGAGTGCTTTCCCTTGGCATGTGATCTGTGGCCAGAGCTTTGGGCCGCCTGTCTTTGCTGCAAAGGCTGTCCCGCAGGAGCAGCCTGTCTAGAGGCTGGCTGCAAAATGCATTTTGGACAGACTTTGTCCTTCTTGCCTACCTGAATGGATGCCAGGATAGCAGTGGTGTCCTTCAGAGAAGGATGCCCTTGAATGGATGCCAGGATTGCAGCAGTGTCCTTCAGAGAAGGACACCCTTGGACTTACTGCATAAATATGCATAGATTAGCTGATGGCAAGAGCTGTCATTCCAGCCAATTCCTTTTAAGCCCAGGTTCAGACACAGATAGTATTTCCCATTGTTTTCCATCACGTGGTTCAGTTTGAAAATATAATGCAAGACCTAAAGAAGGAGAGATCTTGTGTGGAACACTGTTTTGCCTTTTACTCCTAGGGAACCTAGTTCACATACACAGACACCCAAACAAACACAAACACGCACAGATAAATGAGAAGAAGTGGATGAAGAGCCTGAAGTGATACAACCTTGTGTTGATCCTGTGTTGGTGACATTTCACTATGGAAATGCTGTTTGTACTGAAAGGACATGGAGGTGTTTTAGAGAATCACGCTGTTCTTTGAGGCTAAAAGTTCAGAGTTCAGAATTCTGGATTTTGGCTCTCAGCAAATACATTCCATCTTCCTTACTAGTAAGGCATTAGATAAGGTAGTTCCTTCTCCACCAGTGGTGCTGAGATCAGGTACTTCCCTTGGAGGGAGGTCCACGAGGTGTACAAAAGCCCTAAGCCCTATACTTAAAAGCTGGGATGCATCCATAGTGTACCATAGAGAGGGTTATTCATTGCTAAACACATGAAATAATTTCAAGTCTAAACCATGGTCACGATTGTCCTTCACAGTTACAAAACCCAAAAGGCAGAAGTAAGGATGTGCTAAGATTGTATCTTTACTTTGAGTCGCTTTGGAGTTCTGTTTTGGACAGCATTTTCCCCGTCATGTTTGTGCGTGTTTATTTGGCACACAATCGAAATGGCAGCTGTCGCTGAAACGCTGCTCAAAGCCCCTAGAAATGCTACCATATCTTCAGTGGTTTCAATTTGTCTTCACAGGACCAAAATTACTTTTGGCTTGCAAGACGTGTGCAAATGATAACAGTGGTGCTAAACAAAGTCTATTTGAGAAGTCTGGGGGTGCAGAGAGTGCTGTTAGCGCTTTGTGGTTGGTGGTTTAGAGTCCCTTTTGACTGAGGTGACAAGGCATCCAGGCCTGTGAGTGCACAGAGAAAGAGGCTCTGGTGATGTCTGTCCCTAAGAGCCTTTAATGTCATTATAGGTGGCCGTAAAGCAACTTAATCTCCAGCACCAGGGCTGTGAGGAAGTGTTAAAGGAAATCCTGGTCATGCGTGAAAATAAGAACCCCAATATTGTCACCTACTTTGAAAGGTAAGTAGTTCTGGCAGAAAATGGATCTTTCAATGAACATCAATCCACACCTGTACGAGGCATAGGAGGAGATTGCATTTTGTTGCCAGGAATGGTTCCTGGCATAAACAGCTTGAAGATTGATCTCAGAAACCTGGCTCTCTTACTAAGGCAGCAGCCTGTATGTTCACTGGCTGCATGTTGTTTTGCTCTTTTGGGACGTGATTATTTTTCCAAGTTTTGGAGGAGAAGTGCTGAGAAAGCATCCCAGAGATGATTTCCCTTGTGCTGTTCCCACTATTTTCCATTGCCTTGCATGCCAAAAGGCTTGGCTAGGAGGCACATCATTTGCCAGGTTGCCAATTGTTTTTCCTGTTTGTGACTATTCTTTCTGCAAGGTTTTCCAAAGGGTGATGGCACTGCTGCACACCTTCCTGCCCTGAGTAAAAGGTGTGAAATCTGTGTCTCCTTGCTGCTGGAGTTCTTGGTGCAATTTGTGTATGAAGATGATGAAGCAGCTGCTGGGATGTGTCCGCTTCCAGATTTATCTTTGCCCTCACAAAACTGCCTTTTTCCCCTGCCTGCCACCTAAGCCGTCTCCTTTTCCGTGGATGTGCCTTCCTCATTTAGGCGGCAGAGTTGGCAGACACTGGGTAGCCTGGCTGGAGTGTGTCTTCCTTTGATTCTGTCTTCATTTAGCAGTGACCTGGAAACAAAACTCAGCTGTAGTCTTTCTTCCATACGGCAATTTAGCTGTGCCCATTCAGCTCCACGCTGTTGCTTTCATCTTGCAGCTACCTTGTCAATGAGGCTGTCCTGCTGGTGTTGGAATATATGGATGGAGGCTCCTTAGCTGATGTGGTCAGCATGAGAAGGATGGCTGCAGGACACATAGCAACAGTGTGTCGGGAGGTAAGGGGTCCCCTTTGTGCTTGGGATGGCTTGGATGGGCTCGTCCTTGGAAAGCGCGGCTAAGGCAGAGATTCCATGTTCAGAGCTTTCTTTCTGGGTTGCTCTTATGCTTCAGAGAAGACGGAGCATCTGCACAGAACTGCCTACCAGTGTCCCTGCCCTTACTGTAGGCTGTTCTTTACTCTTATCTACCGTTGTTGAACTCCCTGTCTCTTTTTCATTATTATTTTCTGTTCTGCCCTGTGCCTCTCCAAGTCTTTACCCAGAACCTTTCTGTATTGCCTCCTTGGCCTGTAAGCACAAAGGCGCTGGTGTGCGAGTTTAAAACAAGTGGCAAAGCCAAAGACAGACTCATCTGTCACAGGTCTCCAGTTCAAAGGATGGCATGGCAACCACCTTGGTGCTTTCTGCTGAACTCTGACAAATGAGCTACTTCCAAGTCTTCTCTTAAGGCAGCCATGTAACCCCTGTCCTTCAGTCTCTCGCCCAACAGTGATCCCCTTGGTACCCAAGGCAGGGACTTTTTCTCTTTTGGCAAACCCATGATTGTCCTCCGGAGGGGGAGAGTGCATCCGCTGCAGCAGCGGTCATCTTACTGGCTTTGCAGGGGACTGTCTTGGACAACGACTGACGTTTCCCCCTCAAAATCTTACATGCCTCCTTTGGAAAGATCCTGCTCTCCTAGTGTTGCAGCTACAAGCTCTTCCCCTTGCCAGCACTCACTTATCCTTTGAGATCTGGGAATCTTCAGGAGCAGCCTCCTTTTGCGAGTGATGTGATCAGATCAGGGTAACTTTTGGCCTCCCGTTTCTTTTTTCTCTCGTAGTGCCTGCAAGGCCTGGCTTTCCTTCATGCCAACCAGGTGATCCACAGAGACATCAAAAGTGACAACATCCTTCTGGGCCGGGATGGCTCCGTCAAGTTGGGTGGGTATTCCCAGTCAGGCGCAGCTCTCCAGGGAGGCGGTGTGGGGCTGCTTGGGAGTGGCTGCCGGGTGCCAGCAGTTGGTGCTGGTGAGAGGGCAGGGAGCACTCTGCAAGGCCAGGGTGCAGCTGTAAGGTGCTGAGTGGTCTAGAGAGAAACAAGGTGTCAAGAGTAACTTTGGTTTGTGTGTGTTCCTTCCAAAGGGAGGGAGTTACAGTGTAAAAATTCAGGAGAATGAGGAAAAGCCACTAGGGAAATTGTGGGTGGGGTTTTCACGTGGACAACCATACCCTTGCGGGCAGATACTTGGCTGCAGCCCTGAGGAAGGAGAGCCCAGCTGCTTTTCCAGCTTCATTCCGCACTGCATTCTGAGACTGAGAGTGAGGAACTCTTTTCCCTGATTTCCTACTTGAAGCAGTGTTTTTTTTTCTCCTCAGCTGATTTTGGCCTCTGTGCTCTGCTCAGCCCTGAGCAGAGGAAACGGAGGTCGATGGTTGGGACCCCCTGCTGGATGGCACCCGAGGTGGTGAGAGGAGAGCCATACGGCCCCAAAGTGGACACCTGGTCCCTTGGCATCGTGGGAATAGAAATGGCCAAAGGAGAGGCTCCTTATATTCGGGAAACCAGTGACAGGGTAAGGTGCAAAGAGGCTCAGATAGCTGTGCCCGTCTGGTCCCTGTCCATTAGACAAAATCCCATTTGCACAGCTTGAAGTGGCTTCCACCAGGGCCCAATTCTAAAACTGCCCCTGGGGCTCACATCAGCTGTGGAGGCAAGATGTGGTGCAGCATGGAATAGCTGGGGCTGCACTGGGACCTTTCTTCCTTAGAGATGAGAGAAGGCTCATCTCTAACCGTCTGCTAAGGCAAGAACTTGCCACTGCTGACTGGAGCTGAAAAGATGGGGTCTAGGTGAGCCCTGAAGGATATGGAAGAATCACGTAGAGTCTCATGTTTCCTTTTGCTTCAGGCTAACTACCTGATAGCCAAGCGAGGGGTGCCAAATCTGCACAATCTCAGGCTAGCCCCTGGCTTGTGTGAATTTCTGGGCTGCTGCCTGCAGATGGATGTGGACAGGCGAGGCTCTGCCAAGGAACTTCTGCAGGTACAAGGCAAAGGGGCTGCAGGACAAACAGCTGTTCCTCTTTGCTCCTTGGCCACACTCCAGGAAATCAGATGGGCCCCCCATGTAGTAACCTCCACTCTGGGTGCTTTTCAAATGGAAACCAAGTAGGATCCAAGAGTGCTTGAGGTTAGAAGGGACCAGGGAAGGTCACCTACTCCAAAACTCCAGCCACCAGCAAGGACATCTCCAAGTAGATCAGGTTGCTCAGTGTCCCATCCAAGCGGACCTTGAATGTTGCCGGGCTTGGGGCTCCTCCCGGCTCTCTGGGCAGCCTGTGCCAGTATTCTAGCACTCTCCTGGTATACAGTTTCTTCCTTGGAGCCAATCACAAATGAGGGGTTTTTAGGTTAAAAGCATTGCCTCTTATCCTCTTGCAATTGGCCCTGCTACAAGATATGTCCCCATCTTTCTTAGAAGCCTCTACAACTATTGAAAGGTCTCCTTGGAGCTTGCTCTTCTCCAGGCTAAACAAGCCCAACTCTCACAGCTGTTCCTCAGAGGAGAACTCCCACCTTCTGGTCATTTCTGTGGCCCTCTTTTGCTCTCGGCTGCTGCATTCAGGTTTACCTGGTAGCAAAGGAACTGAAGTATTGCAATGCCAGGGACAGGGGGCTTGAGGAACACAATGAAAGCAATCCCTGCCAAGTGGTTTTAGACTGATCTGTAAAAAGGCAGGGGCTTTGCGGGGGCTCACTGGGGGCATCCGAGGGCACCCAGCTTGTCCCTCCCAGCCCACTCTTAGAGGTTTCTGCCAGCCAAACGGGGACAGCTGTGCAGGATTTGTGCCAGCCCCATGTGCTGCCTGGCCCGGTCAAGACGATGAGAACGGCTGTGGCTTTGCTGCCAGGTTTTGTGGCAGACAAGGAGCTGGTGACCGGGCCGCTTCCTTGCCTGTGCCTGCTGTGAAGGAAGATGCCAGCCAGCACAAGAGGGAGGGGCATGCCGAGGCAGACACCGCTCTTCCTGCAAGCCAGAGCTGAGCACATCTGCGCCCTGCTGCTTGTGTCCTTGCTCCTGGCTTGCTCCTGAAAACCTGCATGTCCAGCATCCTGAGAACAACATGTGGGATCAATACTTTCCAGATCTCTTGGGAGTCTCTTGAGGAATGCTGTATGCCCCACATCTCCCTTGGACACCCATATAGCCCATATCTTAAAAAGCAAAGAGGAGTATAAGAATAAGTCTGTTGACTTTCCTGAAAGGAACAAAACCTTTGGAAAGCAAGCAGCAATCCCACAGTGATATCAGGACTAAAATCCCAGCAGGTGATGACACCTTGGGGAATGGACTAGTGCACTTCAGGGCCATGTTTCCTGCTATAGCAGCATCCTGGACATGAAGGCAGATAAGCTGATGGTGCCCTCAGTCCGATGTCTGTGTATTTCTGGGCACTAGAGGAACCCAGCTTGACCCTGTTAGGAGCTGAGATTGGAAAAGAATGGTTGCTTTTTTCTTTGTCTCTTTTAATTTGGGTTGTTTTGTTTCTTTTTCCCTTTGGGCAGCATCCATTTCTCCAATCAGCGGAGCCTCTCTTAAGCCTCTTCTGACAGGCTGATTGCTGTCATCCCTGCAGCAAGGTAATGCAGGAAGCAAAGGTGATGACAAGGCCACTTCAGCACTTGGAGAACAGAGCCTCTGAGAGCAGGTAGAAATCCTGAGGAGAGAGGGGCCAGGAAACAGGCAGCCATCAGAGCAGGAAAGCAAGGTGGCATCTCCTTTTCCCCCACCTGCTGATCCTCCATCTGAATTTCTGCTTAGGACAGCATTGCTGGAGGGCACAAAGTCACTCATGATGAGCACTTTTCAGGTGGGTGGTGTGAGGCATGAAGCTTACACTGATTTTTTGGGGCAGCCTGGCTGGAACTTCATGTGGAAGTGTCTTCCTCCCCTCACTAGGAGCCGGAAGGGCAGCGTTTGGAGGCACAGCAGCTGCTGGCACAAGGGGCAAACTTCCTTGCAGAGGTACAGAAGGAGCAGGAGAAAAGGCTGCTTGAGATGAAGCAGGAAGTTGCCAGCATGCAAGCTGAACAAGAAGAGGTATGAAGCAGAGCCAGTCTAAAGGCAAAGGGTGAGAAAAGAGAGCTTTTGTGTTGTTTTGGACTCCTCTGCCCTCCTTATGGGCACTGTTTCTCTGGACACTGTCTGTCAGGGTGGCACTGTCTCTTAACTGGCCCTTGGGAAACAGTTCTGGAGAGACCTTGGTGCCAGGAGGGAAAGAACCGGTCAGGTGAGAGGCTACCAGACCACAGGTTTAAGGAAAGTTGGGATGGTGTTTCAGGCCCAAATGGAATGGGAAAGCCAGAGCTATGTCTCAGAAGGGGGGAGGTCCCACAGGAAGCCCCCTGCAGAGGTAGGCTAGAGCTGTGGGAGCAGGCTGGCTGTCAGGCTGCTGAGGAGGTGCCTGAAGCTGCTGAGTACGTCCTGTGCATTCTTTGTCTGATTGAGCAGTGCATGGTGTGTGTGCCTCAGCATGAGCTGTAGCACATGTATCTCCTCTCTTTGGTGTTGGGAGAGACATTTTGGACTCCCTTTAGAAGCCATTGTGGTGCTTGGATGCAGGCAGGGAGCACTTGGGGCGTTCCTTTTGCCTTTGAGGAAAAAGCTGGGAATGGGTGGGCTTTGCCTGAGCTTCCCTGTGCAGTAAAGACATAAGCAGAGACTGTTGTGCGAGCAGCAGAAGGCTGCGGCCTAGCCAATGACTCAGTGATGGTGTGTGTGCTAGTCTGGGCAAACTGATTAGAACAGTTGGCTTCCTGGATTCCCTTCAGACTCCTGACTTGTCAGCAGTCATTGGAGTCAAATACTTCATAGAAATGGATTGGCTGTGGTGCTGGTTTAATCCTGGTGCTGTTTACTAAGACTGTTTGTTCTTCTCTTGTTCCTTCTCCAGACCACATGGGCCCCTCGCCATCTAAATCCCCACTCTAAGGGCTTTTCAAACAAAAACAAAAAACGTGCAGCAAAGCAATCGAGGAAGCGGAAGCGATGACCAGGACCACTTCAGGATTGCCTTCTGCAATGGCAGCTTGGATCTGGACTCACAATATTAATCCTATACACACTCAAGCCTGTTGGAAGATTCCCTTCCTTGTCAGCCAGGGCATAAGGCTCTACATTCCCTTGAGAACTGGCCATTCTTTCTTAAAAATGGAAAGTCCCCCCAAAGGGCATCCTTGTGTGGCTTGGAATTGGGCACAATCTCCATCCCTTATCAGCACCAACATATACTGCCTTTGGAATGCTGCTCACTGGCCAGTTTTTGCCCAGTGATGGACTTCTGGATGAGGAAGAAAGTGCAATTGCATTTCCATTGAAAACCCAGTGAAGAGCAGGTCAGCCTGAGGAGACAGTCTGAAAGTTCCCCTCATTTGCCTCACGACCATCTCAAGGACAGGCATCGGGACCCTGAGGAGCCTGATGGGAATTCTGGTCTGCTGGTGGTGGATGAATGCCAAACATCCTGAGGCCCCCGAGCAGAGCTCTGACCTGCCAAGAGATTGTTCGCAGCTGTGTCTACTGTGACTGCTCCTAGCAGGGCCTGCCAGGGGGAGAGGCGCCCCATATGCTTGAACCTGCTTGGTGACAATAGCCCAGGAATCTTCCCACCTCTTGGCGTGGTTGGACTTTTCTGGGGTCACCTTTGGTGGTCCAAAGAAGACCCTCATCTGCTTTTCAGCCACCGTGGCAGACCGACTGAGATGGAAGAAGCCTCTCTCTCAAGGACTGAGACATGAGAGCCCTATACGGAGAAGCTCCCCCCTCCCAAGGACTGAGACTGAAACCCCTAACACGGGGCAGGTGTGTGGGGGAGCCGACCAGACCAAAGGGACATATTTGCCTGCAAGTGTGGCCATTGGAGCAAGAAGACGATGGTCCTTGCCTACTGCTTAGAACATGGACTACCTTTTACATCTATTCTTAATTGTTTCTTTTTCCCCCTCAACGATTTCAATAGACTTACCTCAAGATCTGTTGGCCTCCCTCAGCAATATATATATCATAGAACCTTGAGTTAACCTTTGAGATCTCCCCTGGGGAAGGGGCTATAAGCAAGCCTGTTAGCTAAAGGTGTAAGAAGAAAGCTGAGAAGCAAGAAGAAACTGGCAAGGAGCTCTCTCCAAGGCTGTAAGCAAGGAGACCAGGAGAAGTGAGGAATGGAAGAAAGATAGGAAGAGAACTCTGCAGCTGGACAAAGTATTTTTAGAAAGTTAGTTGAAGTCATTGTAACTTTTCAAGAATAGTGTTATGTTGATTTATTGTGGCCAATAGTTAGGGTAAAAGAAGTCTTAAGAGTTAGAAAGTGTATAAAAGGTCAGCCATGTTCGATAATAACGAGTTGTCATCTGAGACTGCTTGTGGTCTCTGCTTTGCGTGGGGACTGCCTCGACAGAGACACTCCCCAAAGTGACTAGGCGAACTCCTTCAGCTGGACTACGAGGACTTTGTCTTTCTATGTTTGCTAGTTATAACCCCTCTCTGTTTCTCTCTCCCCATTTCTCTCTTTCCTCTCCCTAAATCCGTCTATCGCATTTGCTGTGCTCATTCAATAAAGGTGCATTTCTTTTGAGTAATACTGTAATACCCAGTGTGTTATGTTTTGCACTCTGAGATCAGTAAAACGAACCATCATGACTCCCCTCTCATATGAATGGATCTTGCCACAGCCAAAACATCCTGTGCTGATGCAGGCTTTCAGCTGTGCACATCGATGCTTTTGGTTCCTGCTCTATGTAGCTGGAACATCTCCACCGTGACACCTCCTGCCTCCCACGTGGCCATGGCTAATAGGTACGAGGCTCTGCAAGTGCAACGAAGAAGGTGGGCATGTCTGCTGGCAGTACAGGAGAGCAGAGAGGAAAGCGCCTGGCAGGATCCTGGCCAGCAAGGCAAAGCACCTGATGTACCTGCTCTTTGTCATCAGATAAGGACTGGTGGGTGATGCAATGCTTGGGGTTGTCTGGGGCCCATCAGTCATGAAAAGTCTCTGTGCTTGAGTGGCTTTGTCCCTCTTCCTGTGCCTTGTGTTGCCCGTGTGCTCCGCCATATTTGCCCAGGGCTGTGTAGCTGTGTGGCACAGCTAAAGTGCAGGAGAGCTTCATTCGTCTGCCCTTTGAGGTAGCTGCTCACAGCAGCCTTTTCAATCTGCAAGCTCCGTCTGGAGAGTAAATTCCCTCCGTGTTTGGTCCTGGAGGCCAGGGCCTGTCATCTGCAGTCCCAGGTGGTACTGAGGGCTGCCCAGTGCCTCAGGCTGGTGTGACCCCAGCACAAACAAGAGGAGACAGTGGCAGGTGCTTGTTTCCAAAGTCACATTCTTCAGGGGCAATGTGCCGAGTGTGTCCTTTGTCCTGGCGAGGCCCAGACCTGGGGATCCGATGCAGGCACTGCTGCTGCCGCTGAAGTCAGCGAGGATTTGGTGGTTGGTTTCCATCCCAGCAGAACTGGTCACTTATGAAGCCGGGTGCTGATGGTGCCCTGAAGATCTCTGGGCTGCACAGCTGTGAGGGAACTGTCCCTTGTTGTAATTCTCCATCAGGGAAAGTTGTGCTGGCAAGGTCTGGGTCAACAGAGCAAGAAGGGACTGAGCGAGTCCCTTCTATCTGTGTCTGCTGAGAGTGGTGACCTTTGAGATTAAGTGCACAAAGTCAGTTGCTTGTGGTCCCTCTGTGAATCTCCCTTTTTGGTAATGCTGCTTGTTTAGTAAATCTTCCTGTAGCACAGCAGCAGGGGAAAAAAGCCTCTGCACTCTGCAGATGTGATAGGCTGCCATTGATCCACAGAAAATCTGCATTTTGTCTTTATGAGAAACAGAAGAACTGGTTTAGCAGTGAGAGAAGGTGGAATGATTCTTCTGATCTTTCGTACAGTCTCGTATAGCAGATCTCTGTGGCTCAAAGCTGTGCCCCTGACTGGCAGCAAACGGGGCAACCCCCGGCACCATAGCCAGGTGGGGCCATGAGATGCAGGGACTGACCAGGGGCCTGGCCCTGGGTGGGCTCACCGGCAAAGTTTGGGCAGGCTGTGTCTTGGAGGTAGGTGCCACAGGCAAATCCATCAGTTTTCCTGTCCAGCGGCCAGGTCATGGAGGATGTTCTCTGGTTTGATGTTCCAGTGCAGGACCCAACAGCTGCTGCAGTGATGCACAGCCTCAGCACCTGGAGGAACAGCCCCTGCACCACCTCCTCTGACACGGAGCCCCCATGGCAGATTGAAATCAAAGAGGTCCTGCGACCGCTCAGGGCACTCCATCACTAACAAGAAGTTGTTAGGGAGCTCACACCAATCCGAGAGCTGAACAACACCATGGAACCCAGTGGACACCTTGTCCAGAACCACCATCTCCCTGGATACGTGGGTTCCGTCGGGACACAAGAAAATCACAATGCCGTCAGTGGGGCTGATGCTGTGCCATTGGTCTGGACTCCCACAACCAGCCCAGGATGCTCTGAGCCCTCCACTCTGCTCATGCCCGCTCTCCCTCCAGGCGTCATGGCGGCTTCAACTCTGCCAGGCCTCGGTTTACCCGGCCCATCATGTGCCAGTTTCTGCCGCTAGTCCCGGTCACTCACCAGCTCGCCCTAATGACGGATGCGATCCCGCGGAACACCTTTGATGGCCAGCTGCGAGCCAAGGGGAGCAGAGGGCTGAGCTAAGATACCACCCTGCCGAGCCCCATCCTCTCCCTCCTCCGCCCTCCACCTACTCCGCCCTCCGCCAACCCCTCCGTGGTGTTACGTTTTAGTTCAATGTTACACTCTGTCTCACCCCTCGAAAATGTCCGGTATATTCCAAGTCTGCGGTCCCTCCCAAGAAGTATCATGCATCTGTAATCCCGTTGGGCGAAGTTTTATTCCGCTCCCCCTTTGAATCTCCCTGTTAAGACATGCGAGGCAGGCGAGAAACGGCCTAGGCCCTTTTTCTCCCTAGGCTCTCCCTCTCTCGCTATCGCTTCCCCTTCCCCCCTTCTCTCTCAGAAAACATGCTGCTCCCGGGGGTGACACCCCCAAAAAACGCTCATCTCATAAGCACCCTCAGAAGCCATGTGGAGTCTCCTTGCCTGCCTGCGGCTACCAGCGAACATACAGCTTAGGGGGCGCCCCGGGGACTCCTCAGGGATCCTCAAAACAACCGCAACACCCCTCCTCCCACCGGGGCCAAGTCCGCCGCCACATCCCCGAGTAGACGCTGCCATTCGAAGGCACAGCGCACCAGCAGCGAACCCGGAGGAATCGCTCTTGCAGGGCCTCCTGCGCTTTCCCTGCGGGCAAGACGCGGCTGTCAGCCTTCGGGCCAGGTCCGGGAACGGTCCCCGACCTCCCCACTCAGGCCCCCCAAGCGCTCCTGGCAGGGCATCCCCATTGGAACGGGACACCTGCGGCTCGGGCGGGCGGCTGCTCTGTGGAGCAGAGGAGCTCGGGCTGGGGAAAGCGCTGCCGACTCCTCTATGGACTCACTTCATCATTTGAGCAATGCTGCGGCAGCCCGCAGATCATGAAACAAAAAGGGAAAAATGACGCACTTGCAAGAATGCCCAGAGCGTGCAGTGAAAGGAGGAAAAAAATGGACCCTTGCACAAATCCCAGACTTAGATGCAACTCAAATGGAAAAATAAGGACGCTTGCATGACTGTGCAGACTATGCAAAAAATGAGAATGAAAAAAACACTTGCATGAGTTCTTGGATTGTACAGCAAAACATGGGGAAAAAAAGAGATACTTGCAGCAATCTACACACTGTACAAGAGGATGGAAGTAAAAGGCACACCTGCATGTGTTTGCAGACTCTACAACTGCAGAGAACAAAGAAAGGATGCCTGCACACACCATGCTGCGCAAGAGAAATCCCCTTTTTAGCTGAAGCTGGTGGCAGGAGCTTTACCAAACATTTGGCATCTCCATGCCATTTTTGCTTCAATATGCCGCCCCAACAAAAAAACTTCTACATACCCATCGGACCATCAACAACTCTGCAGGATGACAGCAACAAATAAGCCCTGCCAACTGCTCGATGGATTCACTCCATCATTTGATCAGTGCTGCTCATGTCTGCAGGCCAGGAAACAAAAAAGGAACAAAAACCCACTTGCACAAATCCCCCAGCTATGCAAGGAAAAGGTGAAAAAGGGCACACCCACAGCAATTGGCCAACTGTAGAAGAAGAAGGCAAAAATAAAAGACACCTGAACATGTCTGCAAACCCTACAATTGCAGAGGCAAAAACCACAGATGCCTGCATTTGGCCACAGACTTTACAACATCAGGTGACAAAAAGGACTCCTTTGACAGGGCACACACTGCCCCAAAGCAGTGCTAAGCCCGCTTACAGTGCATAACCCATAGCTCAGAGGATCCAAGAGTAACACAGAACAGGCACCAAGCCCACACACCCTCTACTTTGGCCACCAAGGCTTCTGACTAAAACTAGTTCCCTACATTGCAATGCCTGTCATTCCTGCTCATTCCTTACATGGCTAACATCAACCAGCACATCGTAGGATTCACCCAAAGAAGAACTATTTTTTAGTGAGGAAAAAATGACAACTAACAAACCACCCATATGTGTTTGCATGACACTGGAGCGGCGTTTGTGTTGTCAATATGGCAGGGACACGTCCTGCGCACGGGGCAGTGCCCATGTCCTGTGCATGGCAGGGGGTGCCCTTGGAGCAGCCCTCACGGTGTGGGTGCAGCCATGGGCGCGTTTACCCATTCTCTCCACTTCCACCAGCTCCCAAGTCAGCCCTTCTCCTGAAAAATTCTCTATCCAACATTCAGCTCCTGGTGCCTTTGCAAAATCCCACTCCCAGGTGGGAAACCTGCAATTCAGATTCCTCCTTGGATGTGGGTTCGAAATCTCTGTCATGCCCAGTTTGGGTATGTGCTGCACAGTACTGCATTTTTCAGTCATTTGCTGCACTCCCACTTCTGGCCTGCAGAAACGGAGAAAATTGATCCTGGTTTTCCTCAGCTAACTCAGGCTTTTCTTTCCTGGGCCACATAGCTCACTGAAACGAAAATCCCACGTCCTCTGCAGACGGTTGCAAGCACCAAAAGGGGCAAAGAAGACAAAGGGCAGGTTCCCTGGAATTTCCTCTGTCGTTTTGTTCTAGACCTCCTCAGAACAGGCCTCAGGTGCCAGCCTGACGGGCAACAGGAGAAGGCCGCAGGTCAAGAACAGGAGTTCAGCCAATGGCTACAGGAAGCAGAGGAATTTGCAAGGCAGCTGAGTGCGGCAGATGGCGGAGGCTTGCCAGGCTGCCTGCTCTTGTCTTGCTGCTGAAACCCTGAACTGCACTGCTCTTGGGAACAACCCTTGGGCCTAAATCCCACTGGAATCAGCATTTCTTAGAGGGATTGGCATTTGCTGAGGAAGGCCTTACACTGCAGCTAACCTGGGCCATGTGTTAGAAAGGAGGAAGCTAAGTGAGTCTCTGGCATTTCCTAGCAGGAACAAAGCCCTAAGACAGGAAGCAGCATTCTCAGGCTGCTCTCATGGGATAATCCCAACAAGCTGAAGACACCTGGGTAAAGGGGTGAATACGATGGTGAGCTACGCTGGCCTGCAATAGCAAGGTCCTGGACATGAAGGGAAAGGGCACAGAGTGTCCTCGTGTCCTGTTTCTGCACCTTTCTGGGAACCAGAGGAATCCTGCCTCCGCCTGTGAGGAATTCAGCAAGGGAACTAATAGTTCCTTTCGGCTTTAGCTTTTGTCTTTCTTTTCTTTTTGGACAGCAGCGCTTTGTAACATCAGCTGAGCCTGCCCTCAGGCTGCCTGACTGGACCCCGTCAGCAAAGGAAGTGCAGGAAGCCTGGAGAGGAGGCACCTGTGCTTGAGGAGGCTTTGTGCCCTGCCAGCTCAGCGCAGGACTGGCAAACAAAACACGGAAATGCTGCACTCCATGGGAAGGTTCCCTTGCCGGTCAGCCCGCGCTTAAGCTGTGCTTTGCCCTGGCGCTGTCCATGGCCCTGGCGCTGTGCCTTGCGGCCGCACAGTCCCGTCTGTGGCTTCGCGCGGCTTCGCAGCTGCCCGAGGCTCTCCCCCCTCACAGAGGGGCCCCGCCCCGCCCCGGGCGCCCCCTGGCGGCTGCCCCGCCCCGCCCTTCCCGCGCAGGGGCGCTCCCTGCCCATGGCGCCGCCCAGCGGCAGCCACCCCTCACTGCAGGCACGGAGGAGGGCTCGGGCCCTGCTGCTCGGCCTGGCCCTTGGCTCCCTTCTTTTCCAAGAGACAAGAAGGCTTGAAAGGAAGCCTTTTCCAGCTGTGTCTCTCTGCTTTACTTTGTGTCTGCCGACATTCTCCCCTGAAGGTGGCTGTAGTGCGCCCGAAAGTGCTGGCTCCAGAAAAGGCCCCTTCCTTCTCCCACCAGCTGTCATTACTGCCTCAAAAGCACTGTCCAGCTCTGGAAAGAGAAACAGCCCGCAGCACAGTGGCACCATCCCTGCCCAGCCGGGGCTCTCTGGCAGACCAGCAGCAGCAGCAGCAGCAGCAGCAGTAGGGCTTGCCTTGGCATCACCTGGGAAGCCGGAAGCCTCTGTAAATCAGCAGGTTCCCAGGCTGCACCAGCTCCTGATGCTGGGTGAATCCTGCTAGCTCTGACCATTTCCAAAAGGTTATAAAGGCAGCAGTGTAGACGTGCATGCAGATCAACCAGCATCCAATAAATGGGTATTACTATGAGGGTTTGTGTGGCATTATTAGGGCTGTCATGCTGATAGTGCCTCCTTGAGAGCTTGTGTGCAATGCCATTGCTGGGCCAGCTTCCTCCCCAAGCTGTCATCCCCAGCCTCATTCTCTGGCTGTGGTTGCATCTGAAAGCACAGTTGCCCAAGTTCCTGAGTTCCAGCTCTCAAGCTGGAGCAGCAACCTGTGCTGTGTCACAGCAATGAATGGTCTGTCTCCACTTCACTCTGCTGGCAGAAAGCACTTTTCCTAAGACGTAGGCCGTAGAAAGTAGAGGAAAAACTTGGTTGGAAACTCTTGGGGTGGGGGCAGTCTGCTAGAGCTTTCTGTTGCTTTCCTTTGAGGAAACAGCAGTGTTTTGTGAATGGTGGGCAGAAAACGGTATGTGTGGTTCTGGGGACTGATTTGTAAGCAGTGACTGCTTGAAACTCCTCCCTGATGTCTAGTCTAGAGGAAATTGGGGTCACCAAGCAACATTTTAAAGCTTTGGGATTATGACACCAGAAAGGCACAAATGTGCTGTCTGTAGATGCAAAGGCGTCTCTCATCCAATCAGACATTTCTTGAGAATTGTCCTGACTTTCAGTTTGACACACAGAGGGAATTTGCATCAGGACAATACCCAGCCTCCCACATGTCACACGTGGAGTCTGACCAGCTGCTCTCTCCACTACACTTGCTGGGCTCATGCCAGTGGTGATCCTGGGGCTGGGAAACACCTGGACTTCTGTAGAGCCCTTCCAAAATGCTAATGTGGCTGCAAGAGCAGGCAAACAGCAAAAGCCCAGATCCTTCTCCATTCTTTTTAGTTTTTAACTGAGAAAGAAGATCACAGGAGGTTTTCCAGGCACTTGCTATGAATGCTCAAGAAAGTATTTTTGGACGGGAGAAAAAAACCTGGTTTCAAGAGCAGAGGAGAGGAGGGGGAGTGAATCTTTTGAACTTTGAAAGGCTTGTGGTTGTTCTGTTTTCCTGAGCCTGCCTTCCTAAACTGTGCCCACCAGCTGAGCTCTTTTGTCTCTGCCTCATAACTCCCTTTTAGGTGGGACTTGCCCCTTTTGGTGCACTGGTTTCCTCTCCCCACCAGCTTTTACATTGTACCACATTGGGGTTTAACGTTCTTTTCCTTCTTTCTGTGGGTCCATTAGAGTCAGATCCCTGTGACTGCCAGATGCATACTCCAGGGAAGCTTCCAGACGTGAGGCAGAGCCCCCAAAGGCTTCTTGGAGGTGCCGTAATTGAGCAGCAGCAGTGTGCTGTGTGTGCAGCAGGTTGGTTACTTGGCTTTTTCTCCCCACTTAGGTGTCATTCTTAATCCAGGGAGCCCTACAGTTTGCTGGTTGATGTTAGCCATGCAGCACATGGGTGGGAATGGCAGGCATTCCAGTGGAGGGAATTCTCTGGGATATTAGCAAAGCACGATTTCATCCACAGAATTTAGGCAAGTGTTCTTGGTTTTAGTCAGAGGCGCTGCTGGCCAAAAGGGCGCGTTGCCTTTGCTTTCCTCACATCCTGGCTCTTTGTCAGTGTTCAGCTTGGCGTACAGGGTGTATGGGCTTGGTGCCTGTTTTGTGTTACTCTTGGATCCTTTCAGCTGTGGGCTATGGACTGCAAGGGGCTTTTGTGCTGCTTTGGGTCAGAGGAGAACTTTCTGGGCTTTTCTTTTGTGTTGACTGTGGAGAAGGTTTGGTTGCTATGCATGAATTCACAGACCAACCCAGAGCAGCTGCTATTGTGATGTCAGCAGAGGGCTGCCACATCACAGCCTTGTCAGCAGGAGGTTTTCCTGGTGCCCGCAAGGCCTCAGCATCCAGAGCAGCTCTTGGCGTGCTCGATGCAGGAGGATCACCTCGACTGAGCTGTTCTCAGTTTACAGCGGGTGTCCTTCTGTTTCTGTCTTTTCTTGCACAGTCCGTGGACTCGTGCAAGTGTGCTGTTTTTCCCCTTTTTCCTTGCACGGTCTCTGGACTTGTGCAAGTGGGGTTTTTTTTTCCATTTTTTTTCCCAGCCTATGGACTCGAGCAGCACTGCTCAAACGATGGAGCGAGTCCGTAGAGCATTCAGCAGCGCCTTTTCATTGGCGGCTTCTCGGAAAGCTTTTCGTCGTTTGACTGGTAAATAGAAGGTTTTTCCTTGGGGCAGCAAGTGGGAACAAAAATGGCATAAAGTTGCCATATGTTTGGTAAAGTTCCTGTCAACAGCTTCAACTTAAATGGGGGGGTGTCTCTTGCCCAGCATGGTGTAGGAACTTCCAAAGTGCAGCTGGGAGAGCTTTGCAGGTGTCCTTCAAAAAACTGTGTGCTCCTCTGCTGAACTGAGGAAAAGCATCTTTTTTCTGCATTTCATCCTTAAAGGATGTGCCTGTCTAACAGGACCCCTTCTGTGTGCTACAAGAGCCATTGGCTTTGCCCTGAGGGGCAAACTGCCGAGCAGTTTGTGTGTGCTCCTGAAGCCCGGAGCTGGGCCTGTGCTGTGTCCCAACAAATCTGCAGGTGCCATAAGGAGTTTGCTGGAAGCTTTTGTGGGGAATTGTGTACAGCAACCCCATAGGACATGCTGGGTGCAATTTACTAAAAGCAAAAGCAAGTCCAGGAAAGAGAGGAGAAAAATGATGCTTTGGCTGTAGGCTGGACAATGCGCTCCCATGTATGCACTGACCTCTAAGAAACAATTGGCATAGGCACAACCTAGTTTCTAGTTCCTTAGTGGCAAAGCCAAGAAAAGGTAGACACAGCCTCTGTTGCTGGCCTGCAGTCCTGCTTGTTGTGCTAAAGAAGTGTTGCTCCTGGAGGGATGTTGTGAAAGGAAAATGCTCTCTGCTTGCTTGGGCTTGTTCTGTGAGATTCCTCAGCACCAACAGTTTTCTAATAGTACCTGTTCATTTTCCCTTGCCCCCGGCAGATCACCTTAGACGTGGAAGGAATCAAGGGCACGGTTCGGTGAGTGGGACGGGCACCCTTGACATTGCTGGTGTCTGAGGATTGTGCAGCAAACTGTGGGCTTGGCCTGTTGCACTAGAGTGCCAGCCTGGCAGGCCGAAACAAGTCCACGTCAACGTCTGCATGAACACCACCAAAAGGATTCCATCAGTTTCCTCCTTTTCTGCTGAAGAGCTTTACACTAATGAAGGTCAAGCTTTGCAGGCAGGAGGCTGCATGCTGATTGTAGCCAGGCTGAAATATCTCCTTCAGAAGCATGTGCAATCCTGTCTAAACATTAGTCTTATTAGCCCACTTGAATTGAGTTTTAATAACTGAGTATCTCAATTTTATCTAAATTCATGACTTCTGCTCAGGACAGCTGGGGATAGAGCTCAGGAGAAATCAGGTTCCAAATGACAGGTTACTCCCTGTCCCTCACACTGCTGCCTGCCTGCAGGGCATAAGATCAGCAGCAGAACCTGCTCTGGCTCCCTCTCTTTCTCCAGAGGCTAAAGGGGAGGCAAAGGACAACAAACCTCCAGGTGTTGTCAGTCCAGGGCCTGAGCATCCTGCACCAATCAGTGGCAGCTTTGGTTGGTTCAGTGCAAAGCTCTGGTGCAGTGCAGGGCTGCAAGTTTCAGAGCAGGCAGCACTTGCTCTTTGTGGCCGACGATGCTGTGGGCTGGAGTCCTGCCATGACCTAGCTCTTCAGCCCAGGCACTGAACACACGTGGGGACTGGCATCTGAACTTTCACATGCAGGCATCATTGTCCTGGCATTCTCACAGGGACTGCGAACTTCCCTTGGTGTCAGATAAGCGGTAGCATGGTGTCCTTTAGTGGTACTGGTATGAAAGTCAGCTCCTCTGTGCACTGAGTCTGTGCAGGCTCCCTGCTGTCAGCAGAGAGAGAAGTCCCATGGCGCAGTTCAGAGCCTTGTGGGGTGTGGAGGAGCCACTGTTGCCTGCAGGGACCTGCCCCTCTCCACACCCTACCTAGGTAGCTACAGTCACTGCTTGGACTGCACCCTTCACTTTGACCTGAGCCAAGTTTGTTGAGAAGACTCCTGAGAAGCTCTGCATGGCAGAGACAAGGTCTGTCTGTGAAGGGCTGGAATGCAGTTCCTGTTGGCTGCTCTCTAAGGCCTGAAATCCTGAGGGGAAGCCACTTGACCAGAGCTGAGCAGGGAAATGTTCCCTGCTTCTACTCAGACACGTGCAGAACAACTGCAGGCTTAGTTAGGACATAAACACCACACACATACCACATGAACAGCCCCGCACAACAGCTTTTGCCTTCAGGTCAGCTGTGTCTCTGCTTGCTGCTTCTGCCAGCTCTCAGGAGGCAACTTCCCAACTCCTTATTGCTTGTTTGTGCTTTTTCCCTGCCCATTCCTTGCAGGTCCCGCTAGGAGAGGTTCTTGCCACTCAGGACTCATTGGCCCAGGCAGGAACGGCTGAGCGGCAGGAGAGCACGGATAGAGTGCACGGCGCCCAGGAGTTCAGGTGTGTGTTAAGCTTTCTCGCTTTCTCTGAGCAGGGGTGGGCCTTGCTGGGCTCTAGGAGGCCCAGTGTCAAAGAACAGATTTGGCTTTCTCATCCTTTGTCTTGCTCAGCACTGACGGGGGAAGGCAGCCCAGGGCAGGTCTGGCTGCCCAGCCACCTAGAGCATAGCTGCCTCCTGGGACTCTCTTCTTCAACCTTGACAAAAAGAATTCCAAACTAGAGCAGAATAAAAGCAAGGGAGGTTCAGGCTGGGCTTAAGGACAGCAAAGCATTGAACTGCAAAGGCAATCAGGCAGAAAGAAGCGCCTCAGAGATATCCTGCAGTTTCCACCTCTGGAAATTCAGAAGCCCCAGGTGGATAGAGCCTTGAGCAGCCTGTCCAGATGCTGACCCCAAGTGCTTGGAACTGAAGACTGGGCTAGAGGCTTCTTGGAGTCTCTGCCAGCCTAAACCATTCTTTGATAATTGGATTTGAAAATTTTACTCACCTCCTCCCCAAGCTCTAGCTTGCAGACTCGTTCTTTGTTTCACTAGTGAATGCAAGAGGAAGGGGGAGAGTACTCCTCTGGACCTCCCAAGCTCGTCTTACCCAAAGAAAAACTTTTGCAAGGCCGGTATACTCTGTAATCAGAAAGGAGCAGGCAGGAAGCTCTGATGCTGAGAGTACCTGAGCTTTCTGGAAATGTCCTGTGGCTTCTGGAGGCTTGTTTGACTTCCTCAGTGGTGAATCTTTCACCCGCACGAACGACAAAGAGAGATACTGGTCTAGGGAGGGAATTGCAACATTCTCTTGAGGTGGAAGTAGAGGGCTGTTGGAAGCCCCTGAGACTGCCTTATGTGGGACATGGTATGTAGTCGTGCTTTTTCAAGAAGACCGTGTTGCCATTAAAGGCTTGTTTGTGTGTCTGCTTGTCGTAGATGGAAGGAGTTGGCTGCATTTGAGAGAAAGCACCACTCCTCCCTAGAGAGGGCGTCTGCAGTGGCGGCACAGACAGAGGAGGTATGGCAGCCTCAGAAGGATCTGCTGAATGAAGAGCTTCCTCTAGCAGTGCCAAAGGTATGCTCACCTTGTTCCTAGGCAGCACTTGTGGGAGAGGGATTTGTCCTAGCAAGACCCCCCCAAATGCTGCTTCTGGCAGCAAGCTAAGACCAAGACTCTGCTGCTGTTGTTGTTGTTGTTCCTCTTGAAAAATGGTGCCTCCCTCCTTCCAGGTTTGCCGCCGACAGCAGCCAGCCCGCAGGGGTCTGGAGAAGCTGCTCCAGGAATTCTCTCGCCAAGGGCACACACTGTCCCAGGTGTGCAGAGAGAAGGCGATGCTGGCGCAAGAGAACGCTGCCCTGGAAGCCCGACTGGCAGCCACGGAGCGGGACCTACGAGGCCTTTCAGAGCAGCTGGCAGAGGCCAGGTAAAGGCAGGGAGGAGATCCTGGGCGTGACATTATTGAAGGTCTGGAATTACAAAGGTGCTGCGTATCTTGTCAGGATTTACTTCCTGCTCTGTGCTCCCAAGATGTTTCTCGGACTGAGAAGAAAAGAGACACGAGTCAAAAGAAAAGGATCCTCTGGCCTGAATATTTTTTTTCTGCCAGCTCAAGCTCTCAAAGCTCTTTTTAGGCACATGCTGGGGACCCTTTGCACATTCCTTTGATAAGCGCAAAGCAAGCCAACTTAGCACTGAATTGAGTACCAGGGAAAGCGTACAGATGTTTGCTGAAACTAGAAGTTTCCCTCTGGTTTTGCTTTCTCCTTGGGTGCATCTGACCATCAATCTTTCCTTGCCAAGTAGTTGGACATGGGATTTTCAAAATTCAAGGCTCTTCCATGTGAACTTTGTGAGTAGCTCGCTGATGCTTCAGATGAAGCTGGAGGGTCATGCTGAAAATCTTGAGACCCTTCAGAGCTCACTCTTGTGAAGTATGGTGCAGGACCTAGATCTGCTTAGAAACAGCAGCAGCAGCAGAAGGGAAAGGTCTTGTGACTTCTTGATAGTGTCTGGGGATTCTTGCTCCGCACTGATTCTTGCCCACTGTCCACCCACCTCTGTAACCAGTCAAGGTCCCTTTGGCTGTTGCTTCTTCCTTTTTAAAGAGTGCCAAGATATTTGGGCACTGCTTGTTTAGTTAGTCAAAAATAAAGGAAGTGAGTGGTCTTGTTCATCAAATTCCAGTCATTGGAATGGCAGGAAATGGTCCATCACCCTGAGACAGTTCTTCAGATAAAAACCTACTTCTGCTTTCCTACTCATGCTGTTGGAAGCTGGAGGTTTCACTGTATCGTTTGGTGAATGCTTTTAGTCCCTTTTACTCAGAGAGTGCCTGGCAAACAAAGAAACGATACGTACACTAAGAATGGCATGAAACATGGACGAGTCAGCCAGGAGAGCCCTGTTCTGTCCCCTGCAGAGTGACTTGGGAGTGCTGATGAGCTCAGGGCAGTGAGCAGAGGCTGGGCTTTTGCTCCTTTGCAGATACTTGGTGGGCGCACGCATGTGTGATAGGTCAGGCAACAGCAATTTGAGCTCTGGCTGCTGAGATCAAACTCAGCTGGGCTAGGCCATGAGGAAAGGCTGCCCAGTCACCTGGAGGACCTTGCTTTGCTATGTAAAGTGGTAAAATAGTCCTGCTCTATCTGAGTTTCCATGCAAGCCGTTATCCATACTAAGGCGTAGAGATCTTAAGGCACATCTTTCTGGAGAAACTGCCCCTGTGTGCCAGGAACAATTGCTCTTCATGTTCACAACTTGTAGGTCAGAGAAGGAGAGCCTGCAAAGCAGCCTGCTGGAGGCTCAGCAGCACATATCGGAGCTGGAGATCGCCAGGAGTCATGTGCAAGCCCAAGTGCGCGCAGCCACGCAGGCCAAGGAGGCGATACTCGGTGAGAGCCTCGTGCGCTTGGTTTCTGCTGGTGGCCCTGCCCTGTGCAGTTGCTCCCAAGCCAGCTGGGTCCGCAGGGCTTCTGAGGAGTGAAGCAGCTGAGGGCCGGTCCCTCCTTGCCTGAAACTGAAAGGGCTTAAGGTCAGCAGATCCCTTGGCTTGGATAGTCTCTGATTCTGGCCGTGTGTCATGTTTGCAGAGGATGTGAGGGGCCTTCGTCGTGAGCTGCTAGCTGTAAGATCTCTCAGCCAGCAGCAATGTGAAGACATGGCTCAACAGCTCCGCTGGGCAGAGGAGCAGTGCAGAAAGGCTCTGAGACTCTGGCAATCTGCTCAGGAAGCGGAAAAAAGGCAGCTTGTGCAAAACCTGGTAAGAAGCAATACACAACTAAAGATTTCAGGCAAGTTTGTAAGGCTGGCTTAGCAGCAGAGCGGCCTGAGTATGTGACATGGCCTCAAGCATCAGCTGTGGGCTACGCTTTGCTGAGCCAGGCAGCAGGGGGCTTCAAGGGCTCATACTCGACGGACTGGGAAGACCCAGAAGCCAATGCTGGGACAGTATATGCAGCCACAGGTTCAGGATGGGCATAAGCCAAGTTCCCCAGGAGGCTGGGTGGTTGCCACCCAACGCATGGCAGCAAAGGGGCAGGATCTTCCCCACAGCCTCGTGCCATTCAGCAGACGGCTGCTGACCTTTCTTCTATCTGCAGTCCCAGCAAGTGGATTCCTTGCTTTCTGTCCTTCCATGGTGGAAAGAGGCCTTCCCTTTGAGCTTGAAGCAGATGCAACAGGCCCCATGGTTCTGGTATTTCAGCTGGTGGCCTGTCTTGTGACTGGGTCATCGAGGTGCTGGCCATGTCCTAGTCCTGCAGTCCATCTGCAGCTCTTCCATGATCAAATGGCAGGGGCACTTGGAGAACAGAGCCTCTGAGAAGAGGCAGAAATCCTGAGGAGAGTGGGGCCAGAGAACAGGGAGCCATCAGAGCAGGGGAGGGAGGTGGCATTTCTTTCCTGCCACCTGCTGACACTCCCGCTAACTTTTGGGTTAGAACAGCATTGCAGGAGGGCAAGGGGAGGTAAGGACTACTTGCAGGCACTGGAAGCACAGAGCCTGGCAGGCTCCAGCACTGAGCCCCAGGAAGAACAGCTAGCATGGAAGGGTTAGAGCTGGCTGGAGAAGCAGAAGGAAGTGGCGGAATAGAAGTGCTTTTGAGCCTGGGAAGGAGGGAATCTGAGCGTGATGGCAGGTGCCAGTAAGATTTCTCTTGACCAAATATCAAGGACAAGCTGCAGGCAGAACTGCAGGAAGCTCAGAGGAAGATGAAGGCAATGGAGAAGAGCCACCAAGAAAACATGGAGATGATGCGCAAGGTCCTGCTGCAGTACAAGCTGGCTGAACTAAAGCAGGTGAGTGAAAGAGCAGGAGCCACTGCAGTCACACAACGAGTGGTCTCTGCCCTTGTTGCCTTTGCCCTGCAGAGCCGCAGGTGGATGAGGGCAATGTGTCTGAGTGCCACGCTCTGAGGTCTCCATGGCAGCTGGTCAGAAGGACACTTACTGGGCCACTGAATCTCAGCTGCTGCCCTGGGCAGCAGGGCTTGTGCTTTGGCCGCTGGGCCAGCAATCCTGTGAATGTATTTCTGCTGGCCTCTTAGAGCTCACTTAGTTTTTTGAGGGGTTTGTTCAGGTCAGCATGGAGGGTCACACAGATTCTGAAGCACTTGTCCCTGTCCATGGTGAATGCAGTCCTCAGAAAGGGGTGAAATGTGCAGTTGTTCTTTCCCTTTCACAGTCTCTACTACGGCTGGCTGTGACAAGCTGTAGTCTCTGACTGCTGCTTGGGTTGGACTTGAGGAGGAAGACTTGACAGCTCAGCTTGCAGCCTAACACCAGTGTTGTTCCTCAGGGCTTGACTTTGAAATGCTGTGTCTGAGGCATCTCTGCCAGGCACCTCTCTGACACAACCAAATTTCTTGTCCCAGATGGAAGCAGGATGTGCCATCAAAGCGGCCGCCGCAGCCGCATCCTTGGAAGCAGCCTCCTCTCCGCAGCCTGAAAACCGGAGCATGAGCAGTTCGCCCCGCTGGAGCCAGGAGAGAGAGAAGCAGTTCCTGAAGCTGCTGAGTACGTCCTGGGGATTTCTTGTGCGATCGAGCAGTGTATTATAGTGTGTGTGCCTCAGCATGAGCTGTAGCACATGTTCCTCCTCACTCTGGTGTCAGACAGACCTTTTGGACTCCCTACAGAAGCCAGGGTTGTGCTTGGGGGCAGCAAGGGAGCACCTGGGGCGTTTCTCTTGCCTTTGAGGCAAAAGCTGGGAGTGGGTGGGCTTTGCCTGAGCTTCCCTGTGCAGTAAAGACAAAAGCAGGGATTGTGTCCAGAACAGCAGTAGGCTCTGATCTAGCCAATGACTCAGGGAAGGTGTATGTGCTAGTCTGGCCAAAGTGATCGGAAGAAATGGTTTCCTAGACTCCCTTTAGACTCCTGACTTAGGACTCTTGACTCATTGGAGTAAAATTACTTCAGAGACATTGATTGGCTCTGTGGCTGGTTTAATAATGGTGTTGTTTTTATGACTGTCAGTATTTCTACTATTCTTTCTACAGTGTGGTTTGGTAAGAATTCGACATTTTGGTTAGCCTGAACTCCTTGAAGAGAACATCAGGTGATAGAACTAAGAAGAGAGGAAGAGATCTTTTTCAGTAGCCCCTACAAGTTAAAAAGTTACATTCTTAGAACAATCCCAATTTATCAGAGAGAAAGAGTTGTTTTCAAAGTGCCCCAAAAGAGGAAAAGCACATTTGTTACAATCCCTGTTTGATATTTTAATTGGGTGCTTAGGAAGATGCATCAGAGAGACATATCTGTGTGGCATGGTCAGATAAAAGCGCTCTGCAGGCAATTCTCAGAAGGAAGCCTGCAGCCTCTCTGCTGCATGTTCCTCCAGTTCCAGGCACTTTGTCACTGCTTGTGCCCAGCTGGTAAATATTCTTGGAATACTGAGCATTGGCCTCAATCCCTGCATAGATTCCTGCACTCAAGGACAGCGTACCAACCAAGGCCTTAATGACTCTGCAGCAGAACTGAGTTGCTTCTTACAACTAGGAAGAGCTGGCAGTGCAGTGCTGTCAGAGAATATGGGGTCAGGTTTTTCAGAACAGGGCCCAGTTGACTCAGGGTCTGCCATCAGCTGTTGGGACAAAAGGTGGATTGATCAACTCCTCCGTGGGTCTGAATTCAAAGACAATCATGTTCTGTCTTGAGTGGGGTCTACTGTAGCAGCGAGGGGGTTTAGATGGTGATTGCTTCTACCTATTTCCCTAAAGGCATTTCCTGTGGAAAAGCCACTTGGGTAAGCATTCAGGAAGGCAGTCAAGTCCACACACACCACACTCACCATGGCAAGCTCAGTTCACCATGGCCGAGAGGCCTTTTAGAAGGTCAGTTCCAGCAAGGTTTATTTGAGCACGCCAAAGGGGAACTAGAGACAAAAGATGAGCCATGTCCTCTGCACAATGTTTAAGTAAGGGCTGGTGCAGTGGCGGTACCAAAGGGCAGGGCAAAGTGAGCTGGCTCTCAGGGAGGAAAGGGCCATCCACCAGGGGCCACACAACCCATGAGGAAACAGGGAAAGGAGAAAGCTGGGAAAGTTGGGACATTCCCCTCAAGGCAGCCCTTCAAAGGAGTATGGGAGAATCAGACTCTGTGCAGGCCAGAGCTGCCTGTCTTGCTGGGGCTGCTGTTGCTGCTGTTCTCGTTGATGGTATTGTTAGCCAAGCGACCATAAATTGCTCAGAGCCCCAAAGAGTGGAGCTGAGTTTCAGATCTCCTGGAAATCAGGATCTCTGTTTTGAAGTTTGCTTCTTGCATTTTGTTTCTTTCAGGGCATGTGGTGAGTGTGGGAGATCCGGAGAAGAAGTACGCCAGGTGGAAACGTATTGGCAGTGGGTGAGTGCAGGCACGCTGACTTCTGCAGAACCGCAGGCCAGGAATTTTGGTGGTGCAACATCACATGTAAAGTTGGGCAAGCTGCAAGCATCTTCAGACCCTGGCTCCAGATTGTCCCTGTCTCTGTACTGTGGCAGTACAAGGCATCATCTAAGATAACTGAATGCTGACAATGTCTTGGCTGCCTGAAGGAGCAGGATGTGGATGCTCTCCTATCCCTCCAAGATGTGGCACCAGGTTCCCTGAAGACTTGGGTTTGTATGATTCAAAGTAATATGACCAGACTCATGAAGGAAGAAAAACCTGAGAGAGCAGCTTCCCACCTGAGAGCTGTCAGACAACAGCTCTGAGTAGAATTTCTTAGCTGTATTGTGCTGGAAACCATATTCGGTGGCCAGGAAAATAAGAAAGGCTGTGTGGCATTGCCTGAGTTTGGCAGGTAGGATCAAAAGAGAGCGGTGAGAAGGCCCAGCAGGACTGTGTGTCTCATTGCCTGGAAAGGCACGCCACAGGCACAGACACAAGAAGGAAAAGGCAAAGAACAGCCCCGCATGCATCATCTAGTGTATACATTTGAGATTTGTAGCAGCCCTTTTTCTTCCTGTTGGACCCAGCTTTTCTCTTGGACACTCTGCAGGGCAGAGGGCTGCTGGGCTGCTGGGCCATTGGCTGAAGAGCAGACAAACCCCGGTGTTTTAGAGGCACTGCAGGCAGCAGAGAGCTCCTGCCTGGGCTGCCTTTTGCTTCTCAGCACTGAACAACTTCTCTGTTCTTGCCACTGCTCTGTTTCTAGGGGTTTTGGCACTGTTTATAAGGCCGTCAACGCTGCCACAGGACAAGCGGTAAGTGCCCATGCAGATTTTGCAGCTCTTGAGTGCTTTCCCTTGGCATGTGATCTGTGGCCAGAGCTTTGGGCCGCCTGTCTTTGCTGCAAAGGCTGTCCCGCAGGAGCAGCCTGTCTAGAGGCTGGCTGCAAAATGCATTTTGGACAGACTTTGTCCTTCTTGCCTACCTGAATGGATGCCAGGATAGCAGTGGTGTCCTTCAGAGAAGGATGCCCTTGAATGGATGCCAGGATTGCAGCAGTGTCCTTCAGAGAAGGACACCCTTGGACTTACTGCATAAATATGCATAGATTAGCTGATGGCAAGAGCTGTCATTCCAGCCAATTCCTTTTAAGCCCAGGTTCAGACACAGATAGTATTTCCCATTGTTTTCCATCACGTGGTTCAGTTTGAAAATATAATGCAAGACCTAAAGAAGGAGAGATCTTGTGTGGAACACTGTTTTGCCTTTTACTCCTAGGGAACCTAGTTCACATACACAGACACCCAAACAAACACAAACACGCACAGATAAATGAGAAGAAGTGGATGAAGAGCCTGAAGTGATACAACCTTGTGTTGATCCTGTGTTGGTGACATTTCACTATGGAAATGCTGTTTGTACTGAAAGGACATGGAGGTGTTTTAGAGAATCACGCTGTTCTTTGAGGCTAAAAGTTCAGAGTTCAGAATTCTGGATTTTGGCTCTCAGCAAATACATTCCATCTTCCTTACTAGTAAGGCATTAGATAAGGTAGTTCCTTCTCCACCAGTGGTGCTGAGATCAGGTACTTCCCTTGGAGGGAGGTCCACGAGGTGTACAAAAGCCCTAAGCCCTATACTTAAAAGCTGGGATGCATCCATAGTGTACCATAGAGAGGGTTATTCATTGCTAAACACATGAAATAATTTCAAGTCTAAACCATGGTCACGATTGTCCTTCACAGTTACAAAACCCAAAAGGCAGAAGTAAGGATGTGCTAAGATTGTATCTTTACTTTGAGTTGCTTTGGAGTTCTGTTTTGGACAGCATTTTCCCCGTCATGTTTGTGCGTGTTTATTTGGCACACAATCGAAATGGCAGCTGTCGCTGAAACGCTGCTCAAAGCCCCTAGAAATGCTACCATATCTTCAGTGGTTTCAATTTGTCTTCACAGGACCAAAATTACTTTTGGCTTGCAAGACGTGTGCAAATGATAACAGTGGTGCTAAACAAAGTCTATTTGAGAAGTCTGGGGGTGCAGAGAGTGCTGTTAGCGCTTTGTGGTTGGTGGTTTAGAGTCCCTTTTGACTGAGGTGACAAGGCATCCAGGCCTGTGAGTGCACAGAGAAAGAGGCTCTGGTGATGTCTGTCCCTAACAGCTTTCAATGTCATTATAGGTGGCCGTAAAGCAACTTAATCTCCAGCACCAGGGCTGTGAGGAAGTGTTAAAGGAAATCCTGGTCATGCGTGAAAATAAGAACCCCAATATTGTCACCTACTTTGAAAGGTAAGTAGTTCTGGCAGAAAATGGATCTTTCAATGAACATCAATCCACACCTGTACGAGGCATAGGAGGAGATTGCATTTTGTTGCCAGGAATGGTTCCTGGCATAAGCAGTTTGAAGATTGATCTCAGAAACCTGGCTCTCTTACTAAGGCAGCAGCCTGTATGTTCACTGGCTGCATGTTGTTTTGCTCTTTTGGGACGTGATTATTTTTCCAAGTGTCGGAGGAGAAGTGCTGAGAAAGCATCCCAGAGATGATTTCCCTTGTGCTGTTCCCACTATTTTCCATTGCCTTGCATGCCAAAAGGCTTGGCTAGGAGGCACATCATTTGCCAGGTTGCCAATTGTTTTTCCTGTTTGTGACTATTCTTTCTGCAAGGTTTTCCAAAGGGTGATGGCACTGGTGAACACCTTCCTGCCCTGAGTAAAAGGTGTGAAATCTGTGTCTCTTTGCTGCTGGAGTTCATGGTGCAATTTGTGTATGAAGATGATGAAGCAGCTGCTAGGATCTGTCTGCTTCCAGATTTATCTTTGCCCTCACAAAACTGCCATTTTCCCCTGCCTGCCACCTAAGCCGTCTCCTTTTCCGTGGATGTGCCTTCCTCATTTAGGCGGCAGAGTTGGCAGACACTGGGTAGCCTGGCTGGAGTGTGTCTTCCTTTGATTCTGTCTTCATTTAGCAGTGACCTGGAAACAAAACTCAGCTGTAGTCTTTCTTCCATACGGCAATTTAGCTGTGCCCATTCAGCTCCACGCTGTTGCTTTCATCTTGCAGCTACCTTGTCAATGAGGCTGTCCTGCTGGTGTTGGAATATATGGATGGAGGCTCCTTAGCTGATGTGGTCTGCATGAGAAGGATGGCTGCAGGACACATAGCAACAGTGTGTCGGGAGGTAAGGGGTCCCCTTTGTGCTTGGGATGGCTTGGATGGGCTCGTCCTTGGAAAGCGCGGCTAAGGCAGAGATTCCATGTTCAGAGCTTTCTTTCTGGGTTGCTCTTATGCTTCAGAGAAGACGGAGCATCTGCACAGAACTGCCTACCAGTGTCCCTGCCCTTACTGTAGGCTGTTCTTTACTTTTATCTACCGTTGTTGAACTCCCTGTCTCTTTTTCATTGGTTTTTTCTGTTCTGCCCTGTGCCTCTCCAAGCCTTTACCCAGAACCTTTCTGTATTGCCTCCTTGGCCTGTAAGCACAAAGGCGCTGGTGTGCGAGTTTAAAACAAGTGGCAAAGCCAAAGAGAGACTCATCTGTCACAGGTCTCCAGTTCAAAGGATGGCATGGCAGCCACCTTGGTGCTTTCTGCTGAACTCTGACAAATGAGCTACTTCCAAGTCTTCTTTTAAGGCAGCCATGTAACCCCTGTCCTCCAGTCTCTAGCCCAACAGTGATCCCCTTGGTGCCCAAGGCAGGGACTTTTTCTCTTTTGGCAAAGCCTGGATTGTCCTCCGGAGGGGGAGAGTGCATCCGCTGCAGCAGCGGCCATCTTACTGGCTTTGCAGGGGACTGTCTTGGACAACGACTGACGTTTCCCCCTCAAAAGCTAACATGCCTCCTTTGGAAAGATCCTGCTCTCCTAGAGTTGCAGCTACAAGCTCTTCCCCTTGCCAGCACTCACTTATCCTTTGAGATCTGGGAATCTTCAGGAGCAGCCTCCTTTTGCGAGTGATGTGATCAGATCAGGGTAACTTTTGGCCTCCCGTTTCTTTTTTCTCTCGTAGTGCCTGCAAGGCCTGGCTTTCCTTCATGCCAACCAGGTGATCCACAGAGACATCAAAAGTGACAACATCCTTCTGGGCCGGGATGGCTCCGTCAAGTTGGGTGGGTATTCCCAGTCAGGCGCAGCTCTCCAGGGAGGCGGTGTGGGGCTGCTTGGGAGTGGCTGCCGGGTGCCAGCAGTTGGTGCTGGTGAGAGGGCAGGGAGCACTCTGCAAGGCCAGGGTGCAGCTGTAAGGTGCTGAGTGGTCTAGAGAGAAACAAGGTGTCAAGAGTAACTTTGGTTTGTGTGTGTTCCTTCCAAAGGGAGGGAGTTACAGTGTAAAAATTCAGGAGAATGAGGAAAAGCCACTAGGGAAATTGTGGGTGGGGTTTTCACGTGGACAACCATACCCTTGCGGGCAGATACTTGGCTGCAGCCCTGAGGAAGGAGAGCCCAGCTGCTTTTCCAGCTTCATTCCGCACTGCATTCTGAGACTGAGAGTGAGGAACTCTTTTCCCTGATTTCCTACTTGAAGCAGTGTTTTTTTTTCTCCTCAGCTGATTTTGGCCTCTGTGCTCTGCTCAGCCCTGAGCAGAGGAAACGGAGGTCGATGGTTGGGACCCCCTGCTGGATGGCACCCGAGGTGGTGAGAGGAGAGCCATACGGCCCCAAAGTGGACACCTGGTCCCTTGGCATCGTGGGAATAGAAATGGCCAAAGGAGAGGCTCCTTATATTCGGGAAACCAGTGACAGGGTAAGGTGCAAAGAGGCTCAGATAGCTGTGCCCGTCTGGTCCCTGTCCATTAGACAAAATCCCATTTGCACAGCTTGAAGTGGCTTCCACCAGGGCCCAATTCTAAAACTGCCCCTGGGGCTCACATCAGCTGTGGAGGCAAGACGTGGTGCAGCATGGAATAGCTGGGGCTGCACTGGGACCTTTCTTCCTTAAAGATGAGAGAAGGCTCATCTCTAACCGTCTGCTAAGGCAAGAACATGCCACTGCCGACTGGAGCTGAAAAGATGGGGTCTAGGTGAGCCCTGAAGGATATGGAAGAATCACGTAGAGTCTCATGTTTCCTTTTGCTTCAGGCTAACTACCTGATAGCCAAGCGAGGGGTGCCAAATCTGCACAATCTCAGGCTACCCCCTGGCTTGTGTGAATTTCTGGGCTGCTGCCTGCAGATGGATGTGGACAGGCGAGGCTCTGCCAAGGAACTTCTGCAGGTACAAGGCAAAGGGGCCTGCAGGACAAACAGCTGTTCCTCTTTGCTCCTTGGCCACACTCCAGGAAATCAGATGGGCCCCCCATGTAGTAACCTCCACTCTGGGTGCTTTTCAAATGGAAACCAAGTAGGATCCAAGAGTGCTTGAGGTTAGAAGGGACCAGGGAAGGTCACCTACTCCAAAACTCCAGCCACCAGCAAGGACATCTCCAAGTAGATCAGGTTGCTCAGTGTCCCATGCAAGCGGACCTTGAACGTTGCCGGGCTTGGGGCTCCTCCCAGCTCTCTGGGCAGCCTGTGCCAGTATTCTAGCACTCTCCTGGTATACAGTTTCTTCCTTGGAGCCAATCACAAATGAGGGGTTTTTAGGTTAAAAGCATTGCCTCTTATCCTCTTGCAATTGGCCCTGCTACAAGATATGTCCCCATCTTTCTTAGAAGCCTCTACAACTATTGAAAGGTCTCCTTGGAGCTTGCTCTTCTCCAGGCTAAACAAGCCCAACTCTCACAGCTGTTCCTCAGAGGAGAACTCCCACCTTCTGGTCATTTCTGTGGCCCTCTTTTGCTCTCGGCTGCTGCATTCAGGTTTACCTGGCAGCAAAGGAACTGAAGTATTGCATTGCCAGGGACAGGGGGCTTGAGGAACACAATGAAAGCAATCCCTGCCAAGTGGTTTTAGACTGATCTGTAAAAAGGCAGGGGCTTTGCGGGGGCTCACTGGGGGCATCCGAGGGCACCCAGCTTGTCCCTCCCAGCCCACTCTTAGAGGTTTCTGCCAGCCAAACGGGGACAGCTGTGCAGGATTTGTGCCAGCCCCATGTGCTGCCTGGCCCAGTCAAGACGATGAGAACGGCTGTGGCTTTGCTGCCAGGTTTTGTGGCAGACAAGGAGCTGGTGACCGGGCCGCTTCCTTGCCTGTGCCTGCTGTGAAGGAAGATGCCACCCGGCACAAGAGGGAGGGGCATGCCGAGGCAGACACCGCTCTTCCTGCAAGCCAGAGCTGAGCACATCTGCACCCTGCTGCTTGTGTCCTTGCTCCTGGCTTGCTCCTGAAAACCTACATGTCCAGCATCCTGAGAACAACATGTGGGATCAATACTTTTCAGAGCTCTTGGGAGTCTTTAGGAATGCTGTATGCCCCACATCTCCCTTGGACACCCATATAGCCTATGTCTCAAATAGCAAAGAGGAGGATAAGAATAAGTCTGTTGACTTTCCTGAAAGGAACAAAACCTTTGGAAAGCAAGCAGCAATCCCACAGTGATATCAGGACTAAAATCCCAGCAAGTGATGACACTTTGGGGAATGGACTAGTGCACTTCAGGGCCATGTTTCCTGCTATAGCAGCATCCTGGACATGAAGGCAGATAAGCTGATGGTGCCCTCAGTCCGATGTCTGTGTATTTCTGGGCACTAGAGGAACCCAGCTTGACCCTGTTGGGAGCTCAGATTGGAAAAGAATGGTTCCTTTTTTCTTTGTCTCTTTTAATTTGGGTTGTTTTGTTTCTTTTTCCCTTTGGGCAGCATCCATTTCTCCAATCAGCGGAGCCTCTCTTAAGCCTCTTCTGACAGGCTGATTGCTGTCATCCCTGCAGCAAGGTAATGCAGGAAGCAAAGGTGATGACAAGGCCACTTCAGCACTTGGAGAACAGAGCCTCTGAGAGCAGGTAGAAATCCTGAGGAGAGAGGGGCCAGGAAACAGGCAGCCATCAGAGCAGGAAAGCAAGGTGGCATCTCCTTTTCCCCCACCTGCTGATCCTCCATCTGAATTTCTGCTTAGGACAGCATTGCTGGAGGGCACAAAGTCACTCATGATGAGCACTTTTCAGGTGGGTGGTGTGAGGCATGAAGCTTCCATTGATTTTTTGGGGCAGCCTGGCTGGAACTTCATGTGGAAGTGTCTTCCTCCCCTCACTAGGAGCCGGAAGGGCAGCGTTTGGAGGCCCAGCAGCTGCTGGCATAAGGGGCAAACTTCCTTGCAGAGGTACAGAAGGAGCAGGAGAAAAGGCTGCTTGAGATGAAGCAGGAAGTTGCCAGCATGCAAGCTGAACAAGAAGAGGTACGAAGCAGAGCCAGTCAAAAGGCAAAGGGTGAGAAAAGAGAGCTTGTGTGTTGTTTTGGACTCCTCTGCCCTCCTTATGGGCACTGTCTCTTAACTGGCCCTTGGGAAACAGTTCTGGAGAGACCTTGGTGCCAGGAGGGAAAGCACCGGTCAGGTGAGAAGCTACCAGACCACAGGTTTAAGGAAAGTAGGGATGGTGTTTCAGGCCCAAATGGAATGGGAAAGCCAGAGCTATGTCTCAGAAGGGGGGAGGTCCCACAGGAAGCCCCCTGCAGAGGTAGGCTAGAGCTGTGGGAGCAGGCTGGCTGTCAGGCTGCTGAGGAGGTGCCTGAAGCTGCTGAGTACGTCCTGTGTATTCTTTGTCTGATTGAGCAGTGCATGGTGTGTGTGCCTCAGCATGAGCTGTAGCACATGTATCTCCTCTCTTTGGTGTTGGGAGAGACATTTTGGACTCCCTTTAGAAGCCATTGTGGTGCTTGGATGCAGGCAGGGAGCACTTGGGGCATGCCTTTTGCCTTTGAGGAAAAAGCTGGGAATGGGTGGGCTTTGCCTGAGCTTCCCTGTGCAGTGAAGACATAAGCAGAGACTGTTGTGCGAGCAGCAGAAGGCTGCGGCCTAGCCAATGACTCAGTGATGGTGTGTGTGTGCTAGTCTGGGCAAACTGATGAGAACAGTTGGCTTCCTAGATTCCCTTCAGACTCCTGACTTGTCAGCAGTCATTGGAGTCAAATACTTCAGAGAAATGGATTGGCTGTGGTGCTGGTTTAATCCTGGTGCTGTTTACTAAGACTGTTTGTTCTTCTCTTATTCCTTCTCCAGACCACATGGGCCCCTCGCCATCTAAATCCCCACTCTAAGGGCTTTTCAAACAAAAACAAAGAAACGTGCAGCAAAGCAATCGAGGAAGCGGAAGCGATGACAAGGACCACTTCAGGATTGCTTTCTGCAATGGCAGCTTGGATCTGGACTCACAATAATAATCCTATACACACTCAAGCCTGTTGGAAGATTCCCTTCCTTGTCAGCCAGGGCATAAGGCTCTACATTCCCTTGAGAACTGGCCATTCTTTCTTAAAAATGGAAAGTCCCCCCAAATGGCATCCTTATGTGGCTTGGAATTGGGCACGATCTCCATCCCTTATCAGCTCCAACATATACTGCCTTTGGAATGCTGCTCATTGGCCAGTTTTTGCCCAGTCATGGACTTCTGGATGAGGAAGAAAGTGCTATTGCATTTCCATTGAAAACCCAGTGAAGAGCAGGTCAGCCTGAGGAGACAGTCTGAAAGTTCCCCTCATTTGTCTCACGACCATCTCAAGGACAGGCATCGGGACCCTGAGGAGCCTGATGGGAATTCTGGTCTGCTGGTGGTGGATGAATGCCAAACATCCTGAGGCCCCCGAGCAGAGCTATGACCTGCCAAGAGCTTGTTCGCAGCTGTGTCTACTGTGACTGCTCCTAGCAGGGCCTGCCAGGGGGAGAGGCGCCCCATATGCTTGAACCTGCTTGGTGACAATAGCCCAGGAATCTTCCCACCTCTTGGCGTGGTTGGACTTTTCTGGGGTCACCTTTGGTGGTCCAAAGAAGACCATCATCTGCTTTTCAGCCACCGTGGCGGACCGACTGAGATGGAAGAAGCCTCTCTCTCAAGGACTGAGACATGAGAGCCCTATACGGAGAAGCTCCCCCCTCCCAAGGACTGAGACTGAAACCCCTAACACGGGGCAGGTGTGTGGGGGAGCCAACCAGACCAAAGGGACACATTTGCCTGCAAGTGTGGCCATTGGAGCAAGAAGACGATGGTCCTTGCCTACTGCTTAGAACATGGACTACCTGTTACATCTATTCTTAATTGTTTCTTTTTCCCCCTCAACGATTTCAATAGACTTACCTCAAGATCTGTTGGCCTCCCTCAGCAATATATATATCATAGAACCTTGAGTTAACCTTTGAGATCTCCCCTGGGGAAGGGGCTATTAAGCAGGCCTGTTAGCTAAAGGTGTGAGAAGAAAGCTGAGAAGCAAGAAGAAACTGGCAAGGAGCTCTCTCCAAGGCTGTAAGCAAGGAGACCAGGAGAAGTGAGGAATGGAAGAAAGATAGGAAGAGAACTCTGCTGCTGGACAAATTCTTTATAGAAAGTTAGTTGAAGTCATTGTAACTTTTCAAGAATAGTGTTATGTTGATTTATTGTGGCCAATAGTTAGGGTAAAAGAAGTCTTAAGAGTTAGAAAGTGTATAAAAGGTCAGCCATGTTCGATAAGAAAGAGTTGTCATCTGAGACTGCTTGTGGTCTCTGCTTTGCGTGGGGACTGCCTCGACAGAGACACTCCCCAAAGTGACTAGGCGAACTCCTTCGGCTGGACTATGAGGACTTTGTCTTTCTATGTTTGCTAGCTATAACCCCTCTCTGTTTCTCTCTCCCCATTTCTCTCTTTCCTCTCCCTAAATCCGTCTATCGCATTTGCTGTGCTCATTCAATAATGGTGCATTTCTTTTGAGTAATTCTGAAATCCCCAGTGTGTTGTGTTTTGCACTCCGAGATCAGTAAAATGAACCATCATGACTCCCCTCTCGTATGAATGGATCTTGCCACAGCCAAAACATCCTGTGCAGATGCAGGCTTTCAGCTTTTGTGCACATCGATGCTTTTGGTTCCTGCTCTATGTAGCTGGAACATCTCCACCGTGACACCTCCTGCCTCCCACGTGGCCATGGCTAATAGGTACGAGGCTCTGCAAGTGCAACGAAGAAGGTGGGCATGTCTGCTGGCAGTACAGGAGAGCAAAGAGGAAAGCACCTGGCAGGATCCTGGCCAGCAAGGCAAAGCACCTGATGTACCTGCTCTTTGTCATCAGATAAGGACTGGTGGGTGATGCAATGCTTGGGGTTGTCTGGGGCCCATCAGTCATGAAAAGTCTCTGTGCTTGAGTGGCTTTGTCCCTCTTCCTGTGTCTTGTGTTGCCCCTGTGCTCCGCCGTATTTGCCCAGGGCTGTGTAGCTGTGTGGCACAGCTAAAGTGCAGGAGAGCTTCATTAGTCTGCCCTTTGAGGTGGCTGCTCACAGCAGCCTTTTCAATCTGCAAGCTCCGTCTGGAGAGTAAATTCCCTCCGTGTTTGGTCCCGGAGGCCAGGGCCTGTCATCTGCAGTCCCAGGTGGCACTGAGGGCTGCCCAGTGCCTCAGGCTGGTGTGACCCCAGCACAAACAAGAGGAGACAGTGGCAGGTGCTTGTTTCCAAAGTCACATTCTTCAGGGGCAATGTGCCGTGTGTGTCCTTTGTCCTGGCCAGGCCCAGACCTGGGGATCCAATGCAGGCACTGCTGCTGCCGCTGAAGTCAGCGAGGATTTGGTGGTTGGTTTCCATCCCAGCAGAGCTGGTCACTTATGAAGCCGGGTGCTGATGGTGCCCTGAAGATCTCTGTGCTGCACAGCTGTGAGGGAACTGTCCGTTGTTTTTAATCTCCATCGGGGAAAGTTGTGCCGGCCAGGTTTGAGTCAACAGAGCAAGCAGGGACTGAGCGAGTCTCTTCTATCTGTGTCTGCTGAGAGCGGTGACCTTTGAGATTAAGTGCACAAAGTCAGTTGCTTGTGGTCCCTCTGTGAATCTCCCTTTTTGGTAATGCTGCTTCTTTGGTAAATCTGCCTGTAGCACAGCTGCAGGGGAAAAAAGCCTCTCCAATCTGCAGATGTGATAGGCTGCCATTGATCCACAGAAAATCTGCATTTTGTCTTTATGAGAAACAGAAGAACTGGTTTAGCAGCGAGAGAAGGTGGAATGACTCTTCTGATCTTTCGTACAGTCTCGTATAGCAGATCTCTTTGGGTCAAAGCTGTGCCCCTGACTGGCAGCAAAGGGGGCAACCCCCGGCACCATAGCCAGGTGGGGCCATGAGATGCAGGGACTGACCGGGAGCCTGGCCTTTGTGGGCTCACCTGCAAAGTTTGGGCAGGCTGTGTCTTGGAGGTAGGTGCCACAGGCAAATCCATCAGTTTTCCTGTCCAGCGGCCAGGTCATGGAGGATGTTCTCTGGTTTGATGTTCCAGTGCAGGACCCAACAGCTGCTGCAGTGATGCACGGCCTCAGCACCTGAGGAACAGCCCCTGCATCACCTCCACTGACACGGAGCCCCCATGGCAGATTGAAATCAAAGAGGTCCTGCGACCGCTCAGGGCACTCCATCACTAACAAGAAGTTGTTAGGGAGCTCACAACAATCCGAGAGCTGAACAACACCATGGAACCCAGTGGACACCTTGTCCAGAACCACCATCTCCCTGGATACGTGGGTTCCGTCGGGCCACAAGAAAATCACAATGCCGTCAGTGGGGCTGATGCTGTGCCATTGGTCTGGAACCCCACACCCAGCCCAGGATGCTCTGAGCCCTCCACTCTGCTCACGCCCGCTCTCCCTCCAGGCGTCCTGGCGGCTTCCACTCTGCCGGGCCTCGGTTTACCCGGCCCATCATGTGCCAGTTTCTGCCGCTAGTCCCGGTCACTCACCAGCTCGCCCTAATGACGGACGCGTTCCCGCGGAACACCTTTGATGGCCAGCTGCGAGCCAAGGGGAGCAGAGGGCTGAGCTAAGATACCACCCTGCCGAGCCCCATCCTCTCCCTCCTCCGCCCTCCACCTACTCCGTCCTCTGCCAGCCCCTCCATGGTGTTACATTTTAGTTCAATGTTACACTCTGTCTCACCCCTCGAAAATGTCCGGTATATTCCAAGCCTGCGATCCCTCCCAAGAAATAACATGCATCTGTAATTCCATTGGCCGAAGTTTTATTCCGCTCCCCCTTTGAATCTCCCTGTTAAGACATGCGAGGCAGGGGAGACACGGCCTTGGCCCTTTTTCTCCTTAGGCTCTCCCTCTCTCGCCCTCGCTTCCCCTTCCCCCCTTCTCTCTCAGAAACCATGCTGCTCCCGGGGGTGGCACCCCCAATAAGCGCTCATCTCATAAGCACCCTCAGAAGCCGTGCGGAGTCTCCTTGCCTGCCTGCGGCTACCAGCGAACATACAGCTTAGGGGGCGCCCTGGGGACTCCGCAGGGATCCTCAAACCAACCGCAACACCCCTCCTCCCACCGGGGCCCCGTCCACCGCCACCTCCCCGAGTAGACGCTGCCATTCGAAGGCACAGCGCACCAGCAGCGAACCCGGAGGAATTGCTCTTGCAGGGCCTCCTGCGCTTTCCCTGCGGGCAAGACGCGGCTGTCAGCCTTCGGGCCAGGGCCGGGAACAGACCCCGACCTCCCCACTACAGCCCCCCAGGCGCTCCGGGCAGGGCATCCCCATTGGAACGGGACACCTGCGGCTCGGGCGGGCGGCTGCTCTGTGGAGCTGCGGAGCTCGGGCTGGGGAAAGCACTGCCGACTCCTCTATGGACTCACTTCATCATTTGAGCAATGCTGCGGCAGCCCGCAGATCATGAAACAAAAAGGGAAAAATGCCCAGAGTGTGCAGTGAAAAGAGGAAAAAAATGGACCCTTGCACAAATCCCAGACTTAGATGCAACTCAAATGGAAAAATAAGGACGCTTGCATGACTGTGCAGACTATGCAAAAAATGAGAATGAAAAAAACACTTGCATGAGTTCTTGGATTGTACAGCAAAATATGGGGAAAAAAAGAGATACTTGCAGCAATCTACACACTGTACAAGAGGATGGAAGTAAAAGGCACACCTGCATGTGTTTGCAGACTCTACAACTGCAGAGAACAAAGAAAGGATGCCTGCACACACCATTCTGTGCAAGAGACATCCCCTTTTCAGCTGAAGCTGTTGGCAGGAGCTTTACCAAACATTTGGCATCTCCATGCCATTTTTGCTTCAATATGCCGCCCCAACAAAAAAACTTCTACATACCCATCGGACCATCAACAACTCTGCAGGATGACAGCAACAAATAAGCCCTGCCAACTGCTCAATGGATTCACTCCATCATTTGATCAGTGCTGCTCATGTCTGCAGGCCAGGAAACAAAAATGGAACAAAAACCCACTTGCACAAATCCCCCAGCTATGCAAGGAAAAGGTGAAAAAGGGCACACCCGCAGCAATTGGCCAACTGTAGAAGAAGAAGGCAAAAATAAAAGACACCTGAACATGTCTGCAAACCCTACAATTGCAGAGGCAAAAACCACAGATGCCTGCATTTGGCCACAGACTTTACAACATCAGGTGACAAAAAGGACTCCTTTGACAGGGCACACACTGCCCCAAAGCAGTGCTAAGCCCGCTTACAGTGCATAACCCATAGCTCAGAGGATCCAAGAGTAACACAGAACAGGCACCAAGCCCACACACCCTCTACTTTGGCCACCAAGGCTTCTGACTAAAACTAGTTCCCTAAATTGCAATGCCTGTCATTCCTGCCCATTCCCTACATGGCTAACACCAACCAGCACATCGTAGGATTCACCCAAAGAAGAACTATTTTTTAGTTAGGAAAAAATGACAACTAACAAACCACCCATATGTGTTTGCATGACACTGGAGCGGCGTTTGTGTTGTCAATATGGCAGGGACACGTCCTGTGCACGGGGCAGTGCCCATGTCCTGTGCATGGCAGGGGGTGCCCTTGGAGCAGCCCTCACGGTGTGGGTGCAGCCATGGGCGCCTTTACCCGTTCTCTCCACTTCCACCAGCTCCCAAGTTAGCTCTTCTCCTGAAAAATTCTCTACCCAACATTCAGCTCCTGGTGCCTTTGCAAAATCCCACTCCCAGGTGGGAAACCTGCAATTCAGATTCCTCCTTGGATGTGGGTTCAAAATCTCTGTCATGCCCAGTTTGGATATGTGCTGTACAGTACTGCATTTTTCAGTCATTTGCTGCACTCCCACTTCTGGCCTGCAGGAGCTGAGAAAATTGATCCTGGTTTTCCTCAGCTAACTCAGGCTTTTCTTTCCTGGGCCACATAGCCCACTGAAAAGAAAATCCCACGTCCTCTGCAGACGGTTGCAAGCACCAAAAGGGGCAAAGAAGACAAAGGGCAGCTTCCCTGGAATTTCCTCTGTCGTTTTGTTCTAGACCTTCTCAGAACATGCCTCAGGTGCCAGCCTGATGGGTAACAGGAGAAGGCCGCAGGTCAAGAACAGGAGTTCAGCCAATGGCTACAGGAAGCAGAGGAATTTGCAAGGCAGCAGAGTGCGGCAGATGGCGGAGGCTTGCCAGGCTGCCTGCTCTTGTCTTGCTGCTGAAACCCTGAACTGCACTGCTCTTGGGAACAACCCTTGGGTCTAAATCCCACTGGAATCAGCATTTCTTACAGGGATTGGCATTTGCTGAGGAAGGCCTTACACTGCAGCTAACCTGGGCCATGTGTTAGAAAGGAGGAAGCTAAGTGAGTCTCTGGCATTTCCTAGCAGGAACAAAACCTTAAGACAGGAAGCAGCATTCTCAGGCTGCTCTCATGGGATAATCCCAACAAGCTGAAGACACCTGGGTAAAGGGGTGAATACGATGGTGAGCTACGCTGGCCTGCAATAGCAAGGTCCTGGACATGAAGGGAAAGGGCACAGAGTGTCCTCGTGTCCTGTTTCTGCACCTTTCTGGGAACCAGAGGAATCCTGCCTCCGCCTGTGAGGAATTCAGCAAGGGAACTAATAGTTCCTTTCGGCTTTAGCTTTTGTCTTTCTTTTCTTTTTGGACAGCAGCGCTTTGTAACATCAGCTGAGCCTGCCCTCAGGCTGCCTGACCGGACCCCGTCAGCAAAGGAAGTGCAGGAAGCCTGGAGAGGAGGCACCTGTGCTTGAGGAGGCTTTGTGCCCTGCCAGCTCAGCGCAGGACTGGCAAACAAAACACGGAAATGCTGCACTCCATGGGAAGGTTCCCTTGCCGGTCAGCCCGCGCTTAAGCTGTGCTTTGCCCTGGCGCTGTCCATGGCCCTGGCGCTGTGCCTTGCGGCCGCACAGTCCCGTCTGTGGCTTCGCGCGGCTTCGCAGCTGCCCGAGGCTCTCCCCCCTCACAGAGGGGCCCCGCCCCGCCCCGGGCGCCCCCTGGCGGCTGCCCCGCCCCGCCCTTCCCGCGCAGGGGCGCTCCCTGCCCATGGCGCCGCCCAGCGGCAGCCGCCCCTGACTGCAGGCACGGAGGAGGGCTCGGGCCCTGCTGCTCGGCCTGGCCCTTGGCTCCCTTCTTTTCCAAGAGACAAGAAGGCTTGAAAGGAAGCCTTTTCCAGCTGTGTCCCTCTGCTTTACTTTGTGTCTGCCGACATTCTCCCCTGAAGGTGGCTGTAGTGCGCCCGAAAGTGCTGGCTCCAGAAAAGGCCCCTTCCTTCTCCCACCAGCTGTCATTACAGCCTCAAAAGCACTGTCCAGCTCTGGAAGGAGAAACAGCCCGCAGCACAGTGGCGCCATCCCTGCCCAGCCGGGGCTCTCTGGCAGAGCAGCAGCAGCAGCAGTAGCAGTAGGGCTTGCCTTGGCATCACCTGGGAAGCCGGAAGCCTCTGTAAATCAGCAGGTTCCCAGGCTGCACCAGCTCCTGATGCTGGGTGAATCCTGCTAGCTCTGACCATTTCCAAAAGGTTATAAAGGCAGCAGTGTAGACGTGCATGCAGATCAACCAGCATCCAATAAATGGGTATTACTATGAGGGTTTGTGTGGCATTATTAGGGCTGTCATGCTGATAGTGCCTCCTTGAGAGCTTGTGTGCAATGCCATTGCTGGGCCAGCTTCCTCCCCAAGCTGTCATCCCCAGCCTCATTCTCTGGCTGTGGTTGCATCTGAAAGCACAGTTGCCCAAGTTCCTGAGTTCCAGCTCTCAAGCTGGAGCAGCAACCTGTGCTGTGTCACAGCAATGAATGGTCTGTCTCCACTTCACTCTGCTGGCAGAAAGCACTTTTCCTAAGACGTAGGCCGTAGAAAGTAGAGGAAAAACTTGGTTGGAAACTCTTGGGGTGGGGGCAGTCTGCTAGAGCTTTCTGTTGCTTTCCTTTGAGGAAACAGCAGTGTTTTGTGAATGGTGGGCAGAAAACGGTATGTGTGGTTCTGGGGACTGATTTGTAAGCAGTGACTGCTTGAAACTCCTCCCTGATGTCTAGTCTAGAGGAAACTGGGGTCACCAAGCAACATTTTAAAGCTTTGGGATTATGACACCAGAAAGGCACAAATGTGCTGTCTGTAGATGCAAAGGGGTCTCTCATCCAATCAGACATTTCTTGAGAATTGTCCTGACTTTCAGTTTGACACACAGAGGGAATTTGCATCAGGACAATACCCAGCCTCCCACATGTCACACGTGGAGTCTGACCAGCTGCTCTCTCCACTACACTTGCTGGGCTCATGCCAGTGGTGGTCCCGGGGCTGGGAAACACTTGGACTTCTGTAGAGCCCTTCCAAAATGCTAATGTGGCTGCAAGAGCAGGCAAACAGCAAAAGCCCAGATCCTTCTCCATTCTTTTTAGTTTTTAACTGAGAAAGAAGATCACAGGAGGTTTTCCAGGCACTTGCTATGAATGCTCAAGAAAGTATTTTTGGACGGGAGAAAAAAACCTGGTTTCAAGAGCAGAGGAGAGGAGGAGGAAGGAAGCTTTTGAATTTTGAAATGCTTGTGGTTGCTCTGTTTTCCTGAGCCTGCCTTCCTAAACTGTGCCCACCAGCTGAGCTCTTTTGTCTCTGCCTCATAACTCCCTTTTAGGTGGGACTTGCCCCTTTTGGTGCACTGGTTTCTTCTCCCCACCAGCTTCTACGTTGTCCCACACTGGGGATTAACGTTCTTTTCCTTCTTTCTGTGGGTCCATTAGAGTCAGATCCCTGTGACTGCCAGATGCAGACTCCAGGGAAGCTTCCAGACGTGAGGCAGAGCCCCCAAATGCTTCTTGGAGGTGCGGTAATTGAGCAGCAGCAGTGTGCTGTGTGTGCAGCAGGTTGGTTACCTGGCTTTTTCTCCCCCCTTAGGTGTCATTCTTCCTCCAGGGAGCCCTACAGTTTGCTGGTTGATGTTAGCCATGCAGCACATGGGTGGGAATGGCAGGCATTCCAATGGAGGGAATTCTCTGGGATATTAGTAAAGCACGATTTCATCCACAGAATTTAAGCAAGTGTTCTTGGTTTTAGTCAGAGGCGCTGCTGGCCAAAAGGGCGCGTTGCCTTTGCTTTCCTCACATCCTGGCTCTTTGTCAGTGTTCAGCTTGGCGTACAGGGTGTATGGGCTTGGTGCCTGCTTTGTGTTACTCTTGGATCCTTTCAGCTGTGGGCTATGGACTGCAAGGGGCATTTGTGCTGCTTTGGGTCAGAGGAGAACTTTCTGGGCTTTTCTTTTGTGTTGACTGTGGAGAAGGTTTGGTTGCTATGCATGAATTCACAGACCAACCCAGAGCAGCTGCTATTGTGATGTCAGCAGAGGGCTGCCACATCACAGCCTTGTCAGCAGGAGGTTTTCCTGGTGCCCGCAAGGCCTCAGCATCCAGAGCAGCTCTTGGCGTGCTCGATGCAGGAGGATCACCTCGACTGAGCTGTTCTCAGTTTACAGCGGGTGTCCTTCTGTTTCTGTCTTTTCTTGCACAGTCCGTGGACTTGTGCAAGTGGGGGTTTTTTTCCATTTTTTTTCCCAGCCTACGGACTTGAGCAGCACTGCTCAAACGATGGAGCGAGTCCGTAGAGCATTCAGCAGCGCCTTTTCATTGGCGGCTTCTCGGAAAGCTTTTCGTCGTTTGACTGGTAAATAGAAGGTTTTTCCTTGGGGCAGCAAGTGGGAACAAAAACGGCATAAAGTTGCCATATGTTTGGTAAAGTTCCTGTCAACAGCTTCAACTTAAATGAGGGGTGTCTCTCGCCCAGCATGGTGTAGGAACTTCCAAAGTGCAGCTGGGAGAGCTTTGCAGGCGTCCTCCAAAAAACTGTGCGCTCCTCTGCAGAACTGAGGAAAAGCATCTTTTTTTCTGCATTTCGTCCTTAAAGGATGTGCCTGTCTAACAGGACCCCTTCTGTGTGCTACAAGAGCCATTGGCTTTGCCCTGAGGGGCAAAATGCCGAGCAGTTTGTGTGTGCTCCTGAAGCCCGGAGCTGGGCCTGTGCTGTGTCCCAACAGAACTGCAGGTGCCATAAGGAGTTTGCTGGAAGCTTTTGTGGGGAATTGTGTACAGCAACCCCATAGGACATGCTGGGTGCAATTTACAAAAAGCAAAAGCAAGTCCAGGAAAGAGAGGAGAAAAAAGCTGCTTTAGCTATAGGCTGGACAATGCGCTCCCATGTATGCACTGACCTCTAAGAAACAATTTGCATAGGCACAACCTAGTTTCTAGTTCCTTAGTGGCAAAGCCAAGAAAAAGTGGACACAGCCTCTGTTGTTGGCCTGCAGTCCTGCTTGTTGTGCTAAAGAAGTGTTGCTCCTGGAGGGATGTTGTGAAAGGAAAATGCTCTCTGCTTGCTTGGGCTTGTTCTGTGAGATTCCTCAGCACCAACAGTTTTCTAATAGTACCTGTTCATTTTCCCTTGCCCCCGGCAGATCGCCTTAGACGTGGAAGGAATCAAGGGCACAGTTCGGTGAGTGGGACGGGCACCCTTGACATTGCTGGTGTCTGAGGATTGTGCAGCAAACTGTGGGCTTGGCCTGTTGCACTAGAGTGCCAGCCTGGCAGGCCGAAACAACGCCCACATCAACGTCTGCATGAACACCACCAAAAGGATTCCATCAGTTTCCTCCTTTTCTGCTGAAGAGCTTTACACTAATGAAGGTCAAGCTTTGCAGGCAGGAGGCTGCATGCTGATTGTAGCCAGGCTGAAATATCTCCTTCAGAAGCATGTGCAATCCTGTCTAAACATTAGTCTTATTAGCCCACTTGAATTGAGTTTTAATAACTGAGTATCTCAATTTTATCTAAATTCATGACTTCTGCTCAGGACAGCTGGGGATAGAGCTCAGGAGAAATCAGGTTCCAAATGACAGGTTACTCCCTGTCCCTCACACTGCTACCTGCCTGCAGGGCATAACAGCAGCAGCAGAACCTGCTCTGGCTCCCTCTCTTTCTCCAGAGGCTAAAGGGGAGGCAAAGGACAACAAACCTCCAGGTGTTGTCAGTCCAGGGCCTGAGCATCCTGCACCAATCAGTGGCAGCTTTGGTTGGTTCAGTGCAAAGCTCTGGTGCAGTGCAGGGCTGCAAGTTTCAGAGCAGGCAGCACTTGACCTTTGTGGCCGACGATGCTGTGGGCTGGAGTCCTGCCATGACCTAGCTCTTCAGCCCAGGCACTGAACACCCGTGGGGACTGGCATCTGAACTTTCACATGCAGGCATCATTGTCTTGGCATTCTCATAGGACTGTGAACTTCCCTTGGTGTCAGATAAGCGGTAGCATGGTGTCCTTTAGTGGTACTGGTATGAAAGTCAGCTCCTCTGTGCACAGAGTCTGTGCAGGCTCCCTGCTGTCAGCAGAGAGAGAAGTCCCATGGCGCAGTTCAGAGCCTTGTGGGGTGTGGAGGAGCCACTGTTGCCTGCAGGGACCTGCCCCTCTCCACGCCCTACCTAGGTAGCTACAGTCACTGCTTGGACTGCACCCTTCACTTTGACCTGAGCCAAGTTTGTTGAGAAGACTCCTGAGCAGCTCTGCATGGCAGAGACAAGGTCTGTCTGTGAAGGGCTGGAATGCAGTTCCTGTTGGCTGCTCTCTAAGGCCTGAAATCCTGAGGGGAATCCACTTGACCAGAGCTGAGCAGGGAAATGTTCCCTGCTTCTACTCAGACACTTGCAGAACAACTGCAGGCTTAGTTAGGACATAAACACCACATACATACCACATGAACAGCCCCGCACAACAGCTTTTGCCTTCAGGTCAGCCGTGTCTCTGCTTGCTGCGTCTGCCAGCTCTCAGGAGGACACTTCCCAACTCCTTATTGCTTGTTTGTGCTTTTTCCCTGCCCATTCCTTGCAGGTCTCGCTAGGAGAGGTTCTTGCCACTCAGGACTCATTGGCCCAGGCAGGAAAGGCTGAGCGGCAGGAGAGCACGGATAGAGTGCACGGCGCCCAGGAGTTCAGGTGTGTGTTAAGCTTTCTCGCTTTCTCTGAGCAGGGGTGGCCTTGCTGGGCTTTAGGAGGCCCAGAGTCAAAGAACAGATTTGGCTTTCTCATCCTTTGTCTTGCTCAGCACTGACGGGGGAAGGCAGCCCAGGGCAGGTCTGGCTGCCCAGCCACCTAGAGCATAGCTGCCTCCTGGGACTCTCTTCTTCAATCTTGACAAAAAGAATTCCAAACTAGAGCAGAGTAAAAGCAAGGGAGGTTCAGGTTGGGCTTAAGGACAGCAAAGCATTGAACTGCAAAGGCAATCAGGCAGAAAGAAGGGTCTCAGAGATATCCTGCAGTTTCCACCTCTGGAAATTCAGAAGCCCCAGGTGGATAGAGCCTTGAGCAGCAGCCTGTCCAGATGCTGACCCCAAGTGCTTGGAACTGAAGACTGGGCTAGAGGCTTCCTGGAGTCTCTGCCAGCCTAAACCATGCTTTGATAATTGGATTGGAAAATTTTACTCACCTCCTCCCCAAGCTCTAGCTTGCAGACTCGTTCCTTGTTTCACTAGTGAATGCAAGAGGAAGGGGGAGAGTACTCCTCTGGACCTCCCAAGCTCGTCTTACCCAAAGAAAAACTTTTGCAAGTCCAGTATACTCTGTAATCAGAAAGGAGCAGGCAGGAAGCTCTGATGCTGAGAGTACCTGAGCTTTCTGGAAATGTCCTGCGGCTTCTGGAGGCTTGTTTGACTTCCTCAGTGGTGAATCTTTCACCCGCACGAACGACAAAGAGAGATACTGGTCTAGGGAGGGAATTGCAGCATTCTCTTGAGGTGGAAGTAGAGAGCTGTGGGAAGCCCCTGAGACTGCCTTTTGTGGGACATGGTATGTAGTCCTGGTTTTGCAAGAAGACCGTGTTGCCATTAAAGGCTTGTTTGTGTGTCTGCTTGTCGTAGATGGAAGGAGTTGGCTGCATTTGAGAGAAAGCACCACTCCTCCCTAGAGAGGGCGTCTGCAGTGGCGGCACAGACAGAGGAGGTATGGCAGCCTCAGAAGGATCTGCTGAAGGAAGAGCTTCCTCTAGCAGTGCCAAAGGTATGCTCACCTTGTTCCTAGGCAGCACTTGTGGGAGAGGGGTTTGACCTAGCAAGACCCCCCCAAATGCTGCTTCTGGCAGCAAGCTAAGACCCAGACTCTGCTGCTGTTGTTGTTGTGATTCCTCTTGGAAAATGGTGCCTCCCCCCTTCCAGGTGTGCCGCCGACAGCGGCCAGCCCGCAGGGGTCTGGAGAAGCTGCTCCAGGAATTCTCTCGCCAAGGGCACACACTGTCCCAGGTGTGCAGAGAGAAGGCGGAGCTGGCGCAAGAGAAGGCTGCCCTGGAAGCCCGACTGGCAGCCACGGAGCGGGACCTACGAGGCCTTTCAGAGCAGCTGGCAGAGGCCAGGTAAAGGCAGGGAGGAGATCCTGGGCGTGACATTATTGAAGGTCTGGAATTACAAAGGTGCTGCGTATCTTGTCAGGATTTACTTCCTGCTCTGTGCTCCCAAGATGTTTCTCGGACTGAGAAGCAAAGAGACACGAGTCAAAAGAAAAGGATCCTCTGGCCTGAATATTTTTTTTCTGCCAGCTCAAGCTCTCAAAGCTCTTTTTAGGCACATGCTTGGGACCCTTTGCACATTCCTTTGATAAGCGCAAAGCAAGCCAACTTAGCACTGAATTGAGTACCAGGGAAAGCGTACAGATGTTTGCTGAAACTAGAAGTTTCCCTCTGGTTTTGCTTTCTCCTTGGGTGCATCTGACCATCAATCTTTCCTTGCCAAGTAGCTGGACATGGGATTTTCAAAATTCAAGGCTCTTCCATGTGAACTTTGTGAGTAGCTCGCTGATGCTTCAGATGAAGCTGGAGGGTCATGCTGAAAATCTTGAGACCCTTCAGAGCTCACTCTTGTGAAGTATGGTGCAGGACCTAGATCTGCTTAGAAACAGCAGCAGCAGCAGAAGGGAAAGGTCTTGTGACTTCTTGACAGTGTCTGGGGATTCTTGCTCTGCACTGATTCTTGCCCACTGTCCATCCACCTCTGTAACCAGACAAGGTCCCTTTGGCTGTTGCTTCTTCCTTTTTAAAGAGTGCCAAGATATTTGGGCACTGCTTGTTTAGTTAGTCAAAAATAAAGGGAGTGGTCTTGTTCATCAAATTCCAGTCATTGGAATGGCAGGAAATGGTCCATCACCCTGAGACAGTTCTTCAGATAAAAACCTACTTCTGCTTTCCTACTCATGCTGTTGGAAGCTGGAGGTTTCACTGTATCGTTTGGTGAATGCTTTTAGTCCCTTTTACTCAGAGAGTGCCTGGCGAACAAAGAAACGATACGTACACTAGGAATGGCATGAAACATGGACGAGTCAGCCAGGAGAGCCCTGTTCTGTCCCCTGCAGAGTGACTTGGGAGTGCTGATGAGCTCAGGGCAGTGAGCAGAGGCTGGGCTTTTGCTCCTTTGCAGATACTTGGTGGGCGCACGCGTGTGTGATAGGTCGGGCAACAGCAATTTGAGCTCTGGCTGCTGAGATCAAACTCAGCTGGGCTAGGCCATGAGGAAAGGCTGCCCAGTCACCTGGAGGACCTTGCTTTGATATGTAAAGTGGTAAAATAGTCTTGCTCTATCTGAGTTTCCATGCAAGCTGTTATCCATACTAAGGCGTAGAGATCTTAAGGCACATCTTTCTGGAGAAACTGCCCCTGTGTGCCAGGAACAATTGCTCTTCATGTTCACAACTTGTAGGTCAGAGAAGGAGAGCCTGCAAAGCAGCCTGCTGGAGGCTCAGCAGCACATATCGGAGCTGGAGATCGCCAGGAGTCATGTGCAAGCCCAAGTGCGCGCAGCCACGCAGGCCAAGGAGGCGATACTCGGTGAGAGCCTCGTGCGCTTGGCTTCTGCTGGTGGCCCTGCCCTGTGCAGTTGCTCCCAAGCCATCTCGGTCCGCAGGGCTTCTGAGGAGTGAAGCAGCTGAGGGCCGGTCCCTCCTTGCCTGAAACTGAAAGGGCTTAAGGTCAGCAGATCCCTTGGCTTGGATAGTCTCTGATTCTGGCCATGTGTCATGTTTGCAGAGGATGTGAGGGGCCTTCGTCGTGAGCTGCTAGCTGTAAGATCTCTCAGCCAGCAGCAATGTGAAGACATGGCTCAACAGCTCCGCTTGGCAGAGGAGCAGTGCAGGAAGGCTCTGAGACTCTGGCAATCTGCTCAGGAAGCAGAAAAAAGGCAGCTTGTGCAAAACCTGGTAAGAAGCAATACACAACTAAAGACTTCAGGCAAGTTTGTAAGGCTGGCTTAGCAGAAGAGCGGCCTGAGTATGTGACATGGCCTCAAGCATGTGGGCTACGCTTTGCTGAGCCAGGCAGCAGGGGGCTTCAAGGGCACATACTCAACGGACTGGGAAGACCCAGAAGCCAATGCTGGGACAGTATATGCAGCCACAGGTTCAGGATGGGCATAAGCCAAGTTCCCCAGGAGGCTGGGTGGTCGCCACCCAACGCATGGCAGCAAAGGGGCAGGATCTTCCCCACAGCCTCGTGCCATTCAGCAGACCGCTGCTGACCTTGCTTCCAACTGTAGTCCCAGCAAGTGGATTCCTTGCTTTCTGTCCTTCCATGGTGGAAAGAGGCCTTCCCTTTGAGCTTGAAGCAGATGCAACAGGCCCCATGGTTCTGGTATTTCAGCTGGTGGCCTGTCTTGTGACTGGGTCATCGAGGTGCTGGCCATGTCCTAGTCCTGCAGTCCATCTGCAGCTCTTCCATGATCAAATGGCAGGGGCACTTGGAGAACAGAGCCTCTGAGAAGAGGCAGAAATCCTGAGCAGAGAGGGGCCAGAGAACAGGGAGCCATCAGAGCAGGGGAGGGAGGTGGCATTTCCTTCCCCTGCCACCTGCTGACACTCCCTCTAACTTTTGGGTTAGAACAGCATTGCTGGAGGGCAAGGGGAGGTAAGGACTACTTGCAGGCACTGGAAGCACAGAGCCTGGCAGGCTCCAGCACTGAGCCCCAGGAAGAACAGCTAGCGTGGAAGGGTTAGAGCTGGCTGGAGAAGCAGAAGGAAGTGGTGGAATAGAAGTGCTTTTGAGCCTGGGAAGGAGGGAATCTGAGCGTCATGGCAGGTGCCAGTAAGATTTCTCTTGACCAAATATCAAGGACAAGCTGCAGGCAGAACTGCAGGAAGCTCAGAGGAAGATGAAGGCAATGGAGAGGAGCCACCAAGAAAACATGGAGAGGATGCGCAAGGTCCTGCTGCAGTACAAGCTGGCTGAACTAAAGCAGGTGAGTGAAAGAGCAGGAGCCACTGCAGTCACACAACGAGTGGTCTCTGCCCTTGTTGCCTTTGCCCTGCAGAGCAGCAGGTGGATGGGGACGATGTGTCTGAGTGCCACGCTCTGAGGTCTCCATGGCAGCTGGTCAGAAGGACACTTACTGGGCCACTGAATCTCAGCTGCTGCCCTGGGCAGCAGGGCTTGTGCTTTGGCCGCTGGGCCAGCAATCCTGTGAATGTATTTCTGCTGGCCTCTTAGAGCTCACTTTATTTTTTGAGGGGTTTGTTCAGGTCAGCACGGAGACCCACACAGATTCGGAAGTACTTGTCCCTTTCCATGGTGAATGCAGTCCTCAGAAAGGGGTGAAATGTGCAGTTGTTCTTTCCCTTTCCCAGTCTCTACTACGGCTGGCTGTGACAAGCTGTAGTCTCTAACTGCTGTTTGGGTTGGACTTGAGGAGGAAGACTTGACAGCTCAGCTTGCAGCCTAACACCAGTGTTGTTCCTCAGGGCTTGACTTTGAAATGCTGTGTCTGGGGCATCTCTGCCAGGCACCTCTCTGACACAACCAAATTTCTTGTCCCAGATGGAAGCAGGATGTGCCATCAAAGCTGCCGCCGCAGCCGCATCCTCGGAAGCAGCCTCCTCTCCGCAGCCTGAAAACCGGAGCATGAGCAGTTTGCCCCGCTGGAGCCAGGAGAGAGAGAAGCAGTTCCTGAAGCTGCTGAGTACGTCCTGGGGATTTCTTGTGCGATCGAGCAGTGTATTATAGTGTGTGTGCCTCAGCATGAGCTGTAGCACATGTTCCTCCTCTCTTTGGTGTCAAACAGACTTTTTGGACTCCCTACAGAAGCCAGGGTTGTGCTTGGGGGCAGCAAGGGAGCACTTGGGGCATTTCTCTTGCCTTTGAGGCAAAAGCTGGGAGTGGGTGGGCTTTGCCTGAGCTTCCCTGTGCAGTAACGACAAAAGCAGGGATTGTGTCCAGAACAGCAGTAGGCTCTGATCTAGCCAATGACTCAGGGAATGTGTATGTGCTAGTGTGGCCAAAGTGATCGGAAGAAATGGTTTCCTAGATTCCCTTTAGACTCCTGACTTTAGGCTCTTGACTCATTGGAGTAAAATTACTTCAGAGACATTGATTGGCTCTGTGGCTGGTTTAATAATGGTGTTGTTTTTATGACTGTCAGTATTTCTACTATTCTTTCTACAGTGTGGTTTGATAAGAATTCGACATTTTGGTTAGCCTGAACTCCTTGAAGAGAACATCAGGCGATAGAACTAAGAAGAGAGGAAGAGATCTTTTTCAGTAGCCCCTACAAGTTAAAAAGTTACATTCTTAGAACAATCCCAATTTATCAGAGAGAAAGAGTTGTTTTCAAAGTGCCCCAAAAGAGGAAAAGCACATTTGTGCTGCAAAATCCCTGTTTGATATTTTAATTGGGTGCTTAGGAAGATGCATCAGAGGGACACATCTGTGTGGCATGGTCAGATAAAAGCGCTCTGCAGGCAATTCTCAGAAGGAAGCCTGCAGCCTCTCTGCTGCATGTTCCTCCAGTACCAGGCACTTTGTCACTGCTTGTGCCCAGCTGGTAAATATTCTTGGAATACTGAGCATTGGCCTCAATCCCTGCATAGATTCCTGCACTCAAGACAGTGTACCAACCAAGGCCTTAATGACTCTGCAGTAGAACTGAGTTGCTTCTTACAACTAGGAAGAGCTGGCAGGGCAGTGCTGTCAGAGAATATGGGGTCAGGTTTTTCAGAACAGGGCCCAGTTGACTCAGGGTCTGCCATCAGCTGTTGGGACAAAAGGTGGATTGATCGACTCCTCCGTGGGTCTGAATTCAAAGACAATCATGTTCTGTCTTGAGTGGGGTCTACTGTAGCAGCGAGGGGGTTTAGATGGTGATTGCTGCTACCTATTTCCCTAAAGGCATTTCCTGTGGAAAAGCCACTTGGGTAAGCATTCAGGAAGGCAGTCAAGTCCACACACACCACACTCACCACGGCAAGCTCAGTGCACCATGGCCGAGAGGCCTTTTAGAAGGTCAGTTCCAGCAAGGTTTATTTGAGCACGCCAAAGGGGAACTAGAGACAAAAGATGAGCCATGTCCTCTGCACAATGTTTAAGTAAGGGCTGGTGCAGTGGCGGTACCAAAGGGCAGGGCAAAGTGAGTTGGCTCTCAGGGAGGAAAGGGGCCACACAACCCATGAGGAAACAGGGAAAGGAGAAAGCTGGGAAAGTTGGGACATTCCCCTCAAGGCAGCCCTTCAAAGGAGTATGGGAGAATCAGACTCTGTGCAGGCCAGAGCTGCCTGTCTTGCTGGGGCTGCTGTTGCTGCTGTTCTCGTTGATGGTATTGTTAGCCAAGCAACCATAAATTGCTCAGAGCCCCAGAGAGTGGAGCTGAGTTTCAGATCTCCTGGAAGTCCGGATCTCTGTTTTGAAGTTTGCTTCTTGCATTTTGTTTCTTTCAGGGCATGTGGTGAGTGTGGGAGATCCGGAGAAGAAGTACGCCAGGTGGAAACGTATTGGCAGTGGGTGAGTGCAGGCACGCTGACTTCTGCAGAACCGCAGGCCAGGAATTTTGGTGGTGCAACATCACATGTAAAGTTGGGCAAGCTGCAAGCATCTTCAGACCCTGGCTCCAGATTGTCCCTGTCTCTGTACTGTGGCAGTACAAGGCATCATCTAAGATAACTGAATGCTGACAATGTCTTGGCTGCCTGAAGGAGCAGGATGTGGATGCTCTCCTATCCCTCTAAGATGTGGCACCAGGTTCCCTGAAGACTTGGGTTTGTATGATTCAAAGTAATATGACCAGACTCATGAAGGAAGAAAAACCTGAGAGAGCAGCTTCCCACCTGAGAGCTGTCAGATAACAGCTCTCAGTAGAATTTCTAAGCTGTATTGTGCTGGAAACCATATTCGGTGGCCAGGAAAATAAGAAAGGCTGTGTGGCATTGCCTGAGTTTGGCAGGTGGGATCAAAAGAGAGTGGTGAGAAGGCCCAGCAGGACTGTGTGTCTCATTGCCTGGAAAGGCACGCCACAGGCACAGACACAAGAAGGAAAAGGCAAAGAACAACCCTGCATGCATCATCTAGTGTGTACATTTGAGATTTGTAGCAACCCTTTTTCTTCCTGTTGGACCCAGCTTTTCTCTTGGACACTCTGCAGGGCAGAGGGCTGCTGGGCTGCTGGGCCATTGGCTGAAGAGCAGACAAACCCCGGTGTTTTAGAGGCACTGCAGGCAGCAGAGAGCTCCTGCCTGGGCTGCCTTTTGCTTCTCAGCACTGAACAACTTCTCTGTTCTTGCCACTGCTCTGTTTCTAGGGGTTTTGGCACTGTTTATAAGGCCGTCAACGCTGCCACAGGACAAGCGGTAAGTGCCCATGCAGATTTTGCAGCTCTTGAGTGCTTTCCCTTGGCATGTGATCTGTGGCCAGAGCTTTGGGCCGCCTGTCTTTGCTGCAAAGGCTGTCCCGCAGGAGCAGCCTGTCTAGAGGCTGGCTGCAAAATGCATTTTGGACAGATTTTGTCCTTCTTGCCTACCTGAATGGATGCCAGGATAGCAGTGGTGTCCTTCAGAGAAGGACACCCTTGAATGGATGCCAGGATAGCAGTGGTGTCCTTCAGAGAAGGACACCCTTGGACTTACTGCATAAATATGCATAGATTAGCTGATGGCAAGAGCTGTCATTCCAGCCAATTCCTTTTAAGCCCAGGTTCAGACACAGATAGTATTTCCCATTGTTTTCCATCACGTGGTTCAGTTTGAAAATATAACGCAAGACCTAAAGAAGGAGAGATCTTGTGTGGAACACCGTTTTGCCTTTTACTCCTAGGGAACCTAGTTCACGTACACAGACACCCACACAAACACAAACACGCACAGATAAATGAGAAGAAGTGGATGAAGAGCCTTAAGTGATACAACCTTGTGTTGATCCTGTGTTGGTGACATTTCACTATGGAAATGCTGTTTGTACTGAAACGACATGGAGGTGTTTTAGAGAATCACGCTGTTCTTTGAGGCTCAAAGTTCAGAGTTCAGAATTCTGGTTTTTGGCTCTCAGCAAATACATTCCATCTTCCTTACTAGTAAGGCATTAGATAAGGTAGTTCCTTCTCCACCAGTGGTGCTGAGATCAGGTACTTCCCTTGGAGGGAGGTCCACGAGGTGTACGAACGCCCTAAGCCCTATACTTAAAAGCTGGGGCGCATCCATAGTGTACCATAGAGAGGGTTATTCATTGCTAAACACATGAAATGATTTCAAATCTAAACCATGGTCACGAGTGTCCTTCACAGTTACAAAACCCAAAAGGCAGAAGTAAGGATGTGCTAAGATTGTATCTTTACTTTGAGTCGCTTTGGAGTTCTGTTTGGACAGCATTTTCCCCGTCATGTTTGTGCGTGTTTATTTGGCACACATTCGAAATGGCTGCTGTCGCTGAAACGCCGCTTAAAGCCCCTAGAAATGCTACCATATCTTCAGTGGTTTCAATTTGTCTTCACAGGACCAAAATTACTTTTGGCTTGCAAGACGTGTGCAAATGATAACAGTGGTGCGAAACAAAGTCTATTTGAGAAGTCTGGGGGTGCAGAGAGTGCTGTTAGCGTTTTGTGGTTGGTGGTTTAGAGTCCCTTTTGACTGAAGTGACAAGGCATCCAGGCCTGTGAGTGCACAGAGAAAGAGGCTCTGGTGATGTCTGTCCCTAACAGCTTTCAATGTCATTATAGGTGGCCGTGAAGCAACTTAATCTCCAGCACCAGGGCTGTGAGGAAGTGTTAAAGGAAATCCTGGTCATGCGTGAAAATAAGAACCCCAATATTGTCACCTACTTTGAAAGGTAAGTAGTTCTGGCAGAAAACGGATCTTTCAATGAACATCAATCCACACCTGTACGAGGCATAGGAGGAGATTGCATTTTGTTGCCAGGAATGGTTCCTGGCATAAACAGCTTGAAGATTGATCTCAGAAACCTGGCTCTCTTACTAAGGCAGCAGCCTGTATGTTCACTGGCTGCATGTTGTTTTGCTCTTTTGGGACGTGATTATTTTTCCAAGTGTCAGAGGAGAAGTGCTGAGAAAGCATCCCAGAGATGATTTCCCTTGTGCTGTTCCCACTATTTTCCATTGCCTTGCATGCCAAAAGGCTTGGCTAGGAGGCACATCATTTGCCAGGTTGCCAATTGTTTTTCCTGTTTGTGACTATTCTTTCTGCAAGGTTTTCCAAAGGGTGATGGCACTGCTGCACACCTTCCTGCCTTGAGTAAAAGGTGTGAAATCTGTGTCTCCTTGCTGCTGGAGTTCTTGGTGCAATTTGTGTATGAAGATGATGAAGCAGCTGCTGGGATCTGTCCGCTTCCAGATTTATCTTTGCCCTCACAAAACTGCCATTTTCCCCTGCCTGCCACCTAAGCCCTCTCCTTTTCCGTGGATGTGCCTTCCTCATTTAGGCGGCAGAGTTGGCAGACACTGGGTAGCCTGGCTGGAGTGTGTCTTCCTTTGATTCTGTCTTCATTTAGCAGTGACCTGGAAACAAAACTCAGCTGTAGTCTTTCTTCCATACGGCAATTTAGCTGTGCCCATTCAGCTCCACGCTGTTGCTTTCATCTTGCAGCTACCTTGTCAATGAGGCTGTCCTGCTGGTGTTGGAATATATGGATGGAGGCTCCTTAGCTGATGTGGTCTGCATGAGAAGGATGGCTGCAGGACACATAGCAACAGTGTGTCGGGAGGTAAGGGGTCCCCTTTGTGCTTGGGATGGCTTGGATGGGCTCGTCCTTGGAAAGCGCGGCTAAGGCAGAGATTCCATGTTCAGAGCTTTCTTTCTGGGTTGCTCTTATGCTTCAGAGAAGACGGAGCATCTGCACAGAACTGCCTACCAGTGTCCCTGCCCTTACTGTAGGCTGTTCTTTACTCTTATCTACCGTTGTTGAACTCCCTGTCTCTTTTTCATTGTTATTTTCTGTTCTGCCCTGTGCCTCTCCAAGTCTTTACCCAGAACCTTTCTGTATTGCCTCCTTGGCCTGTAAGCACAAAGGCGCTGGTGTGCGAGTTTAAAACAAGTGGCAGAGCCAAAGAGAGACTCATCTGTCACAGGTCTCCAGTTCAAAGGATGGCATGGCAGCCACCTTGGTGCTTTCTGCTGAACTCTGACAAATGAGCTACTTCCAAGTCTTCTCTTAAGGCAGCCATGTAACCCCTGTCCTCCAGTCTCTCGCCCAACAGTGATCCCCTTGGTACCCAAGGCAGGGATTTTTTCTCTTTTGGCAAACCCATGATTGTCCTCCGGAGGGGGAGAGTGCATCCGCTGCAGCAGCGGTCATCTTACTGGCTTTGCAGGGGACTGTCTTGGACAACGACTGACGTTTCCCCCTCAAAATCTTACATGCCTCCTTTGGAAAGATCCTGCTCTCCTAGTGTTGCAGCTACAAGCTCTTCCCCTTGCCAGCACTCACTGCTCCTTTGAGATCTGGGAATCTTCAGGAGCAGCCTCCTTTTGCGAGTGATGTGATCAGATCAGGGTAACTTTTGGCCTCCCATTTCTTTTTTCTCTTGCAGTGTCTGCAAGGCCTGGCTTTCCTTCATGCCAACCAGGTGATCCACAGAGACATCAAAAGTGACAACATCCTTCTGGGCCGGGATGGCTCCGTCAAGTTGGGTGGGTATTCCCAATCAGGCGCAGCTCTCCAGGGAGGCGGTGTGGGGCTGCTTGGGAGTGGCTGCCGGGTGCCAGCAGTTGGTGCTGGTGAGAGGGCAGGGAGCACTCTGCAAGGCCAGGGTGCAGCTGTAAGGTGCTGAGTGGTCTAGAGAGAAACAAGGTGTCAAGAGTAACTTTGGTTTGTGTGTGTTCCTTCCAAAGGGAGGGAGTTACAGTGTAAAAATTCAGGGGAATGAGGAAAAGCCACTAGGGAAATTGTGGGTGGGGTTTTCACGTGGACAACCATACCCTTGCGGGCAGATACTTGGCCGCAGCCCTGAGGAAGGAGAGCCCAGCTGCTTTTCCAGCTTCATTCAGCACTGCATTCTGAGACTGAGAGTGAGGAACTCTTTTCCCTGATTTCCTACTTGAAGCAGTATTTGTTTTTCTCCTCAGCTGATTTTGGCCTCTGTGCTCTGCTCAGCCCTGAGCAGAGGAAACGGAGGTCGATGGTCGGGACCCCATGCTGGATGGCACCCGAGGTGGTGAGAGGAGAGCCATACGGCCCCAAAGTGGACACCTGGTCCCTTGGCATCGTGGGAATAGAAATGGCCAAAGGAGAGGCTCCTTATATTCGGGAAACCAGTGACAGGGTAAGGTGCAAAGAGGCTCAGATAGCTGTGCCCATCTGGTCCCTGTCCATTAGACAAAATCCCATTTGCACAGCTTGAAGTGGCTTCCACCAGGGCCCAATTCTAAAACTGCCCCTGGGGCTTACATCAGCTGTGGAGGCAAGACGTGGTGCAGCATGGAATAGCTGGGGCTGCACTGGGACCTTTCTTCCTTAGAGATGAGAGAAGGCTCATCTCTAACCATCTGCTAAGGCAAGAACTTGCCACTGCTGACTGGAGCTGAAAAGATGGGGTCTAGGTGAGCCCTGAAGGATATGGAAGAATCACATAGAGTCTCATGTTTCCTTTTGCTTCAGGCTAACTACCTGATAGCCAAGCGAGGGGTGCCAAATCTGCACAATCTCAGGCTAGCCCCTGGCTTGTGTGAATTTCTGGGCTGCTGCCTGCAGATGGATGTGGACAGGCGAGGCTCTGCCAAGGAACTTCTGCAGGTACAAGGCAAAGGGCCTGCAGGACAAACAGCTGTTCCTCTTTGCTCCTTGGCCACACTCCAGGGAATCAGATGGGCCCCCCATGTAGTAACCTCCACTCTGGGTGCTTTTCAAATGGAAACCAAGTAGGATCCAAGAGTGCTTGAGGTTAGAAGGGACCAGGGAAGGTCACCTACTCCAAAAGCCCAGCCACCAGCAAGGACATCTCCAAGTAGATCAGGTTGCTCAGTGTCCCATCCAAGCGGACCTTGAATGTTGCCGGGCTTGGGGCTCCTCCCGGCTCTCTGGGCAGCCTGTGCCAGTATTCTAGCACTCTCCTGGTATACAGTTTCTTCCTTGGAGCCAATCACAAATGAGGGGTTTTTAGGTTAAAAGCATTGCCTCTTATCCTCTTGCAATTGGCCCTGCTACAAGATATGTCCCCATCTTTCTTAGAAGCCTCTACCACTATTGAAAGGTCTCCTTGGAGCTTGCTCTTCTCCAGGCTAAACAAGCCCAACTCTCACAGCTGTTCCTCAGAGGAGAACTCCCACCTTCTGGTCATTTCTGTGGCCCTCTTTTGCTCTCGGCTGCTGCATTCAGGTTTACCTGGTAGCAAAGGAACCGAAGTATTGCAATGCCAGGGACAGGGGGCTTGAGGAACACAATGAAAGCAATCCCTGCCAAGTGGTTTTAGACTGATCTGTAAAAAGGCAGGGGCTTTGCGGGGCTCACTGGGGGCATCCGAGGGCACCCAGCTTGTCCCTCCTAGCCCACTCTTAGAGGTTTCTGCCAGCCAAACGGGGACAGCTGTGCAGGATTTGTGCCAGCCCCATGTGCTGCCTGGCCCAGTCAAGACGATGAGAACGGCTGTGGCTTTGCTGCCAGGTTTTGTGGCAGACAAGGAGCTGGTGACCGGGCCGCTTCCTTGCCTGTGCCTGCTGTGAAGGAAGATGCCAGCCGGCACAGGAGGGAGGGGCATGCCGAGGCAGACACCGCTCTTCCTGCAAGCCAGAGCTGAGCACATCTGCGCCCTGCTGCTTGTGTCCTTGCTCCTGGCTTGCTGCTGTAAAACTGCATGTCCAGCATCCTGAGAACAACATGTGGGATCAATACTTTCCAGAGCTCTTGGGAGTCTCTTGAGGAATGCTGTATGCCCCACATCTCCCTTGGACACCCATATAGCCCATATCTCAAATAGCAAAGAGGAGGATAAGAATAAGTCTGTTGACTTTCCTGAAAGGAACAAAACCTTTGGAAAGCAAGCAGCAATCCCACAGTGATATCAGGACTAAAATCCCAGCAAGTGATGACACCTTGGGGAATGGACTAGTGCACTTCAGGGCCATGTTTCCTGCTATAGCAGCATCCTGGACATGAAGGCAGATAAGCTGATGGTGCCCTCAGTCCGATGTTTGTGTATTTCTGGGCACTAGAGGAACCCAGCTTGACCCTGTTAGGAGCTGAGATTGGAAAAGAATGGTTGCTTTTTTCTTTGTCTCTTTTAATTTGGGTTGTTTTGTTTCTTTTTCCCTTTGGGCAGCATCCATTTCTCCAATCAGCGGAGCCTCTCTTAAGCCTCTTCTGACAGGCTGATTGCTGTCATCCCTGCAGCAAGGTAATGCAGGAAGCAAAGGTGATGACAAGGCCACTTCAGCACTTGGAGAACAGAGCCTCTGAGAGCAGGTAGAAATCCTGAGGAGAGAGGGGCCAGGAAACAGGCAGCCATCAGAGCAGGAAAGCAAGGTGGCATCTCCTTTTCCCCCACCTGCTGATCCTCCATCTGAATTTCTGCTTAGGACAGCATTGCTGGAGGGCACAAAGCCACTCATGATGTGCACTTTTCAGGTGGGTGGTGTGAGGCATGAAGCTTCCATTGATTTTTTGGGGCAGCCTGGCTGGAACTTCATGTGGAAGTGTCTTCCTCCCCTCACTAGGAGCCGGAAGGGCAGCGTTTGGAGGCACAGCAGCTGCTGGCACAAGGGGCAAACTTCCTTGCAGAGGTACAGAAGGAGCAGGAGAAAAGGCTGCTTGAGATGAAGCAGGAAGTTGCCAGCATGCAAGCTGAACAAGAAGAGGTACGAAGCAGAGCCAGTCAAAAGGCAAAGGGTGAGAAAAGAGAGCTTGTGTGTTGTTTTGGACTCCTCTGCCCTCCTTATGGGCACTGTTTCTCTGGACACTGTCTGTCAGGGTGGCACTGTCTCTTAACTGGCCCTTGGGAAACAGTTCTGGAGAGACCTTGGTGCCAGGAGGGAAAGCACCGGTCAGGTGAGAGGCTACCAGACCACAGGTTTAAGGAAAGTAGGGATGGTGTTTCAGGCCCAAATGGAATGGGAAAGCCAGAGCTATGTCTCAGAAGGGGGGAGGTCCCACAGGAAGCCCCCTGCAGAGGTAGGCTAGAGCTGTGGGAGCGGGCTGGCTGTCAGGCTGCTGAGGAGGTGCCTGAAGCTGCTGAGTACGTCCTGTGCATTCTTTGTCTGATTGAGTAGTGCATGGTGTGTGTGCCTCAGCATGAGCTGTAGCACATGTATCTCCTCTCTTTGGTGTTGGGAGAGACATTTTGGACTCCCTTTAGTAGCCATTGTGGTGCTTGGATGCAGGCAGGGAGCACTTGGGGCGTTCCTTTTGCCTTTGAGGCAAAGGCTGGGAATGGGTGGGCTTTGCCTGAGCTTCCCTGTGCAGTAAAGACATAAGCAGAGACTGTTGTGCGAGCAGCAGAAGGCTGCGGCCTAGCCAATGACTCAGTGATGGTGTGTGTGCTAGTCTGGGCAAACTGATGAGAACAGTTGGCTTCCTGGATTCCCTTCAGACTCCTGACTTGTCAGCAGTCATTGGAGTCAAATATTTCAGAGAAATGGATTGGCTGTGGTGCTGGTTTAATCCTGGTGCTGTTTACTAAGACTGTTTGTTCTTCTCTTATTCCTTCTCCAGACCACATGGGCCCCTCGCCGTCTAAATCCCCACTCTAAGGGCTTTTCAAACAAAAACAAAGAAACGTGCAGCAAAGCAATCGAGGAAGCGGAAGTGATGACCAGGACCACTTCAGGATTGCTTTCTGCAATGGCAGCTTGGATCTGGACTCACAATAATAATCCTATACACACTCAAGCCTGTTGGAAGATTCCCTTCCTTGTCAGCCAGGGCATAAGGCTCTACGTTCCCTTGAGAACTGGCCATTCTTTCTTAAAAATGGAAAGTCCCACCAAAGGGCATCCTTGTGTGGCTTGGAATTGGGCACGATCTCCATCCCTTATCAGCTCCATCATATACTGCCTTTGGAATGCTGCTCATTGGCCAGTTTTTGCCCAGTCATGGACTTCTGGATGAGGAAGAAAGTGCAATTGCATTTCCATTGAAAACCCAGTGAAGAGCAGGGCAGCCTGAGGAGACAGTCTGAAAGTTCCCCTCATTTGCCTCACGACCATCTCAAGGACAGGCATCAGGACCCTGAGGAGCCTGATGGGAATTCTGGTCTGCTGGTGGTGGATGAATGCCAAACATCCTGAGGCCCCCGAGCAGAGCTCTGGCCTGCCAAGAGATTGTTCGCAGCTGTGTCTACTGTGACTGCTCCTAGCAGGGCCTGCCAGGGGGAGAGGCGCCCCATATGCTTGAACCTGCTTGGTGACAATAGCCCAGGAATCTTCCCACCTCTTGGCGTGGTTGGACTTTTCTGGGGTCACCTTTGGTGGTCCAAAGAAGACCCTCATCTGCTTTTCAGCCACCGTGGCGGACCGACTGAGATGGAAGAAGCCTCTCTCTCAAGGACTGAGACATGAGAGCCCTATACGGAGAAGCTCCCCCCTCCCAAGGACTGAGACTGAAACACCTAACACGAGGCAGGTGTGTTGGGGAGCCAACCAGACCAAAGTGACACATTTGCCTGCAAGTGTGGCCATTGGAGCAAGAAGATGATGGTCCTTGCCTACTGCTTAGAACATGGACTACCTTTTACATCTATTCTTAATTGTTTCTTTTTCCCCCTCAACGATTTCAATAGAGTTACTTCAAGATCTGTTTGCCTCCCTCAGCAATATATATATCATAGAACCTTGAGTTAACCTTTGAGATCTCCCCTGGGGAAGGGGCTATAAGCAAGCCTGTTAGCTAAAGGTGTGAGAAGAAAGCTGAGAAGCAAGACGAAACTGGCAAGGAGCTCTCTCCAAAGCTGTAAGCAAGGAGACCAGGAGAAGTGAGGAATGGAAGAAAGATAAGAAGAGAACTCTGCAGCTGGACAAAGTATTTTTAGAAAGTTAGTTGAAGTCATTGTAACTTTTCAAGAATAGTGTTATGTTGATTTATTGTGGCCAATAGTTAGGGTAAAAGAAGTCTTAAGAGTTAGAAAGTGTATAAAAGGTCAGCCATGTTCGATAATAAAGAGTTGTCATCTGAGACTGCTTGTGGTCTCTGCTTTGCGTGGGGACTGCCTCAACAGAGACACTCCCCAAAGTGACGAGGCGAACTCCTTCGGCTGGACTACGAGGACTTTGTCTTTCTATGTTTGCTAGCTATAACCCCTCTCTGTTTCTCTCTCCCCATTTATCTCTTTCCTCTCCCTAAATCCGTCTATCGCATTTGCTGTGCTCATTCAATAAAGATGCATTTCTTTTGAATAATACTGAAATCCTCAGTGCGTTGTGTTTTGCACTCCGAGATCTTTAAAATGAACCATCATGACTCCCCTCTCATATGAATGGATCTTGCCACAGCCAAAACATCCTGTGCAGATGCAGGCTTTCAGCTGTGCACATTGATGCTTTTGGTTCCTGCTCTATGTAGCTGGAACATCTCCACCGTGACACCTCCTGCCTCCCACGTGGCCATGGCTAATAGGTACGAGGCTCTGCAAGTGCAACGAAGAAGGTGGGCATGTCTGCTGGCAGTACAGGAGAGCAAAGAGGAAAGCACCTGGCAGGATCCTGGCCAGCAAGGCAAAGCACCTCATGTACCTGCTCTTTGTCATCAGATAAGGACTGGTGGGTGATGCAATGCTTGGGGTTGTCTGGGGCCCATCAGTCATGAAAAGTCTCTGTGCTTGAGTGGCTTTGTCCCTCTTCCTGTGCCTTGTGTTGCCCCTGTGCTCCGCCGTATTTGCCCAGGGCTGAGTAGCTGTGTGGCACAGCTAAAGTGCCGGAGAGCTTCATTAGTCTGCCCTTTGAGGTGGCTGCTCACAGCAGCCTTTTCAATCTGCAAGCTCCGTCTGGAGAGTAAATTCCCTCCGTGTTTGGTCCCGGAGGCCAGGGCCTGTCATCTGCAGTCCCAGGTGGCACTGAGGGCTGCCCAGTGCCTCAGGCTGGTGTGACCCCAGCACAAACAAGAGGAGACCGTGGCAGGTGCTTGTTTCCAAAGTCACATTCTTCAGGGGCAATGTGCCGTGTGTGTCCTTTGTCCTGGCCAGCCCCAGACCTGGGGATCCGATGCAGGCACTGCTGCTGCCGCTGAAGTCAGCGAGGATTTGGTGGTTGGTTTCCATCCCAGCAGCAGAACTGGTCACTTATGAAGCCGGGTGCTGATGGTGCCCTGAAGATCTCTGGGCTGCACAGCTGTGAGGGAACTGCCCCTTGTTGTAATTCTTCATCAGGGAAAGTTGTGCCGGCCAGGTTTGAGTCAACAGAGCAAGAAGGGACTGAGCGAGTCTCTTCTATCTGTGTCTGCTGAGAGCGGTGACCTTTGAGATTAAGTGCACAAAGTCAGTTGCTTGTGGTCCCTCTGTGAATCTCCATGTTTGGTAATGCTGCTTCTTTGGTAAATCTGCCTGTAGCACAGCAGCAGGGGAAAAAAGCCTCTGCACTCTGCAGATGTGATAGGCTGCCATTGATCCACAGAAAATCTGCATTTTGTCTTTATGAGAAACAGAAGAACTGGTTTAGCAGTGAGAGAAGGTGGAATGATTCTTCTGATCTTTCGTACAGTCTCGTATAGCAGATCTCTGTGGGTCAAAGCTGTGCCCCTGACTGGCAGCAAAGGGGGCAACGCCCGGCACCATAGCCAGGTGGGGCCATGAGATGCAGGGACTGACCGGGAGCCTGGCCCTGGGTGGGCTCACCTGCAAATTTTGGGCAGGCTGTGTCTTGGAGGTAGGTGCACAGGCAAATCCATCAGTTTTCCTGTCCAGCGGCCAGGTCATGGAGGATGTTCTCTGGTTTGATGTTCCAGTGCAGGACCCAACAGCTGCTGCAGTGATGCACGGCCTCAGCACCTGAGGAACAGCCCCTGGACCACCTCCACTGACATGGAGCCCCCATGGCCGATTGAAATCAAAGAGGTCCTGCGACCGCTCAGGGCACTCCATCACTAACAAGAAGTTGTTAGGGAGCTCACACCAATCCGAGAGCTGAACAACACCATGGAACCCAGTGGACACCTTGTCCAGAACCACCATCTCCCTGGATACGTGGGTTCCGTCGGGCCCAAAGAAAATCACAATGCCGTCCGTGGGGCTGATGCTGTGCCATTGGTCTGGACTCCCACACCCAGCCCAGGATGCTCTGAGCCCTCCACTCTGCTCACGCCCGCTCTCCCTCCAGGCGTCCTGGCAGCTTCCACTCTGCCGGGCCTCGGTTTACCCGGCCCATCATGTGCCAGTTTCTGCCGCTAGTCCCGGTCACTCACCAGCTCGCCCTAATGACGGATGCGATCCCGCGGAACACCTTTGATGGCCAGCTGCGAGCCAAGGGGAGCAGAGGGCTGAGCTAAGATACCACCCTGCCGAGCCCCATCCTCTCCCTCCTCCGCCCTCCACCTACTCCGTCCTCCGCCAGCCCCTCCGTGGTGTTACATTTTAGTTCAATGTTACACTCTGTCTCACCCCTCAAAAATGTCCGGTATATTCCAAGCCTGCGATCCCTCCCTTGAAGTATCATGCATCTGTAATCCCATTGGCCGAAGTTTTATTCCGCTCCCCCTTTGAATCTCCCTGTTAAGACATGCGAGGCAGGGGAGACACGGCCTTGGCCCTTTTTCTCCTTAGGCTCTCCCTCTCTCGCCCTCGCTTCCCCTTCCCTCCTTCTCTCTCAGAAACCATGCTACTCCCGGGGGTGGCACCCCCAATAAACGCTCATCTCATAAGCACCCTCAGAAGCCGTGTGGAGTCTCCTTGCCTGCCTGCGGCTACCAGCGAACATACAGCTTAGGGGGCGCCCTGGGGACTCCGCAGGGATCCTCAAACCAACCGCAACACCCCTCGTCCCACCAGGGCCCCGTCCGCCGCCACATCCCCGAGTAGACGCTGCCATTCGAAGGCACAGCACAGCAGCAGCGAACCCGGAGGAATCGCTCTTGCAGGGCCTCCTGCGCTTTCCCTGCGGGCAAAACGCGGCTGTCAGCCTTCGGGCCAGGGCCGGGAACAGTCCCCGACCTCCCCACTACAGCCCCCTAAGCACTCCTGGCAGGGCATCCCCATTGGAACGGGGCACCTGCGGCTCGGGCGGGCGGCTGCTCTGTGGAGTGGCGGAGCTCGGGCTGGGGAAAGCACTGCCGACTCCTCTATGGACTCACTTCATCATTTGAGCAATACTGCGGCAGCCCGCAGATCATGAAACAAAAAGGGAAAAATCACCCACTTGCAAGAATGCCCAGAGCGTGCAGTGAAAAGAGGAAAAAAATGGACCCTTGCACAAATCCCAGACTTAGATGCAACTCAAATGGAAAAATAAGGACGCTTGCATGACTGTGCAGACTATGCAAAAAATGAGAATGAAAAAACACTTGCATGAGTTCTTGGATTGTACAGCAAAACATGGGGAAAAAAAGAGATACTTGCAGCAATCTACACACTGTACAAGAGGATGGAAGTAAAAGGCACACCTGCATGTGTTTGCAGACTCTACAACTGCAGAGAACAAAGAAAGGATGCCTGCACACACCATGCTGTGCGAGAGACATCCCCTTTTTGGCTGAAGCTGGTGGCAGGAGCTTTACCAAACATTTGGCATCTCCATGCCATTTTTGCTTCAATATGCCGCCCCAACAAAAAAACTTCTACATACCCATCGGACCACCAACAACTCTGCAGGATGACAGCAACAAATAAGCCCTGCCAACTGCTCAATGGATTCACTCCATCATTTGATCAGTGCTGCTCATGTCTGCAGGCCAGGAAACAAAAATGGAACAAAAACCCACTTGCACAAATCCCCCAGCTATGCAAGGAAAAGGTGAAAAAGGGCACACCCACAGCAATTGGCCAACTGTAGAAGAAGAAGGCAAAAATAAAAGACACCTGAACATGTCTGCAAACCCTACAATTGCAGAGGCAAAAACCACAGATGCCTGCATTTGGCCACAGACTTTACAACATCAGGTGACAAAAAGGACTCCTTTGACAGGGCACACACTGCCCCAAAGCAGTGCTAAGCCTGCTTACAGTGCATAACCCATAGCTCAGAGGATCCAAGAGTAACACAGAACAGGCACCAAGCCCACACACCCTCTACTTTGGCCACCAAGGCTTCTGACTAAAACTAGTTCCCTACATTGCAATGCCTGTCATTCCTGCTCATTCCCTACATGGCTAACATCAACCAGCACATCGTAGGATTCACCCAAAGAAGAACTATTTTTTAGTGAGGGAAAAATGACAACTAACAAACCACCCATATGTGTTTGCATGACACTGGAGCGGCGTTTGTGTTGTCAATATGGCAGGGACACGTCCTGTGCACGGGGCAGTGCCCATGTCCTGTGCATGGCAGGGGGTGCCCTTGGAGCAGCCCTCACGGTGTGGGTGCAGCCATGGGCGCGTTTACCCGTTCTCTGCACTTCCACCAGCTCCCAAGTCAGCCCTTCCCCTGAAAAATTCTCTATCCAACATTCACCTCCTGGTGCCTTTGCAAAATCCCACTCCCAGGTGGGAAACCTGCAATTCAGATTCCTCCTTGGATGTGGGTTCAAAATCTCTGTCATGCCCAGTTTGGATATGTGCTGCACAGTACTGCATTTTTCAGTCATTTGCTGCACTCCCACTTCTGGCCTGCAGGAGCTGAGAAAATTGATCCTGGTTTTCCTCAGCTAACTCAGGCTTTTCTTTCCTGGGCCTCATAGCCCACTGAAACGAAAATCCCACGTCCTCTGCAGACAATTGCAAGCACCAAAAGGGGCAAAGAAGACAAAGAGCAGGTTCCCTGGAATTTCCTCTGTCGTTTTGTTCTAGACCTCCTCAGAACATGCCTCAGGTGCCAGCCTGACGGGTAACAGGAGAAGGCCGCAGGTCAAGAACAGGAGTCCAGCCAATGGCTACAGGAAGCAGAGGAATTTGCAAGGCAGCTGAGTGCGGCAGATGGCGGAGGCTTGCCAAGCTGCCTGCTCTTGTCTTGCTGCTGAAACCCTGAACTGCACTGCTCTTGGGAACAACCCTTGGGTCTAAATCCCACTGGAATCAGCATTTCTTAGAGGGATTGGCATTTGCTGAGGAAGGCCTTACACTGCAGCTAACCTGGGCCATGTGTTAGAAAGGAGGAAGCTAAGTGAGTCTCTGGCATTTCCTAGCAGGAACAAAGCCCTAAGACAGGAAGCAGCATTCTCAGGCTGCTCAAATGGGATAATCCCAACAAGATAAAGACACCTGGGTAAAGGGGTGAATACGATGGTGAGCTACGCTGGCCTGCAATAGCAAGGTCCTGGACATGAAGGGAAAGGGCACAGAGTGTCCTCGTGTCCTGTTTCTGCACCTTTCTGGGAACCAGAGGAATCCTGCCTCCGCCTGTGAGGAATTCAGCAAGGGAACTAATAGTTCCTTTCGGCTTTAGCTTTTGTCTTTCTTTTCTTTTTGGACAGCAGCGCTTTGTAACATCAGCTGAGCCTGCCCTCAGGCTGCCTGACTGGACCCCGTCAGCAAAGGAAGTGCAGGAAGCCTGGAGAGGAGGCACCTGTGCTTGAGGAGGCTTTGTGCCCTGCCAGCTCAGCGCAGGACTGGCAAACAAAACACGGAAATGCTGCACTCCATGGGAAGGTTCCCTTGCCGGTCAGCCCGCGCTTAAGCTGTGCTTTGCCCTGGCGCTGTCCATGGCCCTGGCGCTGTGCCTTGCGGCCGCACAGTCCCGTCTGTGGCTTCGCGCGGCTTCGCAGCTGCCCGAGGCTCTCCCCCCTCACAGAGGGGCCCCGCCCCGCCCCGGGCGCCCCCTGGCGGCTGCCCCGCCCCGCCCTTCCCGCGCAGGGGCGCTCCCTTCCCATGGCGCCGCCCAGCGGCAGCCGCCCCTCACTGCAGGCACAGAGGAGGGCTCGGGCCCTGCTGCTCGGCCTGGCCCTTGGCTCCCTTCTTTTCCAAGAGACAAGAAGGCTTGAAAGGAAGCCTTTTCCAGCTGTGTCCCTCTGCTTTACTTTGTGGGCTTCGCCAGTCTCCTCTGAAGCAGGCCGTAGTGCGCCTCCACAGTGCTGGTGCAGGAAAAGGCCCCTTCCTTCTCCCACCAGCTGTCATTATTGCCTCAAAAGCACTGTCAAGCTCTGGAAAGAGAAACAGCCCGCAGCACAGTGGTGCCATCCCTGCCCAGCCGGGGCTCTCTGGCAGAGCAGCAGCAGCAGCAGCAGCAGCAGTAGCAGTAGGGCTTGCCTTGGCATCACCTGGGAAGCCGGAAGCCTCTGTAAATCAGCAGGTTCCCAGGCTGCACCAGCTCCTGATGCTGGGTGAATCCTGCTAGCTCTGACCATTTCCAAAAGGTTATAAAGGCAGCAGTGTAGACGTACATGCAGATCCACCAGCATCCAATAAATGGGTATTACTATGAGGGTTTGTGTGGCATTATTAGGGTTGTCATGCTGATAGTGCCTCTTTGAGAGCTTGTGTGCAATGCCATTGCTGGGCCAGCTTCCTCCCCAAGCTGTCATCCCCAGCCTCATTCTCTGGCTGTGGTTGCATCTGAAAGCGCAGTTGCCCAAGCTCCTGAGTTCCAGCTCTCAAGCTGGAGCAGCAACCTGTGCTGTGTCACAGGAATGAATGGTCTGTCTCCACTTCACTCTGCTGGCAGAAAGCACTTTTCCTAAGACGTAGGCCGTAGAAAGTAGAGGAAAAACTTGGTTGGAAACTCTTGGGGTGGGGGCAGTCTGCTAGAGCTTTCTGTTGCTTTCCTTTGAGGAAACAGCAGTGTTTTGTGAATGGTGGGCAGAAAACGGTATGTGTGGTTCTGGGGACTGATTTGTAAGCAGTGACTGCTTGAATCTCCTCCCTGATGTCTAGTCTAGAGGAAATTGGGGTCACCAAGCAACATTTTAAAGCTTTGGGATTATGACACCAGAAAGGCACAAATGTGCTGTCTGTAGATGCAAAGGCGTCTCTCATCCAATCAGACATTTCTTGAGAATTGTCCTGACTTTCAGTTTGACACACAGAGGGAATTTGCATCAGGACAATACCCAGCCTCCCACATGTCACACGTGGAGTCTGACCAGCTGCTCTCTCCACTACACTTGCTGGGCTCATGCCAGGGGTGGTCCTGGGGCTGGGAAACACCTGGACTTCTGTAGAGCCCTTCCAAAATGCTAATGTGGCTGCAAGAGCAGGCAAACAGCAAAAGCCCAGATCCTTCTCCATTCTTTTTAGTTTTTAACTGAGAAAAAAAAATCACAGGTGGTTTTCCAGGCACTTGCTATGAATGCTCAAGAAAGTATTTTTGGACGGGAGAAAAAAACCTGGTTTCTAGAGCAGAGGAGAGGATGGGGAACGAAGCTTTTGAACTTTGAAAGGCTTGTGGTTGCTCTGTTTTCCTGAGCCTGCCTTCCTACGCTCTGCCCACCAGCTGAGCTCTTTTGTCTCTGCCTCATAACTCTCTTTTATGTGGGACTTGCCCCTTTTGGTGCACTGGTTTCCTCTCCCCACCAGCTTCTACGTTGTCCCACATTGGGGTTTAACGTTCTTTTCCTTCTTTCTGTGGGTCCATTAGAGTCAGATCCCTGTGACTGCCAGATGCAGACTCCAGGGATGCTTCCAGACGTGAGGCAGAGCCCCCAAAGGCTTCTTGGAGGTGCAGTAATTGAGCAGCAGCAGTGTGCTGTGTGTGCAGCAGGTTGGTTACTTGGCTTTTTCTCCCCACTTAGGTGTCATTCTTCCTCCAGGGAGCCCTACAGTTTGCTGGATGATGTTAGCCATGCAGCACACGGGTGGGAATGGCAGGCATTCCAATGGAGGGAATTCTCTTGGATATTAGCAAAGCACGATTTCATCCACAGAATTTAGGCAAGTGTTCTTGGTTTTAGTCAGAGGCGCTGCTGGCCAAAAGGGCGCGTTGCCTTTGCTTTCCTCACATCCTGGCTCTTTGTCAGTGTTCAGCTTGGCGTACAGGGTGTATGGGCTTGGTGCCTGTTTTGTGTTACTCTTGGATCCTTTCAGCTGTGGGCTATGGACTGCAAGGGGCTTTTGTGCTGCTTTGGGTCAGAGGAGAACTTTCTGGGCTTTTCTTTTGTGTTGACTGTGGAGAAGGTTTGGTTGCTATGCATGAATTCACAGACCAACCCAGAGCAGCTGCTATTGTGATGTCAGCAGAGGGCTGCCACGTCACAGCCTTGTCAGCAGGAGGTTTTCCTGGTGCCCGCAAGGCCTCAGCATCCAGAGCAGCCCTTGGCGTGCTCAGTGCAGGAGGATCACCTCGACTGAGCTGTTCTCAGTTTACAGCGGGTGTCCTTCTGTTTCTGTCTTTTCTTGCACAGTCCGTGGACTCGTGCAAGTGTGCTCTTTTTCCCCTTTTTCCTTGCACGGTCTCTGGACTTGTGCAAGTGGGGTTTTTTTTCCATTTTTTTTCCCAGCCTACGGACTTGAGCAGCACTGCTCAAACGATGGAGCGAGTCCGTAGAGCATTCAGCAGCGCCTTTTCATTGGCGGCTTCTCGGAAAGCTTTTCGTCGTTTGACTGGTAAATAGAAGGTTTTTCCTTGGGGCAGCAAGTGGGAACAAAAATGGCATAAAGTTGCCATATGTTTGGTAAAGTTCCTGTCAACAGCTTCAACTTAAATGAGGGGTGTCTCTTGCCCAGCATGGTGTAGGAACTTCCAAAGTGCAGCTGGGAGAGCTTTGCAGGTGTCCTTCAAAAAACTGTGTGCTCCTCTGCAGAACTGAGGAAAAGCATCTTTTTTCTGCATTCCATCCTTAAAGGATGTGCCTGTCTAACAGGACCCCTTCTGTGTGCCACAAGAGCCATTGGCTTTGCGCTGAGAGGCAAACTGCCGAGCAGTTTGTGTGTGCTCCTGAAGCCCGGAGCTGGGCCTGTGCTGTGTCCCAACAAATCTGCAGGTGCCATAAGGAGTTTGCTGGAAGCTTTTGTGGGGAATTGTGTACAGCAACCCTACAGGACATGCTGCGTGCAATTTACAAAAAACAAAAGCAAGTCCAGAGAGTCAAGAAAGAGAGGAGAAAAAAGCTGCTTTAGCTATAGGCTGGACAATGCGCTCCCATGTATGCACTGACCTCTAAGAAACAATTGGCATAGGCACAACCTAGTTTCTAGCTCCTTAGTGGCAAAGCCAAGAAAAGGTAGACAGAGCCTCTGTTGCTGCCTGCAGTCCTGCTTGTTGTGCTAAAGAAGTGTTGCTCCTGGAGGGATGTTGTGAAAGGAAAATGCTCTCTGCTTGGTTGGGCTTGTTCTGTGAGATTCCTCAGCACCAACAGTTTTCTAATAGTACCTGTTCATTTTCCCTTGCCCCCGGCAGATCGCCTTAGACGTGGAAGGAATCAAGGGCACGGTTCGGTGAGTGGGACAGGCACCCTTGACATTGCTGGTGTCTGAGGATTGTGCAGCAAACTGTGGGCTTGGCCTGTTGCACTAGAGTGCCAGCCTGGCAGGCCGAACCAAGTCCACGTCAACGTCTGCATGAACACCACCAAAAGGATTCCATCAGTTTCCTCCTTTTCTGCTGAAGAGCTTTACACTAATGAAGGTCAAGCTTTGCAGGCAGGAGGCTGCATGCTGATTGTAGCCAGGCTGAAATATCTCCTTCAGAAGCATGTGCAATCCTGTCTAAACATTAGTCTTATTAGCCCACTTGAATTGAGTTTTAATAACTGAGTATCTCAATTTTATCAAAATTCATGACTTCTGCTCAGGACAGCTGGGGATAGAGCTCAGGAGAAATCAGGTTCCAAATGACAGGTTACTCCCTGTCCCTCACACTGCTACCTGCCTGCAGGGCATAACAGCAGCAGCAGAACCTGCTCTGGCTCCCTCTCTTTCTCCAGAGGCTGAAGGGGAGGCAAAGGACAACAAACCTCCAGGTGTTGTCAGTCCAGGGCCTGAGCATCCTGCACCAATCAGTGGCAGCTTTGGTTGGTTCAGTGCAAAGCTCTGGTGCAGTGCAGGGCTGCAAGTTTCAGAGCAGGCAGCACTTGACCTTTGTGGCCGAGGATGCTGTGGGCTGGAGTCCTGCCATGACCTAGCTCTTCAGCCCAGGCACTGAACACCCGTGGGGACTGGCATCTGAACTTTCACATGCAGGCATCATTGTCCTGGCATTCTCACAGGGACTGCGAACTTCCCTTGGTGTCAGATAAGCGGTAGCATGGTGTCCTTTAGTGGTACTGGAATGAAAGTCAGCCCCTCTGTGCACTGAGTCTGTGCAGGCTCCCTGCTGTCAGCAGAGAGAGAAGTCCCATGGCGCAGTTCAGAGCCTTGTGGGGTGTGGAGGAGCCACTGTTGCCTGCAGGGACCTGCCCCTCTCCACACCCTACCTAGGTAGCTACAGTCACTGCTTGGACTGCACCCTTCACTTTGACCTGAGCCAAGTTTGTTGAGAAGACTCCTGAGCAGCTCTGCATGGCAGAGACAAGGTCTGTCTGTGAAGGGCTGGAATGCAGTTCCTGTTGGCTGCTCTCTAAGGCCTGAAATCCTGAGGGGAATCCACTTGACCAGAGCTGGGCAGGGAAATGTTCCCTGCTTCTACTCAGACACTTGCAGAACAACTGCAGGCTTAGTTAGGACATAAACACCACATACATACCACATGAACAGCCCCGCACAACAGCTTTTGCCTTCAGGTCAGCTGTGTCTCTGCTTGCTGCGTCTGCCAGCTCTCAGGAGGCAACTTCCCAACTCCTTATTGCTTGTTTGTGCTTTTTCCCTGCCCATTCCTTGCAGGTCTCGCTAGGAGAGGTTCTTGCCACTCAGGACTCATTGGCCCAGGCAGGAAAGTCGGAGCGGCAGGAGAGCACGGATAGAGTGCACGGCGCCCAGGAGTTCAGGTGTGTGTTAAGCTTTCTCGCTTTCTCTGAGCAGGGGTGGGCCTTGCTGGGCTCTAGGAGGCCCAGAGTCAAAGAACAGATTTGGCTTTCTCATCCTTTGTCTTGCTCAGCACTGACGGGGAAAGGCAGCCCAGGGCAGGTCTGGCTGCCCAGCCACCTAGAGCATAGCTGCCTCCTGGGACTCTCTTCTTAAACCTTGACAAAAAGAATTCCAAACTAGAGCAGAGTAAAAGCAAGGGAGGTTCAGGCTGGGCTTAAGGACAGCAAAGCATTGAACTGCAAAGGCAATCAGGCAGAAAGAAGGGCCTCAGAGATATCCTGCAGTTTCCACCTCTGGAAATTCAGAAGCCCCAGGTGGATAAAGCCTTGAGCAGCAGCCTGTCCAGATGCTGACCCCAAGTGCTTGGAACTGAAGACTGGGCTAGAGGCTTCCTGGAGTCTCTGCCAGCCTAAACCATTCTTTGATAATTGGATTGGAAAATTTTACTCACCTCCTCCCCAAGCTCTAGCTTGCAGACTCTTTCCTTGTTTCACTAGTGAATGCAAGAGGAAGGGGGAGAGTACTCCTCTGGACCTCCCAAGCTCGTCTTACCCAAAGAAAAACTTTTGCAAGTCCGGTATACTCTGTAATCAGAAAGGAGCAGGCAGGAAGCTCTGATGCTGAGAGTACCTGAGCTTTCTGGAAATGTCCTGCGGCTTCTGGAGGCTTGTTTGACTTCCTCAGTGGTGAATCTTTCACCCGCACAAACGACAAAGAGAGATACTGGTCTAGGGAGGGAATTGCAGCATTCTCTTGAGGTGGAAGTAGAGAGCTGTTGGAAGCCCCTGAGACTGCCTTTTGTGGGACATGGTATGTAGTCCTGCTTTTGCAAGAAGACCGTGTTGCCATTAAAGGCTTGTTTGTGTGTCTGCTTGTTGTAGATGGAAGGAGTTGGCTGCATTTGAGAGAAAGCACCACTCCTCCCTAGAGAGGGCGTCTGCAGTGGCGGCACAGACAGAGGAGGTATGGCAGCCTCAGAAGGATCTGCTGAAGGAAGAGCTTCCTCTAGCAGTGCCAAAGGTATGCTCACCTTGTTCCTAGGCAGCACTTGTGGGGAGAGGGATTTGTCCTAGCAAGACCCCCCCAAATGCTGCTTCTGGCAGCAAGCTAAGACCCAGACTCTGCTGCTGTTGTTGTTGTGATTCCTCTTGGAAAATGGTGCCTCCCCCCTTCCAGGTGTGCCGCCGACAGCGGCCAGCCCGCAGGGGTCTGGAGAAGCTGCTCCAGGAATTCTCTCGCCAAGGGCACACACTGTCCCAGGTGTGCAGAGAGAAGGCGGTGCTGGCGCAAGAGAACGCTGCCCTGGAAGCCCGACTTGCAGCCACGGAGCGGGACCTACGAGGCCTTTCAGAGCAGCTGGCAGAGGCCAGGTAAAGGCAGGGAGGAGATCCTGGGCGTGACATTATTGAAGGTCTGGAATTACAAAGGTGCTGCGTATCTTGTCAGGATTTACTTCCTGCTCTGTGCTCCCAAGATGTTTCTCAGACTGAGAAGCAAAGAGACACGAGTCAAAAGAAAAGGATCCTCTAGCCTGAATATTATTTTTCTGCCAGCTCAAGCCCGAAAAGCTCTTTTTAGGCACATGCTGGGGACCCTTTGCACATTCCTTTGATAAGCGCAAAGCAAGCCAACTTAGCACTGAATTGAGTACCAGGGAAAGCGTACAGATGTTTCCTGAAACCAGAAGTTTCCCTCTGGTTTTGCTTTCTCCTTGGGTGCATCTGACCATCAATCTTTCCTTGCCAAGTAGTTGGACATGGGATTTTCAAAATTCAAGGCTCTTCCATGTGAACTTTGTGAGTAGCTCGCTGATGCTTCAGATGAAGCTGGAGGGTCATGCTGAAAATCTTGAGACCCTTCAGAGCTCACTCTTGTGAAGTATGGTGCAGGACCTAGATCTGCTTAGAAACAGCAGCAGCAGCAGAAGGGAAAGGTCTTGTGACTTCTTGACAGTGTCTGGGGATTCTTGCTCCGCACTGATTCTTGTCCACTGTCCACCCACCTCTGTAACCAGTCAAGGTCCCTTTGGCTGTTGCTTCTTCCTTTTTAAAGAGTGCCAAGATATTTGGGCACTGCTTGTTTAGTTAGTCAAAAATAAAGGAAGTGAGTGGTCTTGGTTATCAAATTCCAGTCATTGGAATGGCAGGAAATGGTCCATCACCCTGAGACAGTTCTTCAGATAAAAACCTACTTCTGCTCTCCTACTCATGCTGTTGGAAGCTGGAGGTTTCACTGTATCGTTTGGTGAATGCTTTTAGTCCCTTTTACTCAGAGAGTGCCTGGCGAACAAAGAAACGATACGTACACTAGGAATGGCATGAAACATGGACGAGTCAGCCAGGAGAGCCCTGTTCTGTCCCCTGCAGAGTGACTTGGGAGTGCTGATGAGCTCAGGGCAGTGAGCAGAGGCTGGGCTTTTGCTCCTTTGCAGATACTTGGTGGGCGCACGCGTGTGTGATAGGTCGGGCAACAGCAATTTGAGCTCTGGCTGCTGAGATCAAACTCAGCTGGGCTAGGCCATGAGGAAAGGCTGCCCAGTCACCTGGAGGACCTTGCTTTGCTATGTAAAGGAGTAAAATAGTCCTGCTCTATCTGAGTTTCCATGCAAGCCGTTATCCATACTAAGGTTTTGGGATCTTAAGGTACTTCTGACTGGAGAAACTGGCCCTGTGTGCCAGGATCAATTGCTCTTCATGTTCACAACTTGTAGGTCAGAGAAGGAGAGCCTGCAAAGCAGCCTGCTGGAGGCTCAGCAGCACATATCGGAGCTGGAGATCGCCAGGAGCCGTGTGCAAGCCCAAGTGCGCGCAGCCACGCAGGCCAAGGAGGCGATACTCGGTGAGAGCCTCGTGCGCTTGGTTTCTGCTGGTGGCCCTGCCCTGTGCAGTTGCTCCCAAGCCAGCTCGGTCCGCAGGGCTTCTGAGGAGTGAAGCAGCTGAGGGCCGGTCCCTCCTTGCCTGAAACTGAAAGGGCTTAAGGTCAGCAGATCCCTTGGCTTGGATAGTCTCTGATTCTGGCCGTGTGTCATGTTTGCAGAGGATGTGAGGGGCCTTCATCGTGAGCTGCTTGTTGTAAGAACTCTCAGCCAGCAGCAATGTGAAGACATGGCTCAACAGCTCCGCTGGGCAGAGGAGCAGTGCAGGAAGGCTCTGAGACTCTGGCAATCTGCTCAGGAAGCGGAAAAAAGGCAGCTTGTGCAAAACCTGGTAAGAAGCAATACACAACTAAAGATTTCAGGCAAGTTTGTAAGGCTGGCTTAGCAGCAGAGCGGCCTGAGTATGTGACATGGCCTCAAGCATCAGCTGTGGGCTACGCTTTGCTGAGCCAGGCAGCTGGGGGCTTCAAGGGCTCATACTCGACGGACTGGGAAGACCCAGAAGCCAATGCTGGGACAGTATATGCAGACACAGGTTCAGGATGGGCATAAGCCGAGTTCCCCAGGAGGCTGGGTGGTCGCCACCCAACGCATGGCAGCAAAGGGGCAGGATCTTCCCCACAGCCTCGTGCCATTCAGCAGACGGCTGCTGACCTTGCTTCCAGCTGCAGTCCCAGCAAGTGGATTCCGTGCTTTCTGTCCTTCCATGGTGGAAAGAGGCCTTCCCTTTGAGCTTGAAGCAGATGCAACAGGCCCCATGGTTCTGGTATTTCAGCTGGTGGCCTGTCTTGTGACTGGGTCATCGAGGTGCTGGCCATGTCCTAGTCCTGCAGTCCATCTGCAGCTCTTCCATGATCAAATGGCAGGGGCACTTGGAGAACAGAGCCTCTGAGAAGAGGCAGAAATCCTGAGCAGAGAGGGGCCAGAGAACAGGGAGCCATCAGAGCAGGGGAGGGAGGTGGCATTTCCTTCCTGCCACCTGCTGACACTCCCGCTAACTTCTGGGTTAGAACAGCATTGCAGGAGGGCAAGGACTACTTGCAGGCACTGGAAGCACAGAGCCTGGCAGGCTCCAGCACTGAGCCCCAGGAAGAACAGCTAGCATGGAAGAGTTACAGCTGGCTGGAGAAGCAGAAGGAAGTGGCGGAATAGAAGTGCTTTTGAGCCTGGGAAAGAGGGAATCTGAGCGTGATGGCAGGTGCCAGTAAGATTTCTCTTGACCAAATATCAAGGACAAGCTGCAGGCAGAACTGCAGGAAGCTCAGAGGAAGATGAAGGCAATGGAGAAGAGCCACCAAGAAAACATGGAGAGGATGCGCAAGGTCCTGCTGCAGTACAAGCTGGCTGAACTAAAGCAGGTGAGTGAAAGAGCAGGAGGCACTGCAGTCACACAACGAGTGGTCTCTGCCCTTGTTGCCTTTGCCCTGCAGAGCAGCAGGTGGATGGGGGCAATGTGTCTGAGTGCCACGCTCTGAGGTCTCCATGGCAGCTGGTCAGGAAGACACTTACTGGGCCACTGAATCTCAGCTGCTGCCCTGGGCAGCAGGGCTTGTGCTTTGGCCGCTGGGCCAGCAATCCTGTGAATGTATTTCTGCTGGCCTCTTAGAGCTCACTTAGTTTTTTGAGGGGTTTGTTCAGCTCAGCATGGAGACCCACACAGATTCTGAAGCACTTGTCCCTGTCCATGGTGAATGCAGTCCTCAGAAAGGGGTGAAATGTGCAGTTGTTCTTTCCCTTTCCCAGTCTCTACTATGGCTGGCTGTGACAAGCTGTAGTCTCTGACTGCTGCTTGGGTTGGACTTGAGGAGGAAGACTTGACAGCTCAGCTTGCAGCCTAACACCAGTGTTGTTCCTCAGGGCTTGACTTTGAAATGCTGTGTCTGGGGCATCTCTGCCAGGCACCTCTCTGACAAAACCAAATTTCTTGTCCCAGATGGAAGCAGGATGTGCCATCAAAGCTGCCGCCGCAGCCGCATCCTCGGAAGCAGCCTCCTCTCCGCAGCCTGAAAACCGGAGCATGAGCAGTTCGCCCCGCTGGAGCCAGGAGAGAGAGAAGCAGTTCCTGAAGCTGCTGAGTACGTCCTGGGGATTTCTTGTGCAATTAAACAGTGTATTATAGTGTGTGTGCCTCAGCATGAGCTGTAGCACATGTTCCTCCCCACTCTGGTGTCAGACAGACCTTTTGGACTCCCTACAGAAGCCAGGGTTGTGCTTGGGGGCAGCAAGGGAGCACTTTGGGGCATTTCTTTTGCCTTTGAGGCAAAAGCTGGGAGTGGGTGGGCTTTGCCTGAGCTTCCCTGTGCAGTAAAGACAAAAGCAGGGATTGTGTCCAGAACAGCAGTAGGCTCTGATCTAGCCAATGACTCAGGGAATGTGTATGTGCTAGTCTGGCCAAAGTGATTGGAAGAAATGGTTTCCTAGACTCCCTTTAGACTCCTGACTTAGGACTCTTGACTCATTGGAGTAATATTACTTCAGAGACATTGATTGGCTCTGTGGCTGGTTTCATAATGGTGTTGTTTTTATGACTGTCAGTATTTCTACTATTCTTTCTACACTGTGGTTTGATAAGAATTCGACATTTTGGTTAGCCTGAACTCCTTGAAGAGAACATCAGGCGATAGAACTAAGAAGTGAGGAAGAGATCTTTTTCAGTAGCCCCTACAAGTTAAAAAGTTACATTCTTAGAACAATCCCAATTTATCAGAGAGAAAGAGTTGTTTTCAAAGTGCCCCAAAAGAGGAAAAGCACATTTGTTACAATCCCTGTTGGATATTTTAATTGGGTGCTTAGGAAGATGCATCAGAGAGACACATCTGTGTGGCATGGTCAGATAAAAGCGCTCTGCAGGCAATTCTCAGAAGGAAGCCTGCAGCCTCTCTGCTGCATGTTCCTCCAGTACCAGGCACTTTGTCACTGCTTGTGCCCAGCTGGTAAATATTCTTGGAATACTGAGCATTGGCCGCAATCCCTGCATAGATTCCTGCACTCAAGGACAGCGTACCAACCAAGGCCTTAATGCCTCTGCAGTAGAACTGAGTTGCTTCTTACAACTAGGAAGAGCTGGCAGTGCAGTGCTCTCAGAGAATATGGGGTCAGGTTTTTCAGAACAGGGCCCAGTTGACTCAGGGTCTGCCATCAGCTGTTGGGACAAAAGGTGGATTGATCAACTCCTCCGTGGGTCTGAATTCAAAGACAATCATGTTCTGTCTTGAGTGGGGTCTACTGTAGCAGCGAGTGGGTTTTGATGGTGATTGCTGCTACCTATTTCCCTAAAGGCATTTCCTGTGGAAAAGCCACATGGGTAAGCATTCAGGAAGGCAGTCAAGTCCACACACACCACACTCACCACGGCAAGCTCAGTGCACCGTGGCCGAGAGGCCTTTTAGAAGGTCAGTTCCAGCAAGGTTTTTTTGAGCACGCCAAAGGGGAACTAGAGACAAAAGATGAGCCATGTCCTCTGCACAATGTTTAAGTAAGGGCTGGTGCAGTGGCGGTACCAAAGGGCAGGGCAAAGTGAGTTGGCTCTCAGGGAGGAAAGGGCCATCCACCAGGGGCCACACAACCCATGAGGAAACAGAGAAAGGAGAAAGCTGGGAAAGTTGGGACATTCCCCTCAAGGCAGCCCTTCAAAGGAGTATGGGAGAATCAGACTCTGTGCAGGCCAGAGCTGCCTGTCTTGCTGGGGCTGCTGTTGCTGCTGTTCTCGTTGATGGTATTGTTAGCCAAGCGACCATAAATTGCTCAGAGCCCCAGAGAGTGGAGCTGAGTTTCAGATCTCCTGGAAGTCCGGATCTCTGTTTTGAAGTTTGCTTCTTGCATTTTGTTTCTTTCAGGGCATGTGGTGAGTGTGGGAGATCCGGAGAAGAAGTACGCCAGGTGGAAACGTATTGGCAGTGGGTGAGTGCAGGCACGCTGACTTCTGCAGAACCACAGGCCAGGAATTTTGGTGGTGCCACATCACATGTAAAGTTAGGCAAGCTGCAAGCATCTTCAGACCCTGGCTCCAGATTGTCCCTGTCTCTGTACTGTGGCAGTACAAGGCATCATCTAGGATAACTGAATGCTGACAATGTCTTGGCTGCCTGAAGGAGCAGGATGTGGATGCTCTCCTATCCCTCCAAGATGTGGCACCAGGTTTCCTGAAGACTTGGGTTTGTATGATTCAAAGTAATATGACCAGACTCATGAAGGAAGAAAAACCTGAGAGAGCAGCTTCCCACCTGAGAGCTGTCAGACAACAGCTCTCAGTAGAATTTCTTAGCTGTATTGTGCTGGAAACCATATTCGGTGGCCAGGAAAATAGGAAAGGCTGTGTGGCATTGCCTGAGTTTGGCAGGTGGGATCAAAAGAGAGCGGTGAGAAGGCCCAGCAGGACTGTGTGTCTCATTGCCTGGAAAGGCATGCCACAGGCACAGACACAAGAAGGAAAAGGCAAAGAACAGCCCCGCATGCATCATCTAGTGTATACATTTGAGATTTGTAGCAGCCCTTTTTCTTCCTGTTGGACCCAGCTTTTCTCTTGGACACTCTGCAGGGCAGAGGGCTGCTGGGCTGCTGGGCCATTGGCTGAAGAGCAGACAAACCCCGGTGTTTTAGAGGCACTGCAGGCAGCAGAGAGCTCCTGCCTGGGCTGCCTTTTGCTTCTCAGCACTGAACAACTTCTCTGTTCTTGCCACTGCTCTGTTTCTAGGGGTTTTGGCACTGTTTATAAGGCCGTCAACGCTGCCACAGGACAAGCGGTAAGTGCCCATGCAGATTTTGCAGCTCTTGAGTGCTTTCCCTTGGCATGTGATCTGTGGCCAGAGCTTTGGGCCGCCTGTCTTTGCTGCAAAGGCTGTCCCGCAGGAGCAGCCTGTCTAGAGGCTGGCTGCAAAATGCATTTTGGACAGACTTTGTCCTTCTTGCCTACCTGAATGGATGCCAGGATAGCAGTGGTGTCCTTCAGAGAAGGACACCCTTGAATGGATGCCAGGATAGCAGTGGTGTCCTTCAGAGAAGGACACCCTTGGACTTACTGCATAAATATGCATAGATTAGCTGATGGCAAGAGCTGTCATTCCAGCCAATTCCTTTTAAGCCCAGGTTCAGACACAGATAGTATTTCCCATTGTTTTCCATCACGTGGTTCAGTTTGAAAATATAATGCAAGACCTAAAGAAGGAGAGATCTTGTGTGGAACACTGTTTTGCCTTTTACTCCTAGGGAACCTAGTTCACATACACAGACACCCACACAAACACAAACACACACAGATAAATGAGAAGAAGTGGATGAAGAGCCTTAAGTGATACAACCTTGTGTTGATCCTGTGTTGGTGACATTTCACTATGGAAATGCTGTTTGTACTGAAAGGACATGGAGGTGTTTTAGAGAATCACGCTGTTCTTTGAGGCTAAAAGTTCAGAGTTCAGAATTATGGATTTTGGCTCTCAGCAAATACATTCCATCTTCCTTACTAGTAAGGCATTAGATAAGGTAGTTCCTTCTCCACCAGTGGTGCTGAGATCAGGTACTTCCCTTGGAGGGAGGTCCACGAGGTGTACGAACGCCCTAAGCCCTATACTTAAAAGCTGGGACGCATCCATAGTGTACCACAGAGAGGGTTATTCATTGCTAAACACATGAAATAATTTCAAGTCTAAACCATGGTCACGAGTGTCCTTCACAGTTACAAAACCCAAAAGGCAGAAGTAAGGATGTGCTAAGATTGTATCTTTACTTTGAGTCGCTTTGGAGTTCTGTTTTGGACAGCATTTTCCCCGTCATGTTTGTGCGTGTTTATTTGGCACACAATCGAAATGGCTGCTGTTGCTGAAACGCTGCTCAAAGCCCCTAGAAATGCTACCATATCTTCAATGGTTTCAATTTGTCTTCACAGGACCAAAATTACTTTTGGCTTGCAAGACGTGTGCAAATGATAACAGTGGTGCTAAACAAAGTCTATTTGAGAAGTCTGGGGGTGCAGAGAGTGCTGTTAGCGCTTTGTGGTTGGTGGTTTAGAGTCCCTTTTGACTGAGGTGACAAGGCATCCAGGCCTGTGAGTGCACAGAGAAAGAGGCTCTGGTGATGTCTGTCCCTAACAGCTTTCAATGTCATTATAGGTGGCCGTAAAGCAACTTAATCTCCAGCACCAGGGCTGTGAGGAAGTGTTAAAGGAAATCCTGGTCATGCGAGAAAATAAGAACCCCAATATTGTCACCTACTTTGAAAGGTAAGTAGTTCTGGCAGAAAATGGATCTTTCAATGAACATCAATCCACACCTGTACGAGGCATAGGAGGAGATTGCATTTTGATGCCGGGAATGGTTCCTGGCATAAACAGCTTGAAGATTGATCTCAGAAACCTGGCTCTCTTACTAAGGCAGCAGCCTGTATGTTCACTGGCTGCATGTTGTTTTGCTCTTTTGGGACGTGATTATTTTTCCAAGTGTCGGAGGAGAAGTGCTGAGAAAGCATCCCAGAGATGATTTCCCTTGTGCTGTTCCCACTATTTTCCATTGCCTTGCATGCCAAAAGGCTTGGCTAGGAGGCACATCATTTGCCAGGTTGCCAATTGTTTTTCCTGTTTGTGACTATTCTTTCTGCAAGGTTTTCCAAAGGGTGATGGCACTGCTGCACACCTTCCTGCCCTGAGTAAAAGGTGTGAAATCTGTGTCTCCTTGCTGCTGGAGTTCTTGGTGCAATTTGTGTATGAAGATGATGAAGCAGCTGCTGGGATCTGTCCGCTTTCAGATTTATCTTTGCCCTCACAAAACTGCCTTTTTCCCCTGCCTGCCACCTAAGCCGTCTCCTTTTCCGTGGATGTGCCTTCCTCATTTAGGCGGCAGAGTTGGCAGACACTGGGTAGCCTGGCTGGAGTATGTCTTCCTTTGATTCTGTCTTCATTTAGCAGTGACCTGGAAACAAAACTCAGCTGTAGTCTTTCTTCCATACGGCAATTTAGCTGTGCCCATTCAGCTCCACGCTGTTGCTTTCATCTTGCAGCTACCTTGTCAATGAGGCTGTCCTGCTGGTGTTGGAATATATGGATGGAGGCTCCTTAGCTGATGTGGTCAGCATGAGAAGGATGGCTGCAGGACACATAGCAACAGTGTGTCGGGAGGTAAGGGGTCCCCTTTGTGCTTGGGATGGCTTGGATGGGCTCGTCCTTGGAAAGCACGGCTAAGGCAGAGATTCCATGTTCAGAGCTTTCTTTCTGGGTTGCTCTTATGCTTCAGAGAAGAAGGAGCATCTGCACAGAACTGCCTACCAGTGTCCCTGCCCTTACTGTAGGCTGTTCTTTACTCTTATCTACCGTTGTTGAACTCCCTGTCTCTTTTTCATTTTAATTTTCTGTTCTGCCCTGTGCCTCTCCAAGCCTTTACCCAGAACCTTTCTGTATTGCCTCCTTGGCCTGTAAGCACAAAGGCGCTGGTGTGCGAGTTTAAAACAAGTGGCAAAGCCAAAGACAGACTCATCTGTCACAGGTCTCCAGTTCAAAGGATGGCATGGCAACCACCTTGGTGCTTTCTGCTGAACTCTGACAAATGAGCTACTTCCAAGTCTTCTCTTAAGGCAGCCATGTAACCCCTGTCCTTCAGTCTCTCGCCCAACAGTGATCCCCTTGGTACCCAAGGCAGGGACTTTTTCTCTTTTGGCAAACCCATGATTGTCCTCCGGAGGGGGAGAGTGCATCCGCTGCAGCAGCGGTCATCTTACTGGCTTTGCAGGGGACTGTCTTGGACAACGACTGACGTTTCCCCCTCAAAAGCTAACATGCCTCCTTTGGAAAGATCCTGCTCTCCTAGTGTTGCAGCTACAAGCTCTTCCCCTTGCCAGCACTCACTTATCCTTTGAGATCTGGGAATCTTCAGGAGCAGCCTCCTTTTGCGAGTGATGTGATCAGATCAGGGTAACTTTTGGCCTCCCGTTTCTTTTTTCTCTCGATGTGCCTGCAAGGCCTGGCTTTCCTTCATGCCAACCAGGTGATCCATAGAGACATCAAAAGTGACAACATCCTTCTGGGCCGGGATGGCTCCGTCAAGTTGGGTGGGTATTCCCAGTCAGGCGCAGCTCTCCAGGGAGGCGGTGTGGGGCTGCTTGGGAGTGGCTGCCGGGTGCCAGCAGTTGGCGCTGGTGAGAGGGCAGGGAGCACTCTGCAAGGCCAGGGTGCAGCTGTAAGGTGCTGAGTGGTCTAGAGAGAAACAAGGTGTCAAGAGTAACTTTGGTTTGTGTGTGTTCCTTCCAAAGGGAGGGAGTTACAGTGTAAATATTCAGGGGAATGAGGAAAAGCCACTATGGAAATTGTGGGTGGGGTTTTCACGTGGACAACCATACCCTTGCGGGCAGATACTTGGCTGCAGCCCTGAGGAAGGAGAGCCCAGCTGCTTTTCCAGCTTCATTCAGCACTGCATTCTGAGACTGAGAGTGAGGAACTCTTTTCCCTGATTTCCTGCTTGAAGCAGTATTTGTTTTTCTCCTCAGCTGATTTTGGCCTCTGTGCTCTGCTCAGCCCTGAGCAGAGGAAACGGAGGTCGATGGTCGGGACCCCCTGCTGGATGGCACCCGAGGTGGTGAGAGGAGAGCCATACGGCCCCAAAGTGGACACCTGGTCCCTTGGCATCGTGGGAATAGAAATGGCCAAAGGAGAGGCTCCTTATATTCGGGAAACCAGTGACAGGGTAAGGTGCAAATAGGCTCAGATAGCTGTGCCCGTCTGGTCCCTGTCCATTAGACAAAATCCCATTCGCACAGCTTGAAGTGGCTTCCACCAGGGCCCAATTCTAAAACTGCCCCTGGGGCTCACATCAGCTGTGGAGGCAAGATGTGGTGCAGCATGGAATAGCTGGGGCTGCACTGGGACCTTTCTTCCTTAGAGATGAGAGAAGGCTCATCTCTAACCGTCTGCTAAGGCAAGAACTTGCCACTGCCGACTGGAGCTGAAAAGATGGGGTCTAGGTGAGCCCTGAAGGATATGGAAGAATCACGTAGAGTCTCATGTTTCCTTTTGCTTCAGGCTAACTACCTGATAGCCAAGCGAGGGGTGCCAAATCTGCACAATCTCAGGCTACCCCCTGGCTTGTGTGAATTTCTGGGCTGCTGCCTGCAGATGGATGCGGACAGGCGAGGCTCTGCCAAGGAACTTCTGCAGGTACAAGGCAAAGGGACTGCAGAACAAACAGCTGTTCCTCTTTGCTCCTTGGCCACACTCCAGGGAATCAGATGGGCCCCCCATGTAGTAACCTCCACTCTGGGTGCTTTTCAAATGGAAACCGAGTAGGATCCAAGAGTGCTTGAGGTTAGAAGGGACCAGGGAAGGTCACCTACTCCAAAAGCCCAGCCACCAGCAAGGACATCTCCAAGTAGATCAGGTTGCTCAGTGTCCCATCCAAGCGGACCTTGAATGTTGCCGGGCTTGGGGCTCCTCCCGGCTCTCTGGGCAGCCTGTGCCAGTATTCTAGCACTCTCCTGCTATACAGTTTCTTCCTTGGAGCCAATCACAAATGAGGGGTTTTTAGGTTAAAAGCATTGCCTCTTAATCCTCTTGCAATTGGCCCTGCTACAAGATATGTCCCCATCTTTCTTAGAAGCCTCTACAACTATTGAAAGGTCTCCTTGGAGCTTGCTCTTCTCCAGGCTAAACAAGCCCAACTCTCACAGCTGTTCCTCAGAGGAGAACTCCCACCTTCTGGTCATTTCTGTGGCCCTCTTTTGCTCTCGGCGGCTGCATTCAGGTTTACCTGGTAGCAAAGGAACTGAAGTATTGCAATGCCAGGGACAGGGGGCTTGAGGAACACAATGAAAGCAATCCCTGCCAAGTGGTTTTAGACTGATCTGTAAAAAGGCAGGGGCTTTGCAGGGGCTCACTGGGGGCATCCGAGGGCACCCAGCTTGTCCCTCCCAGCCCACTCTTAGAGGTTTCTGCCAGCCAAACGGGGACAGCTGTGCAGGATTTGTGCCAGCCCCATGTGCTGCCTGGCCCAGTCAAGACGATGAGAACGGCTGTGGCTTTGCTGCCAGGTTTTGTGGCAGACAAGGAGCTGGTGACCGGGCCGCTTCCTTGCCTGTGCCTGCTGTGAAGGAAGATGCCAGCCAGCACAAGAGGGAGGGGCACGCCGAGGCAGACACCGCTCTTCCTGCAAGCCAGAGCTGAGCACATCTGCGCCCTGCTGCTTGTGTCCTTGCTCCTGGCTTGCTCCTGAAAACCTGCATGTCCAGCATCCTGAGAACAACATGTGGGATCAATACTTTCCAGAGCTCTTGGGAGTCTCTTGAGGAATGCTGTATGCCCCACATCTCCCTTGGACACCCATATAGCCCATATCTTAAAAAGCAAAGAGGAGTATAAGAATAAGTCTGTTGACTTTCCTGAAAGGAACAAAACCTTTGGAAAGCAAGCAGCAATCCCACAGTGATATCAGGACTAAAATCCCAGCAAGTGATGACACCTTGGGGAATGGACTAGTGCACTTCAGGGCCATGTTTCCTGCTATAGCAGCATCCTGGACATGAAGGCAGATAAGCTGATGGTGCCCTCAGTCCGATGTCTGTGTATTTCTGGGCACTAGAGGAACCCAGCTTGACCCTGTTAGGAGCTCAGATTGGAAAAGAATGGTTCCTTTTTTCTTTGTCTCTTTTAATTTGGGTTGTTTTGTTTCTTTTTCCCTTTGGGCAGCATCCATTTCTCCAATCAGCGGAGCCTCTCTTAAGCCTCTTCTGACAGGCTGATTGCTGTCATCCCTGCAGCAAGGTAATGCAGGAAGCAAAGGTGATGACAAGGCCACTTCAGCACTTGGAGAACAGAGCCTCTGAGAGCAGGTAGAAATTCTGAGGAGAGAGGGGCCAGGAAACAGGCAGCCATCAGAGCAGGAAAGCAAGGTGGCATCTCCTTTTCCCCCACCTGCTGATCCTCCATCTGAATTTCTGCTTAGGACAGCATTGCTGGAGGGCACAAAGTCACTCATGATGTGCACTTTTCAGGTGGGTGGTGTGAGGCATGAAGCTTCCACTGATTTTTTGGGGCAGCCTGGCTGGAACTTCATGTGGAAGTGTCTTCCTCCCCTCACTAGGAGCCGGAAGGGCAGCGTTTGGAGGCACAGCAGCTGCTGGCACAAGGGGCAAACTTCCTTGCAGAGGTACAGAAGGAGCAGGAGAAAAGGCTGCTTGAGATGAAGCAGGAAGTTGCCAGCATGCAAGCTGAACAAGAAGAGGTACGAAGCAGAGCCAGTCAAAAGGCAAAGGATGAGAAAAGAGAGCTTTTGTGTTGTTTTGGACTCCTCTGCCCTCCTTATGGGCACTGTTTCTCTGGACACTGTCTGTCAGGGTGGCACTGTCTCTTAACTGGCCCTTGGGAAACAGTTCTGGAGAGACCTTGGTGCCAGGAGGGAAAGCACTGGTCACAGGTGAGAGGCTACCAGACCACAGGTTTAAGGAAAGTTGGGATGGTGTTTCAGGCCCAAATGGAATGGGAAAGCCAGAGCTATGTCTCAGAAGGGGGGAGGTCCCACAGGAAGCCCCCTGCAGAGGTAGGCTAGAGCTGTGGGAGCAGGCTGGCTGTCAGGCTGCTGAGGAGGTGCCTGAAGCTGCTGAGTACGTCCTGTGCATTCTTTGTCTGATTGAGCAGTGCATGGTGTGTGTGCCTCAGCATGAGCTGTAGCACATGTATCTCCTCTCTTTGGTGTTGGGAGAGACATTTTGGACTCCCTTTAGAAGCCATTGTGGTGCTTGGATGCAGGCAGGGAGCACTTGGGGCGTTCCTTTTGCCTTTGAGGAAAAAGCTGGGAATGGGTGGGCTTTGCCTGAGCTTCCCTGTGCAGTAAAGACATAAGCAGAGACTGTTGTGCGAGCAGCAGAAGGCTGCGGCCTAGCCAATGACTCAGTGATGGTGTGTGTGCTAGTCTGGGCAAACTGATGAGAACAGTTGGCTTCCTGGATTCCCTTCAGACTCCTGACTTGTCAGCAGTCATTGGAGTCAAATACTTCATAGAAATGGATTGGCTGTGGTGCTGGTTTAATCCTGGTGCTGTTTACTAAGACTGTTTGTTCTTCTCTTGTTCCTTCTCCAGACCACATGGGCCCCTCGCCATCTAAATCCCCACTCTAAGGGCTTTTCAAACAAAAACAAAAAACGTGCAGCAAAGCAATCGAGGAAGCGGAAGCGATGACCAGGACCACTTCAGGATTGCCTTCTGCAATGGCAGCTTGGATCTGGACTCACAATATTAATCCTATACACACTCAAGCCTGTTGGAAGATTCCCTTCCTTGTCAGCCAGGGCATAAGGCTTTACATTCCCTTGAGAACTGGCCATTCTTTCTTAAAAATGGAAAGTCCCCCCAAAGGGCATCCTTGTGTGGCTTGGAATTGGGCACAATCTCCATCCCTTATCAGCACCAACATATACTGCCTTTGGAATGCTGCTCACTGGCCAGTTTTTGCCCAGTGATGGACTTCTGGATGAGGAAGAAAGTGCAATTGCATTTCCATTGAAAACCCAGAGAAGAGCAGGTCAGCCTGAGGAGACAGTCTGAAAGTTCCCCTCATTTGCCTCACGACCATCTCAAGGACAGGCATCGGGACCCTGAGGAGCCTGATGGGAATTCTGGTCTGCTGGTGGTGGATGAATGCCAAACATCCTGAGGCCCCCGAGCAGAGCTCTGACCTGCCAAGAGATTGTTCGCAGCTGTGTCTACTGTGACTGCTCCTAGCAGGGCCTGCCAGGGGGAGAGGCGCCCCATATGCTTGAACCTGCTTGGTGACAATAGCCCAGGAATCTTCCCACCTCTTGGCGTGGTTGGACTTTTCTGGGGTCACCTTTGGTGGTCCAAAGAAGACCCTCATCTGCTTTTCAGCCACCGTGGCAGACCGACTGAGATGGAAGAAGCCTCTCTCTCAAGGACTGAGACATGAGAGCCCTATACGGAGAAGCTCCCCCCTCCCAAGGACTGAGACTGAAACCCCTAACACGGGGCAGGTGTGTGGGGGAGCCGACCAGACCAAAGGGACATATTTGCCTGCAAGTGTGGCCATTGGAGCAAGAAGACGATGGTCCTTGCCTACTGCTTAGAACATGGACTACCTGTTACATCTATTCTTAATTGTTTCTTTTTCCCCCTCAACGATTTCAATAGACTTACCTCAAGATCTGTTGGCCTCCCTCAGCAATATATATATCATAGAACCTTGAGTTAACCTTTGAGATCTCCCCTGGGGAAGGGGCTATAAGCAAGCCTGTTAGCTAAAGGTGTAAGAAGAAAGCTGAGAAGCAAGAAGAAACTGGCAAGGAGCTCTCTCCAAGGCTGTAAGCAAGGAGACCAGGAGAAGTGAGGAATGGAAGAAAGATAGGAAGAAAACTCTGCAGCTGGACAAAGTATTTTTAGAAAGTTAGTTGAAGTCATTGTAATTTTTAAAGAATAGTGTTATGTTGATTTATTGTGGCCAATAGTTAGGGTAAAAGAAGTCTTAAGAGTTAGAAAGTGTATAAAAGGTCAGCCATGTTCGATAATAACGAGTTGTCATCTGAGACTGCTTGTGGTCTCTGCTTTGCGTGGGGACTGCCTCGACAGAGACACTCCCCAAAGTGACTAGGCGAACTCCTTCGGCTGGACTACGAGGACTTTGTCTTTCTATGTTTGCTAGTTATAACCCCTCTCTGTTTCTCTCTCCCCATTTCTCTCTTTCCTCTCCCTAAATCCGTCTATCGCATTTGCTGTGCTCATTCAATAAAGGTGCATTTCTTTTGAGTAATACTGTAATACCCAGTGTGTTATGTTTTGCACTCTGAGATCAGTAAAACGAACCATCATGACTCCCCTCTCATATGAATGGATCTTGCCACAGCCAAAACATCCTGTGCAGATGCAGGCTTTCAGCTGCTTTTGGTTCCTGCTCTATGTAGCTGGAACATCTCCACCGTGACACCTCCTGCCTCCCACGTGGCCATGGCTAATAGGTACGAGGCTCTGCAAGTGCAATGAAGAAGGTGGGCATGTCTGCTGGCAGTACAGGAGAGCAAAGAGGAAAGCGCCTGGCAGGATCCTGGCCAGCAAGGCAAAGCACCTGATGTACCTGCTCTTTGTCATCAGATAAGGACTGGTGGGTGATGCAATGCTTGGGGTTGTCTGGGGCCCATCAGTCATGAAAAGTCTCTGTGCTTGAGTGGCTTTGTCCCTCTTCCTGTGCCTTGTGTTGCCCGTGTGCTCCGCCATATTTGCCCAGGGCTGTGTAGCTGTGTGGCACAGCTAAAGTGCAGGAGAGCTTCATTCGTCTGCCCTTTGAGGTAGCTGCTCACAGCAGCCTTTTCAATCTGCAAGCTCCGTCTGGAGAGTAAATTCCCTCCGTGTTTGGTCCTGGAGGCCAGGGCCTGTCATCTGCAGTCCCAGGTGGTACTGAGGGCTGCCCAGTGCCTCAGGCTGGTGTGACCCCAGCACAAACAAGAGGAGACAGTGGCAGGTGCTTGTTTCCAAAGTCACATTCTTCAGGGGCAATGTGCCGAGTGTGTCCTTTGTCCTGGCGAGGCCCAGACCTGGGGATCCGATGCAGGCACTGCTGCTGCCGCTGAAGTCAGCGAGGATTTGGTGGTTGGTTTCCATCCCAGCAGAACTGGTCACTTATGAAGCCGGGTGCTGATGGTGCCCTGAAGATCTCTGTGCTGCACAGCTGTGAGGGAACTGTCCCTTGTTGTAATTCTCCATCAGGGAAAGTTGTGCTGGCAAGGTCTGGGTCAACAGAGCAAGAAGGGACTGAGCGAGTCCCTTCTATCTGTGTCTGCTGAGAGTGGTGACCTTTGAGATTAAGTGCACAAAGTCAGTTGCTTGTGGTCCCTCTGTGAATCTCCCTTTTTGGTAATGCTGCTTGTTTAGTAAATCTTCCTGTAGCACAGCAGCAGGGGAAAAAAGCCTCTCCAATCTGCAGATGTGATAGGCTGCCATTGATCCACAGAAAATCTGCATTTTGTCTTTATGAGAAACAGAAGAACTGGTTTAGCAGTGAGAGAAGGTGGAATGATTCTTCTGATCTTTCGTACAGTCTCGTATAGGAGATCTCTGTGGGTCAAAGCTGTGCCCCTGACTGGCAGCAAAGGGGGCAACCCCCGGCACCATAGCCAGGTGGGGCCATGAGATGCAGGGACTGACCAGGGGCCTGGCCCTGGGTGGGCTCACCGGCAAAGTTTGGGCAGGCTGTGTCTTGGAGGTAGGTGCCACAGGCAAATCCATCAGTTTTCCTGTCCAGCGGCCAGGTCATGGAGGATGTTCTCTGGTTTGATGTTCCAGTGCAGGACCCAACATCTGCTGCAGTGATGCACGGCCTCAGCACCTGGAGGAACAGCCCCTGCACCACCTCCTCTGACACGGAGCCCCCATGGCAGATTGAAATCAAAGAGGTCCTGCGACCGCTCAGGGCACTCCATCACTAACAAGAAGTTGTTAGGGAGCTCACACCAATCCGAGAGCTGAACAACACCATGGAACCCAGTGGACACCTTGTCCAGAACCACCATCTCCCTGGATACGTGGGTTCCGTCGGGACACAAGAAAATCACAATGCCGTCAGTGGGGCTGATGCTGTGCCATTGGTCTGGACTCCCACAACCAGCCCAGGATGCTCTGAGCCCTCCACTCTGCTCATGCCCGCTCTCCCTCCAGGCGTCATGGCGGCTTCAACTCTGCCGGGCCTCGGTTTACCCGGCCCATCATGTGCCAGTTTCTGCCGCTAGTCCCGGTCACTCACCAGCTCGCCCTAATGACGGATGCGATCCCGCGGAACACCTTTAATGGCCAGCTGCGAGCCAAGGGGAGCAGAGGGCTGAGCTAAGATACCACCCTGCCGAGCCCCATCCTCTCCCTCCTCCGCCCTCCACCTACTCCGCCCTCCGCCAACCCCTCCGTGGTGTTACGTTTTAGTTCAATGTTACACTCTGTCTCACCCCTCGAAAATGTCCGGTATATTCCAAGTCTGCGGTCCCTCCCAAGAAGTATCATGCATCTGTAATCCCGTTGGGCGAAGTTTTATTCCGCTCCCCCTTTGAATCTCCCTGTTAAGACATGCGAGGCAGGCGAGAAACGGCCTAGGCCCTTTTTCTCCCTAGGCTCTCCCTCTCTCGCTATCGCTTCCCCTTCCCCCCTTCTCTCTCAGAAAACATGCTGCTCCCGGGGGTGACACCCCCAAAAAACGCTCATCTCATAAGCACCCTCAGAAGCCATGTGGAGTCTCCTTGCCTGCCTGCGGCTACCAGCGAACATACAGCTTAGGGGGCGCCCCGGGGACTCCGCAGGGATCCTCAAAAAAACCGCAACACCCCTCCTCCCACCGGGGCCAAGTCCGCCGCCACATCCCCGAGTAGACGCTGCCATTCGAAGGCACAGCGCACCAGCAGCGAACCCGGAGGAATCGCTCTTGCAGGGCCTCCTGCGCTTTCCCTGCGGGCAAGACGCGGCTGTCAGCCTTCGGGCCAGGTCCGGGAACGGTCCCCGACCTCCCCACTCAGGCCCCCCAAGCGCTCCTGGCAGGGCATCCCCATTGGAACGGGACACCTGCGGCTCGGGCGGGCGGCTGCTCTGTGGAGCAGAGGAGCTCGGGCTGGGGAAAGCGCTGCCGACTCCTCTATGGACTCACTTCATCATTTGAGCAATGCTGCGGCAACCCGCAGATCATGAAACAAAAAGGGAAAAATGACGCACTTGCAAGAATGCCCAGAGCGTGCAGTGAAAGGAGGAAAAAAATGGACCCTTGCACAAATCCCAGACTTAGATGCAACTCAAATGGAAAAATAAGGACGCTTGCATGACTGTGCAGACTATGCAAAAAATGAGAATGAAAAAAACACTTGCATGAGTTCTTGGATTGTACAGCAAAACATGGGGAAAAAAAGAGATACTTGCAGCAATCTACACACTGTACAAGAGGATGGAAGTAAAAGGCACACCTGCATGTGTTTGCAGACTCTACAACTGCAGAGAACAAAGAAAGGATGCCTGCACACACCATGCTGCGCAAGAGAAATCCCCTTTTTAGCTGAAGCTGGTGGCAGGAGCTTTACCAAACATTTGGCATCTCCATGCCATTTTTGCTTCAATATGCCGCCCCAACAAAAAAACTTCTACATACCCATCGGACCATCAACAACTCTGCAGGATGACAGCAACAAATAAGCCCTGCCAACTGCTCGATGGATTCACTCCATCATTTGATCAGTGCTGCTCATGTCTGCAGGCCAGGAAACAAAAAAGGAACAAAAACCCACTTGCACAAATCCCCCAGCTATGCAAGGAAAAGGTGAAAAAGGGCACACCCACAGCAATTGGCCAACTGTAGAAGAAGAAGGCAAAAATAAAAGACACCTGAACATGTCTGCAAACCCTACAACTGCCGAGGCAAAAACCACAGATGCCTGCATTTGGCCACAGACTTTACAACATCAGGTGACAAAAAGGACTCCTTTGACAGGGCACACACTGCCCCAAAGCAGTGCTAAGCCCGCTTACAGTGCATAACCCATAGCTCAGAGGATCCAAGAGTAACACAGAACAGGCACCAAGCCCACACACCCTCTACTTTGGCCACCAAGGCTTCTGACTAAAACTAGTTCCCTACATTGCAATGCCTGTCATTCCTGCTCATTCCTTACATGGCTAACATCAACCAGCACATCGTAGGATTCACCCAAAGAAGAACTATTTTTTAGTGAGGAAAAAATGACAACTAACAAACCACCCATATGTGTTTGCATGACACTGGAGCGGCGTTTGTGTTGTCAATATGGCAGGGACACGTCCTGTGCACGGGGCAGTGCCCATGTCCTGTGCATGGCAGGGGGTGCCCTTGGAGCAGCCCTCACGGTGTGGGTGCAGCCATGGGCGCGTTTACCCGTTCTCTCCACTTCCACCAGCTCCCAAATCAGCCCTTCTCCTGAAAAATTCTCTATCCAACATTCAGCTCCTGGTGCCTTTGCAAAATCCCACTCCCAGGTGGGAAACCTGCAATTCAGATTCCTCCTTGGATGTTGGTTCGAAATCTCTGTCATGCCCAGTTTGGATACGTGCTGCACAGTACTGCATTTTTCAGTCATTTGCTGCACTCCCACTTCTGGCCTGCAGGAGCTGAGAAAATTGATCCTGGTTTTCCTCAGCTAACTCAGGCTTTTCTTTCCTGGGCCACATAGCTCACTGAAACGAAAATCCCACGTCCTCTGCAGACGGTTGCAAGCACCAAAAGGGGCAAAGAAGACAAAGGGCAGGTTCCCTGGAATTTCCTCTGTCATTTTGTTCTAGACCTCCTCAGAACATGCCTCAGGTGCCAGCCTGACGGGCAACAGGAGAAGGCCGCAGGTCAAGAACAGGAGTTCAGCCAATGGCTACAGGAAGCAGAGGAATTTGCAAGGCAGCTGAGTGTGGCAGATGGCGGAGGCTTGCCAGGCTGCCTGCTCTTGTCTTGCTGCTGAAACCCTGAACTGCACTGCTCTTGGGAACAACCCTTGGGTCTAAATCCCACTGGAATCAGCATTTCTTACAGGGAATGGCATTTGCTGAGGAAGGCCTTACACTGCAGCTAACCTGGGCCATGTGTCAGAAAGGAGGAAGCTAAGTGAGTCTCTGGCATTTCCTAGCAGGAACAAAGCCCTAAGACAGGAAGCAGCATTCTCAGGCTGCTCTCATGGGATAATCCCAACAAGCTGAAGACACCTGGGTAAAGGGGTGAATACGATGGTGAGCTACGCTGGCCTGCAATAGCAAGGTCCTGGACATGAAGGGAAAGGGCACAGAGTGTCCTTGTGTCCTGTTTCTGCACCTTTCTGGGAACCAGAGGAATCCTGCCTCCGCCTGTGAGGAATTCAGCAAGGGAACTAATAGTTCCTTTCGGCTTTAGCTTTTGTCTTTCTTTTCTTTTTGGACAGCAGCGCTTTGTAACATCAGCTGAGCCTGCCCTCAGGCTGCCTGACTGGACCCCGTCAGCAAAGGAAGTGCAGGAAGCCTGGAGAGGAGGCCCCTGTGCTTGAGGAGGCTTTGTGCCCTGCCAGCTCAGCACAGGACTGGCAAACAAAACACGGAAATGCTGCACTCCATGGGAAGGTTCCCTTGCCGGTCAGCCCGCGCTTAAGCTGTGCTTTGCCCTGGCGCTGTCCATGGCCCTGGCGCTGTGCCTTGCGGCCGCACAGTCCCGTCTGTGGCTTCGCGCGGCTTCGCAGCTGCCCGAGGCTCTCCCCCCTCACAGAGGGGCCCCGCCCCGCCCCGGGCGCCCCCTGGCGGCTGCCCCGCCCCGCCCTTCCCGCGCAGGGGCGCTCCCTTCCCATGGCGCCGCCCAGCGGCAGCCGCCCCTCACTGCAGGCACGGAGGAGGGCTCGGGCCCTGCTGCTCGGCCTGGCCCTTGGCTCCCTTCTTTTCCAAGAAACAAGAAGGCTTGAAAGGAAGCCTTTTCCAGCTGTGTCTCTCTGCTTTACTTTGTGTCTGCCGACATTCTCCCCTGAAGGTGGCTGTAGTGCGCCCGAAAGTGCTGGCTCCAGAAAAGGCCCCTTCCTTCTCCCACCAGCTGTCATTACAGCCTCAAAAGCACTGTCCAGCTCTGGAAGGAGAAACAGCCCGCAGCACAGTGGTGCCATCCCTGCCCAGCCGGGGCTCTCTGGCAGAGCAGCAGCAGCAGCAGCAGCAGTAGCAGTAGGGCTTGCCTTGGCATCACCTGGGAAGCCGGAAGCCTCTGTAAATCAGCAGGTTCCCAGGCTGCACCAGCTCCTGATGCTGGGTGAATCCTGCTAGCTCTGACCATTTCCAAAAGGTTATAAAGGCAGCAGTGTAGACGTGCATGCAGATCAACCAGCATCCAATAAATGGGTATTACTATGAGGGTTTGTGTGGCATTATTAGGCCTGTCATGCTGATAGTGCCTCCTTGAGAGCTTGTGTGCAATGCCATTGCTGGGCCAGCTTCCTCCCCAAGCTGTCATCCCCAGCCTCATTCTCTGGCTGTGGTTGCATCTGAAAGCACAGTTGCCCAAGTTCCTGAGTTCCAGCTCTCAAGCTGGAGCAGCAACCTGTGCTGTGTCACAGGAATGAATGGTCTGTCTCCACTTCACTCTGCTGGCAGAAAGCACTTTTCCTAAGACGTAGGCCGTAGAAAGTAGAGGAAAAACTTGGTTGGAAACTCTTGGGGTGGGGGCAGTCTGCTAGAGCTTTCTGTTGCTTTCCTTTGTGGAAACAGCAGTGTTTTGTGAATGGTGGGCAGAAAACGGTATGTGTGGTTCTGGGGACTGATTTGTAAGCAGTGACTGCTTGAATCTCCTCCCTGATGTCTAGTCTAGAGGAAATTGGGGTCACCAAGCAACATTTTAAAGCTTTGGGATTATGACACCAGAAAGGCACAAATGTGCTGTCTGTAGATGCAAAGGCGTCTCTCATCCAATCAGACATTTCTTGAGAATTGTCCTGACTTTCAGTTTGACACACAGAGGGAATTTGCATCAGGACAATACCCAGCCTCCCACATGTCACACGTGGAGTCTGACCAGCTGCTCTCTCCACTACACTTGCTGGGCTCATGCCAGTGGTGATCCTGGGGCTGGGAAACACCTGGACTTCTGTAGAGCCCTTCCAAAATGCTAATGTGGCTGCAAGAGCAGGCAAACAGCAAAAGCCCAGATCCTTCTCCATTCTTTTTAGTTTTTAACTGAGAAAAAAAATCACAGGTGGTTTTCCAGGCACTTGCTATGAATGCTCAAGAAAGTATTTTTGGACGGGAGAAAAAAACCTGGTTTCAAGAGCAGAGGAGAGGAGGGGGAGTGAATCTTTTGAACTTTGAAAGGCTTGTGGTTGTTCTGTTTTCCTGAGCCTGCCTTCCTAAACTGTGCCCACCAGCTGAGCTCTTTTGTCTCTGCCTCATAACTCCCTTTTAGGTGGGACTTGCCCCTTTTGGTGAACTGGTTTCCTCTCCCCACCAGCTTCTACATTGTACCACATTGGGGTTTAACGTTCTTTTCCTTCTTTCTGTGGGTCCATTAAAGTCAGATCCCTGTGACTGCCAGATGCAGACTCCAGGGAAGCTTCCAGACGTGAGGCAGAGCCCCCAAAGGCTTCTTGGAGGTGCCGTAATTGAGCAGCAGCAGTGTGCTGTGTGTGCAGCAGGTTGGTTACTTGGCTTTTTCTCCCCACTTAGGTGTCATTCTTAATCCAGGGAGCCCTACAGTTTGCTGGTTGATGTTAGCCATGCAGCACACGGGTGGGAATGGCAGGCATTCCAATGGAGGGAATTCTCTGGGATATTAGCAAAGCACGATTTCATCCACAGAATTTAAGCAAGTGTTCTTGGTTTTGGTCAGAGGCGCTGCTGGCCAAAAGGGCGAGTTGCCTTTGCTTTCCTCACATCCTGGCTCTTTGTCAGTGTTCAGCTTGGCGTACAGGGTGTATGGGCTTGGTGCCTGCTTTGTGTTACTCTTGGATCCTGTCAGCTGTGGGCTATGGACTGCAAGGGGCTTTTGTGCTGCTTTGGGTCAGAGGAGAACTTTCTGGGCTTTTCTTTTGTGTTGACTGTGGAGAAGGTTTGGTTGCTATGCATGAATTCACAGACCAACCCAGAGCAGCTGCTATTGTGATGTCAGCAGAGGGCTGCCACGTCACAGCCTTGTCAGCAGGAGGTTTTCCTGGTGCCCGCAAGGCCTCAGCATCCAGAGCAGCTCTTGGCGTGCTCGATGCAGGAGGATCACCTCGACTGAGCTGTTCTCAGTTTACAGCGGGTGTCCTTCTGTTTCTGTCTTTTCTTGCACAGTCCGTGGACTCGTGCAAGTGTGCTGTTTTTCCCCTTTTTCCTTGCACGGTCTCTGGACTTGTGCAAGTGGGGTTTTTTTTTCCATTTTTTTTCCCAGCCTACGGACTCGAGCAGCACTGCTCAAACGATGGAGCGAGTCCGTAGAGCATTCAGCAGCGCCTTTTCATTGGCAGCTTCTCGGAAAGCTTTTCGTCGTTTGACTGGTAAATAGAAGGTTTTTCCTTGGGGCAGCAAGTGGGAACAAAAATGGCATAAAGTTGCCATATGTTTGGTAAAGTTCCTGTCAAAAGCTTCAACTTAAATGAGGGGTGTCTCTTGCCCAGCATGGTGTAGGAACTTCCAAAGTGCAGCTGGGAGAGCTTTGCAGGTGTCCTTCAAAAAACTGTGTGCTCCTCTGCAGAACTGAGGAAAAGCATCTTTTTTCTGCATTTCATCCTTAAAGGATGTGCCTGTCTAACAGGACCCCTTCTGTGTGCTACAAGAGCCATTGGCTTTGCCCTGAGGGGCAAACTGCCGAGCAGTTTGTGTGTGCTCCTGAAGCCCGGAGCTGGGCCTGTGCTGTGTCCCAACAAATCTGCAGGTGCCACAAGGAGTTTGCTGGAAGCTTTTGTGGGGAATTGTGTACAGCAACCCCATAGGACATGCTGGGTGCAATTTACTAAAAGCAAAAGCAAGTCCAGGAAAGAGAGGAGAAAAATGATGCTTTGGCTGTAGGCTGGACAATGCGCTCCCATGTATGCACTGACCTCTAAGAAACAATTGGCATAGACACAACCTAGTTTCTAGTTCCTTAGTGGCAAAGCCAAGAAAAGGTAGACACAGCCTCTGTTGCTGGCCTGCAGTCCTGCTTGTTGTGCTAAAGAAGTGTTGCTCCTGGAGGGATGTTGTGAAAGGAAAATGCTCTCTGCTTGCTTGGGCTTGTTCTGTGAGATTCCTCAGCACCAACAGTTTTCTAATAGTACCTGTTCATTTTCCCTTGCCCCCGGCAGATCGCCTTAGACGTGGAAGGAATCAAGGGCACGGTTCGGTGAGTGGGACGGGCACCCTTGACATTGCTGGTGTCTGAGGATTGTGCAGCAAACTGTGGGCTTGGCCTGTTGCACTAGAGTGCCAGCCTGGCAGGCCGAACCAAGTCCACATCAACGTCTGCATGAACACCACCAAAAGGATTCCATCAGTTTCCTCCTTTTCTGCTGAAGAGCTTTACACTAATGAAGGTCAAGCTTTGCAGGCAGGAGGCTGCATGCTGATTGTAGCCAGGCTGAAATATCTCCTTCAGAAGCATGTGCAATCCTGTCTAAACATTAGTCTTATTAGCCCACTTGAATTGAGCTTTAATAACTGAGTATCTCAATTTTATCAAAATTCATGACTTCTGCTCAGGACAGCTGGGGATAGAGCTCAGGAGAAATCAGGTTCCAAATGACAGGTTACTCCCTGTCCCTCACACTGCTGCCTGCCTGCAGGGCATAAGATCAGCAGCAGAACCTGCTCTGGCTCCCTCTCTTTCTCCAGAGGCTAAAGGGGAGGCAAAGGACAACAAACCTCCAGGTGTTGTCAGTCCAGGGCCTGAGCATCCTGCACCAATCAGTGGCAGCTTTGGTTGGTTCAGTGCAAAGCTCTGGTGCAGTGCAGGGCTGCAAGTTTCAGAGCAGGCAGCACTTGACCTTTGTGGCCGACGATGCTGTGGGCTGGAGTCCTGCCATGACCTAGCTCTTCAGCCCAGGCACTGAACACCCGTGGGGACTGGCATCTGAACTTTCACATGCAGGCATCATTGTCCTGGCATTCTCACAGGGACTGCGAACTTCCCTTGGTGTCAGATAAGCGGTAGCATGGTGTCCTTTAGTGGTACTGGTATGAAAGTCAGCTCCTCTGTGCACAGAGTCTGTGCAGGCTCCCTGCTGTCAGCAGAGAGAGAAGTCCCATGGCGCAGTTCAGAGCCTTGTGGGGTGTGGAGGAGCCACTGTTGCCTGCAGGGACCTGCCCCTCTCCACACCCTACCTAGGTAGCTACAGTCACTGCTTGGACTGCACCCTTCACTTTGACCTGAGCCAAGTTTGTTGAGAAGACTCCTGAGAAGCTCTGCATGGCAGAGACAAGGTCTGTCTGTGAAGGGCTGGAATGCAGTTCCTGTTGGCTGCTCTCTAAGGCCTGAAATCCTGAGGGGAAGCCACTTGACCAGAGCTGAGCAGGGAAATGTTCCCTGCTTCTACTCAGACACGTGCAGAACAACTGCAGGCTTAGTTAGGACATAAACACCACACACATACCACATGAACAGCCCCGCACAACAGCTTTTGCCTTCAGGTCAGCTGTGTCTCTGCTTGCTGCTTCTGCCAGCTCTCAGGAGGCAACTTCCCAACTCCTTATTGCTTGTTTGTGCTTTTTCCCTGCCCATTTCTTGCAGGTCCCGCTAGGAGAAATTCTTGCCACTCAGGACTCATTGGCCCAGGCAGGAAAGTCGGAGCGGCAGGAGAGCACGGATAGAGTGCACGGCGCCCAGGAGTTCAGGTGTGTGTTAAGCTTTCTCGCTTTCTCTGAGCAGGGGTGGCCTTGCTGGGCTCTCGGAGGCCCAGTGTCAAAGAACAGATTTGGCTTTCTCATCCTTTGTCTTGCTCAGCACTGACGGGGGAAGGCAGCCCAGGGCAGGTCTGGCTGCCCAGCCACCTAGAGCACAGCTGCCTCCTGGGACTCTCTTCTTAAGCCTTGACAAAAAGAATTCCAAACTAGACCAGAGTAAAAGCAAGGGAGGTTCAGGCTGGGCTTAAGGACAGCAAAGCATTGAACTGCAAAGGCAATCAGGCAGAAAGAAGCGCCTCAGAGATATCCTGCAGTTTCCACCTCTGGAAATTCAGAAGCCCCAGGTGGATAGAGCCTTGAGCAGCCTGTCCAGATGCTGACCCCAAGTGCTTGGAACTGAAGACTGGGCTAGAGGCTTCCTGGAGTCTCTGCCAGCCTAAACCATTCTTTGATAATTGGATTGGAAAATTTTACTCACCTCCTCCCCAAGCTCTAGCTTGCAGACTCGTTCTTTGTTTCACTAGTGAATGCAAGAGGAAGGGGGAGAGTACTCCTCTGGACCTCCCAAGCTCGTCTTACCCAAAGAAAAACTTTTGCAAGTCCGGTATACTCTGTAATCAGAAAGGAGCAGGCAGGAAGCTCTGATGCTGAGAGTACCTGAGCTTTCTGGAAATGTCCTGTGGCTTCTGGAGGCTTGTTTGACTTCCTACAGTGGTGAATCTTTCACCCGCACGAACGACAAAGAGAGATACTGGTCTAGGGAGGGAATTGCAGCATTCTCTTGAGGTGGAAGTAGAGGGCTGTTGGAAGCCCCTGAGACTGCCTTATGTGGGACATGGTATGTAGTCCTGGTTTTGCAAGAAGACCGTGTTGCCATTAAAGGCTTGTTTGTGTGTCTGCTTGTCGTAGATGGAAGGAGTTGGCTGCATTTGAGAGAAAGCACCACTCCTCCCTAGAGAGGGCGTCTGCAGTGGCGGCACAGACAGAGGAGGTATGGCAGCCTCAGAAGGATCTGCTGAATGAAGAGCTTCCTCTAGCAGTGCCAAAGGTATGCTCACCTTGTTCCTAGGCAGCACTTGTGGGAGAGGGATTTGTCCTAGCAAGACCCCCCCAAATGCTGCCTCTGAGAGCAAGCTAAGACCCAGACTCTGCTGCTGTTGTTGTTGTGATTCCTCTTGAAAAATGGTGCCTCCCTCCTTCCAGGTTTGCCGCCGACAGCGGCCAGCCCGCAGGGGTCTGGAGAAGCTGCTCCAGGAATTCTCTCGCCAAGGGCACACACTGTCTCAGGTGTGCAGAGAGAAGGCGATGCTGGCGCAAGAGAACGCTGCCCTGGAAGGCCGACTGGCAGCCACGGAGCGGGACCTACGAGGCCTTTCAGAGCAGCTGGCAGAGGCCAGGTAAAGGCAGGGAGGAGATCCTGGGCGTGACATTATTGAAGGTCTGGAATTACAAAGGGGCTGGGCATGTTGTGGGGATTTACTGCCTGCTCTGTGCTCCCAAGATGTTTCTCGGACTGAGAAGCAAAGAAACAAAAACCAAAAAAAAAGGATCCAGTGGTCTGAATATTTTTTTTCTGCCAGCTCAAACACGAAAAGCTCTTTTTGGGCGCATGCTCAGGACCCCTTGCACATTCCTGTGACAACTGCAAAGCAAGCCAACTTGGCATTGAATTGTGTACCAGGGAAAGCTGGCAGATGTTTTCTGAAACTAGAAGTTTCCCTCTGGTTTTGCTTTCTCCTTGGGTGCATCTGACCATCAATCTTTCCTTGCCAAGTAGTTGGACATGGGATTTTCAAAATTTAAGGCTCTTCCATGTGAACTTTGTGAGTAGCTCGCTGATGCTTCAGATGAAGCTGGAGGGTCATGCTGAAAATCTTGAGACCCTTCAGAGCTCACTCTTGTGAAGTATGGTGCAGGACCTAGATCTGCTTAGAAACAGCAGCAGCAGCAGAAGGGAAAGGTCTTGTGACTTCTTGACAGTGTCTGGGGATTCTTGCTCCGCACTGATTCTTGTCCACTGTCCACCCACCTCTGTAACCAGTCAAGGTCCCTTTGGCTGTTGCTTCTTCCTTTTTAAAGAGTGCCAAGATATTTGGGCACTGCTTGTTTAGTTAGTCAAAAATAAAGGAAGTGAGTGGTCTTGATTATCAATTCCAGTCATTGGAATGGCAGGAAATGGTCCATCACCCTGAGACAGTTCTTCAGATAAAAACCTACTTCTGCTTTCCTACTCATGCTGTTGGAAGCTGGAGGTTTCACTGTATCGTTTGGTGAATGCTTTTAGTCCCTTTTACTCAGAGAGTGCCTGGCAAACAAAGAAACGATACGTACACTAAGAATGGCATGAAACATGGACGAGTTAGCCAGGAGTGCCCTGTTCTGTCCCCTGCAGAGTGACTTGGGAGTGCTGATGAGCTCAGGGCAGTGAGCAGAGGCTGGGCTTTTGCTCCTTTGCAGATACTTGGTGGGCGCACGCATGTGTGATAGGTCAGGCAACAGCAATTTGAGCTCTGGCTGCTGAGATCAAACTCAGCTGGGCTAGGCCATGAGGAAAGGCTGCCCAGTCACCTGGAGGACCTTGCTTTGCTATGTAAAGGGGTAAAATAGTCCTGCTGTATCTGAGTTTCCATGCAAGCCGTTATCCATACTAAGGTTTTGGGATCTTAAGGTACTTCTGACTGGAGAAACTGGCCCTGTGTGCCAGGATCAATTGCTCTTCATGTTCACAACTTGTAGGTCAGAGAAGGAGAGCCTGCAAAGCAGCCTGCTGGAGGCTCAGCAGCACATATCGGAGCTGGAGATCGCCAGGAGCCGTGTGCAAGCCCAAGTGCGCGCAGCCACGCAGGCCAAGGAGGCGATACTCGGTGAGAGCCTCGTGCGCTTGGTTTCTGCTGGTGGCCCTGCCCTGTGCAGTTGCTCCCAAGCCAGCTCGGTCCGCAGGGCTTCTGAGGAGTGAAGCAGCTGAGGGCCGGTCCCTCCTTGCCTGAAACTGAAAGGGCTTAAGGTCAGCAGATCCCTTGGCTTGGATAGTCTCTGATTCTGGCCGTGTGTCATGTTTGCAGAGGATGTGAGGGGCCTTCGTCGTGAGCTGCTAGCTGTAAGATCTCTCAGCCAGCAGCAATGTGAAGACATGGCTCAACAGCTCCGCTGGGCAGAGGAGCAGTGCAGGAAGGCTCTGAGACTCTGGCAATCTGCTCAGGAAGCAGAAAAAAGGCAGCTTGTGCAAAACCTGGTAAGAAGCAATACACAACTAAAGATTTCAGGCAAGTTTGTAAGGCTGGCTTAGCAGCAGAGCGGCCTGAGTATGTGACATGGCCTCAAGCATCAGCTGTGGGCTACGCTTTGCTGAGCCAGGCAGCAGGGGGCTTCAAGGGCTCATACTCGACGGACTGGGAAGACCCAGAAGCCAATGCTGGGACAGTATATGCAGCCACAGGTTCAGGATGGGCATAAGCCAAGTTCCCCAGGAGGCTGGGTGGTCGCCACCCAACGCATGGCAGCAAAGGGGCAGGATCTTCCCCACAGCCTCGTGCCATGCCGCAGACGGCTGCTGACCTTGCTTCCAACTGCAGTCCCAGCAAGTGGATTCCTTGCTTTCTGTCCTTCCATGGTGGAAAGAGGCCTTCCCTTTGAGCTTGAAGCAGATGCAACAGGCCCCATGGTTCTGGTATTTCAGCTGGTGGCCTGTCTTGTGACTGGGTCATCGAGGTGCTGGCCATGTCCTAGTCCTGCAGTCCATCTGCAGCTCTTCCATGATCAAATGGCAGGGGCACTTGGAGAACAGAGCCTCTGAGAAGAGGCAGAAATCCTGAGCAGAGAGGGGCCAGAGAATAGGGAGCCATCAGAGCAGGGGAGGGAGGTGGCATTTCCTTCCTGCCACCTGCTGACACTCCCGCTAACTTCTGGGTTAGAACAGCTATGCAGGAAGTCAAGAGGATGTAAGGACTACTTGCAGGCACTGGAAGCACAGAGCCTGGCAGGCTCCAGCACTGAGCCCCAGGAAGAACAGCTAGCATGGAAGGGTTAGAGCTGGCTGGAGAAGCAGAAGGAAGTGGTGGAATAGAAGTGCTTTTGAGCCTGGGAAAGAGGGAATCTGAGCGTGATGGCAGGTGCCAGTAAGATTTCTCTTGACCAAATATCAAGGACAAGCTGCAGGCAGAACTGCAGGAAGCTCAGAGGAAGATGAAGGCAATGGAGAAGAGCCACCAAGAAAACATGGAGAGGATGCGCAAGGTCCTGCTGCAGTACAAGCTGGCTGAACTAAAGCAGGTGAGTGAAAGAGCAGGAGGCACTGCAGTCACACAACGAGTGGTCTCTGCCCTTGTTGCCTTTGCCCTGCAGAGCAGCAGGTGGATGGGGGCAATGTGTCTGAGTGCCACGCTCTGAGGTCTCCATGGCAGTTGGTCAGAAGGACACTTACTGGGCCACTGAATCTCAGCTGCTGCCCTGGGCAGCAGGGCTTGTGCTTTGGCCGCTGGGCCAGCAATCCTGTGAATGTATTTCTGCTGGCCTCTTAGAGCTCACTTTGTTTTTTGAGGGGTTTGTTCAGGTCAGCATGGAGACCCACCCAGATTCTGAAGCACTTGTCCCTGTCCATGGTGAATGCAGTCCTCAGAAAGGGGTGAAATGTGCAGTTGTTCTTTCCCTTTCCCAGTCTCTACTACGGCTGGCTGTGACAAGCTCTAGTCTCTGACTGCTGTTTGCGTTGGACTTGAGGAGGAAGACTTGACAGCTCAGCTTGCAGCCTAACACCAGTGTTGTTCCTACGGGCTTGACTTTGAAATGCTGTGTCTGGGGCATCTCTGCCAGGCACCTCTCTGACACAACCAAATTTCTTGTCCCAGAAGGAAGCAGGATGTGCCATCAAAGCTGCCGCCGCAGCCGCATCCTCGGAAGCAGCCTCCTCTCCGCAGCCTGAAAACCGGAGCATGAGCAGTTCGCCCCGCTGGAGCCAGGAGAGAGAGAAGCAGTTCCTGAAGCTGCTGAGTACGTCCTGGGGATTTCTTGTGCGATCGAGCAGTGTATTATAGTGTGTGTGCCTCAGCATGAGCTGTAGCACATGTTCCTCCTCTCTTTGGTGTCAAACAGACTTTTTGGACTCCCTACAGAAGCCAGGGTTGTGCTTGGGGGCAGCAAGGGAGCACTTGGGGCGTTTCTCTTGCCTTTGAGGCAAAAGCTGGGAGTGGGTGGGCTTTGCCTGAGCTTCCCTGTGCAGTAAAGACAAAAGCAGGGATTGTGTCCAGAACAGCAGTAGGCTCTGATCTAGCCAATGACTCAGGGAAGGTGTATGTGCTAGTGTGGCCAAAGTGATCGGAAGAAATGGTTTCCTAGATTCCCTTTAGACTCCTGGCTTTAGGCTCTTGACTCTTTGGAGTAAAATTACTTCAGAGACATTGATTGGCTCTGTGGCTGGTTTAATAATGGTGTTGTTTTTATGACTGTCAGTATTTCTACTATTCTTTCTACACTGTGGTTTGATAAGAATTCGACATTTTGGTTAGCCTGAACTCCTTGAAGAGAACATCAGGCGATAGAACTAAGAAGAGAGGAAGAGATCTTTTTCAGTAGCCCCTACAAGTTAAAAAGTTACATTCTTCGAACAATCCCAATTTATCAGAGAGAAAGAATTGTTTTCAAAGTGCCCCAAAAGAGGAAAAGCACATTTGTTACAATCCCTGTTGGATATTTTAATTGGGTGCTTAGGAAGATGCATCAGAGAGACATATCTGTGTGGCATGGTCAGATAAAAGCGCTCTGCAGGCAATCCTCAGAAGGAAGCCTGCAGCCTCTCTGCTGCATGTTCCTCCAGTACCAGGCACTTTGTCACTGCGTGTGCCCAGCTGGTAAATATTCTTGGAATACTGAGCATTGGCCTCAATCCCTGCACAGATTCCTGCACTCAAGGACAGCGTACCAACCAAGGCCTTAATGACTCTGCAGTAGAACTGAGTTGCTTCTTACAACTAGGAAGAGCTGGCAGTGCAGTGCTGTCAGAGAATATGGGGTCAGGTTTTTCAGAACAGGGCCCAGTTGACTCAGGGTCTGCCATCAGCTGTTGGGACAAAAGGTGGATTGATCAACTCCTCTGTGGGTCTGAATTCAAAGACAATCATGTTCTGTCTTGAGTGGGGTCTACTGTAGCAGCGAGGGGGTTTTGATGGTGATTGCTGCTACCTATTTCCCTAAAGGCATTTCCTGTGGAAAAGCCACTTGGGTAAGCATTCAGGAAGGCAGTCAAGTCCACACACACCACACTCACCATGGCAAGCTCAGTGCACCATGGCCGAGAGGCCTTTTAGAAGGTCAGTTCCAGCAAGGTTTATTTGAGCACGCCAAAGGGGAACTAGAGACAAAAGATGAGCCATGTCCTCTGCACAATGTTTAAGTAAGGGCTGGTGCAGTGGCGGTACCAAAGGGCAGGGCAAAGTGAGCTGGCTCTCAGGGAGGAAAGGGCCATCCACCAGGGGCCACACAACCCATGAGGAAACAGGGAAAGGAGAAAGCTGGGAAAGTTGGGACATTCCCCTCAAGGCAGCCCTTCAAAGGAGTATGGGAGAATCAGACTCTGTGCAGGCCAGAGCTGCCTGTCTTGCTGGGGCTGCTGTTGCTGCTGTTCTCGTTGATGGTATTGTTAGCCAAGCGACCATAAATTGCTCAGAGCCCCAGAGAGTGGAGCTGAGTTTCAGATCTCCTGGAAATCAGGATCTCTGTTTTGAAGTTTGCTTCTTGCATTTTGTTTCTTTCAGGGCATGTGGTGAGTGTGGGAGATCCGGAGAAGAAGTACGCCAGGTGGAAACGTATTGGCAGTGGGTGAGTGCAGGCACGCTGACTTCTGCAGAACCACAGGCCAGGAATTTTGGTGGTGCAACATCACATGTAAAGTTGGGCAAGCTGCAAGCATCTTCAGACCCTGGCTCCAGATTGTCCCTGTCTCTGTACTGTGGCAGTACAAGGCATCATCTAAGATAACTGAATGCTGACAATGTCTTGGCTGCCTGAAGGAGCAGGATGTGGATGCTCTCCTATCCCTCCAAGATGTGGCACCAGGTTCCCTGAAGACTTGGGTTTGTATGATTCAAAGTAATATGACCAGACTCATGAAGGAAGAAAAACCTGAGAGAGCAGCTTCCCACCTGAGAGCTGTCAGACAACAGCTCTGAGTAGAATTTCTTAGCTGTATTGTGCTGGAAACCATATTCGGTGGCCAGGAAAATAAGAAAGGCTGTGTGGCATTGCCTGAGTTTGGCAGGTAGGATCAAAAGAGAGCGGTGAGAAGGCCCAGCAGGACTGTGTGTCTCATTGCCTGGAAAGGCACGCCACAGGCACAGACACAAGAAGGAAAAGGCAAAGAACAGCCCCGCATGCATCATCTAGTGTGTACATTTGAGATTTGTAGCAACCCTTTTTCTTCCTGTTGGACCCAGCTTTTCTCTTGGACACTCTGCAGGGCAGAGGGCTGCTGGGCTGCTGGGCCATTGGCTGAAGAGCAGACAAACCCCGGTGTTTTAGAGGCACTGCAGGCAGCAGAGAGCTCCTGCCTGGGCTGCCTTTTGCTTCTCAGCACTGAACAACTTCTCTGTTCTTGCCACTGCTCTGTTTCTAGGGGTTTTGGCACTGTTTATAAGGCCGTCAACGCTGCCACAGGACAAGCGGTAAGTGCCCATGCAGATTTTGCAGCTCTTGAGTGCTTTCCCTTGGCATGTGATCTGTGGCCAGAGCTTTGGGCCGCCTGTCTTTGCTGCAAAGGCTGTCCCGCAGGAGCAGCCTGTCTAGAGGCTGGCTGCAAAATGCATTTTGGACAGACTTTGTCCTTCTTGCCTACCTGAATGGATGCCAGGATAGCAGTGGTGTCCTTCAGAGAAGGACACCCTCAGACTTACTGCATAAATATGCATAGATTAGCTGATGGCAAGAGCTGTCATTCCAGCCAATTCCTTTTAAGCCCAGGTTCAGACACAGATAGTATTTCCCATTGTTTTCCATCACGTGGTTCAGTTTGAAAATATAATGCAAGACCTAAAGAAGGAGAGATCTTGTGTGGAACACTGTTTTGCCTTTTACTCCTAGGGAACCTAGTTCACATACACAGACACCCAAACAAACACAAACACGCACAGATAAATGAGAAGAAGTGGATGAAGAGCCTTAAGTGATACAACCTTGTGTTGATCCTGTGTTGGTGACATTTCACTATGGAAATGCTGTTTGTACTGAAACGACATGGAGGTGTTTTAGAGAATCACGCTGTTCTTTGAGGCTCAAAGTTCAGAGTTCAGAATTCTGGTTTTTGGCTCTCAGCAAATACATTCCATCTTCCTTACTAGTAAGGCATTAGATAAGGTAGTTCCTTCTCCACCAGTGGTGCTGAGATCAGGTACTTCCCTTGGAGGGAGGTCCACGAGGTGTACAAAAGCCCTAAGCCCTATACTTAAAAGCTGGGATGCATCCATAGTGTACCATAGAGAGGGTTATTCATTGCTAAACACATGAAATAATTTCAAGTCTAAACCATGGTCACGATTGTCCTTCACAGTTACAAAACCCAAAAGGCAGAAGTAAGGATGTGCTAAGATTGTATCTTTACTTTGAGTTGCTTTGGAGTTCTGTTTTGGACAGCATTTTCCCTGTCATGTTTGTGCGTGTTTATTTGGCACACAATCGAAATGGCTGCTGTCACTGAAACGCTGCTCAAAGCCCCTAGAAATGCTACCATATCTTCAATGGTTTCAATTTGTCTTCACAGGACCAAAATTACTTTTGGCTTGCAAGACGTGTGCAAATGATAACAGTGGTGCTAAACAAAGTCTATTTGAGAAGTCTGGGGGTGCAGAGAGTGCTGTTAGCACTTTGTGGTTGGTGGTTTAGAGTCCCTTTTGACTGAGGTGACAAGGCATCCAGGCCTGTGAGTGCACAGAGAAAGAGGCTCTGGTGATGTCTGTCCCTAAGAGCCTTTAATGTCATTATAGGTGGCCGTAAAGCAACTTAATCTCCAGCACCAGGGCTGTGAGGAAGTGTTAAAGGAAATCCTGGTCATGCGTGAAAATAAGAACCCCAATATTGTCACCTACTTTGAAAGGTAAGTAGTTCTGGCAGAAAATGGATCTTTCAATGAACATCAATCCACACCTGTACGAGGCATAGGAGGAGATTGCATTTTGTTACCAGGAATGGTTCCTGGCATAAGCAGTTTGAAGATTGATCTCAGAAACCTGGCTCTCTTACTAAGGCAGCAGCCTGTATGTTCACTGGCTGCATGTTGTTTTGCTCTTTTGGGACGTGATTATTTTTCCAAGTGTCGGAGGAGAAGTGCTGAGAAAGCATCCCAGAGATGATTTCCCTTGTGCTGTTCCCACTATTTTCCATTGCCTTGCATGCCAAAAGGCTTGGCTAGGAGGCACATCATTTGCCAGGTTGCCAATTGTTTTTCCTGTTTGTGACTATTCTTTCTGCAAGGTTTTCCAAAGGGTGATGGCACTGGTGAACACCTTCCTGCCCTGAGTAAAAGGTGTGAAATCTGTGTCTCCTTGCGGCTGGAGTTCATGGTGCAATTTGTGTATGAAGATGATGAAGCAGCTGCTGGGATCTGTCTGCTTCCAGATTTATCTTTGCCCTCACAAAACTGCCTTTTTCCCCTGCCTGCCACCTAAGCCGTCTCCTTTTCCGTGGATGTGCCTTCCTCATTTAGGCGGCAGAGTTGGCAGACACTGGGTAGCCTGGCTGGAGTGTGTCTTCTTTTGATTCTGTCTTCATTTAGCAGTGACCTGGAAACAAAACTCAGCTGTAGTCTTTCTTCCATACGGCAATTTAGCTGTGCCCATTCAGCTCCACGCTGTTGCTTTCATCTTGCAGCTACCTTGTCAATGAGGCTGTCCTGCTGGTGTTGGAATATATGGATGGAGGCTCCTTAGCTGATGTGGTCAGCATGAGAAGGATGGCTGCAGGACACATAGCAACAGTGTGTCGGGAGGTAAGGGGTCCCCTTTGTGCTTGGGATGGCTTGGATGGGCTCGTCCTTGGAAAGCGCGGCTAAAGCAGAGATTCCATGTTCAGAGCTTTCTTTCTGGGTTGCTCTTATGCTTCAGAGAAGAAGGAGCATCTGCACAGAACTGCCTACCAGTGTCCCTGCCATTACTGTAGGCTGTTCTTTACTCTTATCTACCGTTGTTGAACTCCCTGTCTCTTTTTCATTTTAATTTTCTGTTCTGCCCTGTGCCTCTCCAAGCCTTTACCCAGAACCTTTCTGTATTGCCTCCTTGGCCTGTAAGCACAAAGGCGCTGGTGTGCGAGTTTAAAACAAATGGCAAAGCCAAAGACAGACTCATCTGTCACAGGTCTCCAGTTCAAAGGATGGCATGGCAGCCACCTTGGTGCTTTCTGCTGAACTCTGACAAATGAGCTACTTCCAAGCCTTCTCTTAAGGCAGCCATGTAACCCCTGTCCTCCAGTCTCTAGCCCAACAGTGATCCCCTTGGTGCCCAAGGCAGGGACTTTTTCTCTTTTGGCAAAGCCTGGATTGTCCTCCGGAGGGGGAGAGTTCATCTGCTGCAGCAGCGGTCATCTTACTGGCTTTGCAGGGGACTGTCTTGGACAACGACTGACGTTTCCCCCTCAAAAGCTAACATGCCTCCTTTGGAAAGATCCTGCTCTCCTAGAGTTGCAGCTACAAGCTCTTCCCCTTGCCAGCACTCACTTATCCTTTGAGATCTGGGAATCTTCAGGAGCAGCCTCCTTTTGTGAGTGATGTGATCAGATCAGGGTAACTTTTGGCCTCCCGTTTCTTTTTTCTCTCGTAGTGCCTGCAAGGCTTGGCTTTCCTTCATGCCAACCAGGTGATCCACAGAGACATCAAAAGTGATAACATCCTTCTGGGCCGGGATGGCTCCGTCAAGTTGGGTGGGTATTCCCAGTCAGGCGCAGCTCTCCAGGGAGGCGGTGTGGGGCTGCTTGGGAGTGGCTGCCGGGTGCCAGCAGTTGGTGCTGGTGAGAGGGCAGGGAGCACTCTGCAAGGCCAGGGTGCAGCTGTAAGGTGCTGAGTGGTCTAGAGAGAAACAAGGTGTCAAGAGTAACTTTGGTTTGTGTGTGTTCCTTCCAAAGGGAGGCAGTTACAGTGTAAACATTCAGGGGAATGAGGAAAAGCCACTATGGAAATTGTGGGTGGGGTTTTCACGTGGACAACCATACCCTTGCGGGCAGATACTTGGCTGCAGCCCTGAGGAAGGAGAGCCCAGCTGCTTTTCCAGCTTCATTCAGCACTGCATTCTGAGAGTGAGGAACTCTTTTCCCTGATTTCCTACTTGAAGCAGTATTTGTTTTTCTCCTCAGCTGATTTTGGCCTCTGTGCTCTGCTCAGCCCTGAGCAGAGGAAACGGAGGTCGATGGTCGGGACCCCCTGCTGGATGGCACCCGAGGTGGTGAGAGGAGAGCCATACGGCCCCAAAGTGGACACCTGGTCCCTTGGCATCGTGGGAATAGAAATGGCCAAAGGAGAGGCTCCTTATATTCGGGAAACCAGTGACAGGGTAAGGTGCAAAGAGGCTCAGATAGCTGTGCCCGTCTGGTCCCTGTCCATTAGACAAAATCCCATTCGCACAGCTTGAAGTGGCTTCCACCAGGGCCCAATTCTAAAACTGCCCCTGGGGCTCACATCAGCTGTGGAGGCAAGACGTGGTGCAGCATGGAATAGCTGGGGCTGCACTGGGACCTTTCTTCCTTTGGGAGAGAAGGCTCATCTCTAACCGTCTGCTAAGGCAAGAACTTGCCACTGCCGACTGGAGCTGAAAAGATGGGGTCGAGGTGAGCCCTGAAGGATATGGAAGAATCACGTAGAGTCTCATGTTTCCTTTTGCTTCAGGCTAACTACCTGATAGCCAAGCGAGGGGTGCCAAATCTGCACAATCTCAGGCTAGCCCCTGGCTTGTGTGAATTTCTGGGCTGCTGCCTGCAGATGGATGTGGACAGGCGAGGCTCTGCCAAGGAACTTCTGCAGGTACAAGGCAAAGGGGCTGCAGGACAAACAGCTGTTCCTCTTTGCTCCTTGGCCACACTCCAGGGAATCAGATGGGCCCCCCATGTAGTAACCTCCACTCTGGGTGCTTTTCAAATGGAAACCAAGTAGGATCCAAGAGTGCTTGAGGTTAGGAGGGACCAGTGAAGGTCACCTACTCCAAAACCCCAGCCACCAGCAAGGACATCTCCAAGCAGATCAGGTTGCTCAGTGTCCCATCCAAGCGGACCTTGAATGTTGCCGGGCTTGGGGCTCCTCCCAGCTCTCTGGGCAGCCTGTGCCAGTATTCTAGCACTCTCCTGGTATACAGTTTCTTCCTTGGAGCCAATCACAAATGAGGGGTTTTTAGGTTAAAAGCATTGCCTCTTATCCTCTTGCAATTGGCCCTGCTACAAGATATGTCCCCATCTTTCTTAGAAGCCTCTACCACTATTGAAAGGTCTCCTTGGAGCTTGCTCTTCTCCAGGCTAAACAAGCCCAACTCTCACAGCTGTTCCTCAGAGGAGAACTCCCACCTTCTGGTCATTTCTGTGGCCCTCTTTTGCTCTCGGCTGCTGCATTCAGGTTTACCTGGCAGCAAAGGAACTGAAGTATTGCAATGCCAGGGACAGGGGGCTTGAGGAACACAATGAAAGCAATCCCTGCCAAGTGGTTTTAGACTGATCTGTAAAAAGGCAGGGGCTTTGCGGGGGCTCACTGGGGGCATCCGAGGGCACCCAGCTTGTCCCTCCCAGCCCACTCTTAGAGGTTTCTGCCAGCCAAACGGGGACAGCTGTGCAGGATTTGTGCCAGCCCCATGTGCTGCCTGGCCCAGTCAAGACGATGAGAACGGCTGTGGCTTTGCTGCCAGGTTTTGTGGCAGACAAGGAGCTGGTGACCGGGCCGCTTCCTTGCCTGTGCCTGCTGTGAAGGAAGATGCCAGCCAGCACAAGAGGGAGAGGCATGCCGAGGCAGACACCGCTCTTCCTGCAAGCCAGAGCTGAGCACATCTGCGCCCTGCTGCTTGTGTCCTTGCTCCTGGCTTGCTCCTGAAAACCTGCATGTCCAGCATCCTGAGAACAACATGTGGGATCAATACTTTTCAGAGCTCTTGGGAGTCTCTTGAGGAATGCTGTATGCCCCACATCTCCCTTGGACACCCATATAGCCCATATCTCAAATAGCAAAGAGGAGGATAAGAATAAGTCTGTTGACTTTCCTGAAAGGAACAAAACCTTTGGAAAGCAAGCAGCAATCCCACAGTGATATCAGGACTAAAATCCCAGCAAGTGATGACACCTTGAAGAATGGACTAGTGCACTTCAGGGCCATGTTTCCTGCTATAGCAGCATCCTGGACATGAAGGCAGATAAGCTGATGGTGCCCTCAGTCCGATGTTTGTGTATTTCTGGGCACTAGAGGAACCCAGCTTGACCCTGTTAGGAGCTGAGATTGGAAAAGAATGGTTGCTTTTTTCTTTGTCTCTTTTAATTTGGGTTGTTTTGTTTCTTTTTCCCTTTGGGCAGCATCCATTTCTCCAATCAGCGGAGCCTCTCTTAAGCCTCTTCTGACAGGCTGATTGCTGTCATCCCTGCAGCAAGGTAATGCAGGAAGCAAAGGTGATGACAAGGCCACTTCAGCACTTGGAGAACAGAGCCTCTGAGAGCAGGTAGAAATCCTGAGGAGAGAGGGGCCAGGAAACAGGCAGCCATCAGAGCAGGAAAGCAAGGTGGCATCTCCTTTTCCCCCACCTGCTGATCCTCCATCTGAATTTCTGCTTGGGACAGCATTGCTGGAGGGCACAAAGTCACTCATGATGAGCACTTTTCAGGTGGGTGGTGTGAGGCATGAAGCTTCCACTGATTTTTTGGGGCAGCCTGGCTGGAACTTCATGTGGAAGTGTCTTCCTCCCCTCACTAGGAGCCGGAAGGGCAGCGTTTGGATGCACAGCAGCGGCTGGCACAAGGGGCAAACTTCCTTGCAGAGGTACAGAAGGAGCAGGAGAAAAGGATGCTTGAGATGAAGCAGGAAGTTGCCAGCATGCAAGCTGAACAAGAAGAGGTACGAAGCAGAGCCAGTCAAAAGGCAAAGGGTGAGAAAAGAGAGCTTGTGTGTTGTTTTGGACTCCTCTGCCCTCCTTATGGGCACTGTTTCTCTGGACACTGTCTGTCAGGGTGGCACTGTCTCTTAACTGGCCCTTGGGAAACAGTTCTGGAGAGACCTTGGTGCCAGGAGGGAAAGCACCGGTCAGGTGAGAGGCTACCAGACCACAGGTTTAAGGAAAGTAGGGATGGTGTTTCAGGCCCAAATGGAATGGGAAAGCCAGAGCTATGTCTCAGAAGGGGGGAGGTCCCACAGGAAGCCCCCTGCAGAGGTAGGCTAGAGCTGTGGGAGCAGGCTGGCTGTCAGGCTGCTGAGGAGGTGCCTGAAGCTGCTGAGTACGTCCTGTGCATTCTTTGTCTGATTGAGTAGTGCATGGTGTGTGTGCCTCAGCATGAGCTGTAGCACATGTATCTCCTCTCTTTGGTGTTGGGAGAGACATTTTGGACTCCCTTTAGAAGCCATTGTGGTGCTTGGATGCAGGCAGGGAGCACTTGGGGCGTTCCTTTTGCCTTTGAGGAAAAAGCTGGGAATGGGTGGGCTTTGCCTGAGCTTCCCTGTGCAGTGAAGACATAAGCAGAGACTGTTGTGCGAGCAGCAGAAGGCTGCGGCCTAGCCAATGACTCAGTGATGGTGTGTGTGCTAGTCTGGGCAAACTGATGAGAACAGTTGGCTTCCTGGATTCCCTTCAGACTCCTGACTTGTCAGCAGTCATTGGAGTCAAATACTTCAGAGAAATGGATTGGCTGTGGTGCTGGTTTAATCCTGGTGCTGTTTACTAAGACTGTTTGTTCTTCTCTTATTCCTTCTCCAGACCACATGGGCCCCTCGCCGTCTAAATCCCCACTCTAAGGGCTTTTCAAACAAAAACAAAGAAACGTGCAGCAAAGCAATCGAGGAAGCAGATGCGATGACAAGGACCTCTTCAGGATTGCTTTCTGCAATGGCAGCTTGGATCTGGACTCACAATATTAATCCTATACACACTCAAGCCTGTTGGAAGATTCCCTTCCTTGTCAGCCAGGGCATAAGGCTCTACATTCCCTTGAGAACTGGCCATTCTTTCTTAAAAATGGAAAGTCCCCCCAAAGGGCATCCTTGTGTGGCTTGGAATTGGGCACGATCTCCATCCCTTATCAGCTCCAACATATACTGCCTTTGGAATGCTGCTCATTGGCCAGTTTTTGCCCAGTCATGGACTTCTGGATGAGGAAGAAAGTGCAATTGCATTTCCATTGAAAACCCAGAGAAGAGCAGGGCAGCCTGAGGAGACAGTCTGAAAGTTCCCCTCATTTGTCTCACGACCATCTCAAGGACAGGCATCAGGACCCTGAGGAGCCTGATGGGAATTCTGGTCTGCTGGTGGTGGATGAATGCCAAACATCCTGAGGCCCCCGAGCAGAGCTCTGGCCTGCCAAGAGATTGTTCACAGCTGTGTCTGCTGTGACTGCTCCTAGCAGGGCCTGCCAGGGGGAGAGGCGCCCCATATGCTTGAACCTGCTTGGTGACAATAGCCCAGGAATCTTCCCACCTCTTGGCGTGGTTGGACTTTTCTGGGGTCACCTTTGGTGGTCCAAGGAAGACCCTCATCTGCTTTTCAGCCACCGTGGCGGACCGACTGAGATGGAAGAAGCCTCTCTCTCAAGGACTGAGACATGAGAGCCCTATACGGAGAAGCTCCCCCCTCCCAAGGACTGAGACTGAAACCCCTAACACGGGGCAGGTGTGTGGGGGAGCCAACCAGACCAAAGGGACACATTTGCCTGCAAGTGTGGCCATTGGAGCAAGAAGATGATGGTCCTTGCCTACTGCTTAGAACATGGACTACCTTTTAAATCTATTCTTAATTGTTTCTTTTTCCCCCTCAACGATTTCAATAGACTTACTTCAAGATCTGTTTGCCTCCCTCAGCAATATATATATCATAGAACCTTGAGTTAACCTTTGAGATCTCCCCTGGGGAAGGGGCTATAAGCAAGCCTGTTAGCTAAATGTGTGAGAAGAAAGCTGAGAAGCAAGAAGAAACTGGCAAGGAGCTCTCTCCAAGGCTGTAAGCAAGGAGACCAGGAGAAGTGAGGAATGGAAGAAAGATAAGAAGAGAACTCTGCAGCTGGACAAAGTCTTTTTAGAAAGTTAGTTGAAGTCATTGTAACTTTTCAAGAATAGTGTTATGTTGATTTATTGTGGCCAATAGTTAGGGTAAAAGAAGTCTTAAGAGTTAGAAAGTGTATAAAAGGTCAGCCATGTTCGATAATAAAGAGTTGTCATCTGAGACTGCTTGTGGTCTCTGCTTTGCGTGGGGACTGCCTCAACAGAGACACTCCCCAAAGTGACGAGGCGAACTCCTTCGGCTGGACTACGAGGACTTTGTCTTTCTATGTTTGCTAGCTATAACCCCTCTCTGTTTCTCTCTCCCCATTTCTCTCTTTCCTCTCCCTAAATCCGTCTATCGCATTTGCTGTGCTCATTCAATAAAGATGCATTTCTTTTGAATAATACTGAAATCCTCAGTGCGTGGTGTTTTGCACTCTGAGATCTTTAAAACGAACCATCATGACTCCCCTCTCATATGAATGGATCTTGCCACAGCCAAAACATCCTGTGCAGATGCAGGCTTTCAGCTGTGCACATCGATGCTTTTGGTTCCTGCTCTATGTAGCTGGAACATCTCCACCGTGACTCCTCCTGCCTCCCACGTGGCCATGGCTAATAGGTACGAGGCTCTGCAAGTGCAACGAAGAAGGTGGGCATGTCTGCTGGCAGTACAGGAGAGCAAAGAGGAAAGCACCTGGCAGGATCCTGGCCAGCAAGGCAAAGCACCTGATGTACCTGCTCTTTGTCATCAGATAAGGACTGGTGGGTGATGCAATGCTTGGGGTTGTCTGGGGCCCATCAGTCATGAAAAGTCTCTGTGCTTGAGTGGCTTTGTCCCTCTTCCTGTGTCTTGTGTTGCCCCTGTGCTCCGTCGTATTTGCCCAGGGCTGTGTAGCTGTGTGGCACAGCTAAAGTGCAGGAGAGCTTCATTCGTCTGCCCTTTGAGGTAGCTGCTCACAGCAGCCTTTTCAATCTGCAAGCTCCATCTGGAGAGTAAATTCCCTCCGTGTTTGGTCCCGGAGGCCAGGGCCTGTCATCTGCAGTCCCAGGTGGCACTGAGGGCTGCCCAGTGCCTCAGGCTGGTGTGACCCCAGCACAAACAAGAGGAGACCGTGGCAGGTGCTTGTTTCCAAAGTCACATTCTTCAGGGGCAATGTGCCGTGTGTGTCCTTTGTCCTGGCCAGCCCCAGACCTGGGGATCCGATGCAGGCACTGCTGCTGCCGCTGAAGTCAGCGAGGATTTGGTGGTTGGTTTCCATCCCAGCAGCAGAACTGGTCACTTATGAAGCCGGGTGCTGATGGTGCCCTGAAGATCTCTGTGCTGCACAGCTGTGAGGGAACTGCCCCTTGTTGTAATTCTTCATCAGGGAAAGTTGTGCCGGCCAGGTTTGAGTCAACAGAGCAAGCAGGGACTGAGCGAGTCTCTTCTATCTGTGTCTGCTGAGAGCGGTGACCTTTGAGATTAAGTGCACAAAGTCAGTTGCTTGTGGTCCCTCTGTGAATCTCCATGTTTGGTAATGCTGCTTCTTTGGTAAATCTGCCTGTAGCACAGCAGCAGGGGAAAAAAGCCTCTCCAATCTGCAGATGTGATAGGCTGCCATTGATCCACAGAAAATCTGCATTTTGTCTTTATGAGAAACAGAAGAACTGGTTTAGCAGTGAGAGAAGGTGGAATGATTCTTCTGATCTTTCGTACAGTCTCGTATAGCAGATCTCTGTGGGTCAAAGCTGTGCCCCTGACTGGCAGCAAAGGGGGCAACCCCCGGCACCATAGCCAGGTGGGGCCATGAGATGCAGGGACTGACTGGGAGCCTGGCCCTGGGTGGGCTCACCTGCAAAGTTTGGGCAGGCTGTGTCTTGGAGGTAGGTGCCACAGGCAAATCCATCAGTTTTCCTGTCCAGCGGCCAGGTCATGGAGGATGTTCTCTGGTTTGATGTTCCAGTGCAGGACCCAACAGCTGCTGCAGTGATGCACGGCCTCAGCACCTGAGGAACAGCCCCTGGACCACCTCCACTGACATGGAGCCCCTATGGCAGATTGAAATCAAAGAGGTCCTGCGATCGCTCAGGGCACTCCATCACTAACAAGAAGTTGTTAGGGAGCTCACACCAATCCGAGAGCTGAACAACACCATGGAACCCAGTGGACACCTTGTCCAGAACCACCATCTCCCTGGATACGTGGGTTCCGTCGGGACACAAGAAAATCACAATGCCGTCAGTGGGGCTGATGCTGTGCCATTGGTCTGGACTCCCACAACCAGCCCAGGATGCTCTGAGCCCTCCACTCTGCTCACGCCCGCTCTCCCTCCAGGCGTCCTGGCGGCTTCAACTCTGCCGGGCCTCGGTTTACCCGGCCCATCATGTGCCAGTTTCTGCCGCTAGTCCCGGTCACTCACCAGCTCGCCCTAATGACGGATGCGATCCCGCGGAACACCTTTGATGGCCAGCTGTGAGCCAAGGGGAGCAGAGGGCTGAGCTAAGATACCACCCTGCCGAGCCCCATCCTCTCCCTCCTCCGCCCTCCACCTACTCCGTCCTCCGCCAGCCCCTCCGTGGTGTTACATTTTAGTTCAATGTTACACTCTGTCTCACCCCTCAAAAATGTCCGGTATATTCCAAGCCTGCGATCCCTCCCTTGAAGTATCATGCATCTGTAATCCCATTGGCCGAAGTTTTATTCCGCTCCCCCTTTGAATCTCCCTGTTAAGACATGCGAGGCAGGGGAGACACGGCCTTGGCCCTTTTTCTCCTTAGGCTCTCCCTCTCTCGCCCTCGCTTCCCCTTCCCTCCTTCTCTCTCAGAAACCATGCTACTCCTGGGGGTGGCACCCCCAATAAACGCTCATCTCATAAGCACCCTCAGAAGCCGTGTGGAGTCTCCTTGCCTGCCTGCGGTTACAGCAAACATACAGCTTAGGGGGCGCCCCGGGGACTCCGCAGGGATCCTCAAACCAACCGCAACACCCCTCCTCCCACCGGGGCCCCGTCCGCCGCCACATCCCCGAGTAGACGCTGCCATTCGAAGGCACAGCGCACCAGCAGCGAACCCGGAGGAATCGCTCTTGCAGGGCCTCCTGCGCTTTCCCTGCGGGCAAGACGCGTCTGTCAACATTCGGGCCAAGGCCGAGAATGGTCCCCGACCTCCCCACTACAGCCCCCCAAGCACTCCTGGCAGGGCATCCCCATTGGAACGGGGCACCTGCGGCTCGGGCGGGCCGCTGCTCTGTGGAGTGGCGGAGCTCGGGCTGGGGAAAGCACTGCCGACTCCTCTATGGACTCACTTCATCATTTGAGCAATACTGCGGCAGCCCGCAGATCATGAAACAAAAAGGGAAAAATCACCCACTTGCAAGAATGCCCAGAGCGTGCAGTGAAAAGAGGAAAAAAATGGACCCTTGCACAAATCCCAGACTTAGATGCAACTCAAATGGAAAAATAAGGACGCTTGCATGACTGTGCAGACTATGCAAAAAATGAGAATGAAAAAACACTTGCATGAGTTCTTGGATTGTACAGCAAAACATGGGGAAAAAAAGAGATACTTGCAGCAATCTACACACTGTACAAGAGGATGGAAGTAAAAGGCACACCTGCATGTGTTTGCAGACTCTACAACTGCAGAGAACAAAGAAAGGATGCCTGCACACACCACGCTGTGCGAGAGACATCCCCTTTTTGGCTGAAGCTGGTGGCAGGAGCTTTACCAAACATTTGGCATCTCCATGCCATTTTTGCTTCAATATGCCGCCCCAACAAAAAAACTTCTACATACCCATCGGACCACCAACAACTCTGCAGGATGACAGCAACAAATAAGCCCTGCCAACTGCTCGATGGATTCACTCCATCATTTGATCAGTGCTGCTCATGTCTGCAGGCCAGGAAACAAAAAAGGAACAAAAACCCACTTGCACAAATCCCCCAGCTATGCAAGGAAAAGGTGAAAAAGGGCACACCCACAGCAATTGGCCAACTGTAGAAGAAGAAGGCAAAAATAAAAGACACCTGAACATGTCTGCAAACCCTACAATTGCAGAGGCAAAAAAAACAGATGCCTGCATTTGGCCACAGACTTTACAACATCAGGTGGCAAAAAGGACTCCTTTGACAGGGCACACACTGCCCCAAAGCAGTGCTAAGCCCGCTTACAGTGCATAACCCATAGCTCAGAGGATCCAAGAGTAACACAGAACAGGCACCAAGCCCACACACCCTGTACTTTGGCCACCAAGGCTTCTGACTAAAACTAGTTCCCTACATGTCGGAACTCAGGACATTCCTTTGGGAGTCCGGAGTTTCCTGGGACCCTTGCCAGGGGGCTCGGAGACCCTGGCACACAGCCCAGAACACCAGTGGGTTCGATTATGAACCACGGAATAACTTGTCACCTTTATAGAAAGAGATAAAAGCCACAATAGTGTAAATAGTGTAAGAATAAAATAATTACAGAGTCTAAATGTAGGTTTTAGGATTTTTGGTATAGGGGTTTCTGGTGACAAGATGGAGGGATTTGGGCGTGTCTAGCCTTTCTTCTTCTTCTCTACCTCCATCTTGTCTGGTGATGTTGGCACTTTTAGATTGGTCTAAAGTAGAAACTCACTGTCTAATATAGATGATAGGTATTGGAAAATAACTGTAAATATTGTACACGTAGTTTGTAGTATATAAAGATAACACCGCCCTGGAGGAGGGGGGAGTGCCTCTGGCTGTCCTGCCAAACGGATCTCGGCTGGACAGGGAGAAAGAACTTTATAGATAAGATGCAATAAACAATCTTGAGACCGAAAAAATGAAGAGCCCTGACTTCTTCTTCAAGCACCGGGCTGGGAAAAGAAACTTTCGAACTTTAGTCGGGGTCACTCTGACCGGCTAGAAAGAGAGACCCCGGCAACTGGCGTTCCCTGGCTTGGCTGCAAGAAAGACCCGGCATTTGGCATTCCCAGGTGGGCTGCAAGAGCTGGGCGGCAAGAGAACAACCCGGATGGGCGGAAAGAGAGACGGCTGCAAGAGATGGGCTGCAAAAGAGAGACCACGACACGTTGGGCAGCAAGAAAGCACCCAGGTGGGCAGTTGGCAGGCAGCCACGCCACCAGACATCAGCCGCTGAAACACAGCCCGTGAAGAGAACAAAAAAGGACATGGAAAAGAATCAGGCACTCCCAAAAAGAAAAAAAAAAAAAAGAAAAAAAAAAAAAAAGAAAAAAAAAAAGGGAAAAAGAAAAAAAAAAAAAATCCACACAGAAGATCCAAGATTCAACTTCTGCTAAACAGACTCGCATCCCGATCTGACGGGGGGGCCAGTGACCAGGGCGACCTCCGGACGGACCTTGCAAATGATTCAGCTTTTGGTAAGAAGGTTGAGATTTGAGAACATGGAGGGGACATGCTCTCAGGAACAGTTAAGGATTTTGTCAGCCTTACAAGGTCTGGCAGCCACACACCTTGTGAAAATCTCTGAAAAAAGGTAAAACGGCCTTGAAGCTTTTATCCCCAGCAAGGATCATGTTAGAGGCAATTACGGCAAGATCCCGGAGTAGAGCTAAAAGGTCATTAATTGTGAATCCCACAGGGGCGGGGGGAGGAGAGCAAAGCTCAAAGCAGAGATTGTCTCTGGTCCCAACCAGCCCTGGGGAAGTAGCTCCCGATGAGAGGGAGCGGGAAATAGCTCCCGATGAGAGGGAGCGGGAAATAGCTCCCGATGAGAGGGAGCGGGAAGTAGCTCCCGATGAGAGGGAGCGGGAAATAGCTCCCGATGAGAGGGAGTGGGAAGCAGCTTTACCGCCTCCAATTCCTCTACCCCGAAAGCCCAGGAGGCCTCCAAAACGCCCTGAAACCCCAGAAACGGCGGGGAGTTCAGGTTCCGATTCGGACGCAAATACGGTCCTTACCCCAGATGAATTAGAATTTTCATCTAGCGAATCGGAGGGGCAAGAACGCCCTGTAGGGGCAAACCCTCCCAGTTCGCGAAAACAGCAGGGGAAAGGGACGGGAAAAGCGTCCAAGTCGGAAAGGGGGGGCGAACGGGGACCGGAAGGGGAGGAGGGATTGCTCTCTCGCGGCGAGCGTGGCTGCGGGGCGGCGGCGGCGAGCGGCGGGGGGAGCGCGGAGGCAGTGGGGGACGCGAGTTTCGGCGCGGGGGCTGTGAGCACGACACCGACAGCGGCAGCCTCAGCTGGCGCAGTGCCAAAGACGCGCGCGCAGGGCGAGACCCGCGGGACGTCCGGGAAGGGCTCTCAAATCATAGCGTCCACGTCAGACGCGGGCGGTAAACTTGGAGCAGCTGCAGGGCTCCAAGCGGTGCCCGTAGGCAGACGCAGGAGACGCGTGGTGATGATGCAGGACCCGGAAGTCGGGGCGCGAAGGGTTTTTTCCCCAGTTCGCGGACGCGGGACGGGCACCGGCAGAGCAGGGACCGCGCGCCGGCTGCGGGTGTTGGCACGGGGCCAGAATGGGATCTGAGCTGTACTAGTGTCGATCAGAGAGAGAAGGACATTTCCGAGACCGCGCCTGCGCCGAGACGAGCGCAGGGGAGGCGCGGTCGGGGCGGGGTTGTCCACACTCCCGTGACGGCACAGGCAGAGACGGGGCGTGATCAGGGTACAGAGGCTGCCCCAGGTACCACCCCTCTCCGATCCCAGGGCAATGGGCACCCAGCCAACCGCAGCAGCCAGCACACAGTTTCAGCCTCCATCAAAATCTCAAGTTGGAGATTTTTCGCGGGTGCAGCACGTGTTGAGTGAGATACACTGAGCTCTTCAACAGGCTAGTCCCACAGAAGTGACAGAAACAGCATTTATCAGATGATCAAGTCTCAGATGCAAAAGATGGGCGTGGAAAGAAAAAAAAAAAGTTGTCCAAAAATCAGAGAAAAGTGAGAAAGCACCAGGCTTTTGCCCAAGATACAGAAAAAAGAAGGGAAAATCAATGCAAATCAATGTTATTCCAAATATGATGTAGATGGAAATCTATTTTGAAAAATGCCTCTCAGGGAGAGAGACAGCACCATATAAAGATAGAAGTATTAGTAAGGATTCAATTACTCAAAGTGTCTCTGAAGACAGAGCATTTGAGAAACATCAATCAGATCCTATCTGTGGGGTCATCAGCTGATTCTCCAATGGTTCAGAGTTTTAGGGATTGTTGTCAGTGAGTTTGTAACCTTTGTTATTTTTAGATTTTATAGGTAATACTGATAAATAAGGATTGCTGTTAATGTTATATGAATACTTTAAAAAGGTTGTCTTAACTCCTTCAAATACTTCCTGTTGATAAGTTGATTATATAATGAGAATTCTCAGAATTTGTGATAAGAATTATTATCAGGGTATTGTAGTGTTTATAGCCAGCCAGTGTTCCACTATCTCTTTTGTGTGAAGCCACGTCTCTTCAGAATCTTGTCTTTATTTCCTAACTACTCATATGTTTTTGGATTTATTTTAAATCCAAATTGCCGCTTTTGTGGTTTTCTTCATTTATTGTTTCTTCAGTTATTACAGAGGTACTTCAGCCAAGAATTCAAGAAGTCTACTGTGTTTGAAGAATTTCTATCCCAACAGAAGTTTCAGAAGGATCCAATTATTTAATGGTTTGATAGATCTTTAATCCTAAGGTTTCCTATTCATAATTGCTGTTTTTAAGAGTCTCATTTTAAGAATGTGCTAAGTGATATCCATCAATTAGAGTTCGGGCTCTGGCCAAGTCCTAGCTCTACTTGAATGGAGTGATTGACAATCAGCCCAGATGTTTTCTGCATCAAAAAGTATTCAAGTCCTTTTGGCTTGGCAATTTGACCGTCTATGATAGCTGAGCCTGTTTTCAGAGAGAGTTTGGAGAAACATGAATCCGGACATGGATTCTCCACTTCTCTGTTGTTGTAAGGTTCATCAGCTGTCGCAGACTCTGGGATGACAGTTCAGTGTTGTAGTGTTTGACAATTGTATGATTTCAGATGTGTTATTGGTTATGTGTATTATCTAACTGATTTCTAATTGCTGTCATTTTACATTTCCCTATGCAATTGCATAGAGACTGAAACAGAGTTGATCAATGTTTTATTTTCATATCAGGACCCATTCTTCATCTCCGAGATTTTGAGAAAATCCTCCAGTCTCTTCGGGGGCGTGGATTTGTTTGTGTTTTAGCAGGTACAAAAGTCCAGGTGAATCTCAGTGAAGAATGTGAAACTCCATCCAGTGCAAGACAATGCTGACAAGAAGCGTGGGCAAGAAAACGCTGACCCTTCCATAAGCAGAAAAGAAGATGTAGAGATGTGGACTGCACAGAGATTCCAACCCTTGTGTTTTGCCCACAGAAGACTGTGGACTTTGGGTCTCTTCATGGGTGTGGGAATCAGTGGTGTTGTAGAACTGTTGTTAGATGATTGCTTGTTATATTTTAGTAGGGCTTTTAGTTGTCTTGTTCATTGCGCCATGCATTCTTTTGTGTATATGGCGGGTTGTCAGCCAAGCTGCCAGGGAGGTCTTCTTGGTGCAAACAGAAGGGGGAGATGTCGGAACTCAGGACATTCCTTTGGGAGTCCGGAGTTTCCTGGGACCCTTGCCAGGGGGCTCGGAGACCCTGGCACACAGCCCAGAACACCAGTGGGTTCGATTATGAACCACGGAATAACTTGTCACCTTTATAGAAAGAGATAAAAGCCACAATAGTGTAAATAGTGTAAGAATAAAATAATTACAGAGTCTAAATGTAGGTTTTAGGATTTTTGGTATAGGGGTTTCTGGTGACAAGATGGAGGGATTTGGGCGTGTCTAGCCTTTCTTCTTCTTCTCTACCTCCATCTTGTCTGGTGATGTTGGCACTTTTAGATTGGTCTAAAGTAGAAACTCACTGTCTAATATAGATGATAGGTATTGGAAAATAACTGTAAATATTGTACACGTAGTTTGTAGTATATAAAGATAACACCGCCCTGGAGGAGGGGGGAGTGCCTCTGGCTGTCCTGCCAAACGGATCTCGGCTGGACAGGGAGAAAGAACTTTATAGATAAGATGCAATAAACAATCTTGAGACCGATAAAATTAAGAGCCCTGACTTCTTCTTCAAGCACCGGGCTGGGAAAAGAAACTTTCAAACTTTAGTCGGGGTCACTCTGACAAGCTAGAAAGAGAGACCCCAGCACCTACATTGCAATGCCTGTCATTCCTGCTCATTCCCTACATGGCTAACATCAACCAGCACATTGTTGGATTCACCCAAAGAAGAACTATTTTTTAGTGAGGGAAAAATGACAACTAACAAACCACCCATATGTGTTTGCATGACACTGGAGCGGCGTTTGTGTTGTCAATATGGCAGGGACACGTCCTGTGCACGGGGCAGTGCCCGTGTCCTGTGCATGGCAGGGGGTGCCCTTGGAGCAGCCCTCACGGTGTGGGTGCAGCCATGGGCGCGTTTACCCGTTCTCTCCACTTCCACCAGCTCCCAAGTCAGCCCTTCTCCTGAAAAATTCTCTATCCAACATTCAGCTCCTGGTGCCTTTGCAAAATCCCACTCCCAGGTGGGAAACCTGCAATTCAGATTCCTCCTTGGATGTGGGTTCGAAATCTCTGTCATGCCCAGTTTGGGTATGTGCTGCACAGTACTGCATTTTTCAGTCATTTGCTGCACTCCCACTTCTGGCCTGCAGGAGCTGAGAAAATTGATCCTGGTTTTCCTCAACTGACTCAGGCTTTTCTTTCCTGGGCCACATAGCCCACTGAAACGAAAATCCCACGTCCTTTGCGGATGGTTGCAAGCACCAAAAGGGGCAAAGAAGACAAAGGGCAGGTTCCCTGGAATTTCCTCTGTCGTTTTGTTCTAGACCTCCTCAGAACATGCCTCAGGTGCCAGCCTGACGGGTAACAGGAGAAGGCCGCAGGTCAAGAACAGGAGTTCAGCCAATGGCTACAGGAAGCAGAGGAATTTGCAAGGCAGCTGAGTGCGGCAGATGGCGGAGGCTTGCCAAGCTGCCTGCTCTTGTCTTGCTGCTGAAACCCTGAACTGCACTGCTCTTGGGAACAACCCTTGGGTCTAAATCCCACTGGAATCAGCATTTCTTAGAGGGATTGGCATTTGCAGAGGAAGGCCTTACACTGCAGCTAACCTGGGCCATGTGTTAGAAAGGAGGAAGCTAAGTGAGTCTCTGGCATTTCCTAGCAGGAACAAAGCCCTAAGACAGGAAGCAGCATTCTCAGGCTGCTCAAATGGGATAATCCCAACAAGATAAAGACACCTGGGTAAAGGGGTGAATACGATGGTGAGCTACGCTGGCCTGCAATAGCAAGGTCCTGGACATGAAGAGAAAGGGCACAGAGTGTCCTCGTGTCCTGTTTCTGCACCTTTCTGGGAACCAGAGGAATCCTGCCTCGGCCTGTGAGGAATTCAGCCTGAGAACTAATAGTTCCTTTCGGCTTTAGCTTTTGTCTTTCTTTTCTTTTTGGACAGCAGCGCTTTGTAACATCAGCTGAGCCTGCCCTCAGGCTGCCTGACTGGACCCCGTCAGCAAAGGAAGTGCAGGAAGCCTGGAGAGGAGGCACCTGTGCTTGAGGAGGCTTTGTGCCCTGCCAGCTCAGCGCAGGACTGGCAAACAAAACACAGAAATGCTGCACTCCATGGGAAGGTTCCCTTGCCGGTCAGCCCGCGCTTAAGCTGTGCTTTGCCCTGGCGCTGTCCATGGCCCTGGCGCTGTGCCTTGCGGCCGCACAGTCCCATCTGTGGCTTCGCGCGGCTTCGCAGCTGCCCGAGGCTCTCCCCCCTCACAGAGGGGCCCCGCCCCGCCCCGGCCGCCCCCTGGCGGCTGCCCCGCCCCGCCCTTCCCGCGCAGGGGCGCTCCCTTCCCATGGCGCCGCCCAGCGGCAGCCGCCCCTCACTGCAGGCACGGAGGAGGGCTCGGGCCCTGCTGCTCGGCCTGGCCCTTGGCTCCCTTCTTTTCCAAGAGACAAGAAGGCTTGAAAGGAAGCCTTTTCCAGCTGTGTCCCTCTGCTTTACTTTGTGGGGTTCGCCAGTCTCCTCTGAAGCTGGCCGTAGTGCACCTCCACAGTGCTGGTGCAGGAAAAGGCCCCTTCCTTCTCCCACCAGCTGTCATTACTGCCTCAAAAGCACTGTCAAGCTCTGGAAAGAGAAACAGCCCGCAGCACAGTGGTGCCATCCCTGCCCAGCCGGGGCTCTCTGGCAGAGCAGCAGCAGCAGCAGCAGCAGCAGCAGCAGTAGGGCTTGCCTTGGCATCACCTGGGAAGCCGGAAGCCTCTGTAAATCAGCAGGTTCCCAGGCTGCACCAGCTCCTGATGCTGGGTGAATCCTGCTAGCTCTGACCATTTCCAAAAGGTTATAAAGGCAGCAGTGTAGACGTACATGCAGATCCACCAGCATCCAATAAATGGGTATTACTATGAGGGTTTGTGTGGCATTATTAGGGCTGTCATGCTGATAGTGCCTCCTTGAGAGCTTGTGTGCAATGCCATTGCTGGGCCAGCTTCCTCCCCAAGCTGTCATCCCCAGCCTCATTCTCTGGCTGTGGTTGCATCTGAAAGCACAGTTGCCCAAGTTCCTGAGTTCCAGCTCTCAAGCTGGAGCAGCAACCTGTGCTGTGTCACAGGAATGAATGGTCTGTCTCCACTTCACTCTGCTGGCAGAAAGCACTTTTCCTAAGACGTAGGCCGTAGAAAGTAGAGGAAAAACTTGGTTGGAAACTCTTGGGGTGGGGGCAGTCTGCTAGAGCTTTCTGTTGCTTTCCTTTGTGGAAACAGCAGTGTTTTGTGAATGGTGGGCAGAAAACGGTATGTGTGGTTCTGGGGACTGATTTGTAAGCAGTGACTGCTTGAATCTCCTCCCTGATGTCTAGTCTAGAGGAAATTGGGGTTCCTTTCGGCTTTAGCTTTTGTCTTTCTTTTCTTTTTGGACAGCAGCGCTTTGTAACATCAGCTGAGCCTGCCCTCAGGCTGCCTGACTGGACCCCGTCAGCAAAGGAAGTGCAGGAAGCCTGGAGAGGAGGCACCTGTGCTTGAGGAGGCTTTGTGCCCTGCCAGCTCAGCGCAGGACTGGCTGAGCTTTTAAAGCTTTGGGATTATGACACCAGAAAGGCACAAATGTGCTGTCTGTAGTTGCAAAGGCGTCTCTCATCCAATCACACATTTCTTGAGAATTGTCCTGACTTTCAGTTTGACACACAGAGGGAATTTGCATCAGGACAATACCCAGACTCCCACATGTCACACGTGGAGTCTGACCAGCTGCTCTCTTCACTACACTTGCTGGGCTCATGCCAGTGGTGGTCCTGGGGCTGGGAAACACCTGGACTTCTGTAGAGCCCTTCCAAAATGCTAATGTGGCTGCAAGAGCAGGCAAACAGCAAAAGCCCAGATCCTTCTGCATTCTTTTTAGTTTTTAACTGAGAAAAAAAAATCACAGGAGGTTTTCCAGGCACTTGCTATGAATGCTCAAGAAAGTATTTTTGGACGGGAGAAAAAAACCTGGTTTCAAGAGCAGAGGAGAGGAGGGGGAACGAAGCTTTTGAACTTTGAAAGGCTTGTGGTTGCTCTGTTTTCCTGAGCCTGCCTTCCTAAGCTCTGCCCACCAGCTGAGCTCTTTTGTCTCTGCCTCATAACTCCCTTTTAGGTGGGACTTGCCCCTTTTGGTGCACTGGTTTCCTCTCCCCACCAGCTTCTACGTTGTACCACATTGGGGTTTAACGTTCTTTTCCTTCTTTCTGTGGGTCCATTAGAGTCAGATCCCTGTGACTGCCAGATGCAGACTCCAGGGATGCTTCCAGACGTGAGGCAGAGCCCCCAAAGGCTTCTTGGAGGTGCGGTAATTGAGCAGCAGCAGTGTGCTGTGTGTGCAGCAGGTTGGTTACTTGGCTTTTTCTCCCCACTTAGGTGTCATTCTTCCTCCAGGGAGCCCTACAGTTTGCTGGTTGATGTTAGCCATGCAGCACATGGGTGGGAATGGCAGGCATTCCAATGGATGGAATTCTCTGGGATATTAGCAAAGCACGATTTCATCCACAGAATTTAGGCAAGTGTTCTTGGTTTTAGTCAGAGGCGCTGCTGGCCAAAAGGGCGCGTTGCCTTTGCTTTCCTCACATCCTGGCTCTTTGTCAGTGTTCAGCTTGGCGTACAGGGTGTATGGGCTTGGTGCCTGCTTTGTGTTACTCTTGGATCCTTTCAGCTGTGGGCTATGGACTGCAAGGGGCATTTGTGCTGCTTTGGGTCAGAGGAGAACTTTCTGGGCTTTTCTTTTGTGTTGACTGTGGAGAAGGTTTGGTTGCTATGCATGAATTCACAGACCAACCCAGAGCAGCTGCTATTGTGATGTCAGCAGAGGGCTGCCACATCACAGCCTTGTCAGCAGGAGGTTTTCCTGGTGCCCGCAAGGCCTCAGCATCCAGAGCAGCTCTTGGCGTGCTCGATGCAGGAGGATCACCTCGACTGAGCTGTTCTCAGTTTACAGCGGGTGTCCTTCTGTTTCTGTCTTTTCTTGCACAGTCCGTGGACTCGTGCAAGTGTGCTCTTTTTCCCCTTTTTCCTTGCACGGTCTCTGGACTTGTGCAAGTGGGGTTTTTTTTCCATTTTTTTTCCCAGCCTACGGACTCGAGCAGCACTGCTCAAACGATGGAGCGAGTCCGTAGAGCATTCAGCAGCGCCTTTTCATTGGCAGCTTCTCGGAAAGCTTTTCGTCGTTTGACTGGTAAATAGAAGGTTTTTCCTTGGGGCAGCAAGTGGGAACAAAAATGGCATAAAGTTGCCATATGTTTGGTAAAGTTCCTGTCAACAACTTCAACTTAAATGAGGGGTGTCTCTTGCCCAGCATGGTGTAGGAACTTCCAAAGTGCAGCTGGGAGAGCTTTGCAGGTGTCCTTCAAAAAACTGTGTGCTCCTCTGCAGAACTGAGGAAAAGCATCTTTTTTCTGCATTCCGTCTTTAAAGGATGTGCCTGTCTAACAGGACCCCTTCTGTGTGCTACAAGAGCCATTGGCTTTGCCCTGACGGGCAAACTGCCGAGCAGTTTGTGTGTGCTCCCGAAGCCCGGAGCTGGGCCTGTGCTGTGTCCCAACAAATCTGCAGGTGCCATAAGGAGTTTGCTGGAAGCTTTTGTTGGGAATTGTGTACAGCAACCCTACAGGACATGCTGGGTGCAATTTACAAAAAGCAAAAGCAAGTCCAGAGAGTCAAGAAAGAGAGGAGAAAAAAGCTGCTTTAGCTGTAGGCTGGACAATGCGCTCCCATGTATGCACTGACCTCTAAGAAACAATTGGCATAGCCACAACCTAGTTTCTAGCTCCTTAGTGGCAAAGCCAAGCAAAGGTAGACACAGCCTCTGTTGCTGCCTGCAGTCCTGCTTGTTGTGCTAAAGAAGTGTTGCTCCTGGAGGGATGTTGTGAAAGGAAAATGCTCTCTGCTTGCTTGGGCTTGTTCTGTGAGATTCCTCAGCACCAACAGTTTTCTAATAGTACCTGTTCATTTTCCCTTGCCCCCGGCAGATCGCCTTAGACGTGGAAGGAATCAAGGGCACGGTTCGGTGAGTGGGACGGGCACCCTTGACATTGCTGGTGTCTGAGGATTGTGCAGCAAACTGTGGGCTTGGCCTGTTGCACTAGAGTGCCAGCCTGGCAGGCCAAACCAAGTCCACATCAAAGTCTGCATGAACACCACCAAAAGGATTCCATCAGTTTCCTCCTTTTCTGCTGAAGAGCTTTACACTAATGAAGGTCAAGCTTTGCAGGCAGGAGGCTGCATGCTGATTGTAGCCAGGCTGAAATATCTGCTTCAGAAGCATGTGCAAGCCTGTCTAAACATTAGTCTTATTAGCCCACTTGAATTGAGCTTTAATAACTGAGTATCTCAATTTTATCTAAATTCATGACTTCTGCTCAGGACAGCTGGGGATAGAGCTCAGGAGAAATCAGGTTCCAAATGACAGGTTACTCCCTGTCCCTCACACTGCTACCTGCCTGCAGGGCATAACAGCAGCAGCAGAACCTGCTCTGGCTCCCTCTCTTTCTCCAGAGGCTAAAGGGGAGGCAAAGGACAACAAACCTCCAGGTGTTGTCAGTCCAGGGCCTGAGCATCCTGCACCAATCAGTGGCAGCTTTGGTTGGTTCAGTGCAAAGCTCTGGTGCAGTGAAGGGCTGCAAGTTTCAGAGCAGGCAGCACTTGACCTTTGTGGCCGACGATGCTGTGGGCTGGAGTCCTGCCATGACCTAGCTCTTCAGCCCAGGCACTGAACACCCGTGGGGACTGGCATCTGAACTTTCACATGCAGGCATCATTGTCCTGGCATTCTCACAGGGACTGCGAACTTCCCTTGGTGTCAGATAAGCGGTAGCATGGTGTCCTTTAGTGGTACTGGTATGAAAGTCAGCTCCTCTGTGCACTGAGTCTGTGCAGGCTCCCTGCTGTCAGCAGAGAGAGAAGTCCCATGGCGCAGTTCAGAGCCTTGTGGGGTGTGGAGGAGCCACTGTTGCCTGCAGGGACCTGCCCCTCTCCACACCCTACCTAGGTAGCTACAGTCACTGCTTGGACTGCACCCTTCACTTTGACCTGAGCCAAGTTTGTTGAGAAGACTCCTGAGCAGCTCTGCATGGCAGAGACAAGGTCTGTCTGTGAAGGGCTGGAATGCAGTTCCTGTTGGCTGCTCTCTAAGGCCTGAAATCCTGAGGGGAAGCCACTTGACCAGAGCTGAGCAGGGAAATGTTCCCTGCTTCTCCTCAGACACTTGCAGAACAACTGCAGGCTTAGTTAGGACATAAACACCACATACATACCACATGAACAGCCCCGCACAACAGCTTTTGCCTTCAGGTCAGCCGTGTCTCTGCTTGCTGCGTCTGCCAGCTCTCAGGAGGACACTTCCCAACTCCTTATTGCTTGTTTTTGCTTTTTCCCTGCCCATTCCTTGCAGGTCTCGCTAGGAGAGGTTCTTGCCACTCAGGACTCATTGGCCCAGGCAGGAAAGTCGGAGCGGCAGGAGAGCACGGATAGAGTGCACGGCGCCCAGGAGTTCAGGTGTGTGTTCAGCTTTCTCGCTTTCTCTGAGCAGGGGTGGGCCTTGCTGGGCTCTCGGAGGCCCAGAGTCAAAGAACAGATTTGGCTTTCTCATCCTTTGTCTTGCTCAGCACTGACGGGGGAAGGCAGCCCAGGGCAGGTCTGGCTGCCCAGCCACCTAGAGCATAGCTGCCTCCTGGGACTCTCTTCTTCAACCTTGACAAAAAGAATTCCAAACTAGAGCAGAGTAAAAGCAAGGGAGGTTCAGGCTGGGCTTAAGGACAGCAAAGCATTGAACTGCAAAGGCAATCAGGCAGAAAGAAGCGCCTCAGAGATATCCTGCAGTTTCCACCTCTGGAAATTCAGAAGCCCCAGGTGGATAGAGCCTTGAGCAGCCTGTCCAGATGCTGACCCCAAGTGCTTGGAACTGAAGACTGGGCTAGAGGCTTCCTGGAGTCTCTGCCAGCCTAAACCATTCTTTGATAATTGGATTGGAAAATTTTACTCACCTCCTCCCCAAGCTCTAGCTTGCAGACTCGTTCTTTGTTTCACTAGTGAATGCAAGAGGAAGGGGGAGAGTACTCCTCTGGACCTCCCAAGCTCGTCTTACCCAAAGAAAAACTTTTGCAAGTCCGGTATACTCTGTAATCAGAAAGGAGCAGTCAGGAACCTCTGATGCTGAGAGTACCTGAGCTTTCTGGAAATGTCCTGTGGCTTCTGGAGGCTTGTTTGACTTCCTCAGTGGTGAATCTTTCACCCGCACGAACGAAAAAGAGAGATACTGGTCTAGGGAGGGAATTGCAGCATTCTCTTGAGGTGGAAGTAGAGAGCTGTTGGAAGCCCCTGAGACTGCCTTTTGTGAGACATGGTATGTAGTCCTGGTTTTGCAAGAAGACCGTGTTGCCATTAAAGGCTTGTTTGTGTGTCTGCTTGTTGTAGATGGAAGGAGTTGGCTGCATTTGAGAGAAAGCACCACTCCTCCCTAGAGAGGGCGTCTGCAGTGGCGGCACAGACAGAGGAGGTATGGCAGCCTCAGAAGGATCTGCTGAAGGAAGAGCTTCCTCTAGCAGTGCCAAAGGTATGCTCACCTTGTTCCTAGGCAGCACTTGTGGGGAGAGGGATTTGTCCTAGCAAGACCCCCCCAAATGCTGCCTCTGAGAGCAAGCTAAGACCCAGACTCTGCTGCTGTTGTTGTTGTGATTCCTCTTGGAAAATGGTGCCTCCCCCCTTCCAGGTGTGCCGCCGACAGCGGCCAGCCCGCAGGGGTCTGGAGAAGCTGCTCCAGGAATTCTCTCGCCAAGGGCACACACTGTCCCAGGTGTGCAGAGAGAAGGCGGAGCTGGCGCAAGAGAACGCTGCCCTGGAAGCCCGACTGGCAGCCACGGAGCGGGACCTACGAGGCCTTTCAGAGCAGCTGGCAGAGGCCAGGTAAAGGCAGGGAGGAGATCCTGGGCGTGACAATATTGAAGGTCTGGAATTACAAAGGTGCTGCGTATCTTGTCAGGATTTACTTCCTGCTCTGTGCTCCCAAGATGTTTCTCGGACTGAGAAGCAAAGAGACACGAGTCAAAAGAAAAGGATCCTCTGGCCTGAATATTATTTTTCTGCCAGCTCAAGCCCGAAAAGCTCTTTTTAGGCACATGCTGGGGACCTTTTGCACATTCCTTTGATAAGCGCAAAGCAAGCCAACTTAGCACTGAATTGAGTACCAGGGAAAGCGTACAGATGTTTGCTGAAACCAGAAGTTTCCCTCTGGTTTTGCTTTCTCCTTGGGTGCATCTGACCATCAATCTTTCCTTGCCAAGTAGTTGGACATGGGATTTTCAAAATTCAAGGCTCTTCCATGTGAACTTTGTGAGTAGCTCGCTGATGCTTCAGATGAAGCTGGAGGGTCATGCTGAAAATCTTGAGACCCTTCAGAGCTCACTCTTGTGAAGTATGGTGCAGAACCTAGATCTGCTTAGAAACAGCAGCAGCAGCAGAAGGGAAAGGTCTTGTGACTTCTTGACAGTGTCTGGGGATTCTTGCTCCGCACTGATTCTTGCCCACTGTCCACCCACCTCTGTAACCAGTCAAGGTCCCTTTGGCTGTTGCTTCTTCCTTTTTAAAGAGTGCCAAGATATTTGGGCACTGCTTGTTTAGTTAGTCAAAAATAAAGGAAGTGAGTGGTCTTGTTCATCAAATTCCAGTCATTGGAATGGCAGGAAATGGTCCATCACCCTGAGACAGTTCTTCAGATAAAAACCTACTTCTGCTCTCCTACTCATGCTGTTGGAAGCTGGAGGTTTCACTGTATCGTTTGGTGAATGCTTTTAGTCCCTTTTACTCAGAGAGTGCCTGGCAAACAAAGAAACGATACGTACACTAGGAATGGCATGAAACATGGACGAGTCAGCCAGGAGAGCCCTGTTCTGTCCCCTGCAGAGTGACTTGGGAGTGCTGATGAGCTCAGGGCAGTGAGCAGAGGCTGGGCTTTTGCTCCTTTGCAGATACTTGGTGGGCGCACGCATGTGTGATAGGTCAGGCAACAGCAATTTGAGCTCTGGCTGCTGAGATCAAACTCAGCTGGGCTAGGCCATGAGGAAAGGCTGCCCAGTCACCTGGAGGACCTTGCTTTGCTATGTAAAGGGGTAAAATAGTCCTGCTGTATCTGAGTTTCCATGCAAGCCGTTATCCATACTAAAATTTTGGGATCTTAAGGTACTTCTGACTGGAGAAACTGGCCCTGTGTGCCAGGATCAATTGCTCTTCATGTTCACAACTTGTAGGTCAGAGAAGGAGAGCCTGCAAAGCAGCCTGCTGGAGGCTCAGCAGCACATATCGGAGCTGGAGATCGCCAGGAGCCGTGTGCAAGCCCAAGTGCGCGCAGCCACGCAGGCCAAGGAGGCGATACTCGGTGAGAGCCTCGTGCGCTTGGTTTCTGCTGGTGGCCCTGCCCTGTGCAGTTGCTCCCAAGCCAGCTGGGTCCGCAGGGCTTCTGAGGAGTGAAGCAGCTGAGGGCCGGTCCCTCCTTGCCTGAAACTGAAAGGGCTTAAGGTCAGCAGATCCCTTGGCTTGGATAGTCTCTGATTCTGGCCGTGTGTCATGTTTGCAGAGGATGTGAGGGGCCTTCGTCGTGAGCTGCTAGCTGTAAGATCTCTCAGCCAGCAGCAATGTGAAGACATGGCTCAACAGCTCCGCTGGGCAGAGGAGCAGTGCAGAAAGGCTCTGAGACTCTGGCAATCTGCTCAGGAAGTGGAAAAAAGGCAGCTTGTGCAAAACCTGGTAAGAAGCAATACACAACTAAAGATTTCAGGCAAGTTTGTAAGGCTGGCTTAGCAGCAGAGCGGCCTGAGTATGTGACATGGCCTCAAGCATCAGCTGTGGGCTACGCTTTGCTGAGCCAGGCAGCAGGGGGCTTCAAGGGCTCATACTCGACGGACTGGGAAGACCCAGAAGCCAATGCTGGGACAGTATATGCAGCCACAGGTTCAGGATGGGCATAAGCCGAGTTCCCCAGGAGGCTGGGTGGTCGCCACCCAACGCATGGCAGCAAAGGGGCAGGATCTTCCCCACAGCCTCGTGCCATTCAGCAGACAGCTGCTGACCTTGCTTCCAACTGCAGTCCCAGCAAGTGGATTCCTTGCTTTCTGTCCTTCCATGGTGGAAAGAGGCCTTCCCTTTGAGCTTGAAGCAGATGCAACAGGCCCCATGGTTCTGGTATTTCAGCTGGTGGCCTGTCTTGTGACTGGGTCATCGAGGTGCTGGCCATGTCCTAGTCCTGCAGTCCATCTGCAGCTCTTCCATGATCAAATGGCAGGGGCACTTGGGGAACAGAGCCTCTGAGAAGAGGCAGAAATCCTGAGCAGAGAGGGGCCAGAGAACAGGGAGCCATCAGAGCAGGGGAGGAAGGTGGCATTTCCTTCCTGCCACCTGCTGACACTCCCGCTAACTTCTGGGTTAGAACAGCATTGCTGGAGGGCAAGGACTACTTGCAGGCACTGGAAGCACAGAGCCTGGCAGGCTCCAGCACTGAGCCCCAGGAAGAACAGCTAGCATGGAAGGGTTAGAGCTGGCTGGAGAAGCAGAAGGAAGTGGCGGAATAGAAGTGCTTTTGAGCCTGGGAAAGAGGGAATCTGAGCATCATGGTAGGTGCCAGTAAGATTTCTCTTGACCAAATATCAAGGACAAGCTGCAGGCAGAACAGCAGGAAGCTCAGAGGAAGATGAAGGCAATGGAGAGGAGCCACCAAGAAAACATGGAGAGGATGCGCAAGGTCCTGCTGCAGTACAAGCTGGCTGAACTAAAGCAGGTGAGTGAAAGAGCAGGAGCCACTGCTGTCACACAACGAGTGGTCTCTGCCCTTGTTGCCTTTGCCCTGCAGAGCCGCAGGTGGATGAGGGCAATGTGTCTGAGTGCCACGCTCTGAGGTCTCCATGGCAGCTGGTCAGAAGGACACTTACTGGGCCACTGAATCTCAGCTGCTGCCCTGGGCAGCAGGGCTTGTGCTTTGGCCGCTGGGCCAGCAATCCTGTGAATGTATTTCTGCTGGCCTCTTAGAGCTCACTTAGTTTTTTGAGGGGTTTGTTCAGGTCAGCATGGAGACCCACCCAGATTCTGAAGCACTTGTCCCTGTCCATGGTGAATGCAGTCCTCAGAAAGGGGTGAAATGTGCAGTTGTTCTTTCCCTTTCACAGTCTCTACTACGGCTGGCTGTGACAAGCTCTAGTCTCTGACTGCTGCTTGGGTTGGACTTGAGGAGGAAGACTTGACAGCTCAGCTTGCAGCCTAACACCAGTGCTGTTCCTCAGGGCTTGACTTTGAAATGCTGTGTCTGGGGCATCTCTGCCAGGCACCTCTCTGACACAACCAAATTTCTTGTCCCAGATGGAAGCAGGATGTGCCATCAAAGCTGCCGCCGCAGCCGCATCCTCGGAAGCAGCCTCCTCTCCACAGCCTGAAAACCGGAGCATGAGCAGTTCGCCCCGCTGGAGCCAGGAGAGAGAGAAGCAGTTCCTGAAGCTGCTGAGTACGTCCTGGGGATTTCTTGTGCGATCGAGCAGTGTATTATAATGTGTGTGCCTCAGCATGAGCTGTAGCACATGTTCCTCCTCACTCTGGTGTCAGACAGACCTTTTGGACTCCCTACAGAAGCCAGGGTTGTGCTTGGGGGCAGCAAGGGAGCACTTGGGGCGTTTCTCTTGCCTTTGAGGCAAAAGCTGGGAGTGGGTGGGCTTTGCCTGAGCTTCCCTGTGCAGTAAAGACAAAAGCAGGGATTGTGTCCAGAACAGCAGTAGGCTCTGATCTAGCCAATGACTCAGGGAAGGTGTATGTGCTAGCCTGGCCAAAGTGATCGGAAGAAATGGTTTCCTAGATTCCCTTTAGACTCCTGACTTTAGGCTCTTGACTCATTGGAGTAAAATTACTTCAGAGACATTGATTGGCTCTGTGGCTGGTTTAATAATGGTGTTGTTTTTATGACTGTCAGTATTTCTACTATTCTTTCTACAGTGTGGTTTGGTAAGAATTCGACATTTTGGTTAGCCTGAACTCCTTGAAGAGAACATCAGGCGATAGAACTAAGAAGAGAGGAAGAGATCTTTTTCAGTAGCCCCTACAAGTTAAAAAGTTACATTCTTAGAACAATCCCAATTTATCAGAGAGAAAGAGTTGTTTCCAAAGTGCCCCAAAAGAGGAAAAGCACATTTGTTACAATCCCTGTTGGATATTTTAATTGAGTGCTTAGAAAGATGCATCAGAGAGACACATCTGTGTGGCATGGTCAGATAAAAGCGCTCTGCAGGCAATCCTCAGAAGGAAGCCTGCAGCCTCTCTGCTGCATGTTCCTCCAGTTCCAGGCACTTTGTCACTGCTTGTGCCCAGCTGGTAAATATTCTTGGAATACTGAGCATTGGCCTCAATCCCTGCATAGATTCCTGTACTCAAGACAGTGTACCAACCAAGGCCTTAATGACTCTGCAGTAGAACTGAGTTGCTTCTTACAACTAGGAAGAGCTGCCAGTACAGTGCTGTCAGAGAATATGGGGTCAGGTTTTTCAGAACAGGGCCCAGTTGACTCAGGGTCTGCCATCAGCTGTTGGGACAAAAGGTGGATTGATCAACTCCTCCGTGGGTCTGAATTCAAAGACAATCATGTTCTGTCTTGAGTGGGGTCTACTGTAGCAGCGAGGGGGTTTAGATGGTAATTGCTTCTACCTATTTCCCTAAAGGCATTTCCTGTGGAAAAGCCACTTGGGTAAGCATTCAGGAAGGCAGTCAAGTCCACACACACCACACTCACCATGGCAAGCTCAGTGCACCATGGCCGAGAGGCCTTTTAGAAGGTCAGTTCCAGCAAGGTTTTTTTGAGCACGCCAAAGGGGAACTAGAGACAAAAGATGAGCCATGTCCTCTGCACAATGTTTAAGTAAGGGCTGGTGCAGTGGCGGTACCAAAGGGCAGGGCAAAGTGAGCTGGCTCTCAGGGAGGAAAGGGCCATCCACCAGGGGCCACACAACCCATGAGGAAACAGGGAAAGGAGAAAGCTGGGAAAGTTGGGACATTCCCCTCAAGGCAGCCCTTCAAAGGAGTATGGGAGAATCAGACTCTGTGCAGGCCAGAGCTGCCTGTCTTGCTGGGGCTGCTGTTGCTGCTGTTCTCGTTGATGGTATTGTTAGCCAAGCGACCATAAATTGCTCAGAACCTCAAAGAGTGGAGCTGAGTTTCAGATCTCCTGGAAGTCAGGATCTCTGTTTTGAAGTTTGCTTCTTGCATTTTGTTTCTTTCAGGGCATGTGGTGAGTGTGGGAGATCCGGAGAAGAAGTACGCCAGGTGGAAACGTATTGGCAGTGGGTGAGTGCAGGCACGCTGACTTCTGCAGAACCGCAGGCCAGGAATTTTGGTGGTGCAACATCACATGTAAAGTTAGGCAAGCTGCAAGCATCTTCAGACCCTGGCTCCAGATTGTCCCTGTCTCTGTACTGTGGCAGTACAAGGCATCATCTAAGATAACTGAATGCTGACAATGTCTTGGCTGCCTGAAGGAGCAGGATGTGGATGCTCTCCTATCCCTCCAAGATGTGGCACCAGGTTCCCTGAAGACTTGGGTTTGTATGATTCAAAGTAATATGACCAGACTCATGAAGGAAGAAAAACCTGAGAGAGCAGCTTCCCACCTGAGAGCTGTCAGACAACAGCTCTGAGTAGAATTTCTTAGCTGTATTGTGCTGGAAACCATATTCGGTGGCCAGGAAAATAAGAAAGGCTGTGTGGCATTGCCTGAGTTTGGCAGGTAGGATCAAAAGAGAGCGGTGAGAAGGCCCAGCAGGACTGTGTGTCTCATTGCCTGGAAAGGCACGTCACAGGCACAGACACAAGAAGGAAAAGGCAAAGAACAGCCCCGCATGCATCATCTAGTGTGTACATTTGAGATTTGTAGCAACCCTTTTTCTTCCTGTTGGACCCAGCTTTTCTCTTGGACACTCTGCAGGGCAGAGGGCTGCTGGGCTGCTGGGCCATTGGCTGAAGAGCAGACAAACCCCGGTGTTTTAGAGGCACTGCAGGCAGCAGAGAGCTCCTGCCTGGGCTGCCTTTTGCTTCTCAGCACTGAACAGCTTCTCTGTTCTTGCCACTGCTCTGTTTCTAGGGGTTTTGGCACTGTTTATAAGGCCGTCAACGCTGCCACAGGACAAGCGGTAAGTGCCCATGCAGATTTTGCAGTTCTTGAGTGCTTTCCCTTGGCATGTGATCTGTGGCCAGAGCTTTGGGCCGCCTGTCTTTGCTGCAAAGGCTGTCCCGCAGGAGCAGCCTGTCTAGAGGCTGGCTGCAAAATGCATTTTGGACAGACTTTGTCCTTCTTGCCTACCTGAATGGATGCCAGGATAGCAGTGGTGTCCTTCAGGGAAGGACACCCTTGAATGGATGCCAGGATAGCAGTGGTGTCCTTCAGAGAAGGACACCCTTGGACTTACTGCATAAATATGCATAGATTAGCTGATGGCAAGAGCTGTCATTCCAGCCAATTCCTTTTAAGCCCAGGTTCAGACACAGATAGTATTTCCCATTGTTTTCCATCACGTGGTTCAGTTTGAAAATATAACGCAAGACCTAAAGAAGGAGAGATCTTGTGTGCAACACTGTTTTGCCTTTTACTCCTAGGGAACCTAGTTCACATACACAGACACCCAAACAAACACAAACACGCACAGATAAATGAGAAGAAGTGGATGAAGAGCCTGAAGTGATACAACCTTGTGTTGATCCTGTGTTGGTGACATTTCACTATGGAAATGCTGTTTGTACTGAAAGGACATGGAGGTGTTTTAGAGAATCACGCTGTTCTTTGAGGCTAAAAGTTCAGAGTTCAGAATTCTGGATTTTGGCTCTCAGCAAATACATTCCATCTTCCTTACTAGTAAGGCATTAGATAAGGTAGTTCCTTCTCCACCAGTGGTGCTGAGATCAGGTACTTCCCTTGGAGGGAGGTCCACGAGGTGTATGAAAGCCCTAAGCCCTATACTTAAAAGCTGGGACGCATCCATAGTGTACCATAGAGAGGGTTATTCATTGCTAAACACATGAAATAATTTCAAGTCTAAACCATGGTCACGATTGTCCTTCACAGTTACGAAACCCAAAAGGCAGAAGTAAGGATGTGCTAAGATTGTATCTTTACTTTGAGTTGCTTTGGAGTTCTGTTTTGGACAGCATTTTCCCTGTCATGTTTGTGCGTGTTTATTTGGCACACAATCGAAATGGCAGCTGTCGCTGAAACGCTGCTCAAAGCCCCTAGAAATGCTACCATATCTTCAGTGGTTTCAATTTGTCTTCACAGGACCAAAATTACTTTTGGCTTGCAAGACGTGTGCAAATGATAACAGTGGTGCTAAACAAAGTCTATTTGAGAAGTCTGGGGGTGCAGAGAGTGCTGTTAGCGCTTTGTGGTTGGTGGTTTAGAGTCCCTTTTGACTGAGGTGACAAGGCATCCAGGCCTGTGAGTGCACAGAGAAAGAGGCTCTGGTGATGTCTGTCCCTAAGAGCCTTTAATGTCATTATAGGTGGCCGTAAAGCAACTTAATCTCCAGCACCAGGGCTGTGAGGAAGTGTTAAAGGAAATCCTGGTCATGCGTGAAAATAAGAACCCCAATATTGTCACCTACTTTGAAAGGTAAGTAGTTCTGGCAGAAAATGGATCTTTCAATGAACATCAATCCACACCTGTACGAGGCATAGGAGGAGATTGCATTTTGTTACCAGGAATGGTTCCTGGCATAAGCAGTTTGAAGATTGATCTCAGAAACCTGGCTCTCTTAGTAAGGCAGCAGCCTGTATGTTCACTGGCTGCATGTTGTTTTGCTCTTTTGGGACGTGATTATTTTTCCAAGTGTCGGAGGAGAAGTGCTGAGAAAGCATCCCAGAGATGATTTCCCTTGTGCTGTTCCCACTATTTTCCATTGCCTTGCATGCCAAAAGGCTTGGCTAGGAGGCACATCATTTGCCAGGTTGCCAATTGTTTTTCCTGTTTGTGACTATTCTTTCTGCAAGGTTTTCCAAAGGGTGATGGCACTGGTGAACACCTTCCTGCCCTGAGTAAAAGGTGTGAAATCTGTGTCTCCTTGCGGCTGGAGTTCATGGTGCAATTTGTGTATGAAGATGATGAAGCAGCTGCTGGGATCTGTCCGCTTCCAGATTTATCTTTGCCCTCACAAAACTGCCTTTTTCCCCTGCCTGCCACCTAAGCCGTCTCCTTTTCCGTAGATGTGCCTTCCTCATTTAGGCGGCAGAGTTGGCAGACACTGGGTAGCCTGGCTGGAGTGTGTCTTCCTTTGATTCTGTCTTCATTTAGCAGTGACCTGGAAACAAAACTCAGCTGTAGTCTTTCTTCCATACGGCAATTTAGCTGTGCCCATTCAGCTCCACGCTGTTGCTTTCATCTTGCAGCTTCCTTGTCAATGAGGCTGTCCTGCTGGTGTTGGAATATATGGATGGAGGCTCCTTAGCTGATGTGGTCAGCATGAGAAGGATGGCTGCAGGACACATAGCAACAGTGTGTCGGGAGGTAAGGGGTCCCCTTTGTGCTTGGGATGGCTTGGATGGGCTCGTCCTTGGAAAGCGCGGCTAAAGCAGAGATTCCATGTTCAGAGCTTTCTTTCTGGGTTGCTCTTATGCTTCAGAGAAGAAGGAGCATCTGCACAGAACTGCCTACCAGTGTCCCTGCCCTTACTGTAGGCTGTTCTTTACTTTTATCTACCGTTGTTGAACTCCCTGTCTCTTTTTCATTGGTTTTTTCTGTTCTGCCCTGTGCCTCTCCAAGCCTTTACCCAGACCCTTTCTGTATTGCCTCCTTGGCCTGTAAGCACAAAGGCGCTGGTGTGCGAGTTTAAAACAAGTGGCAAAGCCAAAGAGAGACTCATCTGTCACAGGTCTCCAGTTCAAAGGATGGCATGGCAGCCACCTTGGTGCTTTCTGCTGAACTCTGACAAATGAGCTACTTCCAAGCCTTCTCTTAAGGCAGCCATGTAACCCCTGTCCTCCAGTCTCTAGCCCAACAGTGATCCCCTTGGTGCCCAAGGCAGGGACTTTTTCTCTTTTGGCAAAGCCTGGATTGTCCTCCGGAGGGGGAGAGTGCATCCGCTGCAGCAGCGGCCATCTTACTGGCTTTGCAGGGGACTGTCTTGGACAACGACGGACGTTTCCCCCTCAAAAGCTAACATGCCTCCTTTGGGAAAGATCCTGCTCTCCTAGAGTTGCAGCTACAAGCTCTTCCCCTTGCCAGCACTCACTTATCCTTTGAGATCTGGGAATCTTCAGGAGCAGCCTCCTTTTGCGAGTGATGTGATCAGATCAGGGTAACTTTTGGCCTCCCGTTTCTTTTTTCTCTCGTAGTGCCTGCAAGGCCTGGCTTTCCTTCATGCCAACCAGGTGATCCACAGAGACATCAAAAGTGACAACATCCTTCTGGGCCGGGATGGCTCCGTCAAGTTGGGTGGGTATTCCCAGTCAGGCGCAGCTCTCCAGGGAGGCGGTGTGGGGCTGCTTGGGAGTGGCTGCCGGGTGCCAGCAGTTGGTGCTGGTGAGAGGGCAGGGAGCACTCTGCAAGGCCAGGGTGCAGCTGTAAGGTGCTGAGTGGTCTAGAGAGAAACAAGGTGTCAAGAGTAACTTTGGTTTGTGTGTGTTCCTTCCAAAGGGAGGGAGTTACAGTGTAAAAATTCAGGGGAATGAGGAAAAGCCACTAGGGAAATTGTGGGTGGGGTTTTCACGTGGACAACCATACCCTTGCGGGCAGATACTTGGCTGCAGCCCTGAGGAAGGAGAGCCCAGCTGCTTTTCCAGCTTCATTCAGCACTGCATTCTGAGAGTGAGGAACTCTTTTCCCTGATTTCCTACTTGAAGCAGTATTTGTTTTTCTCCTCAGCTGATTTTGGCCTCTGTGCTCTGCTCAGCCCTGAGCAGAGGAAACGGAGGTCGATGGTCGGGACCCCCTGCTGGATGGCACCCGAGGTGGTGAGAGGAGAGCCATACGGCCCCAAAGTGGACACCTGGTCCCTTGGCATCGTGGGAATAGAAATGGCCAAAGGAGAGGCTCCTTATATTCGGGAAACCAGTGACAGGGTAAGGTGCAAAGAGGCTCAGATAGCTGTGCCCGTCTGGTCCCTGTCCATTAGACAAAATCCCATTCGCACAGCTTGAAGTGGCTTCCACCAGGGCCCAATTCTAAAACTGCCCCTGGGGCTCACATCAGCTGTGGAGGCAAGACGTGGTGCAGCATGGAATAGCTGGGGCTGCACTGGGACCTTTCTTCCTTTGGGAGAGAAGGCTCATCTCTAACCGTCTGCTAAGGCAAGAACTTGCCACTGCCGACTGGAGCTGAAAAGATGGGGTCGAGGTGAGCCCTGAAGGATATGGAAGAATCACGTAGAGTCTCATGTTTCCTTTTGCTTCAGGCTAACTACCTGATAGCCAAGCGAGGGGTGCCAAATCTGCACAATCTCAGGCTAGCCCCTGGCTTGTGTGAATTTCTGGGCTGCTGCCTGCAGATGGATGTGGACAGGCGAGGCTCTGCCAAGGAACTTCTGCAGGTACAAGGCAAAGGGGCTGCAGGACAAACAGCTGTTCCTCTTTGCTCCTTGGCCACACTCCAGGGAATCAGATGGGCCCCCCATGTAGTAACCTCCACTCTGGGTGCTTTTCAAATGGAAACCAAGTAGGATCCAAGAGTGCTTGAGGTTAGGAGGGACCAGTGAAGGTCACCTACTCCAAAACCCCAGCCACCAGCAAGGACATCTCCAAGCAGATCAGGTTGCTCAGTGTCCCATCCAAGCGGACCTTGAATGTTGCCGGGCTTGGGGCTCCTCCCAGCTCTCTGGGCAGCCTGTGCCAGTATTCTAGCACTCTCCTGGTATACAGTTTCTTCCTTGGAGCCAATCACAAATGAGGGGTTTTTAGGTTAAAAGCATTGCCTCTTATCCTCTTGCAATTGGCCCTGCTACAAGATATGTCCCCATCTTTCTTAGAAGCCTCTACAACTATTGAAAGGTCTCCTTGGAGCTTGCTCTTCTCCAGGCTAAACAAGCCCAACTCTCACAGCTGTTCCTCAGAGGAGAACTCCCACCTTCTGGTCATTTCTGTGGCCCTCTTTTGCTCTCGGCTGCTGCATTCAGGTTTACCTGGTAGCAAAGGAACTGAAGTATTGCAACGCCAGGGACAGGGGGCTTGAGGAACACAATGAAAGCAATCCCTGCCAAGTGGTTTTAGACTGATCTGTAAAAAGGCAGGGGCTTTGCGGAGGCTTACTGGGGGCATCCGAGGGCACCCAGCTTGTCCCTCCCAGCCCACTCTTAGAGGTTTCTGCCAGCCAAACGGGGACAGCTGTGCAGGATTTGTGCCAGCCCCATGTGCTGCCTGGCCCAGTCAAGACGATGAGAACGGCTGTGGCTTTGCTGCCAGGTTTTGTGGCAGACAAGGAGCTGGTGACCGGGCCGCATCCTTGCCTGTGCCTGCTGTGAAGGAAGATGCCAGCCAGCACAGGAGGGATGGGCATGCCGAGGCAGACACCGCTCTTCCTGCAAGCCAGAGCTGAGCACATCTGCGCCCTGCTGCTTGTGTCCTTGCTCCTGGCTTGCTCCTGAAAACCTGCATGTCCAGCATCCTGAGAACAACATGTGGGATCAATACTTTTCAGAGCTCTTGGGAGTCTCTTGAGGAATGCTGTATGCCCCACATCTCCCTTGGACACCCATATAGCCCATATCTCAAATAGCAAAGAGGAGTATAAGAATAAGTCTGTTGACTTTCCTGAAAGGAGCAAAACCTTTGGAAAGCAAGCAGCAATCCCACAGTGATATCAGGACTAAAATCCCAGCAAGTGATGACACCTTGAGGAATGGACTAGTGCACTTCAGGGCCATGTTTCCTGCTATAGCAGCATCCTGGACATGAAGGCAGATAAGCTGATGGTGCCCTCAGTCCGATGTTTGTGTATTTCTGGGCACTAGAGGAACCCAGCTTGACCCTGTTAGGAGCTGAGATTGGAAAAGAATGGTTCCTTTTTTCTTTGTCTCTTTTAATTTGGGTTGTTTTGTTTCTTTTTCCCTTTGGGCAGCATCCATTTCTCCAATCAGCGGAGCCTCTCTTAAGCCTCTTCTGACAGGCTGATTGCTGTCATCCCTGCAGCAAGGTAATGCAGGAAGCAAAGGTGATGACAAGGCCACTTCAGCACTTGGAGAACAGAGCCTCTGAGAGCAGGTAGAAATCCTGAGGAGAGAGGGGCCAGGAAACAGGCAGCCATCAGAGCAAGAAAGCAAGGTGGCATCTCCTTTTCCCCCACCTGCTGATCCTCCATCTGAATTTCTGCTTAGGACAGCATTGCTGGAGGGCACAAAGTCACTCATGATGTGCACTTTTCAGGTGGGTGGTGTGAGGCATGAAGCTTCCACTGATTTTTTGGGGCAGCCTGGCTGGAACTTCATGTCGAAGTGTCTTCCTCCCCTCACTAGGAGCCGGAAGGGCAGCGTTTGGAGGCCCAGCAGCTGCTGGCACAAGGGGCAAACTTCCTTGCAGAGGTACAGAAGGAGCAGGAGAAAAGGCTGCTTGAGATGAAGCAGGAAGTTGCCAGCATGCAAGCTGAACAAGAAGAGGTACGAAGCAGAGCCAGTCAAAAGGCAAAGGGTGAGAAAAGAGAGCTTGTGTGTTGTTTTGGACTCCTCTGCCCTCCTTATGGGCACTGTTTCTCTGGACACTGTCTGTCAGGGTGGCACTGTCTCTTAACTGGCCCTTGGGAAACAGTTCTGGAGAGACCTTGGTGCCAGGAGGGAAAGCACTGGTCACAGGTAAGAGGCTACCAGACCACAGGTTTAAGGAAAGTAGGGATGGTGTTTCAGGCCCAAATGGAATGGGAAAGCCAGAGCTATGTCTCAGAAGGGGGGAGGTCCCACAGGAAGCCCCCTGCAGAGGTAGGCTAGAGCTGTGGGAGCGGGCTGGCTGTCAGGCTGCTGAGGAGGTGCCTGAAGCTGCTGAGTACCTCCTGTGCATTCTTTGTCTGATTGAGTAGTGCATGGTGTGTGTGCCTCAGCATGAGCTGTAGCACATGTATCTCCTCTCTTTGGTGTTGGGAGAGACATTTTGGACTCCCTTTAGAAGCCATTGTGGTGCTTGGATGCAGGCAGGGAGCACTTGGGGCGTTCCTTTTGCCTTTGAGGAAAAAGCTGGGAATGGGTGGGCTTTGCCTGAGCTTCCCTGTGCAGTGAAGACATAAGCAGAGACTGTTGTGCGAGCAGCAGAAGGCTGCGGCCTAGCCAATGACTCAGTGATGGTGTGTGTGCTAGTCTGGGCAAACTGATGAGAACAGTTGGCTTCCTGGATTCCCTTCAGACTCCTGACTTGTCAGCAGTCATTGGAGTCAAATACTTCAGAGAAATTGATTGGCTGTGGTGCTGGTTTAATCCTGGTGCTGTTTACTAAGACTGTTTGTTCTTCTCTTGTTCCTTCTCCAGACCACATGGGCCCCTCGCCGTCTAAATCCCCACTCTAAGGGCTTTTCAAACAAAAACAAAGAAACGTGCAGCAAAGCAATCGAGGAAGCAGATGCGATGACAAGGACCTCTTCAGGATTGCTTTCTGCAATGGCAGCTTGGATCTGGACTCACAATATTAATCCTATACACACTCAAGCCTGTTGGAAGATTCCCTTCCTTGTCAGCCAGGGCATAAGGCTCTACATTCCCTTGAGAACTGGCCATTCTTTCTTAAAAATGGAAAGTCCCCCCAAAGGGCATCCTTGTGTGGCTTGGAATTGGGCACGATCTCCATCCCTTATCAGCTCCAACATATACTGCCTTTGGAATGCTGCTCATTGGCCAGTTTTTGCCCAGTCATGGACTTCTGGATGAGGAAGAAAGTGCAATTGCATTTCCATTGAAAACCCAGAGAAGAGCAGGGCAGCCTGAGGAGACAGTCTGAAAGTTCCCCTCATTTGTCTCACGACCATCTCAAGGACAGGCATCAGGACCCTGAGGAGCCTGATGGGAATTCTGGTCTGCTGGTGGTGGATGAATGCCAAACATCCTGAGGCCCCCGAGCAGAGCTCTGGCCTGCCAAGAGATTGTTCACAGCTGTGTCTGCTGTGACTGCTCCTAGCAGGGCCTGCCAGGGGGAGAGGCGCCCCATATGCTTGAACCTGCTTGGTGACAATAGCCCAGGAATCTTCCCACCTCTTGGCGTGGTTGGACTTTTCTGGGGTCACCTTTGGTGGTCCAAGGAAGACCCTCATCTGCTTTTCAGCCACCGTGGCGGACCGACTGAGATGGAAGAAGCCTCTCTCTCAAGGACTGAGACATGAGAGCCCTATACGGAGAAGCTCCCCCCTCCCAAGGACTGAGACTGAAACCCCTAACACGGGGCAGGTGTGTGGGGGAGCCAACCAGACCAAAGGGACACATTTGCCTGCAAGTGTGGCCATTGGAGCAAGAAGATGATGGTCCTTGCCTACTGCTTAGAACATGGACTACCTTTTAAATCTATTCTTAATTGTTTCTTTTTCCCCCTCAACGATTTCAATAGACTTACTTCAAGATCTGTTTGCCTCCCTCAGCAATATATATATCATAGAACCTTGAGTTAACCTTTGAGATCTCCCCTGGGGAAGGGGCTATAAGCAAGCCTGTTAGCTAAATGTGTGAGAAGAAAGCTGAGAAGCAAGAAGAAACTGGCAAGGAGCTCTCTCCAAAGCTGTAAGCAAGGAGACCAGGAGAAGTGAGGAATGGAAGAAAGATAAGAAGAGAACTCTGCAGCTGGACAAAGTCTTTTTAGAAAGTTAGTTGAAGTCATTGTAACTTTTCAAGAATAGTGTTATGTTGATTTATTGTGGCCAATAGTTAGGGTAAAAGAAGTCTTAAGAGTTAGAAAGTGTATAAAAGGTCAGCCATGTTCGATAATAAAGAGTTGTCATCTGAGACTGCTTGTGGTCTCTGCTTTGCGTGGGGACTGCCTCAACAGAGACACTCCCCAAAGTGACGAGGCGAACTCCTTCGGCTGGACTACGAGGACTTTGTCTTTCTATGTTTGCTAGCTATAACCCCTCTCTGTTTCTCTCTCCCCATTTCTCTCTTTCCTCTCCCTAAATCCGTCTATCGCATTTGCTGTGCTCATTCAATAAAGATGCATTTCTTTTGAATAATACGGAAATCCTCAGTGCGTTGTGTTTTGCACTCTGAGATCTTTAAAACGAACCATCATGACTCCCCTCTCATATGAATGGATCTTGCCACAGCCAAAACATCCTGTGCAGATGCAGGCTTTCAGCTGTGCACATCGATGCTTTTGGTTCCTGCTCTATGTAGCTGGAACATCTCCACCGTGACTCCTCCTGCCTCCCACGTGGCCATGGCTAATAGGTACGAGGCTCTGCAAGTGCAACGAAGAAGGTGGGCATGTCTGCTGGCAGTACAGGAGAGCAAAGAGGAAAGCACCTGGCAGGATCCTGGCCAGCAAGGCAAAGCACCTGATGTACCTGCTCTTTGTCATCAGATAAGGACTGCTGGGTGATGCAATGCTTGGGGTTGTCTGGGGCCCATCAGTCATGAAAAGTCTCTGTGCTTGAGTGGCTTTGTCCCTCTTCCTGTGTCTTGTGTTGCCCCTGTGCTCCGTCGTATTTGCCCAGGGCTGTGTAGCTGTGTGGCACAGCTAAAGTGCAGGAGAGCTTCATTCGTCTGCCCTTTGAGGTAGCTGCTCACAGCAGCCTTTTCAATCTGCAAGCTCCATCTGGAGAGTAAATTCCCTCCGTGTTTGGTCCCGGAGGCCAGGGCCTGTCATCTGCAGTCCCAGGTGGCACTGAGGGCTGCCCAGTGCCTCAGGCTGGTGTGACCCCAGCACAAACAAGAGGAGACCGTGGCAGGTGCTTGTTTCCAAAGTCACATTCTTCAGGGGCAATGTGCCGTGTGTGTCCTTTGTCCTGGCCAGCCCCAGACCTGGGGATCCGATGCAGGCACTGCTGCTGCCGCTGAAGTCAGCGAGGATTTGGTGGTTGGTTTCCATCCCAGCAGCAGAACTGGTCACTTATGAAGCCGGGTGCTGATGGTGCCCTGAAGATCTCTGTGCTGCACAGCTGTGAGGGAACTGCCCCTTGTTGTAATTCTTCATCAGGGAAAGTTGTGCCGGCCAGGTTTGAGTCAACAGAGCAAGCAGGGACTGAGCGAGTCTCTTCTATCTGTGTCTGCTGAGAGCGGTGACCTTTGAGATTAAGTGCACAAAGTCAGTTGCTTGTGGTCCCTCTGTGAATCTCCATGTTTGGTAATGCTGCTTCTTTGGTAAATCTGCCTGTAGCACAGCAGCAGGGGAAAAAAGCCTCTCCAATCTGCAGATGTGATAGGCTGCCATTGATCCACAGAAAATCTGCATTTTGTCTTTATGAGAAACAGAAGAACTGGTTTAGCAGTGAGAGAAGGTGGAATGATTCTTCTGATCTTTCGTACAGTCTCGTATAGCAGATCTCTGTGGGTCAAAGCTGTGCCCCTGACTGGCAGCAAAGGGGGCAACCCCCGGCACCATAGCCAGGTGGGGCCATGAGATGCAGGGACTGACTGGGAGCCTGGCCCTGGGTGGGCTCACCTGCAAAGTTTGGGCAGGCTGTGTCTTGGAGGTAGGTGCCACAGGCAAATCCATCAGTTTTCCTGTCCAGCGGCCAGGTCATGGAGGATGTTCTCTGGTTTGATGTTCCAGTGCAGGACCCAACAGCTGCTGCAGTGATGCACGGCCTCAGCACCTGAGGAACAGCCCCTGGACCACCTCCACTGACATGGAGCCCCTATGGCAGATTGAAATCAAAGAGGTCCTGCGATCGCTCAGGGCACTCCATCACTAACAAGAAGTTGTTAGGGAGCTCACACCAATCCGAGAGCTGAACAACACCATGGAACCCAGTGGACACCTTGTCCAGAACCACCATCTCCCTGGATACGTGGGTTCCGTCGGGCCACAAGAAAATCACAATGCCGTCAGTGGGGCTGATGCTGTGCCATTGGTCTGGACTCCCACAACCAGCCCAGGATGCTCTGAGCCCTCCACTCTGCTCACGCCCGCTCTCCCTCCAGGCGTCCTGGCGGCTTCAACTCTGCCGGGCCTCGGTTTACCCGGCCCATCATGTGCCAGTTTCTGCCGCTAGTCCCGGTCACTCACCAGCTCGCCCTAATGACGGATGCGATCCCGCGGAACACCTTTGATGGCCAGCTGTGAGCCAAGGGGAGCAGAGGGCTGAGCTAAGATACCACCCTGCCGAGCCCCATCCTCTCCCTCCTCTGCCCTCCACCTACTCCGTCCTCCGCCAGCCCCTTCGTGGTGTTACGTTTTAGTTCAATGTTACACTCTGTCTCACCCCTCGAAAATGTCCGGTATATTCCAAGCCTGCGATCCCTCCCAAGAAGTATCATGCATCTGTAATCCAGTTGGCCGAAGTTTTATTCCGCTCCCCCTTTGAATCTCCCTGTTAAGACATGCAAGGCAGGCGAGAAACGGCCTTGGCCCTTTTTCTCCTTAGGCTCTCCCTCTCTCGCTATCGCTTCCCCTTCCCCCCTTCTCTCTCAGAAACCATGCTGCTCCCGGGGGTGACACCCCCAAAAAACGCTCATCTCATAAGCACCCTCAGAAGCCATGTGGAGTCTCCTTGCCTGCCTGCGGCTACCAGCGAACATACAGCTTAGGGGGCGCCCTGGGGACTCCGCAGGGATCCTCAAACCAACCACAACACCCCTCCTCCCACCGGGGCCAAGTCCGCCGCCACATCCCCGAGTAGACGCTGCCATTCGAAGGCACAGCGCACCAGCAGCGAACCCGGAGGAATCGCTCTTGCAGGGCCTCCTGCGCTTTCCCTGCGGGCAAGACGGGTCTGTCAGCATTCGGGCCAGGGCCGGGAACGGTCCCCGACCTCCCCACTACAGCCCCCCAAGCGCTCCGGGCAGGGCATCCCCATTGGAACGGGACACCTGCTGCTCGGGCGGGCGGCTGCTCTGTGGAGTGGCGGAGCTCGGGCTGGGGAAAGCACTGCCGACTCCTCTATGGACTCACTTCATCATTTGAGCAATACTGCGGCAGCCCGCAGATCATGAAACAAAATGGAAAAATCACCCACTTGCAAGAATGCCCAGAGCGTGCAGTGAAAAGTGGAAAAAAATGGACCCTTGCACAAATCCCAGACTTAGATGCAACTCAAATGGAAAAATAAGGACGCTTGCATGACTGTGCAGACTATGCAAAAAATGAGAATGAAAAAAACACTTGCATGAGTTCTTGGATTGTACAGCAAAACATGGGGAAAAAAAGAGATACTTGCAGCAATCTACACACTGTACAAGAGGAAGGAAGTAGAAGGCACACCTGCATGTGTTTGCAGACTCTACAACTGCAGAGAACAAAGAAAGGATGCCTGCACACACCATGCTGCGCAAGAGACATCCCCTTTTTGGCTGAAGCTGTTGGCAGGAGCTTTACCAAACATTTGGCATCTCCATGCCATTTTTGCTTCAATATGCCGCCCCAACAAAAAAACTTCTACATACCCATCGGACCACCAACAACTCTGCAGGATGACAGCAACAAATAAGCCCTGCCAACTGCTCGATGGATTCACTCCATCATTTCATCAGTGCTGCTCATGTCTGCAGGCCAGGAAACAAAAAAGGAACAAAAACCCACTTGCACAAATCCCCCAGCTATGCAAGGAAAAGGTGAAAAAGGGCACACCCGCAGCAATTGGCCAACTGTAGAAGAAGAAGGCAAAAATAAAAGACACCTGAACATGTCTGCAAACCCTACAATTGCAGAGGCAAAAACCACAGATGCCTGCATTTGGCCACAGACTTTACAACATCAGGTGACAAAAAGGACTCCTTTGACAGGGCACACACTGCCCCAAAGCAGTGCTAAGCCCTCTTACAGTGCATAACCCATAGCTCAGAGGATCCAAGAGTAACACAGAACAGGCACCAAGCCCACACACCCTCTACTTTGGCCACCAAGGCTTCTGACTAAAACTAGTTCCCTACATTGCAATGCCTGTCATTCCTGCTCATTCCCTACATGGCTAACATCAACCAGCACATCGTAGGATTCACCCAAAGAAGAACTATTTTTTAGTGAGGGAAAAATGACAACTAACAAACCACCCATATGTGTTTGCATGACACTGGAGCGGCGTTTGTGTTGTCAATATGGCAGGGACACGTCCTGTGCACGGGGCAGTGCCCATGTCCTGTGCATGGCAGGGGGTGCCCTTGGAGCAGCCCTCACGGTGTGGGTGCAGCCATGGGCGCGTTTAGCCGTTCTCTCCACTTCCACCAGCTCCCAAATCAGCCCTTCTCCTGAAAAATTCTCTATCCAACATTCAGCTCCTGGTGCCTTTGCAAAATCCCACTCCCAGGTGGGAAACCTGCAATTCAGATTCCTCCTTGGATGTGGGTTCGAAATCTCTGTCATGCCCAGTTTGGGTATGTGCTGCACAGTACTGCATTTTTCAGTCATTTGCTGCACTCCCACTTCTGGCCTGCAGGAGCTGAGAAAATTGATCCTGGTTTTCCTCAGCTAACTCAGGCTTTTCTTTCCTGGGCCACGTAGCCCACTGAAACGAAAATCCCACGTCCTCTGCAGACGGTTGCAAGCACCAAAAGGGGCAAAGAAGACAAAGGGCAGGTTCCCTGGAATTTCCTCTGTCATTTTGTTCTAGACCTCCTCAGAACATGCCTCAGGTGCCAGCCTGATGGGTAACAGGAGAAGGCCGCAGGTCAAGAACAGGAGTTCAGCCAATGGCTACAGGAAGCAGAGGAATTTGCAATGCAGCTGAGTGCAGCAGATGGCGGAGGCTTGCCAAGCTGCCTGCTCTTGTCTTGCTGCTGAAACCCTGAACTGCACTGCTCTTGGGAACAACCCTTGGGCCTAAATCCCACTGGAATCAGCATTTCTTACAGGGATTGGCATTTGCTGAGGAAGGCCTTACACTGCAGCTAACCTGGGCCATGTGTTAGAAAGGAGGAAGCTAAGTGAGTCTCTGGCATTTCCTAGCAGGAACAAAGCCCTAAGACAGGAAGCAGCATTCTCAGGCTGCTCTCATGGGATAATCCCAACAAGATAAAGACACCTGGGTAAAGGGGTGAATACGATGGTGAGCTATGCTGGCGTGCAATAGCAAGGTCATGGACATGAAGGGAAGGGGCACAGAGTGTCCTCGTGTCCTGTTTCTGCACCTTTCTGGGAACCAGAGGAATCCTGCCTCCGCCTGTGAGGAATTCAGCAAGGGAACTAATAGTTCCTTTCGGCTTTAGCTTTTGTCTTTCTTTTCTTTTTGGACAGCAGCGCTTTGTAACATCAGCTGAGCCTGCCCTCAGGCTGCCTGACTGGACCCCGTCAGCAAAGGAAGTGCAGGAAGCCTGGAGAGGAGGCACCTGTGCTTGAGGAGGCTTTGTGCCCTGCCAGCTCAGTGCAGGACTGGCAAACAAAACACAGAAGTGCTGCACTCCATGGGAAGGTTCCCTTGCCGGTCAGCCCGCGCTTAAGCTGTGCTTTGCCCTGGCGCTGTCCATGGCCCTGGCGCTGTGCCTTGCGGCCGCACAGTCCCGTCTGTGGCTTCGCGCGGCTTCGCAGCTGCCCGAGGCTCTCCCCCCTCACAGAGGGGCCCCGCCCCGCCCCGGGCGCCCCCTGGCGGCTGCCCCGCCCCGCCCTTCCCGCGCAGGGGCGCTCCCTTCCCATGGCGCCGCCCAGCGGCAGCCGCCCCTCACTGCAGGCACGGAGGAGGGCTCGGGCCCTGCTGCTCGGCCTGGCCCTTGGCTCCCTTCTTTTCCAAGAGACAAGAAGGCTTGAAAGGAAGCCTTTTCCAGCTGTGTCCCTCTGCTTTACTTTGTGTCTGCCGACATTCTCCCCTGAAGGTGGCTGTAGTGCGCCCGAAAGTGCTGGCTCCAGAAAAGGCCCCTTCCTTCTCCCACCAGCTGTCATTACTGCCTCAAAAGCACTGTCCAGCTCTGGAAGGAGAAACAGCCTGCAGCACAGTGGTGCCATCCCTGCCCAGCCGGGGCTCTCTGGCAGAGCAGCAGCAGCAGCAGCAGCAGCAGCAGCAGCAGCAGTAGGGCTTGCCTTGGCATCACCTGGGAAGCCGGAAGCCTCTGTAAATCAGCAGGTTCCCAGGCTGCACCAGCTCCTGATGCTGGGTGAATCCTGCTAGCTCTGACCATTTCCAAAAGGTTATAAAGGCAGCAGTGTAGACGTACATGCAGATCAACCAGCATCCAATAAATGGGTATTACTATGAGGGTTTGTGTGGCATTACTAGGGCTGTCATGCTGATAGTGCCTCCTTGAGAGCTTGTGTGCAATGCCATTGCTGGGCCAGCTTCCTCCCCAAGCTGTCATCCCCAGCCTCATTCTCTGGCTGTGGTTGCATCTGAAAGCACAGTTGCCCAAGTTCCTGAGTTCCAGCTCTCAAGCTGGAGCAGCAACCTGTGCTGTGTCACAGCAATGAATGGTCTGTCTCCACTTCACTCTGCTGGCAGAAAGCACTTTTCCTAAGACGTAGGCCGTAGAAAGTAGAGGAAAAACTTGGTTGGAAACTCTTGGGGTGGGGGCAGTCTGCTAGAGCTTTCTGTTGCTTTCCTTTGAGGAAACAGCAGTGTTTTGGGAATGGTGGGCAGAAAACGGTATGTGTGGTTCTGGGGACTGATTTGTAAGCAGTGACTGCTTGAATCTCCTCCCTGATGTCTAGTCTAGAGGAAATTTGGGTCACCAAGCAGCATTTTAAAGCGTTGGGATTATGACACCAGAAAGGCACAAATGTGCTGTCTGTAGATGCAAAGGCGTCTCTCATCCAATCACACATTTCTTGAGAATTGTCCTGACTTTCAGTTTGACACACAGAGGGAATTTGCATCAGGACAATACCCAGCCTCCCACATGTCACACGTGGAGTCTGACCAGCTGCTCTCTCCACTACACTTGCTGGGCTCATGCCAGTGGTGGTCCTGGGGCTGGGAAACACCTGGACTTCTGTAGAGTCCTTCCAAAATGCTAATGTGGCTGCAAGAGCAGGCAAACAGCAAAAGCCCAGATCCTTCTCCATTCTTTTTAGTTTTTAACTGAGAAAAAAAATCACAGGAGGTTTTCCAGGCACTTGCTATGAATGCTCAAGAAAGTATTTTTGGACGAGAGAAAAAAACCTGGTTTCAAGAGCAGAGGAGAGGAGGGGGAATGAATCTTTTGAACTTTTAAAGGCTTGTGGTTGCTCTGTTTTCCTGACCCTGCCTTCCTAAACTGTGCCCACCAGCTGAGCTCTTTTGTCTCTGCCTCATAACTCCCTTTTAGGTGGGACTTGCCCCTTTTGGTGCACTGATTTCCTCTCCCCACCAGCTTCTACGTTGTACCACATTGGGGTTTAACGTTCTTTTCCTTCTTTCTGTGGGTCCATTAAAGTCAGATCCCTGTGACTGCCAGATGCATACTCCAGGGAAGCTTCCAGACGTGAGGCAGAGCCCCCAAAGGCTTCTTGGAGGTGCCGTAATTGAGCAGCAGCAGTGTGCTGTGTGTGCAGCAGGTTGGTTACTTGGCTTTTTCTCCCCTCTTAGGTGTCATTCTTAATCCAGGGAGCCCTACAGTTTGCTGGTTGATGTTAGCCATGCAGCACACGGGTGGGAATGGCAGGCATTCCAATGGAGGGAATTCTCTGGGATATTAGCAAAGCACGATTTCATCCACAGAATTTAGGCAAGTGTTCTTGGTTTTAGTCAGAGGCGCTGCTGGCCAAAAGGGCGAGTTGCCTTTGCTTTCCTCACATCCTGGCTCTTTCTCAGTGTTCAGCTTGGCGTACAGGGTGCATGGGCTTGGTGCCTGCTTTGTGTTACTCTTGGATCCTTTCAGCTGTGGGCTATGGACTGCAAGGGGCTTTTGTGCAGCTTTGGGTCAGAGGAGAACTTTCTGGGCTTTTCTTTTGTGTTGACTGTGGAGAAGGTTTGGTTGCTATGCATGAATTGACAGACCAACCCAGAGCAGCTGCTATTGTGATGTCAGCAGAGGGCTGCCACGTCACAGCCTTGTCAGCAGGAGGTTTTCCTGGTGCCCGCAAGGCCTCAGCATCCAGAGCAGCTCTTGGCGTGCTCGATGCAGGAGGATCACCTCGACTGAGCTGTTCTCAGTTTACAGCGGGTGTCCTTCTGTTTCTGTCTTTTCTTGCACAGTCCATGGACTCGTGCAAGTGTGCTGTTTTTCCCCTTTTTCCTTGCACGGTCTCTGGACTTGTGCAACTGGGGGTTTTTTTCCATTTTTTTTCCCAGCCTACGGACTCGAGCAGCACTGCTCAAACGATGGAGCGAGTCTGTAGAGCATTCAGCAGCGCCTTTTCATTGGCGGCTTCTCGGAAAGCTTTTCGTCGTTTGACTGGTAAATAGAAGGTTTTTCCTTGGGGCAGCAAGTGGGAACAAAAACGGCATAAAGTTGCCATATGTTTGGTAAAGTTCCTGTCAACAGCTTCAACTTAAATGTGGGGTGTCTCTTGCCCAGCATGGTGTAGGAACTTCCAAAGTGCAGCTGGGAGAGCTTTGCAGGCATCTTTCAAAAAGCTGTGTGCTCCTCTGCAGAACTGAGGAAAAGCATCTTTTTTTCTGCATTTCGTCCTTAAAGGATGTGCCTGTCTAACAGGACCCCTTCTGTGTGCTACAAGAGCCATTGGCTTTGCGCTGAGGGGCAAACTGCCGAGCAGTTTGTGTGTGCTCCTGAAGCCTGGAGCTGGGCCTGTGCTGTGTCCCAACAAATCTGCAGGTGCCATAAGGAGTTTGCTGGAAGCTTTTGTGGGGAATTGTGTACAGCAACCCCATAGGACATGCTGGGTGCAATTTACAAAAAGCAAAAGCAAGTCCAGGAAAGAGAGGAGAAAAAAGCTGCTTTAGCTGTAGGCTGGACAATGCGCTCCCATGTATGCACTGACCTCTAAGAAACAATTTGCATAGGCACAACCTAGTTTCTAGTTCCTTAGTGGCAAAGCCAAGAAAAGGTAGACACAGCCTCTGTTGCTGGCCTGCAGTCCTGCTTGTTGTGCTAAAGAAGTGTTGCTCCTGGAGGGATGTTGTGAAAGGAAAATGCTCTCTGCTTGCTTGGGCTTGTTCTGTGAGATTCCTCAGCACCAACAGTTTTCTAATAGTACCTGTTCATTTTCCCTTGCCCCCGGCAGATCGCCTTAGACGTGGAAGGAATCAAGGGCACGGTTCGGTGAGTGGGACGGGCACCCTTGACATTGCTGGTGTCTGAGGATTGTGCAGCAAACTGTGGGCTTGGCCTGTTGCACTAGAGTGCCAGCCTGGCAGGCCGAACCAAGTCCACGTCAACGTCTGCATGAACACCACCAAAAGGATTCCATCAGTTTCCTCCTTTTCTGCTGAAAAGCTTTACACTAATGAAGGTCAAGCTTTGCAGGCAGGAGGCTGCATGCTGATTGTAGCCAGGCTGAAATATCTGCTTCAGAAGCATGTGCAATCCTGTCTAAACATTAGTCTTATTAGCCCACTTGAATTGAGTTTTAATAACTGAGTATCTCAATTTTATCTAAATTCATGACTTCTGCTCAGGACAGCTGGGGATAGAGCTCAGGAGAAATCAGGTTCCAAATGACAGGTTACTCCCTGTCCCTCACACTGCTGCCTGCCTGCAGGGCATAACAGCAGCAGCAGAACCTGCTCTGGCTCCCTCTCTTTCTCCAGAGGCTAAACAGGGAGGCAAAGAACAACAAACCTCCAGGTGTTGTCAGTCCAGGGCCTGAGCATCCTGCACCAATCAGTGGCAGCTTTGGTTGGTTCAGTGCAAAGCTCTGGTGCAGTGAAGGGCTGCAAGTTTCAGAGCAGGCAGCACTTGCTCTTTGTGGCCGACGATGCTGTGGGCTGGAGTCCTGCCATGACCTAGCTCTTCAGCCCAGGCACTGAACACCCGTGGGGACTGGCATCTGAACTTTCACATGCAGGCATCATTGTCCTGGCATTCTCCCAGGGACTGCGAACTTCCCTTGGTGTCAGATAAGCAGTAGCATGGTGTCCTTTAGTGGTACTGGAATGAAAGTCAGCTCCTCTGTGCACTGCGTCTGTGAAGGCTCCCTGCTGTCAGCAGAGAGAGAAGTCCCATGGCGCAGTTCAGAGCCTTGTGGGGTGTGGAGGAGCCACTGTTGCCTGCAGGGACCTGCCCCTCTCCACGCCCTACCTAGGTAGCTACAGTCACTGCTTGGACTGCACCCTTCACTTTGACCTGAGCCAAGTTTGTTGAGAAGACTCCTGAGCAGCTCTGCATGGCAGAGACAAGGTCTGTCTGTGAAGGGCTGGAATGCAGTTCCTGTTGGCTGCTCTCTAAGGCCTGAAATCCTGAGGGGAATCCACTTGACCAGAGCTGAGCAGGGAAATGTTCCCTGCTTCTCCTCAGACACTTGCAGAACAACTGCAGGCTTAGTTAGGACATAAACACCACATACATACCACATGAACAGCCCCGCAAAACAGCTTTTGCCTTCAGGTCAGCCGTGTCTCTGCTTGCTGCGTCTGCCAGCTCTCAGGAGGACACTTCCCAACTCCTTATTGCTTGTTTGTGCTTTTTCCCTGCCCATTCCTTGCAGGTCTCGCTAGGAGAGGTTCTTGCCACTCAGGACTCATTGGCCCAGGCAGGAAAGTCGGAGCGGCAGGAGAGCACGGATAGAGTGCACGGCGCCCAGGAGTTCAGGTGTGTGTTAAGCTTTCTCGCTTTCTCTGAGCAGGGGTGGGCCTTGCTGGGCTCTCGGAGGCCCAGTGTCAAAGAACAGATTTGGCTTTCTCATCCTTTGTCTTGCTCAGCACTGACGGGGGAAGGCAGCCCAGGGCAGGTCTGGCTGCCCAGCCACCTAGAGCACAGCTGCCTCCTGGGACTCTCTTCTTCAACCTTGACAAAAAGAATTCCAAACTAGAGCAGAGTAAAAGCAAGGGAGGTTCAGGCTGGGCTTAAGGACAGCAAAGCATTGAACTGCAAAGGCAATCAGGCAGAAAGAAGAGCCTCAGAGATATCTTGCAGTTTCCACCTCTGGAAATTCAGAAGCCCCAGGTGGATAGAGCCTTGAGCAGCCTGTCCAAATGCTGACCCCAAGTGCTTGGAACTGAAGACTGGGCTAGAGGCTTCCTGGAGTCTCTGCCAGCCTAAACCATGCTTTGATAATTGGATTGGAAAATTTTACTCAGCTCCTCCCCAAGCTCTAGCTTGCAGACTCGTTCCTTGTTTCACTAGTGAATGCAAGAGGAAGGGGGAGAGTACTCCTCTGGACCTCCCAAGCTCGTCTTACCCAAAGAAAAACTTTTGCAAGTCCGGTATACTCTGTAATCAGAATGGAGCAGGCAGGAAGCTCTGATGCTGAGAGTACCTGAGCTTTCTGGAAATGTCCTGTGGCTTCTGGAGGCTTGTTTGACTTCCTACAGTGGTGAATCTTTCACCCGCACGAACAACAAAGAGAGATACTGGTCTAGGGAGGGAATTGCAACATTCTCTTGAGGTGGAAGTAGAGGGCTGTTGGAAGCCCCTGAGACTGCCTTATGTGGGACATGGTATGTAGTCCTGGTTTTGCAAGAAGACCGTGTTGCCATTAAAGGCTTGTTTGTGTGTCTGCTTGTTGTAGATGGAAGGAGTTGGCTGCATTTGAGAGAAAGCACCACTCCTCCCTAGAGAGGGCGTCTGCAGTGGCGGCACAGACAGAGGAGGTATGGCAGCCTCAGAAGGATCTGCTGAAGGAAGAGCTTCCTCTAGCAGTGCCAAAGGTATGCTCACCTTGTTCCTAAGCAGCACTTGTGGGAGAGGGATTTGTCCTAGCAAGACCCCCCCAAATGCTGCTTCTGGCAGCAAGCTAAGACCAAGACTCTGCTGCTGTTGTTGTAGTTGTTCCTCTTGAAAAATAGTGCCTCCCTCCTTCCAGGTTTGCCGCCGACAGCGGCCAGCCCGCAGGGGTCTGGAGAAGCTGCTCCAGGAATTCTCTCGCCAAGGGCACACACTGTCCCAGGTGTGCAGAGAGAAGGCGGTGCTGGCGCAAGAGAACGATGCCCTGGAAGCCCGACTGGCAGCCGCGGAGCGGGACCTACGAGGCCTTTCAGAGCAGCTGGCAGAGGCCAGGTAAAGGCAGGGAGGAGATCCTGGGCGTGACATTATTGAAGGTCTGGAATTACAAAGGGGCTGGGCATGTTGTGGGGATTTACTTCCTGCTCTGTGCTCCCAAAATGTTTCTCGGACTGAGAAGCAAAGAAACAAAAACCAAAAAAAAAGGATCCAGTGGTCTGAATATTTTTTTTCTGCCAGCTCAAACTCGGAAAGCTCTTTTTGGGCGCATGCTCAGGACCCCTTGCACATTCCTGTGACAACTGCAAAGCAAGCCAACTTGGCATTGAATTGGGTACCAGGGAAAGCTGGCAGATGTTTTCTGAAACTAGAAGTTTCCCTCTGGTTTTGCTTTCTCCTTGGGTGCATCTGACCATCAATCTTTCCTTGCCAAGTAGTTGGACATGGGATTTTCAAAATTTAAGGCTCTTCCATGTGAACTTTGTGAGTAGCTCGCTGATGCTTCAGATGAAGCTGGAGGGTCATGCTGAAAATCTTGAGACCCTTCAGAGCTCACTCTTGTGAAGTATGGTGCAGGACCTAGATCTGCTTAGAAACAGCAGCAGCAGCAGAAGGGAAAGGTCTTGTGACTTCTTGACAGTGTCTGGGGATTCTTGCTCCGCACTGATTCTTGCCCACTGTCCACCCACCTCTGTAACCAGTCAAGGTCCCTTTGGCTGTTGCTTCTTCCTTTTTAAAGAGTGCCAAGATATTTGGGCACTGCTTGTTTAGTTAGTCAAAAATAAAGGAAGTGAGTGGTCTTGTTCATCAAATTCCAGTCATTGGAATGGCAGGAAATGGTCCATCACCCTGAGACAGTTCTTCAGATAAAAACCTACTTCTGCTTTCCTACTCATGCTGTTGGAAGCTGGAGGTTTCACTGTATCGTTTGGTGAATGCTTTTAGTCCCTTTTACTCAGAGAGTGCCTGGCAAACAAAGAAACGATACGTACACTAGGAATGGCATGAAACATGGACGAGTCAGCCAGGAGAGCCCTGTTCTGTCCCCTGCAGAGTGACTTGGGAGTGCTGATGAGCTCAGGGCAGTGAGCAGAGGCTGGGCTTTTGCTCCTTTGCAGATACTTGGTGGGCGCACGCATGTGTGATAGGTCAGGCAACAGCAATTTGAGCTCTGGCTGCTGAGATCAAACTCAGCCGGGCTAGGCCATGAGGAAAGGCTGCCCAGTCACCTGGAGGACCTTGCTTTGCTATGTAAAGTGGTAAAATAGTCTTGCTCTATCTGAGTTTCCATGCAAGCCGTTATCCATACTAAGGTTTTGGGATCTTAAGGCACATCTTTCTGGAGAAACTGCCCCTGTGTGCCAGGAACAATTGCTCTTCATGTTCACAACTTGTAGGTCAGAGAAGGAGAGCCTGCAAAGCAGCCTGCTGGAGGCTCAGCAGCACATATCGGAGCTGGAGATCGCCAGGAGCCGTGTGCAAGCCCAAGTGCGCGCAGCCACGCAGGCCAAGGAGGCGATACTCGGTGAGAGCCTCGTGCGCTTGGTTTCTGCTGGTGGCCCTGCCCTGTGCAGTTGCTCCCAAGCCAGCTCGGTCCGCAGGGCTTCTGAGGAGTGAAGCAGCTGAGGGCCGGTCCCTCCTTGCCTGAAACTGAAAGGGCTTAAGGTCAGCAGATCCCTTGGCTTGGATAGTCTCTGATTCTGGCCGTGTGTCATGTTTGCAGAGGATGTGAGGGGCCTTCGTCGTGAGCTGCTAGCTGTAAGATCTCTCAGCCAGCAGCAATGTGAAGACATGGCTCAACAGCTCCGCTGGGCAGAGGAGCAGTGCAGGAAGGCTCTGAGACTCTGGCAATCTGCTCAGGAAGCGGAAAAAAGGCAGCTTGTGCAAAACCTGGTAAGAAGCAATACACAACTAAAGACTTCAGGCAAGTTTGTAAGGCTGGCTTAGCAGAAGGGCGGCCTGAGTATGTGACATGGCCTCAAGCATCAGCTGTGGGCTACGCTTTGCTGAGCCAGGCAGCTGGGGGCTTCAAGGGCTAATACTCGACAGACTGGGAAGACCCAGAAGCCAATGCTGGGACAGTATATGCAGCCACAGGTTCAGGATGGGCATAAGCCAAGTTCCCCAGGAGGCTGGGTGGTCGCCACCCAACGCATGGCAGCAAAGGGGCAGGATCTTCCCCACAGCCTCGTGCCATGCCGCAGACGGCTGCTGACCTTGCTTCCAACTGCAGTCCCAGCAAGTGGATTCCTTGCTTTCTGTCCTTCCATGGTGGAAAGAGGCCTTCCCTTTGAGCTTGAAGCAGATGCAACAGGCCCCATGGTTCTGGTATTTCAGCTGGTGGCCTGTCTTGTGACTGGGTCATCGAGGTGCTGGCCATGTCCTAGTCCTGCAGTCCATCTGCAGCTCTTCCATGATCAAATGGCAGGGGCACTTGGAGAACAGAGCCTCTGAGAAGAGGCAGAAATCCTGAGGAGAGTGGGGCCAGAGAACAGGGAGCCATCAGTGCAGGGGAGGGAGGTGGCATTTCTTTCCTGCCACCTGCTGACACTCCCGCTAACTTTTGGGTTAGAACAGCATTGCAGGAGGGCAAGGAGAGGTAAGGACTACTTGCAGGCACTGGAAGCACAGAGCCTGGCAGGCTCCAGCACTGAGCCCCAGGAAGAACAGCTAGCATGGAAGGGTTAGAGCTGGCTGGAGAAGCAGAAGGAAGTGGCGGAATAGATTTGCTTTTGAGCCTGGGAAAGAGGGAATCTGAGCGTGATGGCAGGTGCCAGTAAGATTTCTCTTGACCAAATATCAAGGACAAGCTGCAGGCAGAACTGCAGGAAGCTCAGAGGAAGATGAAGGCAATGGAGAAGAGCCACCAAGAAAACATGGAGAGGATGCGCAAGGTCCTGCTGCAGTACAAGCTGGCTGAACTAAAGCAGGTGAGTGAAAGAGCAGGAGCCACTGCAGTCACACAACGAGTGGTCTCTGCCCTTGTTGCCTTTGCTCTGCAGAGCAGCAGGTGGATGGGGACGATGTGTCTGAGTGCCATGCTCTGAGGTCTCCATGGCAGCTGGTCAGAAGGACACTTACTGGGCCACTGAATCTCAGCTGCTGCCCTGGGCAGCAGGGCTTGTGCTTTGGCTGCTGGGCCAGCAATCCTGTGAATGTTTTTTCTGCTGGCCTCTTAGAGCTCACTTTGTTTTTTGAGGGGTTTGTTCAGGTCAGCATGGAGACCCACCCAGATTCTGAAGCACTTGTCCCTGTCCATGGTGAATGCAGTCCTCAGAAAGGGGTGAAATGTGCAGTTGTTCTTTCCCTTTCCCAGTCTCTACTACGGCTGGCTGTGACAAGCTCTAGTCTCTGACTGCTGTTTGGCTTGGACTTGAGGAGGAAGATTTGACAGCTCAGCTTGCAGCCTAACACCAGTGTTGTTCCTCAGGGCTTGACTTTGAAATGCTGTGTCTGAGGCATCTCTGCCAGGCACCTCTCTGACACAACCAAATTTCTTGTCCCAGATGGAAGCAGGATGTGCCATCAAAGCGGCCGCCGCAGCCGCATCCTCGGAAGCAGCCTCCTCTCTGCAGCCTGAAAACCGGAGCATGAGCAGTTCGCCCTGCTGGAGCCAGGAGAGAGAGAAGCAGTTCCCGAAGCTGCTGAGTACGTCCTGGGGATTTCTTGTGCGATCGAGCAGTGTATTATAGTGTGTGTGCCTCAGCATGAGCTGTAGCACATGTTCCTCCTCACTCTGGTGTCAGACAGACCTTTTGGACTCCCTACAGAAGCCAGGGTTGTGCTTGGGGGCAGCAAGGGAGCACTTTGGGGCGTTTCTTTTGCCTTTGAGGCAAAAGCTGGGAGTGGGTGGGCTTTGCCTGAGCTTCCCTGTGCAGTAAAGACAAAAGCAGGGATTGTGTCCAGAACAGCAGTAGGCTCTGATCTAGCCAATGACTCAGGAAAGGTGTATGTGCTAGTCTGGCCAAAATGATCGGAAGAAATGGTTTCCTAGATTCCCTTTAGACTCCTGACTTTAGGCTCTTGACTCATTGGAGTAAAATTACTTCAGAGACATTGATTGGCTCTGTGGCTGGTTTCATAATGGTGTTGTTTTTATGACTGTCAGTATTTCTACTATTCTTTCTACACTGTGGTTTGATAAGAATTCGACATTTTGGTTAGCCTGAACTCCTTGAAGAGAACATCAGGCGATAGAACTAAGAAGAGAGGAAGAGATCTTTTTCAGTAGCCCCTACAAGTTAAAAAGTTACATTCTTAGAACAATCCCAATTTATCAGAGAGAAAGAGTTGTTTCCACAGTGCCCCAAAAGAGGAAAAGCACATTTGTTACAATCCCTGTTGGATATTTTAATTGGGTGCTTAGGAAGATGCATCAGAGAGACACATCTGTGTGGCATGGTCAGATAAAAGCGCTCTGCAGGCAATCCTCAGAAGGAAGCCTGCAGCCTCTCTGCTGCATGTTCCTCCAGTTCCAGGCACTTTGTCACTGCTTGTGCCCAGCTGGTAAATATTCTTGGAATACTGAGCATTGGCCGCAATCCTTGCATAGATTCCTGCACTCAAGGACAGCATACCAACCAAGGCCTTAATGACTCTGCAGTAGAACTGAGTTGCTTCTTACAACTAGGAAGAGCTGCCAGTACAGTGCTGTCAGAGAATATGGGGTCAGGTTTTTCAGAACAGGGCCCAGTTGACTCAGGGTCTGCCATCAGCTGTTGGGACAAAAGGTGGATTGATCAACTCCTCCGTGGGTCTGAATTCAAAGACAATCATGTTCTGTCTTGAGTGGGGTCTACTGTAGCAGCGAGGGGGTTTTGATGGTGATTGCTGCTACCTATTTCCCTAAAGGCATTTCCTGTGGAAAAGCCACATGGGTAAGCATTCAGGAAGGCAGTCAAGTCCACACACACCACACTCACCACGGCAAGCTCAGTGCACCGTGGCCAAGAGGCCTTTTAGAAGGTCAGTTCCAGCAAGGTTTATTTGAGCACGCCAAAGGGGAACTAGAGACAAAAGATGAGCCATGTCCTCTGCACAATGTTTAAGTAAGGGCTGGTGCAGTGGCAGTACCAAAGGGCAGGGCAAAGTGAGCTGGCTCTCAGGGAGGAAAGGGCCATCCACCAGGGGCCACACAACCCGTGAGGAAACAGGGAAAGGAGAAAGCTGGGAAAGTTGGGACATTCCCCTCAAGGCAGCCCTTCAAAGAAGTATGGGAGAATCAGACTCTGTGCAGGCCAGAGCTGCCTGTCTTGCTGGGGCTGCTGTTGCTGCTGTTCTCGTTGATGGTATTGTTAGCCAAGCGACCATAAATTGCTCAGAGCCCCAGAGAGTGGAGCTGAGTTTCAGATCTCCTGGAAGTCAGGATCTCTGTTTTGAAGTTTTCTTCTTGCATTTTGTTTCTTTCAGGGCATGTGGTGAGTGTGGGAGATCCGGAGAAGAAGTACGCCAGGTGGAAACGTATTGGCAGTGGGTGAGTGCAGGCACGCTGACTTCTGCAGAACCGCAGGCCAGGAATTTTGGTGGTGCAACATCACATGTAAAGTTAGGCAAGCTGCAAGCATCTTCAGAGCCTGGCTCCAGATTGTCCCTGTCTCTGTACTGTGGCAGTACAAGGCATCATCTAGGATAACTGAATGCTGACAATGTCTTGGCTGCCTGAAGGAGCAGGATGTGGATGCTCTCCTATCCCTCCAAGATGTGGCACCAGGTTCCCTGAAGACTTGGGTTTGTATGATTCAAAGTAATATGACCAGACTCATGAAGGAAGAAAAACCTGAGAGAGCAGCTTCCCACCTGAGAGCTGTCAGATAACAGCTCTCAGTAGAATTTCTTAGCTGTATTGTGCTGGAAACCATATTCGGTGGCCAGGAAAATAAGAAAGGCTGTGTGGCATTGCCTGAGTCTGGCAGGTAGGATCAAAAGAGAGCGGTGAGAAGGCCCAGCAGGACTGTGTGTCTCATTGCCTGGAAAGGCACGCCACAGGCACAGACACAAGAAGGAAAAGGCAAAGAACAGCCCCGCATGCATCATCCAGTGTGTACATTTGAGTTTTGTAGCAGCCCTTTTTCTTCCTGTTGGACCCAGCTTTTCTCTTGGACACTCTGCAGGGCGGAGGGCTGCTGGGCTGCTGGGCCATTGGCTGAAGAGCAGACAAACCCCGGTGTTTTAGAGGCACTGCAGGCAGCAGAGAGCTCCTGCCTGGGCTGCCTTTTGCTTCTCAGCACTGAACAACTTCTCTGTTCTTGCCACTGCTCTGTTTCTAGGGGTTTTGGCACTGTTTATAAGGCCGTCAACGCTGCCACAGGACAAGCGGTAAGTGCCCATGCAGATTTTGCAGCTCTTGAGTGCTTTCCCTTGGCATGTGATCTGTGGCCAGAGCTTTGGGCCGCCTGTCTTTGCTGCAAAGGCTGTCCCGCAGGAGCAGCCTGTCTAGAGGCTGGCTGCAAAATGCATTTTGGACAGACTTTGTCCTTCTTGCCTACCTGAATGGATGCCAGGATAGCAGTGGTGTCCTTCAGGGAAGGACACCCTTGAATGGATGCCAGGATAGCAGTGGTGTCCTTCAGAGAAGGACACCCTTGGACTTACTGCATAAATATGCATAGATTAGCTGATGGCAAGAGCTGTCATTCCAGCCAATTCCTTTTAAGCCCAGGTTCAGACACAGATAGTATTTCCCATTGTTTTCCATCACGTGGTTCAGTTTGAAAATATAACGCAAGACCTAAAGAAGGAGAGATCTTGCGTGGAACACTGTTTTGCCTTTTACTCCTAGGGAACCTACTTCACATACCCAGACACCCAAACAAACACAAACACACACAGATAAATGAGAAGAAGTGGATGAAGAGCCTGAAGTGATACAACCTTGTGTTGATCCTGTGTTGGTGACATTTCACTATGGAAATGCTGTTTGTACTGAAAGGACATGGAGGTGTTTTAGAGAATCACGCTGTTCTTTGAGGCTAAAAGATCAGAGTTCAGAATTCTGGATTTTGGCTCTCAGCAAATACATTCCATCTTCCTTACTAGTAAGGCATTAGATAAGGTAGTTCCTTCTCCACCAGTGGTGCTGAGATCAGGTACTTCCCTTGGAGGGAGGTCCACGAGGTGTACGAAAGCCCTAAGCCCTATACTTAAAAGCTGGGACGCATCCATAGTGTACCATAGAGAGGGTTATTCATTGCTAAACACATGAAATAATTTCAAGTCTAAACCATGGTCACGATTGTCCTTCACAGTTACAAAACCCAAAAGGCAGAAGTAAGGATGTGCTAAGATTGTATCTTTACTTTGAGTTGCTTTGGAGTTCTGTTTTGGACAGCATTTTCCCCGTCATGTTTGTGCGTGTTTATTTGGCACACAATCGAAATGGCAGCTGTCGCTGAAACGCTGCTCAAAGCCCCTAGAAATGCTACCATATCTTCAATGGTTTCAATTTGTCTTCACAGGACCAAAATTACTTTTGGCTTGCAAGACGTGTGCAAATGATAACAGTGGTGCTAAACAAAGTCTATTTGTGAAGTCTGGGGGTGCAGAGAGTGCTGTTAGCGCTTTGTGGTTGGTGGTTTAGAGTCCCTTTTGACTGAGGTGACAAGGCATCCAGGCCTGTGAGTGCACAGAGAAAGAGGCTCTGGTGATGTCTGTCCCTAAGAGCCTTTAATGTCATTATAGGTGGCCGTAAAGCAACTTAATCTCCAGCACCAGGGCTGTGAGGAAGTGTTAAAGGAAATCCTGGTCATGCGTGAAAATAAGAACCCCAATATTGTCACCTACTTTGAAAGGTAAGTAGTTCTGGCAGAAAATGGATCTTTCAATGAACATCAATCCACACCTGTACGAGGCATAGGAGGAGATTGCATTTTGTTGCCAGGAATGGTTCCTGGCATAAGCAGTTTGAAGATTGATCTCAGAAACCTGGCTCTCTTACTAAGGCAGCAGCCTGTATGTTCACTGGCTGCATGTTGTTTTGCTCTTTTGGGACGTGATTATTTTTCCAAGTGTCGGAGGAGAAGTGCTGAGAAAGCATCCCAGAGATGATTTCCCTTGTGCTGTTCCCACTATTTTCCATTGCCTTGCATGCCAAAAGGCTTGGCTAGGAGGCACATCATTTGCCAGGTTGCCAATTGTTTTTCCTGTTTGTGACTATTCTTTCTGCAAGGTTTTCCAAAGGGTGATGGCACTGCTGCACACCTTCCTGCCCTGAGTAAAAGGTGTGAAATCGGTGTCTCCTTGCTGCTGGAGTTCTTGGTGCAATTTGTGTATGAAGATGATGAAGCAGCTGCTGGGATCTGTCTGCTTCCAGATTTATCTTTGCCCTCACAAAACTGCCTTTTTCCCCTGCCTGCCACCTAAGCCGTCTCCTTTTCCGTGGATGTGCCTTCCTCATTTAGGCGGCAGAGTTGGCAGACACTGGGTAGCCTGGCTGGAGTGTGTCTTCCTTTGATTCTGTCTTCATTTAGCAGTGACCTGGAAACAAAACTCAGCTGTAGTCTTTCTTCCATACGGCAATTTAGCTGTGCCCATTCAGCTCCACGCTGTTGCTTTCATCTTGCAGCTACCTTATCAATGAGGCTGTCCTGCTGGTGTTGGAATATATGGATGGAGGCTCCTTAGCTGATGTGGTCAGCATGAGAAGGATGGCTGCAGGACACATAGCAACAGTGTGTCGGGAGGTAAGGGGTCCCCTTTGTGCTTGGGATGGCTTGGATGGGCTCGTCCTTGGAAAGCGCGGCTAAAGCAGAGATTCCATGTTCAGAGCTTTCTTTCTGGGTTGCTCTTATGCTTCAGAGAAGAAGGAGCATCTGCACAGAACTGCCTACCAGTGTCCCTGCCCTTACTGTAGGCTGTTCTTTACTCTTATCTACGGTTGTTGAACTCCCTGTCTCTTTTTCATTATTATTTTCTGTTCTGCCCTGTGCCTCTCCAAGTCTTTACCCAGAACCTTTCTGTATTGCCTCCTTGGCCTGTAAGCACAAAGGCGCTGGTGTGCGAGTTTAAAACAAGTGGCAGAGCCAAAGAGAGACTCATCTGTCACAGGTCTCCAGTTCAAAGGATGGCATGGCAGCCACCTTAGTGCTTTCTGCTGAACTCTGACAAATGAGCTACTTCCAAGTCTTCTCTTAAGGCAGCCATGTAACCCCTGTCCTCCAGTCTCTAGCCCAACAGTGATCCCCTTGATGCCCAAGGCAGGGACTTTTTCTCTTTTGGCAAACCCATGATTGTCCTCCGGAGGGGGAGAGTGCATCCGCTGCAGCAGCGGTCATCTTACTGGCTTTGCAGGGGACTGTCTTGGACAACGACGGACGTTTCCCCCTCAAAAGCTAACATGCCTCCTTTGGAAAGATCCTGCTCTCCTAGTGTTGCAGCTACAAGCTCTTCCCCTTGCCAGCACTCACTTATCCTTTGAGATCTGGGAATCTTCAGGAGCAGCCTCCTTTTGCGAGTGATGTGATCAGATCAGGGTAACTTTTGGCCTCCCGTTTCTTTTTTCTCTCGTAGTGCCTGCAAGGCCTGGCTTTCCTTCATGCCAACCAGGTGATCCACAGAGACATCAAAAGTGACAACATCCTTCTGGGCCGGGATGGCTCCGTCAAGTTGGGTGGGTATTCCCAGTCAGGCGCAGCTCTCCAGGGAGGCGGTGTGGGGCTGCTTGGGAGTGGCTGCCGGGTGCCAGCAGTTGGTGCTGGTGAGAGGGCAGGGAGCACTCTGCAAGGCCAGGGTGCAGCTGTAAGGTGCTGAGTGGTCTAGAGAGAAACAAGGTGTCAAGAGTAACTTTGGTTTGTGTGTGTTCCTTCCAAAGGGAGGGAGTTACAGTGTAAAAATTCAGGAGAATGAGGAAAAGCCACTAGGGAAATTGTGGGTGGGGTTTTCACGTGGACAACCATACCCTTGCGGGCAGATACTTGGCTGCAGCCCTGAGGAAGGAGAGCCCAGCTGCTTTTCCAGCTTCATTCAGCACTGCATTCTGAGAGTGAGGAACTCTTTTCCCTGATTTCCTACTTGAAGCAGTATTTGTTTTTCTCCTCAGCTGATTTTGGCCTCTGTGCTCTGCTCAGCCCTGAGCAGAGGAAACGGAGGTCGATGGTCGGGACCCCCTGCTGGATGGCACCCGAGGTGGTGAGAGGAGAGCCATACGGCCCCAAAGTGGACACCTGGTCCCTTGGCATCGTGGGAATAGAAATGGCCAAAGGAGAGGCTCCTTATATTCGGGAAACCAGTGACAGGGTAAGGTGCAAAGAGGCTCAGATAGCTGTGCCCGTCTGGTCCCTGTCCATTAGACAAAATCCCATTCGCACAGCTTGAAGTGGCTTCCACCAGGGCCCAATTCTAAAACTGCCCCTGGGGCTCACATCAGCTGTGGAGGCAAGACGTGGTGCAGCATGGAATAGCTGGGGCTGCACTGGGACCTTTCTTCCTTTGGGAGAGAAGGCTCATCTCTAACCGTCTGCTAAGGCAAGAACTTGCCACTGCCGACTGGAGCTGAAAAGATGGGGTCGAGGTGAGCCCTGAAGGATATGGAAGAATCACGTAGAGTCTCATGTTTCCTTTTGCTTCAGGCTAACTACCTGATAGCCAAGCGAGGGGTGCCAAATCTGCACAATCTCAGGCTAGCCCCTGGCTTGTGTGAATTTCTGGGCTGCTGCCTGCAGATGGATGTGGACAGGCGAGGCTCTGCCAAGGAACTTCTGCAGGTACAAGGCAAAGGGGCTGCAGGACAAACAGCTGTTCCTCTTTGCTCCTTGGCCACACTCCAGGGAATCAGATGGGCCCCCCATGTAGTAACCTCCACTCTGGGTGCTTTTCAAATGGAAACCAAGTAGGATCCAAGAGTGCTTGAGGTTAGGAGGGACCAGTGAAGGTCACCTACTCCAAAACCCCAGCCACCAGCAAGGACATCTCCAAGCAGATCAGGTTGCTCAGTGTCCCATCCAAGCGGACCTTGAATGTTGCCGGGCTTGGGGCTCCTCCCAGCTCTCTGGGCAGCCTGTGCCAGTATTCTAGCACTCTCCCGGTATACAGTTTCTTCCTTGGAGCCAATCACAAATGAGGGGTTTTTAGGTTAAAAGCATTGCCTCTTATCCTCTTGCAATTGGCCCTGCTACAAGATATGTCCCCATCTTTCTTAGAAGCCTCTACAACTATTGAAAGGTCTCCTTGGAGCTTGCTCTTCTCCAGGCTAAACAAGCCCAACTCTCACAGCTGTTCCTCAGAGGAGAACTCCCACCTTCTGGTCATTTCTGTGGCCCTCTTTTGCTCTCGGCTGCTGCATTCAGGTTTACCTGGTAGCAAAGGAACTGAAGTATTGCAACGCCAGGGACAGGGGGCTTGAGGAACACAATGAAAGCAATCCCTGCCAAGTGGTTTTAGACTGATCTGTAAAAAGGCAGTGGCTTTGCGGAGGCTTACTGGGGGCATCCGAGGGCACCCAGCTTGTCCCTCCCAGCCCACTCTTAGAGGTTTCTGCCAGCCAAACGGGGACAGCTGTGCAGGATTTGTGCCAGCCCCATGTGCTGCCTGGCCCGGTCAAGACGATGAGAACGGCTGTGGCTTTGCTGCCAGGTTTTGTGGCAGACAAGGAGCTGGTGACCGGGCCGCTTCCTTGCCTGTGCCTGCTGTGAAGGAAGATGCCAGCCAGCACAGGAGGGGGGGCATGCCGAGGCAGACACCGCTCTTCCTGCAAGCCAGAGCTGAGCACATCTGCGCCCTGCTGCTTGTGTCCTTGCTCCTGGCTTGCTCCTGAAAACCTGCATATCCAGCATCCTGAGAACAACATGTGAGATCAATACTTTCCAGAGCTCTTGGGAGTCTCTTGAGGAATGCTGTATGCCCCACATCTCCCTTGGACACCCATATAGCCCATATCTCAAATAGCAAAGAGGAGTATAAGAATAAGTCTGTTGACTTTCCTGAAAGGAGCAAAACCTTTGAAAGCAAGCAGCAATCCCACAGTGATATCAGGACTAAAATCCCAGCAAGTGATGACACCTTGAAGAATGGACTAGTGCACTTCAGGGCCATGTTTCCTGCTATAGCAGCATCCTGGACATGAAGGCAGATAAGCTGATGGTGCCCTCAGTCCGATGTTTGTGTATTTCTGGGCACTAGAGGAACCCAGCTTGACCCTGTTAGGAGCTGAGATTGGAAAAGAATGGTTCCTTTTTTCTTTGTCTCTTTTAATTTGGGTTGTTTTGTTTCTTTTTCCCTTTGGGCAGCATCCATTTCTCCAATCAGCGGAGCCTCTCTTAAGCCTCTTCTGACAGGCTGATTGCTGTCATCCCTGCAGCAAGGTAATGCAGGAAGCAAAGGTGATGACAAGGCCACTTCAGCACTTGGAGAACAGAGCCTCTGAGAGCAGGTAGAAATCCTGAGGAGAGAGGGGCCAGGAAACAGGCAGCCATCAGAGCAGGAAAGCAAGGTGGCATCTCCTTTTCCCCCACCTGCTGATCCTCCATCTGAATTTCTGCTTAGGACAGCATTGCTGGAGGACACAAAGTCACTCATGATGTGCACTTTTCAGGTGGGTGGTGTGAGGCATGAAGCTTCCACTGATTTTTTGGGGCAGCCTGGCTGGAACTTCATGTGGAAGTGTCTTCCTCCCCTCACTAGGAGCCGGAAGGGCAGCGTTTGGAGGCACAGCAGCGGCTGGCACAAGGGACAAACTTCCTTGCAGAGGTACAGAAGGAGCAGGAGAAAAGGATGCTTGAGATGAAGCAGGAAGTTGCCAGCATGCAAGCTGAACAAGAAGAGGTACGAAGCAGAGCCAGTCAAAAGGCAAAGGGTGAGAAAAGAGAGCTTGTGTGTTGTTTTGGACTCCTCTGCCCTCCTTATGGGCACTGTTTCTCTGGACACTGTCTGTCAGGGTGGCACTGTCTCTTAACTGGCCCTTGGGAAACAGTTCTGGAGAGACCTTGGTGCCAGGAGGGAAAGCACCGGTCAGGTGAGAGGCTACCAGACCACAGGTTTAAGGAAAGTAGGGATGGTGTTTCAGGCCCAAATGGAATGGGAAAGCCAGAGCTATGTCTCAGAAGGGGGGAGGTCCCACAGGAAGCCCCCTGCAGAGGTAGGCTAGAGCTGTGGGAGCGGGCTGGCTGTCAGGCTGCTGAGGAGGTGCCTGAAGCTGCTGAGTACGTCCTGTGCATTCTTTGTCTGATTGAGTACTGCATGGTGTGTGTGCCTCAGCATGAGCTGTAGCACATGTATCTCCTCTCTTTGGTGTTGGGAGAGACATTTTGGACTCCCTTTAGAAGCCATTGTGGTGCTTGGATGCAGGCAGGGAGCACTTGGGGCGTTCCTTTTGCCTTTGAGGAAAAAGCTGGGAATGGGTGGGCTTTGCCTGAGCTTCCCTGTGCAGTGAAGACATAAGCAGAGACTGTTGTGCGAGCAGCAGAAGGCTGCGGCCTAGCCAATGACTCAGTGATGGTGTGTGTGCTAGTCTGGGCAAACTGATGAGAACAGTTGGCTTCCTGGATTCCCTTCAGATTCCTGACTTGTCAGCAGTCATTGGAGTCAAATATTTCAGAGAAATTGATTGGCTGTGGTGCTGGTTTAATCCTGGTGCTGTTTACTAAGACTGTTTGTTCTTCTCTTATTCCTTCTCCAGACCACATGGGCCCCTCGCCATCTAAATCCCCACTCTAAGGGCTTTTCAAACAAAAACAAAGAAACGTGCAGCAAAGCAATCGAGGAAGCCGATGCGATGACACGGACCACTTCAGGATTGCTTTCTGCAATGGCAGCTTGGATCTGGACTCACAATAATAATCCTATACACACTCAAGTTGGAAGATTCCCTTCCTTGTCAGCCAGGGCATAAGGCTCTACATTCCCTTGAGAACTGGCCATTCTTTCTTAAAAATGGAAAGTCCCCCCAAAGGGCATCCTTATGTGGCTTGGAATTGGGCACGATCTCCATCCCTTATCAGCTCCAACATATACTGCCTTTGGAATGCTGCTCATTGGCCAGTTTTTGCCCAGTCATGGACTTCTGGATGAGGAAGAAAGTGCAATTGCATTTCCATTGAAAACCCAGAGAAGAGCAGGGCAGCCTGAGGAGACAGTCTGAAAGTTCCCCTCATTTGTCTCACGACCATCTCAAGGACAGGCATCGGGACCCTGAGGAGCCTGATGGGAATTCTGGTCTGCTGGTGGTGGATGAATGCCAAACATCCTGAGGCCCCCGAGCAGAGCTCTGACCTGCCAAGAGATTGTTTGCAGCTGTGTCTACTGTGACTGCTCCTAGCAGGGCCTGCCAGGGGGAGAGGCGCCCCATATGCTTGAACCTGCTTGGTGACAATAGCCCAGGAATCTTCCCACCTCTTGGCGTGGTTGGACTTTTCTGGGGTCACCTTTGGTGGTCCAAAGAAGACCCTCATCTGCTTTTCAGCCACCGTGGCGGACCGACTGAGATGGAAGAAGCCTCTCTCTCAAGGACTGAGACATGAGAGCCCTATACGGAGAAGCTCCCCCCTCCCAAGGACTGAGACTGAAACCCCTAACACGGGGCAGGTGTGTGGGGGAGCCGACCAGACCAAAGGGACATATTTGCCTGCAAGTGTGGCCATTGGAGCAAGGAGACGATGGTCCTTGCCTACTGCTTAGAACATGGACTACCTTTTACATCTATTCTTAATTGTTTCTTTTTCCCCCTCAACGATTTCAATAGACTTACCTCAAGATCTGTTTGCCTCCCTCAGCAATATATATATAATAGAACCTTGAGTTAACCTTTGAGATCTCCCCTGGGGAAGGGGCTATAAGCAAGCCTGTTAGCTAAAGGTGTGAGAAGAAAGCTGAGAAGCGAGAAGAAACTGGCAAGGAGCTCTCTCCAAGGCTGTAAGCAAGGAGACCAGGAGAAGTGAGGAATGGAAGAAAGATAAGAAGAGAACTCTGCAGCTGGACAAAGTCTTTTTAGAAAGTTAGTTGAAGTCATTGTAACTTTTCAAGAATAGTGTTATGTTGATTTATTGTGGCCAATAGTTAGGGTAAAAGAAGTCTTAAGAGTTAGAAAGTGTATAAAAGGTCAGCCATGTTCGATAATAAAGAGTTGTCATCTGAGACTGCTTGTGGTCTCTGCTTTGCGTGGGGACTGCCTCGACAGAGACACTCCCCAAAGTGACTAGGCGAACTCCTTTGGCTGGACTACGAGGACTTTGTCTTTCTATGTTTGCTAGCTATAACCCCTCTCTGTTTCTCTCTCCCCATTTCTCTCTTTCCTCTCCCTAAATCCGTCTATCGCATTTGCTGTGCTCATTCAATAAAGGTGCATTTCTTTTGAGTAATACTGAAATCCCCAGTGTGTTGTGTTTTGCACTCCGAGATCAGTAAAACGAACCATCATGACTCCCCTCTCGTATGAATGGATCTTGCCACAGCCAAAACATCCTGTGCAGATGCAGGCTTTCAGCTGTGCACATCGATGCTTTTGGTTCCTGCTCTATGTAGCTGGAACATCTCCACCGTGACTCCTCCTGCCTCCCACGTGGCCATGGCTAATAGGTACGAGGCTCTGCAAGTGCAACGAAGAAGGTGGGCATGTCTGCTGGCAGTACAGGAGAGCAAAGAGGAAAGCACCTGGCAGGATCCTGGCCAGCAAGGCAAAGCACCTGATGTACCTGCTCTTTGTCATCAGATAAGGACTGGTGGGTGATGCAATGCTTGGGGTTGTCTGGGGCCCATCAGTCATGAAAAGTCTCTGTGCTTGAGTGGCTTTGTCCCTCTTCCTGTGTCTTGTGTTGCCCCTGTGCTCCGCCGTATTTGCCCAGGGCTGTGTAGCTGGGTTGGCACAGCTAAAGTGCAGGAGAGCTTCATTCGTCTGCCCTTTGAGGTAGCTGCTCACAGCAGCCTTTTCAATCTGCAAGCTCCATCTGGAGAGTAAATTCCCTCCGTGTTTGGTCCCGGAGGCCAGGGCCTGTCATCTGCAGTCCCAGGTGGCACTGAGGGCTGCCCAGTGCCTCAGGCTGGTGTGACCCCAGCACAAACAAGAGGAGACCATGGCAGGTGCTTGTTTCCAAAGTCACATTCTTCAGGGGCAATGTGCCGTGTGTGTCCTTTGTCCTGGCCAGCCCCAGACCTGGGGATCCAATGCAGGCACTGCTGCTGCCGCTGATGTCAGCGAGGATTTGGTGGTTGGTTTCCATCCCAGCAGCAGAACTGGTCACTTATGAAGCCGGGTGCTGATGGTGCCCTGAAGATCTCTGGGCTGCACAGCTGTGAGGGAACTGCCCCTTGTTGTAATTCTCCATCAGGGAAAGTTGTGCCGGCCAGGTTTGAGTCAACAGAGCAAGCAGGGACTGAGTGAGTCTCTTCTATCTGTGTCTGCTGAGAGCGGTGACCTTTGAGATTAAGTGCACAAAGTCAGTTGCTTGTGGTCCCTCTGTGAATCTCCATGTTTGGTAATGCTGCTTCTTTGGTAAATCTGCCTGTAGCACAGCAGCAGGGGAAAAAAGCCTCTCCAATCTGCAGATGTGATAGGCAGCCATTGATCCACAGAAAATCTGCATTTTGTCTTTATGAGAAACAGAAGAACTGGTTTAGCAGTGAGAGAAGGTGGAATGATTCTTCTGATCTTTCGTACAGTCTCGTATAGCAGATCTCTGTGGGTCAAAGCTGTGCCCCTGACTGGCAGCAAACGGGGCAACGCCCGGCACCATAGCCAGGTGGGGCCATGAGATGCAGGGACTGACCGGGAGCCTGGCCCTGGGTGGGCTCACCTGCAAAGTTTGGGCAGGCTGTGTCTTGGAGGTAGGTGCCACAGGCAAATCCATCAGTTTTCCTGTCCAGCGGCCAGGTCATGGAGGATGTTCTCTGGTTTGATGTTCCAGTGCAGGACCCAACAGCTGCTGCAGTGATGCACGGCCTCAGCACCTGGAGGAACAGCCCCTGCACCACCTCCACTGACACAGAGCCCCCATGGCAGATTGAAATCAAAGAGGTCCTGCGACCGCTCAGGGCACTCCATCACTAACAAGAAGTTGTTAGGGAGCTCACACCAATCCGAGAGCTGAACAACACCATGGAACCCAGTGGACACCTTGTCCAGAACCACCATCTCCCTGGATACGTGGGTTCCGTCGGGACACAAGAAAATCACAATGCCATCAGTGGGGCTGATGCTGTGCCATTGGTCTGGAACCCCACACCCAGCCCAGGATGCTCTGAGCCCTCCACTCTGCTCACGCCCGCTCTCCCTCCAGGCGTCCTGGCGGCTTCCACTCTGCCGGGCCTCGGTTTACCCGGCCCATCATGTGCCAGTTTCTGCCGCTAGTCCCGGTCACTCACCAGCTCGCCCTAATGACGGATGCGATCCCGCGGAACACCTTTGATGGCCAGCTGCGAGCCAAGGGGAGCAGAGGGCTGAGCTAAGATACCACCCTGCCGAGCCCCATCCTCTCCCTCCTCTGCCCTCCACCTACTCCGTCCTCCGCCAGCCCCTCCGTGGTGTTACATTTTAGTTCAATGTTACACTCTGTCTCACCCCTCAAAAATGTCCGGTATATTCCAAGCCTGCGATCCCTCCCTTGAAGTATCATGCATCTGTAATCCCATTGGCCGAAGTTTTATTCCGCTCCCCCTTTGAATCTCCCTGTTAAGACATGCGAGGCAGGGGAGACACGGCCTTGGACCTTTTTCTCCTTAGGCTCTCCCTCTCTCGCCCTCGCTTCCCCTTCCCTCCTTCTCTCTCAGAAACCATGCTGCTCCCGGGGGTGGCACCCCCAAAAAACGCTCATCTCATAAGCACCCTCAGAAGCCGTGTGGAGTCTCCTTGCCTGCCTGCGGCTACCAGGGAACATACAGCTTAGGGGGCGCCCCGGGGACTCCGCAGGGATCCTCAAACCAACCGCAACACCCCTCCTCCCACCGGGGCCAAGTCCGCCGCCACGTCCCCGAGTAGACACTGCCATTCGAAGGCACAGCGCACCAGCAGCGAACCCGGAGGAATCGCTCTTGCAGGGCCTCCTGCGCTTTCCCTGCGGGCAAGACGTGGCTGTCAGCCTTCGGGCCAGGGCTGGGAACGGTCCCCGACCTCCCCACTACAGCCCCCCAAGCGCTCCGGGCAGGGCATCCCCATTGGAACGGGGCACCTGCGGCTCGGGCGGGCGGCTGCTCTGTGGAGTGGCGGAGCTCGGGCCGGGGAAAGCACTGCCGACTCCTCTATGGACTCACTTCATCATTTGAGCAATACTGCGGCAGCCCGCAGATCATGAAACAAAAAGGGAAAAATACCCCACTTGCAAGAATGCCCAGAGCGTGCAGTGAAAAGAGGAAAAAAATGGACCCTTGCACAAATCCTAGACTTAGATGCAACTCAAATGGAAAAATAAGGACGCTTGCATGACTGTGCAGACTATGCAAAGAATGAGAATGAAAAAACACTTGCATGAGTTCTTGGATTGTACAGCAAAACATGGGGAAAAAAAGAGATACTTGCAGCAATCTACACACTGTACAAGAGGATGGAAGTAAAAGGCACACCTGCATGTGTTTGCAGACTCTACAACTGCAGAGAACAAAGAAAGGATGCCTGCACACACCATGCTGTGCGAGAGACATCCCCTTTTTGGCTGAAGCTGGTGGCAGGAGCTTTACCAAACATTTGGCATCTCCTTGCCATTTTTGCTTCAATATGCCGCCCCAACAAAAAAACTTCTACATACCCATCGGACCACCAACAACTCTGCAGGATGACAGCAACAAATAAGCCCTGCCAACTGCTCGATGGATTCACTCCATCATTTGATCAGTGCTGCTCATGTCTGCAGGCCAGGAAACAAAAATGGAACAAAAACCCACTTGCACAAATCCCCCAGCTATGCAAGGAAAAGGTGAAAAAGGGCACACCCGCAGCAATTGGCCAACTGTAGAAGAAGAAGGCAAAAATAAAAGACACCTGAACATGTCTGCAAACCCTACAACTGCCGAGGCAAAAACCACAGATGCCTGCATTTGGCCACAGACTTTACAACATCAGGTGACAAAAAGGACTCCTTTGACAGGGCACACACTGCCCCAAAGCAGTGCTAAGCCCGCTTACAGTGCATAACCCATAGCTCAGAGGATCCAAGAGTAACACAGAACAGGCACCAAGCCCACACACCCTCTACTTTGGCCACCAAGGCTTCTGACTAAAACTAGTTCCCTACATTGCAATGCCTGTCATTCCTGCCCATTCCCTACATGGCTAACACCAACCAGCACATTGTTGGATTCACCCAAAGAAGAACTATTTTTTAGTGAGGAAAAAATGACAACTAACAAACCACCCATATGTGTTTGCATGACACTGGAGCGGCGTTTGTGTTGTCAATATGGCAGGGACACGTCCTGTGCACGGGGCAGTGCCCATGTCCTGTGCATGGCAGGGGGTGCCCTTGGAGCAGCCCTCACGGTGTGGGTGCAGCCATGGGCGCGTTTACCCGTTCTCTGCACTTCCACCAGCTCCCAAGTCAGCCCTTCTCCTGAAAAATTCTCTATCCAACATTCAGCTCCTGGTGCCTTTGCAAAATCCCACTCCCAGGTGGGAAACCTGCAATTCAGATTCCTCCTTGGATGTGGGTTCAAAATCTCTGTCATGCCCAGTTTGGATATGTGCTGCACAGTACTGCATTTTTCAGTCATTTGCTGCACTCCCACTTCTGGCCTGCAGGAGCTGAGAAAATTGATCCTGGTTTTCCTCAGCTAACTCAGGCTTTTCTTTCCTGGGCCACATAGCCCACTGAAACGAAAATCCCACGTCCTCTGTGGAGGGTTGCAAGCACCAAAAGGGGCAAAGAAGACAAAGGGCAGCTTCCCTGGAATTTCCTCTGTCGTTTTGTTCTAGACCTCCTCAGAACATGCCTCAGGTGCCAGCCTGACGGGTAACAGGAGAAGGCCGCAGGTCAAGAACAGGAGTTCAGCCAATGGCTACAGGAAGCAGAGGAATTTGCAAGGCAGCAGAGTGCGGCAGATGGCGGAGGCTTGCCAGGCTGCCTGCTCTTGTCTTGCTGCTGAAACCCTGAACTGCACTGCTCTTGGGAACAACCCTTGGGCCTAAATCCCACTGGAATCAGCATTTCTTAGAGGGATTGGCATTTGCAGAGGAAGGCCTTACACTGCAGCTAACCTGGGCCATGTGTTAGAAAGGAGGAAGCTAAGTGAGTCTCTGGCATTTCCTAGCAGGAACAAAGCCCTAAGACAGGAAGCAGCATTCTCAGGCTGCTCTCATGGGATAATCCCAACAAGATGAAGACACCTGGGTAAAGGGGTGAATACGATGGTGAGCTACGCTGGCCTGCAATAGCAAGGTCCTGGACATGAAGGGAAAGGGCACAGAGTGTCCTCGTGTCCTGTTTCTGCACCTTTCTGGGAACCAGAGGAATCCTGCCTCCGCCTGTGAGGAATTCAGCAAGGGAACTAATAGTTCCTTTCAGCTTTAGCTTTTGTCTTTCTTTTCTTTTTGGACAGCAGCGCTTTGTAACATCAGCTGAGCCTGCCCTCAGGCTGCCTGACTGGACCCCGTCAGCAAAGGAAGTGCAGGAAGCCTGGAGAGGAGGCACCTGTGCTTGAGGAGGCTTTCTGCCCTGCCAGCTCAGCGCAGGACTGGCAAACAAAACACGGAAATGCTGCACTCCATGGGAAGGTTCCCTTGCCGGTCAGCCCGCGCTTAAGCTGTGCTTTGCCCTGGCGCTGTCCATGGCCCTGGCGCTGTGCCTTGCGGCCGCACAGTCCCGTCTGTGGCTTCGCGCGGCTTCGCAGCTGCCCGAGGCTCTCCCCCCTCACAGAGGGGCCCCGCCCCGCCCCGGGCGCCCCCTGGCGGCTGCCCCGCCCCGCCCTTCCCGCGCAGGGGCGCTCCCTGCCCATGGCGCCGCCCAGCGGCAGCCGCCCCTCACTGCAGGCACGGAGGAGGGCTCGGGCCCTGCTGCTCGGCCTGGCCCTTGGCTCCCTTCTTTTCCAAGAGACAAGAAGGCTTGAAAGGAAGCCTTTTCCAGCTGTGTCCCTCTGCTTTACTTTGTGTCTGCCGACATTCTCCCCTGAAGGTGTCTGTAGTGCGCCCGAAAGTGCTGGCTCCAGAAAAGGCCCCTTCCTTCTCCCGCCAGCTGTCATTACTGCCTCAAAAGCACTGTCCAGCTCTGGAAGGAGAAACAGCCCGCAGCACAGTGGTGCCATCCCTGCCCAGCCGGGGCTCTCTGGCAGAGCAGCAGCAGCAGCAGGAGTAGCAGTAGGGCTTGCCTTGGCATCACCTGGGAAGCTGGAAGCCTCTGTAAATCAGCAGGTTCCCAGGCTGCACCAGCTCCTGATGCTGGGTGAATCCTGCTAGCTCTGACCATTTCCAAAAGGTTATAAAGGCAGCAGTGTAGACGTGCATGCAGATCAACCAGCATCCAATAAATGGGTATTACTATGAGGGTTTATGTGGCATTATTAAGGCTGTCATGCTGATAGTGCCTCCTTGAGAGCTTGTGTGCAATGCCATTGCTGGGCCAGCTTCCTCCCCAAGCTGTCATCCCCAGCCTCATTCTCTGGCTGTGGTTGCATCTGAAAGCACAGTTGCCCAAGTTCCTGAGTTCCAGCTCTCAAGCTGGAGCAGCAACCTGTGCTGTGTCACACGAATGAATGGTCTGTCTCCACTTCACTCTGCTGGCAGAAAGCACTTTTCCTAAGACGTAGGCCGTAGAAAGTAGAGGAAAAACTTGGTTGGAAACTCTTGGGGTGGGGGCAGTCTGCAAGAGCTTTCTGTTGCTTTCCTTTGAGGAAACAGCAGTGTTTTGGGAATGGTGGGCAGAAAACGGTATGTGTGGTTCTGGGGACTGATTTGTAAGCAGTGACTGCTTGAAACTCCTCCCTGATGTCTAGTCTAGAGGAAATTGGGGTCACAAAGCAACATTTTAAAGCTTTGGGATTATGACACCAGAAAGGCACAAATGTGCTGTCTGTAGATGCAAAGGCGTCTCTCATCCAATCAGACATTTCTTGAGAATTGTCCTGACTTTCAGTTTGACACACAGAGGGAATTTGCATCAGGACAATATCCAGCTTCCCACATGTCACACGTGGAGTCTGACCAGCTGCTCTCTTCACTACACTTGCTGGGCTCATGCCAGTGGTGGTCCTGGGGCTGGGAAACACCTGGACTTCTGTAGAGCCCTTCCAAAATGCTAATGTGGCTGCAAGAGCAGGCAAACAGCAAAAGCCCAGATCCTTCTCCATTCTTTTTAGTTTTTAACTGAGAAAAAAAATCACAGGTGGTTTTCCAGGCACTTACTATGAATGCTCAAGAAAGTATTTTTGGACGGGAGAAAAAACCTGGTTTCAAGAGCAGAGGAGAGGAGGGGGAACAAAGCTTTTGAACTTTGAAAGGCTTGTGGTTGCTCTGTTTTCCTGAGCCTGCCTTCCTAAACTGTGCCCACCAGCTGAGCTCTTTTGTCTCTGCCTCATAACTCCCTTTTAGGTGGGACTTGCCCCTTTTGGTGCACTGGTTTCCTCTCCCCACCAGCTTCTACGTTGTCCCACACTGGGGTTTAACGTTCTTTTCCTTCTTTCTGTGGGTCCATTAGAGTCAGATCCCTGTGACTGCCAGATGCAGACTCCAGGGATGCTTCCAGACATGTGGCAGAGCCCCCAAAGGCTTCTTGGAGGTGCCGTAATTGAGCAGTAGCAGTGTGCTGTTTGTGCAGCAGGTTGGTTACTTGGCTTTTTCTCCCCACTTAGGTGTCATTCTTCCTCCAGGGAGCCCTACAGTTTGCTGGTTGATGTTAGCCATGCAGCACACGGGTGGTAATGGCAGGCATTCCAATGGAGGGAATTCTCTGGGATATTAGCAAAGCACGATTTCATCCACAGAATTTAAGCAAGTGTTCTTGGTTTTGGTCAGAGGCGCTGCTGGCCAAAAGGGCGCGTTGCCTTTGCTTTCCTCACATCCTGGCTCTTTCTCAGTGTTCAGCTTGGCGTACAGGGTGTATGGGCTTGGTGCCTGCTTTGTGTTACTCTTGGATCCTTTCAGCTGTGGGCTATGGACTGCAAGGGGCATTTGTGCTGCTTTGGGTCAGAGGAGAACTTTCTGGGCTTTTCTTTTGTGTTGACTGTGGAGAAGGTTTGGTTGCTATGCATGAATTCACAGACCAACCCAGAGCAGCTGCTATTGTGATGTCAGCAGAGGGCTGCCACATCACAGCCTTGTCAGCAGGAGGTTTTCCTGGTGCCCGCAAGGCCTCAGCATCCAGAGCAGCTCTTGGCGTGCTCGATGCAGGAGGATCACCTCGACTGAGCTGTTCTCAGTTTACAGCGGGTGTCCTTCTGTTTCTGTCTTTTCTTGCACAGTCCGTGGACTCGTGCAAGTGTGCTGTTTTTCCCCTTTTTCCTTGCACGGTCTCTGGACTTGTGCAAGTGGGGTTTTTTTTCCATTTTTTTTCCCAGCCTACGGACTCGAGCAGCACTGCTCAAACGATGGAGCGAGTCCGTAGAGCATTCAGCAGCGCCTTTTCATTGGCGGCTTCTCGGAAAGCTTTTCGTCGTTTGACTGGTAAATAGAAGGTTTTTCCTTGGGGCAGCAAGTGGGAACAAAAACGGCATAAAGTTGCCATATGTTTGGTAAAGTTCCTGTCAACAGCTTCAACTTAAATGAGGGGTGTCTCTCGCCCAGCATGGTGTAGGAACTTCCAAAGTGCAGCTGGGAGAGCTTTGCAGGCATCTTTCAAAAAGCTGTGTGCTCCTCTGCAGAACTGAGGAAAAGCATCTTTTTTCTGCATTTCGTCCTTAAAGGATGTGCCTGTCTAACAGGACCCCTTCTGTGTGCTACAAGAGCCATTGGCTTTGCGCTGAGGGGCCAACTGCCGAGCAGTTTGTGTGTGCTCCTGAAGCCCGGAGCTGGGCCTGTGCTGTGTCCCAACAAATCTGCAGGTGCCATAATGAGTTTGCTGGAAGCTTTTGTGGGGAATTGTGTACAGCAACCCCATAGGACATGCTGGGTGCAATTTACAAAAAGCAAAAGCAAGTCCAGGAAAGAGAGGAGAAAAAAGCTGCTTTAGCTGTAGGCTGGACAATGCGCTCCCATGTATGCACTGACCTCTAAGAAACAATTGGCATAGGCACAACCTAGTTTCTAGTTCCTTAGTGGCAAAGCCAAGAAAAGGTAGACACAGCCTCTGTTGCTGGCCTGCAGTCCTGCTTGTTGTGCTAAAGAAGTGTTGCTCCTGGAGGGATGTTGTGAAAGGAAAATGCTCTCTGCTTGCTTGGGCTTGTTCTGTGAGATTCCTCAGCACCAACAGTTTTCTAATAGTACCTGTTCATTTTCCCTTGCCCCCGGCAGATCGCCTTAGACGTGGAAGGAATCAAGGGCACGGTTCGGTGAGTGGGACGGGCACCCTTGACATTGCTGGTGTCTGAGGATTGTGCAGCAAACTGTGGGCTTGGCCTGTTGCACTAGAGTGCCAGCCTGGCAGGCCGAACCAAGTCCACGTCAACGTCTGCATGAACACCACCAAAAGGATTCCATCAGTTTCCTCCTTTTCTGCTGAAGAGCTTTACACTAATGAAGGTCAAGCTTTGCAGGCAGGAGGCTGCATGCTGATTGTAGCCAGGCTGAAATATCTGCTTCAGAAGCATGTGCAATCCTGTCTAAACATTAGTCTTATTAGCCCACTTGAATTGAGCTTTAATAACTGAGTATCTCAATTTTATCTAAATTCATGACTTCTGCTCAGGACAGCTGGGGATAGAGATCAGGAGAAATCAGGTTCCAAATGACAGGTTACTCCCTGTCCCTCACACTGCTACCTGCCTGCAGGGCATAACAGCAGCAGCAGAACCTGCTCTGGCTCCCTCTCTTTCTCCAGAGGCTAAAGGGGAGGCAAAGGACAACAAACCTCCAGGTGTTGTCAGTCCAGGGCCTGAGCATCCTGCACCAATCAGTGGCAGCTTTGGCTGGTTCAGTGCAAAGCTCTGGTGCAGTGCAGGGCTGCAAGTTTCAGCGCAGGCAGCACTTGCTCTTTGTGGCCGACGATGCTGTGGGCTGGAGTCCTGCCATGACCTAGCTCTTCAGCCCAGGCACTGAACACACGTGGGGACTGGCATCTGAACTTTCACATGCAGGCATCATTGTCCTGGCATTCTCCCAGGGACTGCGAACTTCCCTTGGTGTCAGATAAGCAGTAGCATGGTGTCCTTTAGTGGTACTGGTATGAAAGTCAGCTCCTCTGTGCACTGAGTCTGTGCAGGCTCCCTGCTGTCAGCAGAGAGAGAAGTCCCATGGCGCAGTTCAGAGCCTTGTGGGGTGTGGAGGAGCCACTGTTGCCTGCAGGGACCTGCCCCTCTCCACACCCTACCTAGGTAGCTACAGTCACTGCTTGGACTGCACCCTTCACTTTGACCTGAGCCAAGTTTGTTGAGAAGACTCCTGAGCAGCTCTGCATGGCAGAGACAAGGTCTGTCTGTGAAGGGCTGGAATGCAGTTCCTGTTGGCTGCTCTCTAAGGCCTGAAATCCTGAGGGGAATCCACTTGACCAGAGCTGAGCAGGGAAATGTTCCCTGCTTCTCCTCAGACACTTGCAGAACAACTGCAGGCTTAGTTAGGACATAAACACCACATACATACCACATGAACAGCCCCGCACAACAGCTTTTGCCTTCAGGTCAGCCGTGTCTCTGCTTGCTGCGTCTGCCAGCTCTCAGGAGGACACTTCCCAACTCCTTATTGCTTGTTTTTGCTTTTTCCCTGCCCATTCCTTGCAGGTCTCGCTAGGAGAGGTTCTTGCCACTCAGGACTCATTGGCCCAGGCAGGAAAGTCGGAGCGGCAGGAGAGCACGGATAGAGTGCACGGCGCCCAGGAGTTCAGGTGTGTGTTCAGCTTTCTCGCTTTCTCTGAGCAGGGGTGGGCCTTGCTGGGCTCTCGGAGGCCCAGAGTCAAAGAACAGATTTGGCTTTCTCATCCTTTGTCTTGCTCAGCACTGACGGGGGAAGGCAGCCCAGGGCAGGTCTGGCTGCCCAGCCACCTAGAGCATAGCTGCCTCCTGGGACTCTCTTCTTCAACCTTGACAAAAAGAATTCCAAACTAGAGCAGAGTAAAAGCAAGGGAGGTTCAGGCTGGGCTTAAGGACAGCAAAGCATTGGACTGCAAAGGCAATCAGACAGCATAAGAAGGGCCTCAGAGATATCCTGCAGTTTCCACCTCTGGAAATTCAGAAGCCCCAGGTGGATAGAGCCTTGAGCAGCAGCCTGTCCAGATGCTGACCCCAAGTGCTTGGAACTGAAGACTGGGCTAGAGGCTTCCTGGAGTCTCTGCCAGCCTAAACCATTCTTTGATAATTGGATTGGAAAATTTTACTCACCTCCTCCCCAAGCTCTAGCTTGCAGACTCGTTCCTTGTTTCACTAGTGAATGCAAGAGGAAGGGGGAGAGTACTCCTCTGGACCTCCCAAGCTCGTCTTACCCAAAGAAAAACTTTTGCAAGTCCGGTATACTTTGTAATCAGAAAGGAGCAGGCAGGAAGCTCTGATGCTGAGAGTACCTGAGCTTTCTGGAAATGTCCTGTGGCTTCTGGAGGCTTGTTTGACTTCCTACAGTGGTGAATCTTTCACCCGCACGAACGACAAAGAGAGATGCTGGTCTAGGGAGGGAATTGCAGCATTCTCTTGAGGTGGAAGTAGAGAGCTGTTGGAAGCCCCTGAGACTGCCTTATGTGGGACATGGTATGTAGTCCTGGTTTTGCAAGAAGACCGTGTTGCCATTAAAGGCTTGTTTGTGTGTCTGCTTGTCGTAGATGGAAGGAGTTGGCTGCATTTGAGAGAAAGCACCACTCCTCCCTAGAGAGGGCGTCTGCAGTGGCGGCACAGACAGAGGAGGTATGGCAGCCTCAGAAGGATCTGCTGAAGGAAGAGCTTCCTCTAGCAGTGCCAAAGGTATGCTCACCTTGTTCCTAGGCAGCACTTGTGGGAGAGGGATTTAACCTAGAAAGACCCCTCCCAAATGCTGCTTCTGGCAGCAAGCTAAGACCCAGACTCTGCTGCTGTTGTTGTTGTGATTCCTCTTGGAAAATGGTGCCTCCCCCCTTCCAGGTGTGCCGCCGACAGCGGCCAGCCCGCAGGGGTCTGGAGAAGCTGCTCCAGGAATTCTCTCGCCAAGGGCACACACTGTCCCAGGTGTGCAGAGAGAAGGCGGTGCTGGCGCAAGAGAACGCTGCCCTGGAAGCCCGACTTGAAGCCACGGAGCAGGACCTACGAGGCCTTTCAGAGCAGCTGGCAGAGGCCAGGTAAAGGCAGGGAGGAGATCCTGGGCGTGACATTATTGAAGGTCTGGAATTACAAAGGTGCTGCGTATCTTGTCAGGATTTACTTCCTGCTCTGTGCTCCCAAGATGTTTCTCGGACTGAGAAGAAAAGAGACACGAGTCAAAAGAAAAGGATCCTCTGGCCTGAATATTTTTTTTCTGCCAGCTCAAGCTCTCAAAGCTCTTTTTAGGCACATGCTTGGGACCCTTTGCACATTCCTTTGATAAGCGCAAAGCAAGCCAACTTAGCACTGAATTGAGTACCAGGGAAAGCGGGCAGATGTTTCCTCTAAACCAGAAGTTTCCCTCTGGTTTTGCTTTCTCCTTGGGTGCATCTGACCATCAATCTTTCCTTGCCAAGTAGTTGGACATGGGATTTTCAAAATTCAAGGCTCTTCCATGTGAACTTTGTGAGTAGCTCGCTGATGCTTCAGATGAAGCTGGAGGGTCATGCTGAAAATCTTGAGACCCTTCAGAGCTCACTCTTGTGAAGTATGGTGCAGGACCTAGATCTGCTTAGAAACAGCAGCAGCAGCAGAAGGGAAAGGTCTTGTGACTTCTTGACAGTGTCTGGGGATTCTTGCTCCGCACTGATTCTTGCCCACTGTCCACCCACCTCTGTAACCAGTCAAGGTCCCTTTGGCTGTTGCTTCTTCCTTTTTAAAGAGTGCCAAGATATTTGGGCACTGCTTGTTTAGTTAGTCAAAAATAAAGGAAGTGAGTGGTCTTGTTCATCAAATTCCAGTCATTGGAATGGCAGGAAATGGTCCATCACCCTGAGACAGTTCTTCAGATAAAAACCTACTTCTGCTTTCCTACTCATGGTGTTGGAAGCTGGAGGTTTCACTGTATCGTTTGGTGAATGCTTTTAGTCCCTTTTACTCAGAGAGTGCCTGGCAAACAAAGAAACGATACGTACACTAAGAATGGCATGAAACATGGACGAGTCAGCCAGGAGTGCCCTGTTCTGTCCCCTGCAGAGTGACTTGGGAGTGCTGATGAGCTCAGGGCAGTGAGCAGAGGCTGGGCTTTTGCTCCTTTGCAGATACTTGGTGGGCGCACGCGTGTGTGATAGTTCGGGCAACAGCAATTTGAGCTCTGGCTGCTGAGATCAAACTAAGCTGGGCTAGGCCATGAGGAAAGGCTGCCCAGTCACCTGGAGGACCTTGCTTTGCTATGTAAAGGGGTAAAATAGTCTTGCTCTATCTGAGTTTCCATGCAAGCCGTTATCCATACTAAGGCGTAGAGATCTTAAGTCACATCTTTCTGGAGAAACTGCCACTGTTTGCCAGGAACAATTGCTCTTCATGTTCACAACTTGCAGGTCAGAGAAGGAGAGCCTGCAAAGCAGCCTGCTGGAGGCTCAGCAGCACATATCGGAGCTGGAGATCGCCAGGAGCCGTGTGCAAGCCCAAGTGCGAGCAGCCACGCAGGCCAAGGAGGCGATACTCGGTGAGAGCCTCGTGCGCTTGGTTTCTGCTGGTGGCCCTGCCCTGTGCAGTTGCTCCCAAGCCAGCTGGGTCCGCAGGGCTTCTGAGGAGTGAAGCAGCTGAGGGCTGGTCCCTCCTTGCCTGAAACTGAAAGGGCTTAAGGTCAGCAGATCCCTTGGCTTGGATAGTCTCTGATTCTGGCCGTGTGTCATGTTTGCAGAGGATGTGAGGGGCCTTCGTCGTGAGCTGCTAGCTGTAAGAACGCTCAGCCAGCAGCAATGCGAAGACATGGCTCAACAGCTCCGCTGGGCAGAGGAGCAGTGCAGGAAGGCTCTGAGACTCTGGCAATCTGCTCAGGAAGCGGAAAAAAGGCAGCTTGTGCAAAACCTGGTAAGAAGCAATACACAACTAAAGATTTCAGGCAAGTTTGTAAGGCTGGCTTAGCAGAAGAGCGGCCTGAGTATGTGACATGGCCTCAAGCATCAGCTGTGGGCTACGCTTTGCTGAGCCAGGCAGCAGGGGACTTCAAGGGCTCATACTCGACGGACTGGGAAGACCCAGAAGCCAAAGCTGGGACAGTATATGCAGCCACAGGTTCAGGATGGGCATAAGCCAAGTTCCCCAGGAGGCTGGGTGGTCGCCACCCAACGCATGGCAGCAAAGGGGCAGGATCTTCCCCACAGCCTCGTGCCATGCCGCAGACGGCTGCTGACCTTGCTTCCAACTGCAGTCCCAGCAAGTGGATTCCTTGCTTTCTGTCCTTCCATGGTGGAAAGAGGCCTTCCCTTTGAGCTTGAAGCAGATGCAACAGGCCCCATGGTTCTGGTATTTCAGCTGGTGGCCTGTCTTGTGACTGGATCATCGAGGTGCTGGCCATGTCCTAGTCCTGAAGTCCATCTGCAGCTCTTCCATGATCAAATGGCAGGGGCACTTGGAGAACAGAGCCTCTGAGAAGAGGCAGAAATCCTGAGCAGAGAGGGGCCAGAGAACAGGGAGCCATCAGAGCAGGGGAGGGAGGTGGCATTTCCTTCCTGCCACCTGCTGACACTCCCGCTAACTTTTGGGTTAGAACAGCTATGAAAGAGGGCAAAGGGGGGGTAAGGACTACTTGCAGGCACTGGAAGCACAGAGCCTGGCAGGCTCCAGCACTGAGCCCCAGGAAGAACAGCTAGCATGGAAGGGTTAGAGCTGGCTGGAGAAGCAGAAGGAAGTGGTGGAATAGAAGTGCTTTTGAGCCTGGGAAAGAGGGAATCTGAGCGTGATGGCAGGTGCCAGTAAGATTTCTCTTGACCAAATATCAAGGACAAGCTGCAGGCAGAACTGCAGGAAGCTCAGAGGAAGATGAAGGCAATGGAGAGGAGCCACCAAGAAAACATGGAGAGGATGCGCAAGGTCCTGCTGCAGTACAAGCTGGCTGAACTAAAGCAGGTGAGTGAAAGAGCAGGAGGCACTGCAGTCACACAACGAGTGGTCTCTGCCATTGTTGCCTTTGCTCTGCAGAGCAGCAGGTGGATGGGGGCAATGTGTCTGAGTGCCACGCTCTGAGGTCTCCATGGCAGCTGGTCAGAAGGACACTTACTGGGCCACTGAATCTCAGCTGCTGCCCTGGGCAGCAGGGCTTGTGCTTTGGCTGCTGGGCCAGCAATCCTGTGAATGTATTTCTGCTGGCCTCTTAGAGCTCACTTTGTTTTTTGAGGGGTTTGTTCAGCTCAGCATGGAGACCCACACAGATTCTGAAGCACTTGACCCTGTCCATGGTGAATGCAGTCCTCAGAAAGGGGTGAAATGTGCAGTTGTTCTTTCCCTTTCACAGTCTCTACTACGGCTGGCTGTGACAAGCTGTAGTCTCTGACTGCTGTTTGGGCTGGACTTGAGGAGGAAGACTTGACAGCTCAGCTTGCAGCCTAACACCAGTGTTGTTCCTCAGGGCTTGACTTTGAAATGCTGTGTCTGAGGCATCTCTGCCAGGCACCTCTCTGACACAACCAAATTTCTTGTCCCAGATGGAAGCAGGATGTGCCATCAAAGCTGCCGCCGCAGCCGCATCCTCGGAAGCAGCCTCCTCTCCGCAGCCTGAAAACCGGAGCATGAGCAGTTCGCCCCGCTGGAGCCAGGAGAGAGAGAAGCAGTTCCTGAAGCTGCTGAGTACGTCCTGGGGATTTCTTGTGCGATCGAGCAGTGTATTATAGTGTGTGTGCCTCAGCATGAGCTGTAGCACATGTTCCTCCTCACTCTGGTGTCAGACAGACCTTTTGGACTCCCTACAGAAGCCAGGGTTGTGCTTGGGGGCAGCAAGGGAGCACTTGGGGCGTTTCTCTTGCCTTTGAGGCAAAAGCTGGGAGTGGGTGGGCTTTGCCTGAGCTTCCCTGTGCAGTAACGACAAAAGCAGGGATTGTGTCCAGAACAGCAGTAGGCTCTGATCTAGCCAATGACTCAGGGAAGGTGTATGTGCTAGTGTGGCCAAAGTGATCGGAAGAAATGGTTTCCTAGATTCCCTTTAGACTCCTGACTTTAGGCTCTTGACTCATTGGAGTAAAATTACTTCAGAGACATTGATTGGCTCTGTGGCTGGTTTCATAATGGTGTTGTTTTTATGACTGTCAGTATTTCTACTATTCTTTCTACAGTGTGGTTTGATAAGAATTCGACATTTTGGTTAGCCTGAACTCCTTGAAGAGAACATCAGGCGATAGAACTAAGAAGAGAGGAAGAGATCTTTTTCAGTAGCCCCTACAAGTGAAAAAGTTACATTCTTAGAACAATCCCAATTTATCAGAGAGAAAGAGTTGTTTTCAAAGTGCCCCAAAAGAGGAAAAGCACATTTGTGCTGCAAAATCCCTGTTTGATATTTTAATTGGGTGCTTAGGAAGATGCATCAGAGAGACACATCTGTGTGGCATGGTCAGATAAAAGCGCTCTGCAGGCAATTCTCAGAAGGAAGCCTGCAGCCTCTCTGCTGCATGTTCCTCCAGTTCCAGGCACTTTGTCACTGCTTGTGCCCAGCTGGTAAATATTCTTGGAATACTGAGCATTGGCCTCAATCCCTGCATAGATTCCTGCACTCAAGGACAGTGTACCAACCAAGGCCTTAATGACTCTGCAGTAGAACTGCAGTTGCTTCTTACAACTAGGAAGAGCTGGCAGGGCAGTGCTCTCAGAGAATATGGGGTCAGGTTTTTCAGAACAGGGCCCAGTTGACTCAGGGTCTGCCATCAGCTGTTGGGACAAAAGGTGGATTGATCAACTCCTCCGTGGGTCTGAATTCAAAGACAATCATGTTCTGTCTTGAGTGGGGTCTACTGTAGCAGCGAGGGGGTTTAGATGGTGATTGCTGCTACCTATTTCCCTAAAGGCATTTCCTGTGGAAAAGCCACTTGGGTAAGCATTCAGGAAGGCAGTCAAGTCCACACACACCACACTCACCACGGCAAGCTCAGTGCACCGTGGCCGAGAGGCCTTTTAGAAGGTCAGTTCCAGCAAGGTTTATTTGAGCACGCCAAAGGGGAACTAGAGACAAAAGATGAGCCATGTCCTCTGCACAATGTTTAAGTAAGGGCTGGTGCAGTGGCGGTACCAAAGGGCAGGGCAAAGTGAGCTGGCTCTCAGGGAGGAAAGGGGCCACACAACCCATGAGGAAACAGGGAAAGGAGAAAGCTGGGAAAGTTGGGACATTCCCCTCAAGGCAGCCCTTCAAAGGAGTATGGGAGAATCAGACTCTGTGCAGGCCAGAGCTGCCTGTCTTGCTGGGGCTGCTGTTGCTGCTGTTCTCGTTGATGGTATTGTTAGCCAAGCGACCATAAATTGCTCAGAGCCCCAGAGAGTGGAGCTGAGTTTCAGATCTCCTGGAGGTCCGGATCTCTGTTTTGAAGTTTGCTTCTTGCATTTTGTTTCTTTCAGGGCATGTGGTGAGTGTGGGAGATCCGGAGAAGAAGTACGCCAGGTGGAAACGTATTGGCAGTGGGTGAGTGCAGGCACGCTGACTTCTGCAGAACCGCAGGCCAGGAATTTTGGTGGTGCAACATCACATGTAACGTTAGGCAAGCTGCAAGCATCTTCAGACCCTGGCTCCAGATTGTATCTGTCTCTGTACTGTGGCAGTACAAGACATCATCTAAGATAACTGAATGCTGACAATGTCTTGGCTGCCTGAAGGAGCAGGATGTGGATGCTCTCCTATCCCTCCAAGATGTGGCACCAGGTTCCCTGAAGACTTGGGTTTGTATGATTCAAAGTAATATGACCAGACTCATGAAGGAAGAAAAACCTGAGAGAGCAGCTTCCAACCTGAGAGCTGTCAGATAACAGCTCTGAGTAGAATTTCTTAGCTGTATTGTGCTGGAAACCATATTCGGTGGCCAGGAAAATAAGAAAGGCTGTGTGGCATTGCCTGAGTTTGGCAGGTAGGATCAAAAGAGAGCGGTGAGAAGGCCCAGCAGGACTGTGTGTCTCATTGCCTGGAAAGGCACGCCACAGGCACAGACACAAGAAGGAAAAGGCAAAGAACAGCCCGGCATGCATCATCTAGTGTATACATTTGAGATTTGTAGCAGCCCTTTTTCTTCCTGTTGGACCCAGCTTTTCTCTTGGACACTCTGCAGGGCAGAGGGCTGCTGGGCTGCTGGGCCATTGGCTGAAGAGCAGACAAACCCCGGTGTTTTAGAGGCACTGCAGGCAGCAGAGAGCTCCTGCCTGGGCTGCCTTTTGCTTCTCAGCACTGAACAACTTCTCTGTTCTTGCCACTGCTCTGTTTCTAGGGGTTTTGGCACTGTTTATAAGGCCGTCAACGCTGCCACAGGACAAGCGGTAAGTGCCCATGCAGATTTTGCAGCTCTTGAGTGCTTTCCCTTGGCATGTGATCTGTGGCCAGAGCTTTGGGCCGCCTGTCTTTGCTGCAAAGGCTGTCCCGCAGGAGCAGCCTGTCTAGAGGCTGGCTGCAAAATGCATTTTGGACAGACTTTGTCCTTCTTGCCTACCTGAATGGATGCCAGGATAGCAGTGGTGTCCTTCAGAGAAGGACACCCTTGAATGGATGCCAGGATAGCAGTGGTGTCCTTCAGAGAAGGACACCCTTGGACTTACTGCATAAATATGCATAGATTAGCTGATGGCAAGAGCTGTCATTCCAGCCAATTCCTTTTAAGCCCAGGTTCAGACACAGATAGTATTTCCCATTGTTTTCCATCACGTGGTTCAGTTTGAAAATATAACGCAAGACCTAAAGAAGGAGAGATCTTGTGTGGAACACTGTTTTGCCTTTTACTCCTAGGGAACCTAGTTCACGTACACAGACACCCACACAAACACAAACACACACAGATAAATGAGAAGAAGTGGATGAAGAGCCTTAAGTGATACAACCTTGTGTTGATCCTGTGTTGGTGACATTTCACTATGGAAATGCTGTTTGTACTGAAAGGACATGGAGGTGTTTTAGAGAATCACGCTGTTCTTTGAGGCTCAAAGTTCAGAGTTCAGAATTCTGGTTTTTGGCTCTCAGCAAATACATTCCATCTTCCTTACTTGTAAGGCATTAGATAAGGTAGTTCCTTCGCCACCAGTGGTGCTGAGATCAGGTACATCCCTTGGAGGGAGGTCCACGAGGTGTACGAAAGCCCTAAGCCCTATACTTAAAAGCTGGGGCGCATCCATAGTGTACCATAGAGAGGGTTATTCATTGCTAAACACATGAAATAATTTCAAGTCTAAACCATGGTCACGAGTGTCCTTCACAGTTACAAAACCCAAAAGGCAGAAGTAAGGATGTGCTAAGATTGTATCTTTACTTTGAGTCGCTTTGGAGTTCTGTTTTGGACAGCATTTTCCCCGTCATGTTTGTGCATGATTATTTGGCACACAATCGAAATGGCAGCTGTCGCTGAAACGCTGCACAAAGCCCCTAGAAATGCTCCCATATCTTCAGTGGTTTCAATTTGTCTTCACAGGACCAAAATTACTTTTGGCTTGCAAGACGTGTGCAAATGATAACAGTGGTGCGAAACAAAGTCTATTTGAGAAGTCTGGGGGTGCAGAGAGTGCTGTTAGCGTTTTGTGGTTGGTGGTTTAGAGTCCCTTTTGACTGAGGTGACAAGGCATCCAGGCCTGTGAGTGCACAGAGAAAGAGGCTCTGGTGATGTCTGTCCCTAACAGCTTTCAATGTCATTATAGGTGGCCGTGAAGCAACTTAATCTCCAGCACCAGGGCTGTGAGGAAGTGTTAAAGGAAATCCTGGTCATGCGTGAAAATAAGAACCCCAATATTGTCACCTACTTTGAAAGGTAAGTAGTTCTGGCAGAAAACGGATCTTTCAATGAACATCAATCCACACCTGTACGAGGCATAGGAGGAGATTGCATTTTGTTGCCAGGAATGGTTCCTGGCATAAGCAGCTTGAAGATTGATCTCAGAAACCTGGCTCTCTTACTAAGGCAGCAGCCTGTATGTTCACTGGCTGCATGTTGTTTTGCTCTTTTGGGACGTGATTATTTTTCCAAGTGTCGGAGGAGAAGTGCTGAGAAAGCATCCCAGAGATGATTTCCCTTGTGCTGTTCCCACTATTTTCCATTGCCTTGCATGCCAAAAGGCTTGGCTAGGAGGCACATCATTTGCCAGGTTGCCAATTGTTTTTCCTGTTTGTGACTATTCTTTCTGCAAGGTTTTCCAAAGGGTGATGGCACTGCTGCACACCTTCCTGCCCTGAGTAAAAGGTGTGAAATCTGTGTCTCCTTGCTGCTGGAGTTCTTGGTGCAATTTGTGTATGAAGATGATGAAGCAGCTGCTGGGATCTGTCTGCTTCCAGATTTATCTTTGCCCTCACAAAACTGCCTTTTTCCCCTGCCTGCCACCTAAGCCGTCTCCTTTTCCGTGGATGTGCCTTCCTCATTTAGGCGGCAGAGTCGGCAGACACTGGGTAGCCTGGCTGGAGTGTGTCTTTCTTTTGATTCTGTCTTCATTTAGCAGTGACCTGGAAACAAAACTCAGCTGTAGTCTTTCTTCCATACGGCAATTTAGCTGTGCCCATTCAGCTCCACGCTGTTGCTTTCATCTTGCAGCTACCTTGTCAATGAGGCTGTCCTGCTGGTGTTGGAATATATGGATGGAGGCTCCTTAGCTGATGTGGTCAGCATGAGAAGGATGGCTGCAGGACACATAGCAACAGTGTGTCGGGAGGTAAGGGGTCCCCTTTGTGCTTGGGATGGCTTGGATGGGCTCGTCCTTGGAAAGCGCGGCTAAGGCAGAGATTCCATGTTCAGAGCTTTCTTTCTGGGTTGCTCTTATGCTTCAGAGAAGAAGGAGCATCTGCACAGAACTGCCTACCAGTGTCCCTGCCCTTACTGTAGGCTGTTCTTTACTCTTATCTACCGTTGTTGAACTCCCTGTCTCTTTTTCATTATTATTTTCTGTTCTGCCCTGTGCCTCTCCAAGTCTTTACCCAGAACCTTTCTGTATTGCCTCCTTGGCCTGTAAGCACAAAGGCGCTGGTGTGCGAGTTTAAAACAAGTGGCAAAGCCAAAGAGAGACTCATCTGTCACAGGTCTCCAGTTCAAAGGATGGCATGGCAGCCACCTTGGTGCTTTCTGCTGAACTCTGACAAATGAGCTACTTCCAAGTCTTCTCTTAAGGCAGCCATGTAACCCCTGTCCTTCAGTCTCTCGCCCAACAGTGATCCCCTTGGTACCCAAGGCAGGGACTTTTTCTCTTTTGGCAAACCCATGATTGTCCTCCGGAGGGGGAGAGTGCATCCGCTGCAGCAGCGGTCATCTTACTGGCTTTGCAGGGGACTGTCTTGGACAACGACGGACGTTTCCCCCTCAAAAGCTAACATGCCTCCTTTGGAAAGATCCTGCTCTCCTAGTGTTGCAGCTACAAGCTCTTCCCCTTGCCAGCACTCACTGCTCCTTTGAGATCTGGGAATCTTCAGGAGCAGCCTCCTTTTGCGAGTGATGTGATCAGATCAGGGTAACTTTTGGCCTCCCGTTTCTTTTTTCTCTCGTAGTGCCTGCAAGGCCTGGCTTTCCTTCATGCCAACCAGGTGATCCACAGAGACATCAAAAGTGACAACATCCTTCTGGGCCGGGATGGCTCCGTCAAGTTGGGTGGGTATTCCCAGTCAGGCGCAGCTCTCCAGGGAGGCGGTGTGGGGCTGCTTGGGAGTGGCTGCCGGGTGCCAGCAGTTGGTGCTGGTGAGAGGGCAGGGAGCACTCTGCAAGGCCAGGGTGCAGCTGTAAGGTGCTGAGTGGTCTAGAGAGAAACAAGGTGTCAAGAGTAACTTTGGTTTGTGTGTGTTCCTTCCAAAGGGAGGCAGTTAAAATGTAAAAATTCAGGAGAATGAGGAAAAGCCACTAGGGAAATTGTGGGTGGGGTTTTCACGTGGACAACCATACCCTTGCGGGCAGATACTTGGCTGCAGCCCTGAGGAAGGAGAGCCCAGCTGCTTTTCCAGCTTCATTCAGCACTGCATTCTGAGAGTGAGGAACTCTTTTCCCTGATTTCCTACTTGAAGCAGTATTTGTTTTTCTCCTCAGCTGATTTTGGCCTCTGTGCTCTGCTCAGCCCTGAGCAGAGGAAACGGAGGTCGATGGTCGGGACCCCCTGCTGGATGGCACCCGAGGTCGTGAGAGGAGAGCCATACGGCCCCAAAGTGGACACCTGGTCCCTTGGCATCGTGGGAATAGAAATGGCCAAAGGAGAGGCTCCTTATATTCGGGAAACCAGTGACAGGGTAAGGTGCAAATAGGCTCAGATAGCTGTGCCCGTCTGGTCCCTGTCCATTAGACAAAATCCCATTTGCACAGCTTGAAGTGGCTTCCACCAGGGCCCAATTCTAAAACTGCCCCTGGGGCTCACATCAGCTGTGGAGGCAAGATGTGGTGCAGCATGGAATAGCTGGGGCTGCACTGGGACCTTTCTTCCTTAGAGATGAGAGAAGGCTCATCTCTAACCGTCTGCTAAGGCAAGAACTTGCCACTGCTGACTGGAGCTGAAAAGATGGGGTCTAGGTGAGCCCTGAAGGATATGGAAGAATCACGTAGAGTCTCATGTTTCCTTTTGCTTCAGGCTAACTACCTGATAGCCAAGCGAGGGGTGCCAAATCTGCACAATCTCAGGCTAGCCCCTGGCTTGTGTGAATTTCTGGGCTGCTGCCTGCAGATGGATGTGGACAGGCGAGGCTCTGCCAAGGAACTTCTGCAGGTACAAGGCAAAGGGGCTGCAGGACAAACAGCTGTTCCTCTTTGCTCCTTGGCCACACTCCAGGGAATCAGATGGGCCCCCCATGTAGTAACCTCCACTCTGGGTGCTTTTCAAATGGAAGCCAAGTAGGATCCAAGAGTGCTTGAGGTTAGAAGGGACCAGGGAAGGTCACCTACTCCAAAACCCCAGCCACCAGCAAGGATATCTCCAAGTAAATCAGGTTGCTCAGTGTCCCATCCAAGCGGACCTTGAATGTTGCCGGGCTTGGGGCTCCTCCCGGCTCTCTGGGCAGCCTGTGCCAGTATTCTAGCACTCTCCTGCTATACAGTTTCTTCCTTGGAGCCAATCACAAATGAGGGGTTTTTAGGTTAAAAGCATTGCCTCTTATCCTCTTGCAATTGGCCCTGCTACAAGATATGTCCCCATCTTTCTTAGAAGCCTCTACCACTATTGAAAGGTCTCCTTGGAGCTTGCTCTTCTCCAGGCTAAACAAGCCCAACTCTCACAGCTGTTCCTCAGAGGAGAACTCCCACCTTCTGGTCATTTCTGTGGCCCTCTTTTGCTCTCGGCTGCTGCATTCAGGTTTACCTGGTAGCAAAGGAACTGAAGTATTGCAACGCCAGGGACAGGGGGCTTGAGGAACACAATGAAAGCAATCCCTGCCAAGTGGTTTTAGACTGATCTGTAAAAAGGCAGGGGCTTTGCAGGGGCTCACTGGGGGCATCCGAGGGCACCCAGCTTGTCCCTCCCAGCCCACTCTTAGAGGTTTCTGCCAGCCAAACGGGGACAGCTGTGCAGGATTTGTGCCAGCCCCATGTGCTGCCTGGCCCAGTCAAGACGATGAGAACGGCTGTGGCTTTGCTGCCAGGTTTTGTGGCAGACAAGGAGCTGGTGACCGGGCCGCTTCCTTGCCTGTGCCTGCTGTGAAGGAAGATGCCAGCCAGCACAGGAGGGAGGGGCATGCCGAGGCAGACACCGCTCTTCCTGCAAGCCAGAGCTGAGCACATCTGCGCCCTGCTGCTTGTGTCCTTGCTCCTGGCTTGCACCTGAAAACCTGCATGTCCAGCATCCTGAGAACAACATGTGAGATCAATACTTTTCAGAGCTCTTGGGAGTCTCTTGAGGAATGCTGTATGCCCCACATCTCCCTTGGACACCCATATAGCCCATATCTCAAATAGCAAAGAGGAGGATAAGAATAAGTCTGTTGACTTTCCTGAAAGGAACAAAACCTTTGGAAAGCAAGCAGCAATCCCACAGTGATATCAGGACTAAAATCCCAGCAAGTGATGACACCTTGGGGAATGGACTAGTGCACTTCAGGGCCATGTTTCCTGCTATAGCAGCATCCTGGACATGAAGGCAGATAAGCTGATGGTGCCCTCAGTCCGATGTCTGTGTATTTCTGGGCACTAGAAAAGGAACCCAGCTTGACCCTGTTAGGAGCTGAGATTGGAAAAGAATGGTTGCTTTTTTCTTTGTCTCTTTTAATTTGGGTTGTTTTGTTTCTTTTTCCCTTTGGGCAGCATCCATTTCTCCAATCAGCGGAGCCTCTCTTAAGCCTCTTCTGACAGGCTGATTGCTGTCATCCCTGCAGCAAGGTAATGCAGGAAGCAAAGGTGATGACAAGGCCACTTCAGCACTTGGAGAACAGAGCCTCTGAGAGCAGGTAGAAATCCTGAGGAGAGAGGGGCCAGGAAACAGGCAGCCATCAGAGCAGGAAAGCAAGGTGGCATCTCCTTTTCCCCCACCTGCTGATCCTCCATCTGAATTTCTGCTTAGGACAGCATTGCAGGAGGGCACAAAGTCACTCATGATGTGCACTTTTCAGGTGGGTGGTGTGAGGCATGAAGCTTCCACTGATTTTTTGGGGCAGCCTGGCTGGAACTTCATGTGGAAGTGTCTTCCTCCCCTCACTAGGAGCCGGAAGGGCAGCGTTTGGAGGCACAGCAGCTGCTGGCACAAGGGACAAACTTCCTTGCAGAGGTACAGAAGGAGCAGGAGAAAAGGCTGCTTGAGATGAAGCAGGAAGTTGCCAGCATGCAAGCTGAACAAGAAGAGGTACGAAGCAGAGCCAGTCTAAAGGCAAAGGGTGAGAAAAGAGAGCTTTTGTGTTGTTTTGGACTCCTCTGCCCTCCTTATGGGCACTGTTTCTCTGGACACTGTCTGTCAGGGTGGCACTGTCTCTTAACTGGCCCTTGGGAAACAGTTCTGGAGAGACCTTGGTGCCAGGAGGGAAAGCACCAGTCAGGTGAGAGGCTACCAGACCACAGGTTTAAGGAAAGTAGGGATGGTGTTTCAGGCCCAAATGGAATGGGAAAGCCAGAGCTATGTCTCAGAAGGGGGGAGGTCCCACAGGAAGCCCCCTGCAGAGGTAGGCTAGAGCTGTGGGAGCGGGCTGGCTGTCAGGCTGCTGAGGAGGTGCCTGAAGCTGCTGAGTACGTCCTGTGCATTCTTTGTCTGATTGAGTAGTGCATGGTGTGTGTGCCTCAGCATGAGCTGTAGCACATGTATCTCCTCTCTTTGGTGTTGGGAGAGACATTTTGGACTCCCTTTAGAAGCCATTGTGGTGCTTGGATGCAGGCAGGGAGCACTTGGGGCGTTCCTTTTGCCTTTGAGGAAAAAGCTGGGAATGGGTGGGCTTTGCCTGAGCTTCCCTGTGCAGTGAAGACATAAGCAGAGACTGTTGTGCGAGCAGCAGAAGGCTGCGGCCTAGCCAATGACTCAGTGATGGTGTGTGTGCTAGTCTGGGCAAACTGATGAGAACAGTTGGCTTCCTAGATTCCCTTCAGACTCCTGACTTGTCAGCAGTCATTGGAGTCAAATACTTCAGAGAAATGGATTGGCTGTGGTGCTGGTTTAATCCTGGTGTTGTTTACTAAGACTGTTTGTTCTTCTCTTGTTACTTCTCCAGACCACATGGGCCCCTCGCCGTCTAAATCCCCACTCTAAGGGCTTTTCAAACAAAAAGAAAGAAACGTGCAGCAAAGCAATCGAGGAAGCGGAAGCGATGACAAGGACCACTTCAGGATTGCTTTCTGCAATGGCAGCTTGGATCTGGACTCACAATAATAATCCTATACACACTCAAGCCTGTTGGAAGATTCCCTTCCTTGTCAGCCAGGGCATAAGGCTCTACATTCCCTTGAGAACTGGCCATTCTTTCTTAAAAATGGAAAGTCCCCCCAAAGGGCATCCTTGTGTGGCTTGGAATTGGGCACGATCTCCATCCCTTATCAGCTCCAACATATACTGCCTTTGGAATGCTGCTCATTGGCCAGTTTTTGCCCAGTCATGGACTTCTGGATGAGGAAGAAAGTGCAATTGCATTTCCAGCCAAAACCCAGTGAAGAGCAGGGCAGCCTGAGGAGACAGTCTGAAAGTTCCCCTCATTTGCCTCATGACCATCTCAAGGACAGGCATCGGGACCCTGAGGAGCCTGATGGGAATTCTGGTCTGCTGGTGGTGCATGAATGCCAAACATCCTGAGGCCCCCGAGCAGAGCTCTGGCCTGCCAAGAGATTGTTTGCAGCTGTGTCTACTGTGACTGCTCCTAGCAGGGCCTGCCAGGGGGAGAGGCGCCCCATATGCTTGAACCTGCTTGGTGACAATAGCCCAGGAATCTTCCCACCTCTTGGCGTGGTTGGACTTTTCTGGGGTCACCTTTGGTGGTCCGAAGAAGACCCTCATCTGCTTTTCAGCCACCGTGGCGGACCGACTGAGATGGAAGAAGCCTCTCTCTCAAGGACTGAGACATGAGAGCCCTATACGGAGAAGCTCCCCCCTCCCAAGGACTGAGACTGAAACCCCTAACACGGGGCAGGTGTGTGGGGGAGCCGACCAGACCAAAGGGACATATTTGCCTGCAAGTGTGGCCATTGGAGCAAGGAGACGATGGTCCTTGCCTACTGCTTAGAACATGGACTACCTTTTACATCTATTCTTAATTGTTTCTTTTTCCCCCTCAACGATTTCAATAGACTTACCTCAAGATCTGTTTGCCTCCCTCAGCAATATATATATAATAGAACCTTGAGTTAACCTTTGAGATCTCCCCTGGGGAAGGGGCTATAAGCAAGCCTGTTAGCTAAAGGTGTGAGAAGAAAGCTGAGAAGCAAGAAGAAACTGGCAAGGAGCTCTCTCCAAGGCTGTAAGCAAGGAGACCAGGAGAAGTGAGGAATGGAAGAAAGATAAGAAGAGAACTCTGCAGCTGGACAAAGTCTTTTTAGAAAGTTAGTTGAAGTCATTGTAACTTTTCAAGAATAGTGTTATGTTGATTTATTGTGGCCAATAGTTAGGGTAAAAGAAGTCTTAAGAGTTAGAAAGTGTATAAAAGGTCAGCCATGTTCGATAATAAAGAGTTGTCATCTGAGACTGCTTGTGGTCTCTGCTTTGCGTGGGGACTGCCTCGACAGAGACACTCCCCAAAGTGACTAGGCGAACTCCTTTGGCTGGACTACGAGGACTTTGTCTTTCTATGTTTGCTAGCTATAACCCCTCTCTGTTTCTCTCTCCCCATTTCTCTCTTTCCTCTCCCTAAATCCGTCTATCGCATTTGCTGTGCTCATTCAATAAAGGTGCATTTCTTTTGAGTAATACTGAAATCCCCAGTGTGTTGTGTTTTGCACTCCGAGATCAGTAAAACGAACCATCATGACTCCCCTCTCGTATGAATGGATCTTGCCACAGCCAAAACATCCTGTGCAGATGCAGGCTTTCAGCTGTGCACATCGATGCTTTTGGTTCCTGCTCTATGTAGCTGGAACATCTCCACCGTGACACCTCCTGCCTCCCACGTGGCCATGGCTAATAGGTATGAGGCTCTGCAAGTGCAACGAAGAAGGTGGGCATGTCTGCTGGCAGTACAGGAGAGCAAAGAGAAAAGCGCCTGGCAGGATCCTGGCCAGCAAGGCAAAGCACCTGATGTACCTGCTCTTTGTCATCAGATAAGGACTGGTGGATGATGCAATGCTTGGGGTTGTCTGGGGCCCATCAGTCATGAAAAGTCTCTGTGCTTGAGTGGCTTTGTCCCTCTTCCTGTGCCTTGTGTTGCCCCTGTGCTCCGCCGTATTTGCCCAGGGCTGTGTAGCTGTGTGGCACAGCTAAAGTGCAGGAGAGCTTCATTCGTCTGCCCTTTGAGGTAGCTGCTCACAGCAGCCTTTTCAATCTGCAAGTTCCGTCTGGAGAGTAAATTCCCTCCGTGTTTGGTCCCGGAGGCCAGGGCCTGTCATCTGCAGTCCCAGGTGGCACTGAGGGCTGCCCAGTGCCTCAGGCTGGTGTGACCCCAGCACAAACAAGAGGAGACAGTGGCAGGTGCTTGTTTCCAAAGTCACATTCTTCAGGGGCAATGTGCCGTGTGTGTCCTTTGTCCAGCCCAGCCCCAGACCTGGGGATCCGATGCAGGCCCTGCTGCTGCCGCTGAAGTCAGCGAGGATTTGGTGGTTGGTTTCCATCCCAGCAGCAGAGCTGGTCACTTATGAAGCCGGGTGCTGATGGTGCCCTGAAGATCTCTGTGCTGCACAGCTGTGAGGGAACTGTCCCTTGTTGTTATTCTCCATCAGGGAAAGTTGTGCCGGCCAGGTTTGAGTCAACAGAGCAAGCAGGGACTGAGTGAGTCTCTTCTATCTGTGTCTGCTGAGAGCGGTGACCTTTGAGATTAAGTGCACAAAGTCAGTTGCTTGTGGTCCCTCTGTGAATCTCCCTTTTTGGTAATGCTGCTTGTTTGGTAAATCTGCCTGTAGCACAGCAGCAGGGGAAAAAAACCTCTGCAATCTGCAGATGTGATAGGCTGCCATTGATCCACAGAAAATCTGCATTTTGTCTTTATGAGAAACAGAAGAACTGGTTTAGCAGCGAGAGAAGGTGGAATGATTCTTCTGATCTTTCGTACAGTCTCGTATAGCAGATCTCTGTGGGTCAAAGCTGTGCCCCTGACTGGCAGCAAAGGGGGCAACCCCCGGCACCATAGCCAGGTGGGGCCATGAGATGCAGGGACTGACTGGGAGCCTGGCCCTGGGTGGGCTCACCTGCAAAGTTTGGGCAGGCTGTGTCTTGGAGGTAGGTGCCACAGGCAAATCCATCAGTTTTCCTGTCCAGCGGCCAGGTCATGGAGGATGTTCTCTGGTTTGATGTTCCAGTGCAGGACCCAACAGCTGCTGCAGAGATGCACAGCCTCAGCACCTGGAGGAACAGCCCCTGCACCACCTCCACTGACACGGAGCCCCCATGGCAGAATGAAATCAAAGAGGTCCTGCGACGGCTCAGGGCACTCCATCACTAACAAGAAGTTGTTAGGGAGCTCACACCAATCCGAGAGCTGAACAACACCATGGAACCCAGTGGACACCTTGTCCAGAACCACCATCTCCCTGGATACGTGGGTTCCGTCGGGACACAAGAAAATCACAATGCCGTCAGTGGGGCTGATGCTGTGCCATTGGTCTGGACTCCCACACCCAGCCCAGGATGCTCTGAGCCCTCCACTCAGCTCACACCCGCTCTCCCTCCAGGCGTCCTGGCGGCTTCCACTCTGCCGGGCCTCGGTTTACCCGGCCCATCATGTGCCAGTTTCTGCCGCTAGTCCCGGTCACTCACCAGCTCGCCCTAATGACGGATGCGATCCCGCGGAACACATTTGATGGCCAGCTGCGAGCCAAGGGGAGCAGAGGGCTGAGCTAAGATACCACCCTGCCGAGCCCCATCCTCTCCCTCCTCCGCCCTCCACCTACTCCGTCCTCTGCCAGCCCCTTCGTGGTGTTACATTTTAGTTCAATGTTACACTCTGTCTCACCCCTCAAAAATGTATGGTATATTCCAAGCCTGCGATCCCTCCCTTGAAGGAACATGCATCTGTAATCCCATTGGCCGAAGTTTTATTCCGCTCCCCCTTTGAATCTCCCTGTTAAGAAATGCGAGGCAGGCGAGACACGGCCTTGGCCCTTTTTCTCCCTAGGCTCTCCCTCTCTCGCCCTCGCTTCCCCTTCCCTCCTTCTCTCTCAGAAACCATGCTGCTCCCGGGGGTGGCACCCCCAAAAAACGCTCATCTCATAAGCACCCTCAGAAGCCGTGTGGAGTCTCCTTGCCTGCCTGCGGCTACCAGCGAACATACAGCTTAGGGGGCGCCCTGGGGACTCCGCAGGGATCCTCAAACCAACCGCAACACCCCTCCTCCCACCGGGGCCCCGTCCGCCGCCACATCCCCGAGTAGACACTGCCATTCGAAGGCACAGCGCACCAGCAGCGAACCCGGAGGAATTGCTCTTGCAGGGCCTCCTGCGCTTTCCCTGCGGGCAAGACGCGGCTGTCAGCCTTTGGGCCAGGGCCGGGAACGGTCCCCGACCTCCCCACTACAGCCCCCCAAGCGCTCCTGGCAGGGCATCCCCATTGGAACGGGGCACCTGCGGCTCGGGCGGGCGGCTGCTCTGTGGAGTGGCGGAGCTCGGGCCGGGGAAAGCACTGCCGACTCCTCTATGGACTCACTTCATCATTTGAGCAATACTGCGGCAGCCCGCAGATCATGAAACAAAAAGGGAAAAATCACCCACTTGCAAGAATGCCCAGAGCGTGCAGTGAAAAGAGGAAAAAAGTGGACCCTTGCACAAATCCCAGACTTAGATGAAACTCAAATGGAAAAATAAGGACGCTTGCATGACTGTGCAGACTATGCAAAAAATGAGAATGAAAAAACACTTGCATGAGTTCTTGGATTGTACAGCAAAACATGGGGAAAAAAAGAGATACTTGCAGCAATCTACACACTGTACAAGAGGATGGAAGTAAAAGGCACACCTGCATGTGTTTGCAGACTCTACAACTGCAGAGAACAAAGAAAGGATGACTGCACACACCACGCTGTGCAAGATACATCCCCTTTTTCGCTGAAGCTGTTGGCAGGAGCTTTACCAAACATTTGGCATCTCCATGCCACTTTTGCTTCAATATGCCGCCCCAACAAAAAAACTTCTACATACCCATCGGACCACCAACAACTCTGCAGGATGACAGCAACAAATAAGCCCTGCCAACTGCTCGATGGATTCACTCCATCATTTGATCAGTGCTGCTCATGTCTGCAGGCCAGGAAACAAAAATGGAACAAAAACCCACTTGCACAAATCCCCCAGCTATGCAAGGAAAAGGTGAGAAAGGGCACACCCGCAGCAATTGGCCAACTGTAGAAGAAGAAGGCAAAAATAAAAGACACCTGAACATGTCTGCAAACCCTACAATTGCAGAGGCAAAAACCACAGATGCCTGCATTTGGCCACAGACTTTACAACATCAGGTGACAAAAAGGACTCCTTTGACAGGGCACACACTGCCCCAAAGCAGTGCTAAGCCCGCTTACAGTGCATAACCCATAGCTCAGAGGATCCAAGAGTAACACAGAACAGGCACCAAGCCCACACACCCTCTACTTTGGCCACCAAGGCTTCTGACTAAAACTAGTTCCCTACATTGCAATGCCTGTCATTCCTGCTCATTCCCTACATGGCTAACACCAACCAGCACATTGTTGGATTCACCCAAAGAAGAACTATTTTTTAGTGAGGGAAAAATGACAACTAACAAACCACCCATATGTGTTTGCATGACACTGGAGCGGCGTTTGTGTTGTCAATATGGCAGGGACACGTCCTGTGCACGGGGCAGTGCCCATGTCCTGTGCATGGCAGGGGGTGCCCTTGGAGCAGCCCTCACGGTGTGGGTGCAGCCATGGGCGCGTTTACCCGTTCTCTCCACTTCCACCAGCTCCCAAGTCAGCCCTTCTCCTGAAAAATTCTCTATCCAACATTCAGCTCCTGGTGCCTTTGCAAAATCCCACTCCCAGGTGGGAAACCTGCAATTCAGATTCCTCCTTGGATGTGGGTTCGAAATCTCTGTCATGCCCAGTTTGGGTATGTGCTGCACAGTACTGCATTTTTCAGTCATTTGCTGCACTCCCACTTCTGGCCTGCAGGAGCTGAGAAAATTGATCCTGGTTTTCCTCAGCTAACTCAGGCTTTTCTTTCCTGGGCCTCATAGCCCACTGAAACGAAAATCCCACGTCCTTTGCGGACGGTTGCAAGCACCAAAAGGGGCAAAGAAGACAAAGGGCAGGTTCCCTGGAATTTCCTCTGTTATTTTGTTCTAGACCTCCTCAGAACATGCCTCAGGTGCCAGCCTGACGGGTAACAGGAGAAGGCCGCAGGTCAAGAACAGTAGTTCAGCCAATGGCTACAGGAAGCAGAGGAATTTGCAAGGCAGCTGAGTGCGGCAGATGGCGGAGGCTTGCCAAGCTGCCTGCTCTTGTCTTGCTGCTGAAACCCTGAACTGCACTGCTCTTGGGAACAATCCTTGGGCCTAAATCCCACTGGAATCAGCATTTCTTACAGGGATTGGCATTTGCTGAGGAAGGCCTTACACTGCAGCTAACCTGGGCCATGTGTTAGAAAGGAGGAAGCTAAGTGAGTCTCTGGCATTTCCTAGCAGGAACAAAGCCCTAAGACAGGAAGCAGCATTCTCAGGCTGCTCTCATGGGATAATCCCAACAAGATGAAGACACCTGGGTAAAGGGGTGAATACGATGGTGAGCTACGCTGGCCTGCAATAGCAAGGTCCTGGACATGAAGGGAAAGGGCACAGAGTGTCCTCGTGTCCTGTTTCTGCACCTTTCTGGGAACCAGAGGAATCCTGCCTCCGCCTGTGAGGAATTCAGCCTGAGAACGAACAGTTCCTTTCTCCTTTAGCTTTTGTCATTCTTTTCTTTTTGGACAGCAGCGCTTTGTAACATCAGCTGAGCCTGCCCTCAGGCTGCCTGACTGGACCCCGTCAGCAAAGGAAGTGCAGGAAGCCTGGAGAGGAGGCACCTGTGCTTGAGGAGGCTTTCTGCCCTGCCAGCTCAGCGCAGGACTGGCAAACAAAACACGGAAATGCTGCACTCCATGGGAAGGTTCCCTTGCCGGTCAGCCCGCGCTTAAGCTGTGCTTTGCCCTGGCGCTGTCCATGGCCCTGGCGCTGTGCCTTGCGGCCGCACAGTCCCGTCTGTGGCTTCGCGCGGCTTCGCAGCTGCCCGAGGCTCTCCCCCCTCACAGAGGGGCCCCGCCCCGCCCCGGGCGCCCCCTGGCGGCTGCCCCGCCCCGCCCTTCCCGCGCAGGGGCGCTCCCTTCCCATGGCGCCGCCCAGCGGCAGCCGCCCCTCACTGCAGGCACGGAGGAGGGCTCGGGCCCTGCTGCTCGGCCTGGCCCTTGGCTCCCTTCTTTTCCAAGAGACAAGAAGGCTTGAAAGGAAGCCTTTTCCAGCTGTGTCCCTCTGCTTTACTTTGTGTCTGCCGACATTCTCCCCTGAAGGTGGCTGTAGTGCGCCCGAAAGTGCTGGCTCCAGAAAAGGCCCCTTCCTTCTCCCACCAGCTGTCATTACTGCCTCAAAAGCACTGTCCAGCTCTGGAAGGAGAAACAGCCCGCAGCACAGTGGTGCCATCCCTGCCCAGCCGGGGCTCTCTGGCAGAGCAGCAGCAGCAGCAGCAGCAGCAGCAGCAGCAGCAGCAGCAGCAGCAGCAGCAGCAGCAGTAGGGCTTGCCTTGGCATCACCTGGGAAGCCGGAAGCCTCTGTAAATCAGCAGGTTCCCAGGCTGCACCAGCTCCTGATGCTGGGTGAATCCTGCTAGCTCTGACCATTTCCAAAAGGTTATAAAGGCAGCAGTGTAGACGTGCATGCAGATCAACCAGCATCCAATAAATGGGTATTACTATGAGGGTTTATGTGGCATTATTAAGGCTGTCATGCTGATAGTGCCTCCTTGAGAGCTTGTGTGCAATGCCATTGCTGGGCCAGCTTCCTCCCCAAGCTGTCATCCCCAGCCTCATTCTCTGGCTGTGGTTGCATCTGAAAGCACAGTTGCCCAAGTTCCTGAGTTCCAGCTCTCAAGCTGGAGCAGCAACCTGTGCAGTGTCACAGGAATGAATGGTCTGTCTCCACTTCACTCTGCTGGCAGAAAGCACTTTTCCTAAGACGTAGGCAGTAGAAAGTAGAGGAAAAACTTGGTTGGAAACTCTTGGGGTGGGGGCAGTCTGCTAGAGCTTTCTGTTGCTTTCCTTTGAGGAAACAGCAGTGTTTTGTGAATGGTGGGCAGAAAACGGTATGTGTGGTTCTGGGGACTGATTTGTAAGCAGTGACTGCTTGAAACTCCTCCCTGATGTCTAGTCTAGAGGAAATTGGGGTCACAAAGCAACATTTTAAAGCTTTGGGATTATGACACCAGAAAGGCACAAATGTGCTGTCTGTAGATGCAAAGGCGTCTCTCATCCAATCAGATATTTCTTGAGAATTGTCCTGACTTTCAGTTTGACACGCAGAGGGAATTTGCATCAGGACAATATCCAGCTTCCCACATGTCACACGTGGAGTCTGACCAGCTGCTCTCTTCACTACACTTGCTGGGCTCATGCCAGTGGTGGTCCTGGGGCTGGGAAACACCTGGACTTCTGTAGAGCCCTTCCAAAATGCTAATGTGGCTGCAAGAGCAGGCAAACAGCAAAAGCCCAGATCCTTCTGCATTCTTTTTAGTTTTTAACTGAGAAAAAAAATCACAGGTGGTTTTCCAGGCACTTGCTATGAATGCTCAAGAAAGTATTTTTGGACGGGAGAAAAAAACCTGGTTTCAAGAGCAGAGGAGAGGAGGGGGAACAAAGCTTTTGAACTTTGAAAGGCTTGTGGTTGCTCTGTTATCCTGAGCCTGCCTTCCTTAGCTCTGCCCACCAGCTGAGCTCTTTTGTCTCTGCCTCATAACTCCCTTTTAGGTGGGACTTGCCCCTTTTGGTGCACTGGTTTCCTCTCCCCACCAGCTTCTACGTTGTCCCACATTGGGGTTTAACGTTCTTTTCCTTCTTTCTGTGGGTCCATTAGAGTCAGATCCCTGTGACTGCCAGATGCAGACTCCAGGGATGCTTCCAGACGTGTGGCAGAGCCCCCAAAGGCTTCTTGGAGGTGCTGTAATTGAGCAGTAGCAGTGTGCTGTGTGTGCAGCAGGTTGGTTACTTGGCTTTTTCTCCCCACTTAGGTGTCATTCTTAATCCAGGGAGCCCTACAGTTTGCTGGTTGATGTTAGCCATGCAGCACACGGGTGGGAATGGCAGGCATTCCAATGGAGGGAATTCTCTGGGATATTAGCAAAGCACGATTTCATCCACAGAATTTAGGCAAGTGTTCTTGGTTTTAGTCAGAGGCGCTGCTGGCCAAAAGGGCGCGTTGCCTATGCTTTCCTCACATCCTGGCTCTTTCTCAGTGTTCAGCTTGGCGTACAGGGTGTATGGGCTTGGTGCCTGCTTTGTGTTACTCTTGGATCCTTTCAGCTGTGGGCTATGGACTGCAAGGGGCATTTGTGCTGCTTTGGGTCAGAGGAGAACTTTCTGGGCTTTTCTTTTGTGTTGACTGTGGAGAAGGTTTGGTTGCTATGCATGAATTCACAGACCAACCCAGAGCAGCTGCTATTGTGATGTCAGCAGAGGGCTGCCACATCACAGCCTTGTCAGCAGGAGGTTTTCCTGGTGCCCGCAAGGCCTCAGCATCCAGAGCAGCTCTTGGCGTGCTCGATGCTGGAGGATCACCTCGACTGAGCTGTTCTCAGTTTACAGCGGGTGTCCTTCTGTTTCTGTCTTTTCTTGCACAGTCCGTGGACTCGTGCAAGTGTGCTGTTTTTCCCCTTTTTCCTTGCACGGTCTCTGGACTTGTGCAAGTGGGGTTTTTTTTTCCATTTTTTTTCCCAGCCTACGGACTCGAGCAGCACTGCTCAAACGATGGAGCGAGTCCGTAGAGCATTCAGCAGCGCCTTTTCATTGGCGGCTTCTCGGAAAGCTTTTCGTCGTTTGACTGGTAAATAGAAGGTTTTTCCTTGGGGCAGCAAGTGGGAACAAAAATGGCATAAAGTTGCCATATGTTTGGTAAAGTTCCTGTCAAAAGCTTCAACTTAAATGAGGGGTGTCTCTTGCCCAGCATGGTGTAGGAACTTCCAAAGTGCAGCTGGGAGAGCTTTGCAGGCGTCTTTCAAAAAACTGTGTGCTCCTCTGCAGAACTGAGGAAAAGCATCTTTTTTCTGCATTTCGTCCTTAAAGGATGTGCCTGTCTAACAGGACCCCCTCTGTGTGCTACAAGAGCCATTGGCTTTGCCCTGAGGGGCAAACTGCCGAGCAGTTTGTGTGTGCTCCTGAAGCCCGGAGCTGGGCCTGTGCTGTGTCCCAACAAATCTGCAGGTGCCATAATGAGTTTGCTGGAAGCTTTTGTGGGGAATTGTGTACAGCAACCCCATAGGACATGCTGGGTGCAATTTACAAAAAGCAAAAGCAAGTCCAGGAAAGAGAGGAGAAAAAAGCTGCTTTAGCTGTAGGCTGGACAATGCGCTCCCATGTATGCACTGACCTCTAAGAAACAATTTGCATAGGCACAACCTAGTTTCTAGTTCCTTAGTGGCAAAGCCAAGAAAAGGTAGACACAGCCTCTGTTGCTGGCCTGCAGTCCTGCTTGTTGTGCTAAAGAAGTGTTGCTCCTGGAGGGATGTTGTGAAAGGAAAATGCTCTCTGCTTGCTTGGGCTTGTTTTGTGAGATTCCTCAGCACCAACAGTTTTCTAATAGTACCTGTTCATTTTCCCTTGCCCCCAGCAGATCGCCTTAGACGTGGAAGGAATCAAGGGCACGGTTCGGTGAGTGGGACGGGCACCCTTGACATTGCTGGTGTCTGAGGATTGTGCAGCAAACTGTGGGCTTGGCCTGTTGCACTAGAGTGCCAGCCTGGCAGGCCGAACCAAGTCCACGTCAACGTCTGCATGAACACCACCAAAAGGATTCCATCAGTTTCCTCCTTTTCTGCTGAAGAGCTTTACACTAATGAAGGTCAAGCTTTGCAGGCAGGAGGCTGCATGCTGATTGTAGCCAGGCTGAAATATCTCCTTCAGAAGCATGTGCAATCCTGTCTAAACATTAGTCTTATTAGCCCACTTGAATTGAGTTTTAATAACTGAGTATCTCAATTTTATCTAAATTCATGACTTCTGCTCAGGACAGCTGGGGATAGAGCTCAGGAGAAATCAGGTTCCAAATGACAGGTTACTCCCTGTCCCTCACACTGCTACCTGCCTGCAGGGCATAACAGCAGCAGCAGAACCTGCTCTGGCTCCCTCTCTTTCTCCAGAGGCTAAAGGGGAGGCAAAGGACAGCAAACCTCCAGGTGTTGTCAGTCCAGGGCCTGAGCATCCTGCACCAATCAGTGGCAGCTTTGGCTGGTTCAGTGCAAAGCTCTGGTGCAGTGCAGGGCTGCAAGTTTCAGCGCAGGCAGCACTTGCTCTTTGTGGCCGACGATGCTGTGGGCTGGAGTCCTGCCATGACCTAGCTCTTCAGCCCAGGCACTGAACACACGTGGGGACTGGCATCTGAACTTTCACATGCAGGCATCATTGTCCTGGCATTCTCCCAGGGACTGTGAACTTCCCTTGGTGTCAGATAAGCAGTAGCATGGTGTCCTTTAGTGGTACTGGTATGAAAGTCAGCTCCTCTGTGCACTGAGTCTGTGCAGGCTCCCTGCTGTCAGCAGAGAGAGAAGTCCCATGGCGCAGTTCAGAGCCTTGTGGGGTGTGGAGGAGCCACTGTTGCCTGCAGGGACCTGCCCCTCTCCACACCCTACCTAGGTAGCTACAGTCACTGCTTGGACTGCACCCTTCACTTTGACCTGAGCCAAGTTTGTTGAGAAGACTCCTGAGCAGCTCTGCATGGCAGAGACAAGGTCTGTCTGTGAAGGGCTGGAATGCAGTTCCTGTTGGCTGCTCTCTAAGGCCTGAAATCCTGAGGGGAATCCACTTGACCAGAGCTGAGCAGGGAAATGTTCCCTGCTTCTCCTCAGACACTTGCAGAACAACTGCAGGCTTAGTTAGGACATAAACACCACATACATACCACATGAACAGCCCCGCACAACAGCTTTTGCCTTCAGGTCAGCCGTGTCTCTGCTTGCTGCGTCTGCCAGCTCTCAGGAGGACACTTCCCAACTCCTTATTGCTTGTTTGTGCTTTTTCCCTGCCCATTCCTTGCAGGTCTCGCTAGGAGAGGTTCTTGCCACTCAGGACTCATTGGCCCAGGCAGGAAAGTCGGAGCGGCAGGAGAGCACGGATAGAGTGCACGGCGCCCAGGAGTTCAGGTGTGTGTTCAGCTTTCTCGCTTTCTCTGAGCAGGGGTGGGCCTTGCTGGGCTCTCGGAGGCCCAGAGTCAAAGAACAGATTTGGCTTTCTCATCCTTTGTCTTGCTCAGCACTGACGGGGGAAGGCAGCCCAGGGCAGGTCTGGCTGCCCAGCCACCTAGAGCACAGCTGCCTCCTGGGACTCTCTTCTTAAGCCTTGACAAAAAGAATTCCAAACTAGACCAGAGTAAAAGCAAGGGAGGTTCAGGCTGGGCTTAAGGACAGCAAAGCATTGAATTGCAAAGGCAATCAGACAGCATAAGAAGGGCCTCAGAGATATCCTGCAGTTTCCACCTCTGGAAATTCAGAAGCCCCAGGTGGATAGAGCCTTGAGCAGCCTGTCCAGATGCTGACCCCAAGTGCTTGGAACTGAAGACTGGGCTAGAGGCTTCCTGGAGTCTCTGCCAGCCTAAACCATTCTTTGATAATTGGATTGGAAAATTTTACTCACCTCCTCCCCAAGCTCTAGCTTGCAGACTCGTTCCTTGTTTCACTAGTGAATGCAAGAGGAAGGGGGAGAGTACTCCTCTGGACCTCCCAAGCTCGTCTTACCCAAAGAAAAACTTTTGCAAGTCCGGTATACTCTGTAATCAGAAAGGAGCAGGCAGGAAGCTCTGATGCTGAGAGTACCTGAGCTTTCTGGAAATGTCCTGTGGCTTCTGGAGGCTTGTTTGACTTCCTACAGTGGTGAATCTTTCACCTGCACGAACGACAAAGAGAGATGCTGGTCTAGGGAGGGAATTGCAGCATTCTCTTGAGGTGAAAGTAGAGGGCTGTTGGAAGCCCCTGAGACTGCCTTTTGTGGGACATGGTATGTAGTCCTGGTTTTGCAAGGAGACCGTGTTGCCATTAAAGGCTTGTTTGTGTGTCTGCTTGTCGTAGATGGAAGGAGTTGGCTGCATTTGAGAGAAAGCACCACTCCTCCCTAGAGAGGGCGTCTGCAGTGGCGGCACAGACAGAGGAGGTATGGCAGCCTCAGAAGGATCTGCTGAAGGAAGAGCTTCCTCTAGCAGTGCCAAAGGTATGCTCACCTTGTTCCTAGGCAGCACTTGTGGGAGAGGGATTTGTCCTAGCAAGACACCCCAAATGCTGCTTCTGGCAGCAAGCTAAGACCCAGACTCTGCTGCTGTTGTTGTTGTGATTCCTCTTGGAAAATGGTGCCTCCCCCCTTCCAGGTGTGCCGCCGACAGCGGCCAGCCCGCAGAGGTCTGGAGAAGCTGCTCCAGGAATTCTCTCGCCAAGGGCACACACTGTCCCAGGTGTGCAGAGAGAAGGCGGTGCTGGCGCATGAGAACGCTGCCCTGGAAGCCCGACTTGAAGCCACGGAGCAGGACCTACGAGGCCTTTCAGAGCAGCTGGCAGAGGCCAGGTAAAGGCAGGGAGGAGATCCTGGGCGTGACATTATTGAAGGTCTGGAATTACAAAGGTGCTGCGTATCTTGTCAGGATTTACTTCCTGCTCTGTGCTCCCAAGATGTTTCTCGGACTGAGAAGAAAAGAGACACGAGTCAAAAGAAAAGGATCCTCTGGCCTGAATATTTTTTTTCTGCCAGCTCAAGCTCTCAAAGCTCTTTTTAGGCACATGCTTGGGACCCTTTGCACATTCCTTTGATAAGCGCAAAGCAAGCCAACTTAGCACTGAATTGAGTACCAGGGAAAGCGTACAGATGTTTGCTGAAACCAGAAGTTTCCCTCTGGTTTTGCTTTGTCCTTGGGTGCATCTGACCATCAATCTTTCCTTGCCAAGTAGTTGGACAGGGGATTTTCAAAATTCAAGGCTCTTCCATGTGAACTTTGTGAATAGCTCGCTGATGCTTCAGATGAAGCTGGAGGGTCATGCTGAAAATCTTGAGACCCTTCAGAGCTCACTCTTGTGAAGTATGGTGCAGGACCTAGATCTGCTTAGAAACAGCAGCAGCAGCAGAAGGGAAAGGTCTTGTGACTTCTTGACAGTGTCTGGGGATTCTTGCTCCGCACTGATTCTTGCCCACTGTCCACCCACCTCTGTAACCAGTCAAGGTCCCTTTGGCTGTTGCTTCTTCCTTTTTAAAGAGTGCCAAGATATTTGGGCACTGCTTGTTTAGTTAGTCAAAAATAAAGGAAGTGAGTGGTCTTGTTCATCAAATTCCAGTCATTGGAATGGCAGGAAATGGTCCATCACCCTGAGACAGTTCTTCAGATAAAAACCTACTTCTGCTCTCCTACTCATGGTGTTGGAAGCTGGAGGTTTCACTGTATCGTTTGGTGAATGCTTTTAGTCCCTTTTACTCAGAGAGTGCCTGGCAAACAAAGAAACGATACGTACACTAAGAATGGCATGAAACATGGATGAGTCAGCCAGGAGAGCCCTGTTCTGTCCCCTGCAGAGTGACTTGGGAGTGCTGATGAGCTCAGGGCAGTGAGCAGAGGCTGGGCTTTTGCTCCTTTGCAGATACTTGGTGGGCGCACGCGTGTGTGATAGGTCGGGCAACAGCAATTTGAGCTCTGGCTGCTGAGATCAAACTCAGCTGGGCTAGGCCATGAGGAAAGGCTGCCCAGTCACCTGGAGGACCTTGCTTTGCTATGTAAAGGGGTAAAATAGTCTTGCTCTATCTGAGTTTCCATGCAAGCCGTTATCCATACTAAGGCGTAGAGATCTTAAGTCACATCTTTCTGGAGAAACTGCCCCTGTGTGCCAGGAACTATTGCTCTTCATGTTCACAACTTGTAGGTCAGAGAAGGAGAGCCTGCAAAGCAGCCTGCTGGAGGCTCAGCAGCACATATCGGAGCTGGAGATCGCCAGGAGCCGTGTGCAAGGCCAAGTGCGCGCAGCCACGCAGGCCAAGGAGGCGATACTCGGTGAGAGCCTGGTGCTCTTTGTTTCTGCTGGTGGCCCTGCCCTGTGCAGTTGCTCCCAAGCCAGCTCAGTCCGCAGGGCTTCTGAGGAATGAAGCAGCTGAGGGCTGGTCCCTCCTTGCCTGAAACTGAAAGGGCTTAAGGTCAGCAGATCCCTTGGCTTGGATAGTCTCTGATTCTGGCCGTGTGTCATGTTTGCAGAGGATGTGAGGGGCCTTCGTCGTGAGCTGCTAGCTGTAAGATCTCTCAGCCAGCAGCAATGTGAAGACATGGCTCAACAGCTCCGCTGGGCAGAGGAGCAGTGCAGGAAGGCTCTGAGACTCTGGCAATCTGCTCAGGAAGTGGAAAAAAGGCAGCTTGTGCAAAACCTGGTAAGAAGCAATACACAACTAAAGATTTCAGGCAAGTTTGTAAGGCTGGCTTAGCAGCAGAGCGGCCTGAGTATGTGACATGGCCTCAAGCATCAGCTGTGGGCTACGCTTTGCTGAGCCAGGCAGCAGGGGACTTCAAGGGCACATACTCGACGGACTGGGAAGACCCAGAAGCCAATGCTGGGACAGTATATGCAGCCACAGGTTCAGGATGGGCATAAGCCAAGTTCCCCAGGAGGCTGGGTGGTCGCCACCCAACGCATGGCAGCAAAGGGGCAGGATCTTCCCCACAGCCTCGTGCCATGCCGCAGACGGCTGCTGACCTTGCTTCCAACTGCAGTCCCAGCAAGTGGATTCCTTGCTTTCTGTCCTTCCATGGTGGAAAGAGGCCTTCCCTTTGAGCTTGAAGCAGATGCAACAGGCCCCATGGTTCTGGTATTTCAGCTGGTGGCCTGTCTTGTGACTGGGTCATCGAGGTGCTGGCCATGTCCTAGTCCTGCAGTCCATCTGCAGCTCTTCCATGATCAAATGGCAGGGGCACTTGGAGAACAGAGCCTCTGAGAAGAGGCAGAAATCCTGAGCAGAGAGGGGCCAGAGAATAGGGAGCCATCAGAGCAGGGGAGGGAGGTGGCATTTCCTTCCTGCCACCTGCTGACACTCCCGCTAACTTCTGGGTTAGAACAGCATTGCAGGAGGGCAAGGACTACTTGCAGGCACTGGAAGCACAGAGCCTGGCAGGCTCCAGCACTGAGCCCCAGGAAGAACAGCTAGCATGGAAGGGTTAGAGCTGGCTGGAGAAGCAGAAGGAAGTGGTGGAATAGAAGTGCTTTTGAGCCTGGGAAAGAGGGAATCTGAGCGTGATGGCAGGTGCCAGTAAGATTTCTCTTGACCAAATATCAAGGACAAGCTGCAGGCAGAACTGCAGGAAGCTCAGAGGAAGATGAAGGCAATGGAGAAGAGCCACCAAGAAAACATGGAGAGGATGCGCAAGGTCCTGCTGCAGTACAAGCTGGCTGAACTAAAGCAGGTGAGTGAAAGAGCAGGAGCCACTGCAGTCACACAACGAGTGGTCTCTGCCCTTGTTGCCTTTGCCCTGCAGAGCAGCAGGTGGATGGGGGCGATGTGTCTGAGTGCCACGCTCTGAGGTCTCCATGGCAGTTGGTCAGAAGGACACTTACTGGGCCACTGAATCTCAGCTGCTGCCCTGGGCAGCAGGGCTTGTGCTTTGGCTGCTGGTCCAGCAATCCTGTGAATGTATTTCTGCTGGCCTCTTAGAGCTCACTTTGTTTTTTGAGGGGTTTGTTCAGGTCAGCATGGAGACCCACACAGATTCTGAAGCACTTGTCCCTGTCCATGGTGAATGCAGTCCTCAGAAAGGGGTGAAATGTGCAGTTGTTCTTTCCCTTTCCCAGTCTCTACTATGGCTGGCTGTGACAAGCTCTAGTCTCTGACTGCTGCTTGGGTTGGACTTGAGGAGGAAGACTTGACAGCTCAGCTTGCAGCCTAACACCAGTGTTGTTCCTCAAGGCATGACTTTGAAATGCTGTGTCTGAGGCATCTCTGCCAGGCACCTCTCTGACACAACCAAATTTCTTGTCCCAGATGGAAGCAGGATGTGCCATCAAAGCTGCCGCCGCAGCCGCATCCTCGGAAGCAGCCTCCTCTCCACAGCCTGAAAACCGGAGCATGAGCAGTTCGCCCCGCTGGAGCCAGGAGAGAGAGAAGCAGTTCCTGAAGCTGCTGAGTACGTCCTGGGGATTTCTTGTGCGATCGAGCAGTGTATTATAGTGTGTGTGCCTCAGCATGAGCTGTAGCACATGTTCCTCCCCACTCTGGTGTCAGACAGACCTTTTGGACTCCCTACAGAAGCCAGGGTTGTGCTTGGGGGCAGCAAGGGAGCACTTAGGGCGTTTCTCTTGCCTTTGAGGCAAAAGCTGGGAGTGGGTGGGCTTTGCCTGAGCTTCCCTGTGCAGTAAAGACTAAAGCAGGGATTGTGTCCAGAACAGCAGTAGGCTCTGATCTAGCCAATGACTCAGGGAATGTGTATGTGCTAGTGTGGCCAAAGTGATCGGAAGAAATGGTTTCCTAGACTCCCTTTAGACTCCTGACTTAGGACTCTTGACTCATTGGAGTAATATTACTTCAGAGACATTGATTGGCTCTGTGGCTGGTTTAATAATGGTGTTGTTTTTATGACTGTCAGTATTTCTACTATTCTTTCTACACTGTGGTTTGATAAGAATTCGACATTTTGGTTAGCCTGAACTCCTTGAAGAGAACATCAGGCGATAGAACTAAGAAGTGAGGAAGAGATCTTTTTCAGTAGCCCCTACAAGTTAAAAAGTTACATTCTTAGAACAATCCCAATTTATCAGAGAGAAAGAGTTGTTTTCAAAGTGCCCCAAAAGAGGAAAATCACATTTGTGCTGCAAAATCCCTGTTTGATATTTTAATTGGGTGCTTAGGAAGATGCATCAGAGAGACACATCTGTGTGGCATGGTCAGATAAAAGCGCTCTGCAGGCAATTCTCAGAAGGAAGCCTGCAGCCTCTCTGCTGCATGTTCCTCCAGTTCCAGGCACTTTGTCACTGCTTGTGCCCAGCTGGTAAATATTCTTGGAATACTGAGCATTGGCCTCAATCCCTGCATAGATTCCTGCACTCAAGGACAGCGTACCAACCAAGGCCTTAGTGACTCTGCAGTAGAACTGCAGTTGCTTCTTACAACTAGGAAGAGCTGGCAGGGCAGTGCTGTCAGAGAATATGGGGTCAGGTTTTTCAGAACAGGGCCCAGTTGACTCAGGGTCTGCCATCAGCTGTTGGGACAAAAGGTGGATTGATCGACTCCTCCGTGGGTCTGAATTCAAAGACAGTCATGTTCTGTCTTGAGTGGGGTCTACTGTAGCAGCGAGGGGGTTTAGATGGTGATTGCTGCTACCTATTTCCCTAAAGGCATTTCCTGTGGAAAAGCCACTTGGGTAAGCATTCAGGAAGGCAGTCAAGTCCACACACACCACACTCACCACGGCAAGCTCAGTGCACCGTGGCCGAGAGGCCTTTTAGAAGGTCAGTTCCAGCAAGGTTTATTTGAGCACGCCAAAGGGGAACTAGAGACAAAAGATGAGCCATGTCCTCTGCACAATGTTTAAGTAAGGGCTGGTGCAGTGGCGGTACCAAAGGGCAGGGCAAAGTGAGCTGGCTCTCAGGGAGGAAAGGGGCCACACAACCCATGAGGAAACAGGGAAAGGAGAAAGCTGGGAAAGTTGGGACATTCCCCTCAAGGCAGCCCTTCAAAGGAGAGTGGGAGAATCAGACTCTGTGCAGGCCAGAGCTGCCTGTCTTGCTGGGGCTGCTTTTGCTGCTGTTCTCGTTGATGGTATTGTTGGCCAAGCGACCATACATTGCTCAGAGCCCCAGAGAGTGGAGCTGAGTTTCAGATCTCCTGGAAATCAGGATCTCTGTTTTGAAGTTTGCTTCTTGCATTTTGTTTCTTTCAGGGCATGTGGTGAGTGTGGGAGATCCGGAGAAGAAGTACGCCAGGTGGAAACGTATTGGCAGTGGGTGAGTGCAGGCACGCTGACTTCTGCAGAACCGCAGGCCGGGAATTTTGGTGGTGCAACATCACATGTAAAGTTAGGCAAGCTGCAAGCATCTTCAGACCCTGGCTCCAGATTGTCCCTGTCTCTGTACTGTGGCAGTACAAGGCGTCATCTAAGATAACTGAATGCTGACAATGTCTTGGCTGCCTGAAGGAGCAGGATGTGGATGCTCTCCTATCTCTCCAAGATGTGGCACCAGGTTCCCTGAAGACTTGGGTTTGTATGATTCAAAGTAATATGACCAGACTCATGAAGGAAGAAAAACCTGAGAGAGCAGCTTCCCACCTGAGAGCTGTCAGATAACAGCTCTCAGTAGAATTTCTTAGCTGTATTGTGCTGGAAACCATATTCGGTGGCCAGGAAAATAAGAAAGGCTGTGTGGCATTGCCTGAGTTTGGCAGGTAGGATCAAAAGAGAGCGGTGAGAAGGCCCAGCAGGACTGTGTGTCTCATTGCCTGGAAAGGCATGCCACAGGCACAGACACAAGAAGGAAAAGGCAAAGAATAGCCCCGCATGCATCATCTAGTGTGTACATTTGAGATTTGTAGCAGCCCTTTTTCTTCCTGTTGGACCCAGCTTTTCTCTTGGACACTCTGCAGGGCAGAGGGCTGCTGGGCTGCTGGGCCATTGGCTGAAGAGCAGACAAACCCCGGTGTTTTAGAGGCACTGCAGGCAGCAGAGAGCTCCTGCCTGGGCTGCCTTTTGCTTCTCAGCACTGAACAACTTCTCTGTTCTTGCCACTGCTCTGTTTCTAGGGGTTTTGGCACTGTTTATAAGGCCGTCAACACTGCCACAGGACAAGCGGTAAGTGCCCATGCAGATTTTGCAGCTCTTGAGTGCTTTCCCTTGGCATGTGATCTGTGGCCAGAGCTTAGGGCCGCCTGTCTTTGCTGCAAAGGCTGTCCCGCAGGAGCAGCCTGTCTAGAGGCTGGCTGCAAAATGCATTTTGGACAGACTTTGTCCTTCTTGCCTACCTGAATGGATGCCAGGATAGCAGTGGTGTCCTTCAGATAAAGACAACCTTGAATGGATGCCAGGATAGCAGTGGTGTCCTTCAGAGAAGGACACCCTTGGACTTACTGCATAAATATGCATAGATTAGCTGATGGCAAGAGCTGTCATTCCAGCCAATTCCTTTTAAGCCCAGGTTCAGACACAGATAGTATTTCCCATTGTTTTCCATCACGTGGTTCAGTTTGAAAATATAATGCAAGACCTAAAGAAGGAGAGATCTTGTGTGCAACACCGTTTTGCCTTTTACTCCTAGGGAACCTAGTTCACATACACAGACACCCACACAAACACAAACACGCACAGATAAATGAGAAGAAGTGGATGAAGAGCCTTAAGTGATACAACCTTGTGTTGATCCTGTGTTGGTGACATTTCACTATGGAAATGCTGTTTGTACTGAAAGGACATGGAGGTGTTTTAGAGAATCACGCTGTTCTTTGAGGCTAAAAGTTCAGAGTTCAGAATTCTGGATTTTGGCTCTCAGCAAATACATTCCATCTTCCTTACTTGTAAGGCATTAGATAAGGTAGTTCCTTCTCCACCAGTGGTGCTGAGATCAGGTACTTCCCTTGGAGGGAGGTCCACGAGGTGTACGAAAGCCAGCCCTAAGCCCTATACTTAAAAGCTGGGACGCATCCATAGTGTACCATAGAGAGGGTTATTCATTGCTAAACACACGAAATAATTTCAAGTCTAAACCATGGTCACGAGTGTCCTTCACAGTTACAAAACCCAAAAGGCAGAAGTAAGGATGTGCTAAGATTGTATCTTTACTTTGGGTCGCTTTGGAGTTCTGTTTTGGACAGCATTTTCCCCGTCATGTTTGTGCGTGTTTATTTGGCACACAATCGAAATGGCAGCTGTCGCTGAAACGCTGCTCAAAGCCCCTAGAAATGCTACCATATCTTCAATGGTTTCAATTTGTCTTCACAGGACCAAAATTACTTTTGGCTTGCAAGACGTGTGCAAATGATAACAGTGGTGCGAAACAAAGTCTATTTGAGAAGTCTGGGGGTGCAGAGAGTGCTGTTAGCGCTTTGTGGTTGGTGGTTTAGAGTCCCTTTTGACTGAGGTGACAAGGCATCCAGGCCTGTGAGTGCACAGAGAAAGAGGCTCTGGTGATGTCTGTCCCTAAGAGCCTTTAATGTCATTATAGGTGGCCGTAAAGCAACTTAATCTCCAGCACCAGGGCTGTGAGGAAGTGTTAAAGGAAATCCTGGTCATGCGTGAAAATAAGAACCCCAATATTGTCACCTACTTTGAAAGGTAAGTAGTTCTGGCAGAAAATGGATCTTTCAATGAACATCAATCCACACCTGTACGAGGCATAGGAGGAGATTGCATTTTGTTGCCAGGAATGGTTCCTGGCATAAGCAGCTTGAAGATTGCTCTCAGAAACCTGGCTCTCTTACTAAGGCAGCAGCCTGTATGTTCACTGGCTGCATGTTGTTTTGCTCTTTTGGGACGTGATTATTTTTCCAAGTGTCGGAGGAGAAGTGCTGAGAAAGCATCCCAGAGATGATTTCCCTTGTGCTGTTCCCACTATTTTCCATTGCCTTGCATGCCAAAAGGCTTGGCTAGGAGGCACATCATTTGCCAGGTTGCCAATTGTTTTTCCTGTTTGTGACTATTCTTTCTGCAAGGTTTTCCAAAGGGTGATGGCACTGCTGCACACCTTCCTGCCCTGAGTAAAAGGTGTGAAATCGGTGTCTCCTTGCTGCTGGAGTTCTTGGTGCAATTTGTGTATGAAGATGATGAAGCAGCTGCTGGGATCTGTCCGCTTCCAGATTTATCTTTGCCCTCACAAAACTGCCTTTTTCCCCTGCCTGCCACCTAAGCCCTCTCCTTTTCCGTGGATTTGCCTTCCTCATTTAGGCGGCAGAGTTGGCAGACACTGGGTAGCCTGGCTGGAGTGTGTCTTCCTTTGATTCTGTCTTCATTTAGCAGTGACCTGGAAACAAAACTCAGCTGTAGTCTTTCTTCCATACGGCAATTTAGCTGTGCCCATTCAGCTCCACGCTGTTGCTTTCATCTTGCAGCTACCTTGTCAATGAGGCTGTCCTGCTGGTGTTGGAATATATGGATGGAGGCTCCTTAGCTGATGTGGTCAGCATGAGAAGGATGGCTGCAGGACACATAGCAACAGTGTGTCGGGAGGTAAGGGGTCCCCTTTGTGCTTGGGATGGCTTGGATGGGCTCGTCCTTGGAAAGCACGGCTAAAGCAGAGATTCCATGTTCAGAGCTTTCTTTCTGGGTTGCTCTTATGCTTCAGAGAAGAAGGAGCATCTGCACAGAACTGCCTACCACTGTCCCTGCCCTTACTGTAGGCTGTTCTTTACTCTTATCTACGGTTGTTGAACTCCCTGTCTCTTTTTCATTGTTATTTTCTGTTCTGCCCTGTGCCTCTCCAAGCCTTTACCCAGAACCTTTCTGTTTTGCCTCCTTGGCCTGTAAGCACAAAGGCGCTGGTGTGCGATTTCAAAACAAGTGGCAGAGCCAAAGAGAGACTCATCTGGCACAGGTCTCCAGTTCAAAGGATGGCATGGCAGCCACCTTGGTGCTTTCTGCTGAACTCTGACAAATGAGCTACTTCCAAGTCTTCTCTTAAGGCAGCCATGTAACCCCGGTCCTCCAGTCTCTCGCCCAACAGTGATCCCCTTGGTACCCAAGGCAGGGACTTTTTCTCTTTTGGCAAACCCATGATTGTCCTCCGGAGGGGGAGAGTGCATCCGCTGCAGCAGCGGTCATCTTACTGGCTTTGCAGGGGACTGTCTTGGACAACGACTGACGGTTCCCCCTCAAAATCTTACATGCCTCCTTTGGGAAGATCCTGCTCTCCTAGTGTTGCGGCAGCAAGCTCTTCCTCTTGCCAGCACTCACTGCTCCTTTGAGATCTGGGAATCTTCAGGAGCAGCCTCCTTTTGCGAGTGATGTGATCAGATCAGGGTAACTTTTGGCCTCCCGTTTCTTTTTTCTCTCATAGTGCCTGCAAGGCCTGGCTTTCCTTCATGCCAACCAGGTGATCCACAGAGACATCAAAAGTGACAACATCCTTCTGGGCCGGGATGGCTCCGTCAAGTTGGGTGGGTATTCCCAGTCAGGCGCAGCTCTCCAGGGAGGCGGTGTGGGGCTGCTTGGGAGTGGCTGCCGGGTGCCAGCAGTTGGCGCTGGTGAGAGGGCAGGGAGCACTCTGCAAGGCCAGGGTGCAGCTGTAAGGTGCTGAGTGGTCTAGAGAGAAACAAGGTGTCAAGAGTAACTTTGGTTTGTGTGTGTTCCTTCCAAAGGGAGGGAGTTACAGTGTAAAAATTCAGTGCAATGAGGATAAGCCACTGTGGAAATCATGGACGGGTTCTTAAGTGGACAATTGCCCATGTCCTTGGCCGCAGCCCTGAGGAAGGAGAGCCCAGCTGCTTTTCCAGCTTCATTCAGCACTGCATTCTGAGACTGAGAGTGAGGAACTCTTTTCCCTGATTTCCTACTTGAAGCAGTGTTTGTTTTTCTCCTCAGCTGATTTTGGCCTCTGTGCTCTGCTCAGCCCTGAGCAGAGGAAACGGAGGTCGATGGTCGGGACCCCCTGCTGGATGGCACCCGAGGTGGTGAGAGGAGAGCCATACGGCCCCAAAGTGGACACCTGGTCCCTTGGCATTGTGGGAATAGAAATGGCCAAAGGAGAGGCTCCTTATATTCGGGAAACCAGTGACAGGGTAAGGTGCAAAGAGGCTCAGATAGCTGTGCCCGTCTGGTCCCTGTCCATTAGACAAAATCCCATTCGCACAGCTTGAAGTGGCTTCCACCAGGGCCCAATTCTAAAACTGCCCCTGGGGATCACATCAGCTGTGGAGGCAAGACGTGGTGCAGCATGGAATAGCTGGAGCTGCACTGGGACCTTTCTTCCTTTGGGAGAGAAGGCTCATCTCTAACCGTCTGCTAAGGCAAGAACTTGCCACTGCCGACTGGAGCTGAAAAGATGGGGTCGAGGTGAGCCCTGAAGGATATGGAAGAATCACGTAGAGTCTCATGTTTCCTTTTGCTTCAGGCTAACTACCTGATAGCCAAGCGAGGGGTGCCAAATCTGCACAATCTCAGGCTACCCCCTGGCTTGTGTGAATTTCTGGGCTGCTGCCTGCAGATGGATGTGGACAGGCGAGGCTCTGCCAAGGAACTTCTGCAGGTACAAGGAAAAGGGGCTGCAGGACAAACAGCTGTTCCTCTTTGCTCCTTGGCCACACTCCAGGGAATCAGATGGGCCCCCCACGTAGTAACCTCCACTCTGGGTGCTTTTCAAATGGAAACCAAGTAGGATCCAAGAGTGCTTGAGGTTAGAAGGGACCAGGGAAGGTCACCTACTCCAAAACTCCAGCCACCAGCAAGGACATCTCCAAGCAGATCAGGTTGCTCAGTGTCCCATCCAAGCGGACCTTGAACGTTGCCGGGCTTGGGGCTCCTCCCAGCTCTCTGGGCAGCCTGTGCCAGTATTCTAGCACTCTCCTGGTATACAGTTTCTTCCTTGGAGCCAATCACAAATGAGGGGTTTTTAGGTTAAAAGCATTGCCTCTTATCCTCTTGCAATTGGCCCTGCTACAAGATATGTCCCCATCTTTCTTAGAAGCCTCTACAACTATTGAAAGGTCTCCTTGGAGCTTGCTCTTCTCCAGGCTAAACAAGCCCAACTCTCACAGCTGTTCCTCAGAGGAGAACTCCCACCTTCTGGTCATTTCTGTGGCCCTCTTTTGCTCTCGGCTGCTGCATTCAGGTTTACCTGGCAGCAAAGGAACCGAAGTATTGCAATGCCAGGGACAGGGGGCTTGAGGAACACAATGAAAGCAATCCCTGCCAAGTGGTTTTAGACTGATCTGTAAAAAGGCAGGGGCTTTGCGGGGGCTCACTGGGGGCATCCGAGGGCACCCAGCTTGTCCCTCCCAGCCCACTCTTAGAGGTTTCTGCCAGCCAAACGGGGACAGCTGTGCAGGATTTGTGCCAGCCCCATGTGCTGCCTGGCCCAGTCAAGACGATGAGAACGGCTGTGGCTTTGCTGCCAGGTTTTGTGGCAGACAAGGAGCTGGTGACCGGGCCGCTTCCTTGCCTGTGCCTGCTGTGAAGGAAGATGCCAGCCGGCACAGGAGGGGGGGGCATGCCGAGGCAGACACCGCTCTTCCTGCAAGCCAGAGCTGAGCACATCTGCGCCCTGCTACTTGTGTCCTTGCTCCTGGCTTGCTCCTGAAAACCTGCATGTCCAGCATCCTGAGAACAACATGTGGGATCAATACTTTTCAGAGCTCTTGGGAGTCTTTAGGAATGCTGTATGCCCCACATCTCCCTTGGACACCCATATAGCCCATGTCTCAAATAGCAAAGAGGAGGATAAGAATAAGTCTGTTGACTTTCCTGAAAGGAACAAAACCTTTGGAAAGCAAGCAGCAATCCCACAGTGATATCAGGACTAAAATCCCAGCAAGTGATGACACCTTGACGAATGGACTAGTGCACTTCAGGGCCATGTTTCCTGCTATAGCAGCATCCTGGACATGAAGGCAGATAAGCTGATGGTGCCCTCAGTCCGATGTTTGTGTATTTCTGGGCACTAGAGGAACCCAGCTTGACCCTGTTAGGAGCTCAGATTGGAAAAGAATGGTTCCTTTTTTCTTTGTCTCTTTTAACTTGGGTTGTTTTGTTTCTTTTTCCCTTTGGGCAGCATCCATTTCTCCAATCAGCGGAGCCTCTCTTAAGCCTCTTCTGACAGGCTGATTGCTGTCATCCCTGCAGCAAGGTAACGCAGGAAGCAAAGGTGATGACAAGGCCACTTCAGCACTTGGAGAACAGAGCCTCTGAGAGCAGGTAGAAATCCTGAGGAGAGAGGGGCCAGGAAAGAGGCAGCCATCAGAGCAGGAAAGCAAGGTGGCATCTCCTTTTCCCCCACCTGCTGATCCTCCATCTGAATTTCTGCTTAGGACAGCATTGCAGGAGGGCACAAAGTCACTCATGATGTGCACTTTTCAGGTGGGTGGTGTGAGGCATGAAGCTTCCACTGATTTTTTGGGGCAGCCTGGCTGGAACTTCATGTGGAAGTGTCTTCCTCCCCTCACTAGGAGCCGGAAGGGCAGCGTTTGGAGGCACAGCAGCTGCTGGCACAAGGGACAAACTTCCTTGCAGAGGTACAGAAGGAGCAGGAGAAAAGGCTGCTTGAGATGAAGCAGGAAGTTGCCAGCATGCAAGCTGAACAAGAAGAGGTACGAAGCAGAGCCAGTCAAAAGGCAAAGGGTGAGAAAAGAGAGCTTGTGTGTTGTTTTGGACTCCTCTGCCCTCCTTATGGGCACTGTTTCTCTGGACACTGTCTGTCAGGGTGGCACTGTCTCTTAACTGGCCCTTGGGAAACAGTTCTGGAGAGACCTTGGTGCCAGGAGGGAAAGCACCGGTCAGGTGAGAAGCTACCAGACCACAGGTTTACGGAAAGTTGGGATGGTGTTTCAGGCCCAAATGGAATGGGAAAGCCAGAGCTATGTCTCAGAAGGGGGGAGGTCCCACAGGAAGCCCCCTGCAGAGGTAGGCTAGAGCTGTGGGAGCGGGCTGGCTGTCAGGCTGCTGAGGAGGTGCCTGAAGCTGCTGAGTACGTCCTGTGCATTCTTTGTCTGATTGAGTAGTGCATGGTGTGTGTGCCTCAGCATGAGCTGTAGCACATGTATCTCCTCTCTTTGGTGTTGGGAGAGACATTTTGGACTCCCTTTAGAAGCCATTGTGGTGCTTGGATGCAGGCAGGGAGCACTTGGGGCGTTCCTTTTGCCTTTGAGGAAAAAGCTGGGAATGGTTGGGCTTTGACTGAGCTTCCCTGTGCAGTGAAGACATAAGCAGAGACTGTTGTGCGAGCAGCAGAAGGCTGCGGCCTAGCCAATGACTCAGTGATGGTGTGTGTGCTAGTCTGGGCAAACTGATGAGGACAGTTGGCTTCCTAGATTCCCTTCAGACTCCTGACTTGTCAGCAGTCATTGGAGTCAAATACTTCAGAGAAATGGATTGGCTGTGGTGCTGGTTTAATCCTGGTGCTGTTTACTAAGACTGTTTGTTCTTCTCTTGTTACTTCTCCAGACCACATGGGCCCCTCGCCGTCTAAATCCCCACTCTAAGGGCTTTTCAAACAAAAACAAAGAAACGTGCAGCAAAGCAATCGAGGAAGCGGAAGCGATGACAAGGACCACTTCAGGATTGCTTTCTGCAATGGCAGCTTGGATCTGGACTCACAATAATAATCCTATACACACTCAAGCCTGTTGGAAGATTCCCTTCCTTGTCAGCCAGGGCATAAGGCTCTACATTCCCTTGAGAACTGGCCATTCTTTCTTAAAAATGGAAAGTCCCCCCAAAGGGCATCCTTGTGTGGCTTGGAATTGGGCACGATCTCCATCCCTTATCAGCTCCAACATATACTGCCTTTGGAATGCTGCTCATTGGCCAGTTTTTGCCCAGTCATGGACTTCTGGATGAGGAAGAAAGTGCAATTGCATTTCCATTGAAAACCCAGAGAAGAGCAGGGCAGCCTGAGGAGACAGTCTGAAAGTTCCCCTCATTTGTCTCACGACCATCTCAAGGACAGGCATCGGGACCCTGAGGAGCCTGATGGGAATTCTGGTCTGCTGGTGGTGGATGAATGCCAAACATCCTGAGGCCCCCGAGCAGAGCTCTGGCCTGCCAAGAGATTGTTCGCAGCTGTGTCTACTGTGACTGCTCCTAGCAGGGCCTGCCAGGGGGAGAGGCGCCCCATATGCTTGAACCTGCTTGGTGACAATAGCCCAGGAATCTTCCCACCTCTTGGCATGGTTGGACTTTTCTGGGGTCACCTTTGGTGGTCCAAAGAAGACCCTCATCTGCTTTTCAGCCACCGTGGCGGACCGACTGAGATGGAAGAAGCCTCTCTCTCAAGGACTGAGACATGAGAGCCCTATACGGAGAAGCTCCCCCCTCCCAAGGACTGAGACTGAAACCCCTAACACGGGGCAGGTGTGTGGGGGAGACAACCAGACCAAAGGGACACATTTGCCTGCAAGTGTGGCCATTGGAGCAAGAAGATGATGGTCCTTGCCTACTGCTTAGAACATGGACTACCTTTTACATCTATTCTTAATTGTTTCTTTTTCCCCCTCAACGATTTCAATAGACTTACTTCAAGATCTGTTGGCCTCCCTCAGCAATATATATATCATAGAACCTTGAGTTAACCTTTGAGATCTCCCCTGGGGAAGGGGCTATAAGCAAGCCTGTTAGCTAAAGGTGTGAGAAGAAAGCTGAGAAGCAAGAAGAAACTGGCAAGGAGCTCTCTCCAAGGCTGTAAGCAAGGAGACCAGGAGAAGTGAGGAATGGAAGAAAGATAAGAAGAGAACTCTGCAGCTGGACAAAGTCTTTTTAGAAAGTTAGTTGAAGTCATTGTAACTTTTCAAGAATAGTGTTATGTTGATTTATTGTGGCCAATAGTTAGGGTAAAAGAAGTCTTAAGAGGTAGAAAGTGTATAAAAGGTCAGCCATGTTCGATAATAAAGAGTTGTCATCTGAGACTGCTTGTGGTCTCTGCTTTGCATGGGGACTGCCTCAACAGAGACACTCCCCAAAGTGACTAGGCGAACTCCTTCGGCTGGACTACGAGGACTTTGTCTTTCTATGTTTGCTAGCTATAACCCCTCTCTGTTTCTCTCTCCCCATTTCTCTCTTTCCTCTCCCTAAATCCGTCTATCGCATTTGCTGTGCTCATTCAATAAAGATGCATTTCTTTTGAATAATACTGAAATCCTCAGTGCGTTGTGTTTTGCACTCTGAGATCTTTAAAACGAACCATCATGACTCTCCTCTCATATGAATGGATCTTGCCACAGCCAAAACATCCTGTGCAGATGCAGGCTTTCAGCTGTGCACATCGATGCTTTTGGTTCCTGCTCTATGTAGCTGGAACATCTCCACCGTGACACCTCCTGCCTCCCACGTGGCCATGGCTAATAGGTACGAGGCTCTGCAAGTGCAACGAAGAAGGTGGGCATGTCTGCTGGCAGTACAGGAGAGCAAAGAGGAAAGCGCCTGGCAGGATCCTGGCCAGCAAGGCAAAGCACCTGATGTACCTGCTCTTTGTCATCAGATAAGGACTGGTGGGTGATGCAATGCTTGGGGTTGTCTGGGGCCCATCAGTCATGAAAAGTCTCTGTGCTTGAGTGGCTTTGTCCCTCTTCCTGTGCCTTGTGTTGCCCCTGTGCTCCGCCATATTTGCCCAGGGCTGTGTAGCTGTGTGGCACAGCTAAAGTGCAGGAGAGCTTCATTCGTCTGCCCTTTGAGGTAGCTGCTCACAGCAGCCTTTTCAATCTGCAAGCTCCGTCTGGAGAGTAAATTCCCTCCGTGTTTGGTCCCGGAGGCCAGGGCCTGTCATCTGCAGTCCCAGGTGGCACTGAGGGCTGCCCAGTGCCTCAGGCTGGTGTGACCCCAGCACAAACAAGAGGAGACAGTGGCAGGTGCTTGTTTCCAAAGTCACATTCTTCAGGGGCAATGTGCCGTGTGTGTCCTTTGTCCTGGCCAGGCCCAGACCTGGGGATCCGATGCAGGCACTGCTGCTGCCGCTGAAGTCAGCGAGGATTTGGTGGTTGGTTTCCATCCCAGCAGCAGAACGGGTCACTTAGGAAGCCGAGTGCTGATGGTGCCCTGAAGATCTCTGGGCTGCACAGCTGTGAGGGAACTGCCCCTTGTTGTAATTCTCCATCAGGGAAAGTTGTGCCGGCCAGGTTTGAGTCAACAGAGCAAGCAGGGACTGAGCGAGTCTCTTCTATCTGTGTCTGCTGAGAGCGGTGACCTTTGAGATTAAGTGCACAAAGTCAGTTGCTTGTGGTCCCTCTGTGAATCTCCATGTTTGGTAATGCTGCTTCTTTGGTAAATCTGCCTGTAGCACAGCAGCAGGGGAAAAAAGCCTCTCCAATCTGCAGATGTGATAGGCTGCCATTGATCCACAGAAAATCTGCATTTTGTCTTTATGAGAAACAGAAGAACTGGTTTAGCAGCGAGAGAAGGTGGAATGATTCTTCTGATCTTTCGTACAGTCTCGTATAGCAGATCTCTGTGGGTCAAGGCTGTGCCCCTGACTGGCAGCAAAGGGGGCAACCCCCGGCACCATACCCAGGTGGGGCCATGAGATGCAGGGACTGACCGGGAGCCTGGCCCTGGGTGGGCTCACCTGCAAAGTTTGGGCAGGCTGTGTCTTGGAGGTAGGTGCCACAGGCAAATCCATCAGTTTTCCTGTCCAGCGGCCAGGTCATGGAGGATGTTCTCTGGTTTGATGTTCCAGTGCAGGACCCAACAGCTGCTGCAGTGATGCACGGCCTCAGCACCTGGAGGAACAGCCCCTGCACCACCTCCACTGACACGGAGCCCCCATGGCAGATTGAAATCAAAGAGGTCCTGCGACCGCTCAGGGCACTCCATCACTAACAAGAAGTTGTTAGGGAGCTCACACCAATCCGAGAGCTGAACAACACCATGGAACCCAGTGGACACCTTGTCCAGAACCACCATCTCCCTGGATACGTGGGTTCCGTCGGGACACAAGAAAATCACAATGCCGTCAGTGGGGCTGATGCTGTGCCATCGGTCTGGACTCCCACACCCAGCCCAGGATGCTCTGAGCCCTCCACTCAGCTCACACCCGCTCTCCCTCCAGGCGTCCTGGCGGCTTCCACTCTGCCGGGCCTCGGTTTACCCGGCCCATCATGTGCCAGTTTCTGCCGCTAGTCCCGGTCACTCACCAGCTCGCCCTAATGACGGACGCGATCCCGCGGAACACCTTTGATGGCCAGCTGCGAGCCAAGGGGAGCAGAGGGCTGAGCTAAGATACCACCCTGCCGAGCCCCATCCTCTCCCTCCTCCGCCCTCCACCTACTCCGTCCTCTGCCAGCCCCTTCGTGGTGTTACATTTTAGTTCAATGTTACACTCTGTCTCACCCCTCAAAAATGTATGGTATATTCCAAGCCTGCGATCCCTCCCTTGAAGGAACATGCATCTGTAATCCCATTGGCCGAAGTTTTATTCCGCTCCCCCTTTGAATCTCCCTGTTAAGACATGCGAGGCAGGCGAGACACGGCCTTGGCCCTTTTTCTCCCTAGGCTCTCCCTCTCTCGCCCTCGCTTCCCCTTCCCCCCTTCTCTCTCAGAAACCATGCTGCTCCCGGGGGTGGCACCCCCAAAAAACGCTCATCTCATAAGCACCCTCAGAAGCCGTGTGGAGTCTCCTTGCCTGCCTGCGGCTACCAGCGAACATACAGCTTAGGGGGCGCCCTGGGGACTCCGCAGGGATCCTCAAACCAACCGCAACACCCCTCCTCCCACCGGGGCCCCGTCCGCCGCCACATCCCCGAGTAGACACTGCCATTCGAAGGCACAGCGCACCAGCAGCAAACCCGGAGGAATCGCTCTTGCAGGGACTCCGGCGCTTTCCCTGCGGGCAAGACGCGGCTGTCAGCCTTCGGGCCAGGGCCGGGAACGGTCCCCGACCTCCCCACTACAGCCCCCCAAGTGCTCCGGGCAGGGCATCCCCATTGGAATGGGACACCTGCGGCTCGGGCGGCCGGCTGCTCTGTGGAGTGGCGGAGCTCGGGCCGGGGAAAGCACTGCCGACTCCTCTATGGACTCACTTCATCATTTGAGCAATACTGCGGCAGCCCGCAGATCATGAAACAAAAAGGGAAAAATCACGCACTTGCAAGAATGCCCAGAGCGTGCAGTGAAAAGAGGAAAAAAATGGACCCTTGCACAAATCCCAGACTTAGATGCAACTCAAATGGAAAAATAAGGACGCTTGCATGACTGTGCAGACTATGCAAAAAAATGAGAATGAAAAAACACTTGCATGAGTTCTTGGATTGTACTGCAAAACATGGGGGAAAAAAGAGATACTTGCAGCAATCTACACACTGTACAAGAGGATGGAAGTAAAAGGCACACCTGCATGTGTTTGCAGACTCTACAACTGCAGAGAACAAAGAAAGGATGCCTGCACACACCATGCTGTGCAAGATACATCCCCTTTTTAGCTGAAGCTGGTGGCAGGAGCTTTACCAAACATTTGGCATCTCCATGCCATTTTTGCTTCAATATGCCGCCCCAACAAAAAAACTTCTACATACCCATCGGACCACCAACAACTCTGCAGGATGACAGCAACAAATAAGCCCTGCCAACTGCTCGATGGATTCACTCCATCATTTGATCAGTGCTGCTCATGTCTGCAGGCCAGGAAACAAAAATGGAACAAAAACCCACTTGCACAAATCCCCCAGCTATGCAAGGAAAAGGTGAAAAAGGGCACACCCACAGCAATTGGCCAACTGTAGAAGAAGAAGGCAAAAATAAAAGACACCTGAACATGTCTGCAAACCCTACAATTTCAGAGGCAAAAACCACAGATGCCTGCATTTGGCCACAGACTTTACAACATCAGGTGACAAAAAGGACTCCTTTGACAGGGCACACACTGCCCCAAAGCAGTGCTAAGCCCTCTTACAGTGCATAACCCATAGCTCAGAGGATCCAAGAGTAACACAGAACAGGCACCAAGCCCACACACCCTGTACTTTGGCCACCAAGGCTTCTGACTAAAACTAGTTCCCTACATTGCAATGCCTGTCATTCCTGCTCATTCCCTACATGGCTAACATCAACCAGCACATCGTAGGATTCACCCAAAGAAGAACTATTTTTTAGTGAGGGAAAAATGACAACTAACAAACCACCCATATGTGTTTGCATGACACTGGAGCGGCGTTTGTGTTGTCAATATGGCAGGGACACGTCCTGTGCACGGGGCAGTGCCCATGTCCTGTGCATGGCAGGGGGTGCCCTTGGAGCAGCCCTCACGGTGTGGGTGCAGCCATGAGTGCGTTTACCCGTTCTCTGCACTTCCACCAGCTCCCAAGTCAGCCCTTCTCCTGAAAAATTCTCTATCCAACATTCACCTCCTGGTGCCTTTGCAAAATCCCACTCCCAGGTGGGAAACCTGCAATTCAGATTCCTCCTTGGATGTGGGTTCGAAATCTCTGTCATGCCCAGTTTGGGTATGTGCTGCACAGTACTGCATTTTTCAGTCATTTGCTGCACTCCCACTTCTGGCCTGAAGGAGCTGAGAAAATTGATCCTGGTTTTCCTCAGCTAACTCAGGCTTTTCTTTCCTGGGCCACATAGCCCACTGAAACGAAAATCCCACATCCTTTGCGGACGGTTGCAAGCACCAAAAGGGGCAAAGGAGACAAAGGGCAGGTTCCCTGGAATTTCCTCTGTCATTTTGTTCTAGACCTCCTCAGAACATGCCTCAGGTGCCAGCCTGACGGGTAACAGGAGAAGGCCGCAGGTCAAGAACAGGAGTTCAGCCAATGGCTACAGGAAGCAGAGGAATTTGCAAGGCAGCTGAGTGTGGCAGATGGCGGAGGCTTGCCAAGCTGCCTGCTCTTGTCTTGCTGCTGAAACCCTGAACTGCACTGCTCTTGGGAACAACCCTTGGGTCTAAATCCCACTGGAATCAGCATTTCTTACAGGGATTGGCATTTGCTGAGGAAGGCCTTACACTGCAGCTAACCTGGGCCATGTGTTAGAAAGGAGGAAGCTAAGTGAGTCTCTGGCATTTCCTAGCAGGAACAAAGCCCTAAGACAGGAAGCAGCATTCTCAGGCTGCTCTCATGGGATGATCCCAACAAGATAAAGACACCTGGGTAAAGGGGTGAATACGATGGTGAGCTACGCTGGCCTGCAATAGCAAGGTCCTGGACATGAAGGGAAAGGGCACAGAGTGTCCTTGTGTCCTGTTTCTGCACCTTTCTGGGAACCAGAGGAATCCTGCCTCCGCCTGTGAGGAATTCAGCAAGGGAACTAATTGTTCCTTTCAGCTTTAGCTTTTATCTTTCTTTTCTTTTTGGAAGGCAGCGCTTTGTAACATCAGCTGAGCCTGCCCTCAGGCTGCCTGACTGGACCCCGTCAGCAAAGGAAGTGCAGGAAGCCTGGAGAGGAGGCACCTGTGCTTGAGGAGGCTTTGTGCCCTGACAGCTCAGCACAGGACTGGCAAACAAAACACGGAAATGCTGCACTCCATGGGAAGTTTCCCTTGCCGGTCAGCCCGCGCTTAAGCTGTGCTTTGCCCTGGCGCTGTCCATGGCCCTGGCGCTGTGCCTTGCGGCCGCACAGTCCCGTCTGTGGCTTCGCGCGGCTTCGCAGCTGCCCGAGGCTCTCCCCCCTCACAGAGGGGCCCCGCCCCGCCCCGGGCGCCCCCTGGCGGCTGCCCCGCCCCGCCCTTCCCGCGCAGGGGCGCTCCCTTCCCATGGCGCCGCCCAGCGGCAGCCGCCCCTCACTGCAGGCACAGAGGAGGGCTCGGGCCCTGCTGCTCGGCCTGGCCCTTGGCTCCCTTCTTTTCCAAGAGACAAGAAGGCTTGAAAGGAAGCCTTTTCCAGCTGTGTCCCTCTGCTTTACTTTGTGGGATTCGCCAGTCTCCTCTGAAGCAGGCCGTAGTGCGCCTCCACAGTGCTGGTGCAGGAAAAGGCCCCTTCCTTCTCCCACCAGCTGTCATTACTGCCTCAAAAGCATTTTCCATCTCTGGAAGGAGAAACAGCCTGCAGCACAGTGGTGCCATCCCTGCCCAGCCGGGGCTCTCTGGCAGAGCAGCAGCAGCAGCAGCAGCAGCAGCAGCAGCAGCAGCAGTAGGGCTTGCCTTGGCATCACCTGGGAAGCCGGAAGCCTCTGTAAATCAGCAGGTTCCCAGGCTGCACCAGCTCCTGATGCTGGGTGAATCCTTCTAGCTCTGACCATTTCCAAAAGGTTATAAAGGCAGCAGTGTAGACGTGCATGCAGATCAACCAGCATCCAATAAATGGGTATTACTATGAGGGTTTGTGTGGCATTATTAGGGCTGTCATGCTGATAGTGCCTCCTTGAGAGCTTGTGTGCAATGCCATTGCTGGGCCAGCTTCCTCCCCAAGCTGTCATCCCCAGCCTCATTCTCTGGCTGTGGTTGTATCTGAAAGCACAGTTGCCCAAGTTCCTGAGTACCAGCTCTCAAGCTGGAGCAGCAACCTGTGCAGTGTCACAGGAATGAATGGTCTGTCTCCACTTCACTCTGCTGGCAGAAAGCACTTTTCCTAAGACGTAGGCCGTAGAAAGTAGAGGAAAAACTTGGTTGGAAACTCTTGGGGTGGGGGCAGTCTGCTAGAGCTTTCTGTTGCTTTCCTTTGTGGAAACAGCAGTGTTTTGTGAATGGTGGGCAGAAAACGGTATGTGTGGTTCTGGGGACTGATTTGTAAGCAGTGACTGCTTGAAACTCCTCTTGAAACTCCTCTCTGATGTCTAGTCTAGAGGAAATTGGGGTCACCAAGCAGCATTTTAAAGCATTGGGATTATGACACCAGAAAGGCACAAATGTGCTGTCTGTAGATGCAAAGGCGTCTCTCATCCAATCAGATATTTCTTGAGAATTGTCCTGACTTTCAGTTTGACACACAGAGGGAATTTGCATCAGGACAATACCCAGTCTCCCACATGTCACATGTGGAGTCTGACCAGCTGCTCTCTCCACTACACTTGCTGGGCTCATGCCAGTGGTGGTCCTGGGGCTGGGAAACACCTGGACTTCTGTAGAGCCCTTCCAAAATGCTAATGTGGCTGCAAGAGCAGGCAAACTGCAAAAGCCCAGATCCTTCTCCATTCTTTTTAGTTTTTAACTGAGAAAAAAAATCACAGGAGGTTTTCCAGGCACTTGCTATGAATGCTCAAGAAAGTATTTTTGGATGGGAGAAAAAACCTGGTTTCAAGAGCAGAGGAGAGGAGGGGGAACAAAGCTTTTGAACTTTGAAAGGCTTGTGGTTGCTCTGTTATCCTGAGCCTGCCTTCCTTAGCTCTGCCCACCAGCTGAGCTCTTTTGTCTCTGCCTCATAACTCCCTTTTAGGTGGGACTTGCCCCTTTTGGTGCACTGGTTTCCTCTCCCCACCAGCTTCTACGTTGTCCCACATTGGGGTTTAACGTTCTTTTCCTTCTTTCTGTGGGTCCATTAGAGTCAGATCCCTGTGACTGCCAGATGCAGACTCCAGGGAAGCTTCCAGACGTGAGGCAGAGCCCCCAAAGGCTTCTTGGAGGTGCCGTAATTGAGCAGCAGCAGTGTGCTGTGTGTGCAGCAGGTTGGTTACTTGGCTTTTTCTCCCCACTTAGGTGTCATTCTTCCTCCAGGGAGCCCTACAGTTTGCTGGTTGATGTTAGCCATGCAGCACATGGGTGGGAATGGCAGGCATTCCAGTGGAGGGAACTCTCTGGGATATTAGCAAAGCACGATTTCATCCACAGAATTTAGGCAAGTGTTCTTGGTTTTAGTCAGAGGCGCTGCTGGCCAAAAGGGCGCGTTGCCTTTGCTTTCCTCACATCCTGGCTCTTTGTCAGTGTTCAGCTTGGCGTACAGGGTGTATGGGCTTGGTGCCTGTTTTGTGTTACTCTTGGATCCTTTCAGCTGTGAGCTATGGACTGCAAGGGGCTTTTGTGCTGCTTTGGGTCAGAGGAGAACTTTCTGGGCTTTTCTTTTGTGTTGACTGTGGAGAAGGTTTGGTTGCTATGCATGAATTCACAGACCAACCCAGAGCGGCTGCTTTTGTGATGTCAGCAGAGGGCTGCCACGTCACAGCCTTGTCAGCAGGAGGTTTTCCTGGTGCCCGCAAGGCCTCAGCATCCAGAGCAGCTCTTGGCGTGCTCGATGCTGGAGGATCACCTCGACTGAGCTGTTCTCAGTTTACAGCGGGTGTCCTTCTGTTTCTGTCTTTTCTTGCACAGTCCGTGGACTCGTGCAAGTGTGCTGTTTTTCCCCTTTTTCCTTGCACGGTCTCTGGACTTGTGCAAGTGGGGTTTTTTTTCCATTTTTTTTCCCAGCCTACGGACTCGAGCAGCACTGCTCAAACGATGGAGCGAGTCCGTAGAGCATTCAGCAGCGCCTTTTCATTGGCGGCTTCTCGGAAAGCTTTTCGTCGTTTGACTGGTAAATAGAAGGTTTTTCCTTGGGGCAGCAAGTGGGAACAAAAATGGCATAAAGTTGCCATATGTTTGGTAAAGTTCCTGTCAACAGCTTCAACTTAAATGGGGGGTGTCTCTCTCCCAGCATGGTGTAGGAACTTCCAAAGTGCAGCTGGGAAAGCTTTGCAGGCGTCCTCCAAAAAACTGTGTGCTCCTCTGCAGAACTGAGGAAAAGCATCTTTTTTTTGCATTCCGTCCTTAAAGGATGTGCCTGTGTAACAGGACCCCTTCCGTGTCCTACAAGAGCCATTGGCTTTGCGCTGAGGGGCAAACTGCCGAGCAGTTTGTGTGTGCTCCTGAAGCCTGGAGCTGGGCCTGTGCTGTGTCCCAACAAATCTGCAGGTGCCATAAGGAGTTTGCTGGAAGCTTTTGTGGGGAATTGTGTACAGCAACCCCATAGGACATGCTGGGTGCAATTTACAAAAAGCAAAAGCAAGTCCAGGAAAGAGAGGAGAAAAAAGCTGCTTTAGCTGTAGGCTGGACAATGCGCTCCCATGTATGCACTGACCTCTAAGAAACAATTTGCATAGGCACAACCTAGTTTCTAGTTCCTTAGTGGCAAAGCCAAGAAAAGGTAGACACAGCCTCTGTTGCTGGCCTGCAGTCCTGCTTGTTGTGCTAAAGAAGTGTTGCTCCTGGAGGGATGTTGTGAAAGGAAAATGCTCTCTGCTTGCTTGGGCTTGTTCTGTGAGATTCCTCAGCACCAACAGTTTTCTAATAGTACCTGTTCATTTTCCCTTGCCCCCGGCAGATCGCCTTAGACGTGGAAGGAATCAAGGGCACGGTTCAGTGAGTGGGACGGGCACCCTTGACATTGCTGGTGTCTGAGGATTGTGCAGCAAACTGTGGGCTTGGCCTGTTGCACTAGAGTGCCAGCCTGGCAGGCCGAACCAAGTCCACGTCAACATCTGCATGAACACCACCAAAAGGATTCCATCAGTTTCCTCCTCTTCTGCTGAAGAGCTTTACACTAATGAAGGTCAAGCTTTGCAGGCAGGAGGCTGCATGCTGATTGTAGCCAGGCTGAAATATCTGCTTCAGAAGCATGTGCAATCCTGTCTAAACATTAGTCTTATTAGCCCACTTGAATTGAGCTTTAATAACTGAGTATCTCAATTTTATCTAAATTCATGACTTCTGCTCAGGACAGCTGGGGATAGAGCTCAGGAGAAATCAGGTTCCAAATGACAGGTTACTCCCTGTCCCTCACACTGCTACCTGCCTGCAGGGCATAACAGCAGCAGCAGAACCTGCTCTGGCTCCCTCTCTTTCTCCAGAGGCTAAACGGGGAGGCAAAGGACAGCAAACCTCCAGGTGTTGTCAGTCCAGGGCCTGAGCATCCTGCACCAATCAGTGGCAGCTTTGGTTGGTTCAGTGCAAAGCTCTGGTGCAGTGCAGGGCTGCAAGTTTCAGAGCAGGCAGCACTTGCTCTTTGTGGCCGACGATGCTGTGGGCTGGAGTCCTGCCATGACCTAGCTCTTCAGCCCAGGCACTGAACACCCGTGGGGACTGGCATCTGAACTTTCACATGCAGGCATCATTGTCCTGGCATTCTCACAGGGACTGCGAACTTCCCTTGGTGTCAGATAAGCGGTAGCATGGTGTCCTTTAGTGGTACTGGTATGAAAGTCAGCTCCTCTGTGCACTGAGTCTGTGCAGGCTCCCTGCTGTCAGCAGAGAGAGAAGTCCCACGGCGCAGTTCAGAGCCTTGTGGGGTGTGGAGGAGCCACTGTTGCCTGCAGGGACCTGCCCCTCTCCACACCCTACCTAGGTAGCTACAGTCACTGCTTGGACTGCACCCTTCACTTTGACCTGAGCCAAGTTTGTTGAGAAGACTCCTGAGCAGCTTTGCATGGCAGAGACAAGGTCTGTCTGTGAAGGGCTGGAATGCAGTTCCTGTTGGCTGCTCTCTAAGGCCTGAAATCCTGAGGGGAAGCCACTTGACCAGAGCTGAGCAGGGAAATGTTCCCTGCTTCTACTCAGACACTTGCAGAACAACTGCAGGCTTAGTTAGGACATAAACACCACATACATACCACATGAACAGCCCCGCACAACAGCTTTTGCCTTCAGGTCAGCTGTGTCTCTGCTTGCTGCTTCTGCCAGCTCTCAGGAGGCAACTTCCCAACTCTTTATTGCTTGTTTGTGCTTTTTCCCTGCCTATTCCTTGCAGGTCCCGCTAGGAGAGGTTCTTGCCACTCAGGACTCATTGGCCCAGGCAGGAAAGGCTGAGCGGCAGGAGAGCACGGATAGAGTGCACGGCGCCCAGGAGTTCAGGTGTGTGTTAAGCTTTCTCGCTTTCTCTGAGCAGGGGTGGGCCTTGCTGGGCTCTCGGAGGCCCAGTGTCAAAGAACAGATTTGGCTTTCTCATCCTTTGTCTTGCTCAGCACTGACGGGGGAAGGCAGCCCAGGGCAGGTCTGGCTGCCCAGCCACCTAGAGCACAGCTGCCTCCTGGGACTCTCTTCTTAAACCTTGACAAAAAGAATTCCAAACTAGACCAGAGTAAAAGCAAGGGAGGTTCAGATTGGGCTTAAGGACAGCAAAGCATTGAACTGCAAAGGCAATCAGGCAGAAAGAAGCGCCTCAGAGATATCCTGAAGTTTCCACCTCTGGAAATTCAGAAGCCCCAGGTGGATAGAGCCTTGAGCAGCCTGTCCAAATGCTGACCCCAAGTGCTTGGAACTGAAGACTGGGCTAGAGGCTTCTTGGAGTCTCTGCCAGCCTAAACCATGCTTTGATAATTGGATTGGAAAATTTTACTCACCTCCTCCCCAAGCTCTAGCTTGCAGACTCGTTCCTTGTTTCACTAGTGAATGCAAGAGGAAGGGGGAGAGTACTCCTCTGGACCTCCCAAGCTCGTCTTACCCAAAGAAAAACTTTTGCAAGTCCAGTATACTCTGTAATCAGAAAGGAGCAGGCAGGAAGCTCTGATGCTGAGAGTACCTGAGCTTTCTGGAAATGTCCTGTGGCTTCTGGAGGCTTGTTTGACTTCCTCAGTGGTGAATCTTTCACCCGCACAAACGACAAAGAGAGATACTGGTCTAGGGAGGGAATTGCAGCATTCTCTTGAGGTGGAAGTAGAGGGCTGTTGGAAGCCCCTGAGACTGCCTTTTGTGGGACATGGTATGTAGTCCTGGTTTTGCAAGGAGACCGTGTTGCCATTAAAGGCTTGTTTGTGTGTCTGCTTGTCGTAGATGGAAGGAGTTGGCTGCATTTGAGAGAAAGCACCACTCCTCCCTAGAGAGGGCGTCTGCAGTGGCGGCACAGACAGAGGAGGTATGGCAGCCTCAGAAGGATCTGCTGAAGGAAGAGCTTCCTCTAGCAGTGCCAAAGGTATGCTCACCTTGTTCCTAGGCAGCACTTGTGGGAGAGGGATTTAACCTAGCAAGACCCCTCCCAAATGCTGCTTCTGGCAGCAAGCTAAGACCCAGACTCTGCTGCTGTTGTTGTTGTGATTCCTCTTGGAAAATGGTGCCTCCCCACTTCCAGGTTTGCCGCCGACAGCGGCCAGCCCGCAGAGGTCTGGAGAAGCTGCTCCAGGAATTCTCTCGCCAAGGGCACACACTGTCCCAGGTGTGCAGAGAGAAGGCGGTGCTGGCGTAAGAGAACGCTGCCCTGGAAGCCCGACTGGCAGCCATGGAGCGGGACCTACGAGGCCTTTCAGAGCAGCTGGCAGAGGCCAGGTAAAGGCAGGGAGGAGATCCTGGGCTTGACATTATTGAAGGTCTGGAATTACAAAGGTGCTGCGTATCTTGTCAGGATTTAATTCTTGCTGTGTGCTCCCAAGATGTTTCTCTGAGAGAGAAGCAAAGAAACAAACACCAAAAGAAAAGGATCCGGTGGTCTGAATATTATTTTTCTGCCAGCTCAAACTCGAAAAGCTCTTTTTGGGCGCATGCTCGGGACCCCTTGCACATTCCTGTGACAACTGCAAAGCAAGCCAGTTTGGCATTGAATTGAGTACCAGGGAAAGCGGGCAGATGTTTGCTGAAACCAGAAGTTTCCCTCTGGTTTTGCTTTCTCCTTGGGTGCATCTGACCATCAATCTTTCCTTGCCAAGTAGCTGGACATGGGATTTTCAAAATTCAAGGCTCTTCCATGTGAACTTTGTGAGTAGCTCGCTGATGCTTCAGATGAAGCTGGAGGGTCATGCTGAAAATCTTGAGACCCTTCAGAGCTCACTCTTGTGAAGTATGGTGCAGGACCTAGATCTGCTTAGAAACAGCAGGGGCAGCAGAAGGGAAAGGTCTTGTGACTTCTTGACAGTGTCTGGGGATTCTTGCTCCGCACTGATTCTTGCCCACTGTCCACCCACCTCTGTAACCAGTCAAGGTCCCTTTGGCTGTTGCTTCTTCCTTTTTAAAGAGTGCCAAGATATTTGGGCACTGCTTGTTTAGTTAGTCAAAAATAAAGGAAGTGAGTGGTCTTGTTCATCAAATTCCAGTCATTGGAATGGCAGGAAATGGTCCATCACCCTGAGACAGTTCTTCAGATAAAAACCTACTTCTGCTCTCCTACTCATGGTGTTGGAAGCTGGAGGTTTCACTGTATCGTTTGGTGAATGCTTTTAGTCCCTTTTACTCAGAGAGTGCCTGGCAAACAAAGAAACGATACGTACACTAAGAATGGCATGAAACATGGACGAGTCAGCCAGGAGAGCCCTGTTCTGTCCCCTGCAGAGTGACTTGGGAGTGCTGATGAGCTCAGGGCAGTGAGCAGAGGCTGGGCTTTTGCTCCTTTGCAGATACTTGGTGGGCGCACGCGTGTGTGATAGGTCGGGCAACAGCAATTTGAGCTCTGGCTGCTGAGATCAAACTCAGCTGGGCTAGGCCATGAGGAAAGGCTGCCCAGTCACCTGGAGGACCTTGCTTTGCTATGTAAAGTGGTAAAATAGTCCTGCTCTATCTGAGTTTCCATGCAAGCCGTTATCCATACTAAGGTTTTGGGATCTTAAGGTACTTCTTACTGGAGAAACTGCCCCTGTGTGCCAGGAACAATTGCTCTTCATGTTCACAACTTGTAGGTCAGAGAAGGAGAGCCTGCAAAGCAGCCTGCTGGAGGCTCAGCAGCACATATCGGAGCTGGAGATCGCCAGGAGCCGTGTGCAAGGCCAAGTGCGCGCAGCCACGCAGGCCAAGGAGGCGATACTCGGTGAGAGCCTGGTGCTCTTTGTTTCTGCTGGTGGCCCTGCCCTGTGCAGTTGCTCCCAAGCCAGCTCGGTCCGCAGGGCTTCTGAGGAGTGAAGCAGCTGAGGGCCGGTCCCTCCTTGCCTGAAACTGAAAGGGCTTAAAGTCATCAGATCCCTTGGCTTGGATAGTCTCTGATTCTGGCCGTGTGTCATGTTTGCAGAGGATGTGAGGGGCCTTCGTCGTGAGCTGCTAGCTGTAAGATCTCTCAGCCAGCAGCAATGTGAAGACATGGCTCAACAGCTCCGCTGGGCAGAGGAGCAGTGCAGGAAGGCTCTGAGACTCTGGCAATCTGCTCAGGAAGTGGAAAAAAGGCAGCTTGTGCAAAACCTGGTAAGAAGCAATACACAACTAAAGACTTCAGGCAAGTTTGTAAGGCTGGCTTAGCAGCAGAGCGGCCTGAGTATGTGACATGGCCTCAAGCATCAGCTGTGGGCTACGCTTTGCTGAGCCAGGCAGCAGGGGGCTTCAAGGGCACATACTCGACGGACTGGGAAGACCCAGAAGCCAAAGCTGGGACAGTATATGCAGCCACAGGTTCAGGATGGGCATAAGCCAAGTTCCCCAGGAGGCTGGGTGGTCGCCACCCAACGCATGGCAGCAAAGGGGCAGGATCTTCCCCACAGCCTCGTGCCATTCAGCAGACGGCTGCTGACCTTGCTTCCAACTGCAGTCCCAGCAAGTGGATTCCTTGCTTTCTGTCCTTCCATGGTGGAAAGAGGCCTTCCCTTTGAGCTTGAAGCAGATGCAACAGGCCCCATGGTTCTGGTATTTTAGCTGGTGGCCTGTCTTGTGACTGGGTCATCGAGGTGCTGGCCATGTCCTAGTCCTGCAGTCCATCTGCAGCTCTTCCATGATCAAATGGCAGGGGCACTTGGAGAACAGAGCCTCTGAGAAGAGGCAGAAATCCTGAGCAGAGAGGGGCCAGAGAATAGGGAGCCATCAGAGCAGGGGAGGGAGGTGGCATTTCCTTCCTGCCACCTGCTGACACTCCCGCTAACTTCTGGGTTAGAACAGCTATGCAGGAAGGCAAGAGGATGTAAGGACTACTTGCAGGCACTGGAAGCACAGAGCCTGGCAGGCTCCAGCACTGAGCCCCAGGAAGAACAGCTAGCATGGAAGGGTTAGAGCTGGCTGGAGAAGCAGAAGGAAGTGGTGGAATAGAAGTGCTTTTGAGCCTGGGAAAGAGGGAATCTGAGCGTGATGGCAGGTGCCAGTAAGATTTCTCTTGACCAAATATCAAGGACAAGCTGCAGGCAGAACTGCAGGAAGCTCAGAGGAAGATGAAGGCAATGGAGAAGAGCCACCAAGAAAACATGGAGAGGATGCGCAAGGTCCTGCTGCAGTACAAGCTGGCTGAACTAAAGCAGGTGAGTGAAAGAGCAGGAGCCACTGCAGTCACACAACGAGTGGTCTCTGCCCTTGTTGCCTTTGCTCTGCAGAGCAGCAGGTGGATGGGGGCAATGTGTCTGAGTGCCACGCTCTGAGGTCTCCATGGCAGCTGGTCAGAAGGACACTTACTGGGCCACTGAATCTCAGCTGCTGCCCTGGGCAGCAGGGCTTGTGCTTTGGCCGCTGGGCCAGCAATCCTGTGAATGTATTTCTGCTGGCCTCTTAGAGCTCACTTTGTTTTTTGAGGGGTTTGTTCAGTTGAGCATGGAGACCCACACAGATTCTGAAGCACTTGACCCTGTCCATGGTGAATGCAGTCCTCAGAAAGGGGTGAAATGTGCAGTTGTTCTTTCCCTTTCCCAGTCTCTACTACGGCTGGCTGTGACAAGCTCTAGTCTCTGACTGCTGTTTGGGTTGGACTTGAGGAGGAAGACTTGACAGCTCAGCTTGCAGCCTAACACCAGTGTTGTTCCTCAGGGCTTGACTTTGAAATGCTGTGTCTGGGGCATCTCTGCCAGGCACCTCTCTGACAAAACCAAATTTCTTGTCCCAGATGGAAGCAGGATGTGCCATCAAAGCTGCCGCCGCAGCCGCATCCTCGGAAGCAGCCTCCTCTCCGCAGCCTGAAAACCGGAGCATGAGCAGTTCGCCCTGCTGGAGCCAGGAGAGAGAGAAGCAGTTCCTGAAGCTGCTGAGTACGTCCTGGGGATTTCTTGTGCGATCGAGCAGTGTATTATAGTGTGTGTGCCTCAGCATGAGCTGTAGCACATGTTCCTCCTCACTCTGGTGTCAGACAGACCTTTTGGACTCCCTACAGAAGCCAGGGTTGTGCTTGGGGGCAGCAAGGGAGCACTTTGGGGCGTTTCTTTTGCCTTTGAGGCAAAAGCTGGGAGTGGGTGGGCTTTGCCTGAGCTTCCCTGTGCAGTAAAGACAAAAGCAGGGATTGTGTCCAGAACAGCAGTAGGCTCTGATCTAGCCAATGACTCAGGAAAGGTGTATGTGCTAGTCTGGCCAAAATGATCGGAAGAAATGGTTTCCTAGATTCCCTTTAGACTCCTGACTTTAGGCTCTTGACTCATTGGAGTAAAATTACTTCAGAGACATTGATTGGCTCTGTGGCTGGTTTCATAATGGTGTTGTTTTTATGACTGTCAGTATTTCTACTATTCTTTCTACAGTGTGGTTTGATAAGAATTCGACATTTTGGTTAGCCTGAACTCCTTGAAGAGAACATCAGGCGATAGAACTAAGAAGAGAGGAAGAGATCTTTTTCAGTAGCCCCTACAAGTGAAAAAGTTACATTCTTAGAACAATCCCAATTTATCAGAGAGAAAGAGTTGTTTTCAAAGTGCCCCAAAAGAGGAAAAGCACATTTGTTACAATCCCTGTTGGATATTTTAATTGGGTGCTTAGGAAGATGCATCAGAGAGACACATCTGTGTGGCATGGTCAGATAAAAGTGCTCTGCAGGCAATTCTCAGAAGGAAGCCTGCAGCCTCTCTGCTGCATGTTCCTCCAGTTCCAGGCACTTTGTCACTGCTTGTGCCCAGCTGGTAAATATTCTTGGAATACTGAGCATTGGCCGCAATCCCTGCACAGATTCCTGCACTCAAGGACAGCACACCAACCAAGGCCTTAATGACTCTGCAGTAGAACTGCAGTTGCTTCTTACAACTAGGAAGAGCTGGCAGGGCAGTGCTGTCAGAGAATATGGGGTCAGGTTTTTCAGAACAGGGCCCAGTTGACTCAGGGTCTGCCATCAGCTGTTGGGACAAAAGGTGGATTGATCGACTCCTCCGTGGGTCTGAATTCAAAGACAATCATGTTCTGTCTTGAGTGGGGTCTACTGTAGCAGCGAGGGGGTTTAGATGGTGATTGCTGCTACCTATTTCCCTAAAGGCATTTCCTGTGGAAAAGCCACTTGGGTAAGCATTCAGGAAGGCAGTCAAGTCCACACACACCACACTCACCACGGCAAGCTCAGTGCACCGTGGCCGAGAGGCCTTTTAGAAGGTCAGTTCCAGCAAGGTTTATTTGAGCACGCCAAAGGGGAACTAGAGACAAAAGATGAGCCACGTCCTCTGCACAATGTTTAAGTAAGGGCTGGTGCAGTGGCGGTACCAAAGGGCAGGGCAAAGTGAGCTGGCTCTCAGGGAGGAAAGGGCCATCCACCAGGGGCCACACAACCCATGAGGAAACAGGGAAAGGAGAAAGCTGGGAAAGTTGGGACATTCCCCTCAAGGCAGCCCTTCAAAGGAGTATGGGAGAATCAGACTCTGTGCAGCCCAGAGCTGCCTGTCTTGCTGGGGCTGCTGTTGCTGCTGTTCTCGTTGATGGTATTGTTGGCCAAGCGACCATAAATTGCTCAGAGCCCCAAAGAGTGGAGCTGAGTTTCAGATCTCCTGGAAGTCAGGATCTCTGTTTTGAAGTTTGCTTCTTGCATTTTGTTTCTTTCAGGGCATGTGGTGAGTGTGGGAGATCCGGAGAAGAAGTACGCCAGGTGGAAACGTATTGGCAGTGGGTGAGTGCAGGCACGCTGACTTCTGCAGAACCACAGGCCAGGAATTTTGGTGGTGCAACATCACATGTAAAGTTAGGCAAGCTGCAAGCATCTTCAGACCCTGGCTCCAGATTGTCCCTGTCTCTGTACTGTGGCAGTACAAGGCATCATCTAAGATAACTGAATGCTGACAATGTCTTGGCTGCCTGAAGGAGCAGGATGTGGATGCTCTCCTATCCCTCCAAGATACGGCACCAGGTTCCCTGAAGACTTGGGTTTGTATGATTCAAAGTAATATGACCAGACTCATGAAGGAAGAAAAACCTGAGAGAGCAGCTTCCCACCTGAGAGCTGTCAGATAACAGCTCTCAGTAGAATTTCTAAGCTATATTGTGCTGGAAACCATATTCGGTGGCCAGGAAAATAAGAAAGGCTGTGTGGCATTGCCTGAGTTTGGCAGGTAGGATCAAAAGAGAGCGGTGAGAAGGCCCAGCAGGACTGTGTGTCTCATTGCCTGGAAAGGCACGCCACAGGCACAGACACAAGAAGGAAAAGGCAAAGAACAGCCCCGCATGCATCATCTAGTGTGTACATTTGAGATTTGTAGCAGCCCTTTTTCTTCCTGTTGGACCCAGCTTTTCTCTTGGACACTCTGCAGGGCAGAGGGCTGCTGGGCTGCTGGGCCATTGGCTGAAGAGCAGACAAACCCCGGTGTTTTAGAGGCACTGCAGGCAGCAGAGAGCTCCTGCCTGGGCTGCCTTTTGCTTCTCAGCACTGAACAACTTCTCTGTTCTTGCCACTGCTCTGTTTCTAGGGGTTTTGGCACTGTTTATAAGGCCGTCAACACTGCCACAGGACAAGCGGTAAGTGCCCATGCAGATTTTGCAGCTCTTGAGTGCTTTCCCTTGGCATGTGATCTGTGGCCAGAGCTTTGGGCCGCCTGTCTTTGCTGCAAAGGCTGTCCCGCAGGAGCAGCCTGTCTAGAGGCTGGCTGCAAAATGCATTTTGGACAGACTTTGTCCTTCTTGCCTACCTGAATGGATGCCAGGATAGCAGTGGTGTCCTTCAGAGAAGGACACCCTTGGACTTACTGCATAAATATGCATAGATTGGATGATGGCAAGAGCTGTCATTCCAGCCAATTCCTTTTAAGCCCAGGTTCAGACACAGATAGTATTTCCCATTGTTTTCCATCACGTGGTTCAGTTTGAAAATATAACGCAAGACCTAAAGAAGGAGAGATCTTTTGTGGAACACTGTTTTGCCTTTTACTCCTAGGGAACCTAGTTCACGTACACAGACACCCACACAAACACAAACACACACAGATAAATGAGAAGAAGTGGATGAAGAGCCTTAAGTGATACAACCTTGTGTTGATCCTGTGTTGGTGACATTTCACTATGGAAATGCTGTTTGTACTGAAAGGACATGGAGGTGTTTTAGAGAATCACGCTGTTCTTTGAGGCTCAAAGTTCAGAGTTCAGAATTCTGGTTTTTGGCTCTCAGCAAATACATTCCATCTTCCTTACTAGTAAGGCATTAGATAAGGTAGTTCCTTCTCCACCAGTGGTGCTGAGATCAGGTACTTCCCTTGGAGGGAGGTCCACGAGGTGTACGAAAGCCCTAAGCCCTATACTTAAAAGCTGGGGCACATCCATAGTGTACCATAGAGAGGGTTATTCATTGCTAAACACATGAAATAATTTCAAGTCTAAACCATGGTCACGATTGTCCTTCACAGTTACGAAACCCAAAAGGCAGAAGTAAGGATGTGCTAAGATTGTATCTTTACTTTGAGTCGCTTTGGAGTTCTGTTTTGGACAGCATTTTCCCCGTCATGTTTGTGCGTGTTTATTTGGCACACAATCGAAAGGGCAGCTGTCGCTGAAACGCTGCTCAAAGCCCCTAGAAATGCTACCATATCTTCAGTGGTTTCAATTTGTCTTCACAGGACCAAAATTACTTTTGGCTTGCAAGACGTGTGCAAATGATAACAGTGGTGCTAAACAAAGTCTATTTGAGAAGTCTGGGGGTGCAGAGAGTGCTGTTAGCGCTTTGTGGTTGGTGGTTTAGAGTCCCTTTTGACTGAGGTGACAAGGCATCCAGGCCTGTGTGTGCACAGAGAAAGAGGCTCTGGTGATGTCTGTCCCTAACAGCTTTCAATGTCACTATAGGTGGCCGTGAAGCAACTTAATCTCCAGCACCAGGGCTGTGAGGAAGTGTTAAAGGAAATCCTGGTCATGCGTGAAAATAAGAACCCCAATATTGTCACCTACTTTGAAAGGTAAGTAGTTCTGGCAGAAAACGGATCTTTCAATGAACATCAATCCACACCTGTACGAGGCATAGGAGGAGATTGCATTTTGTTGCCAGGAATGGTTCCTGGCATAAGCAGCTTGAAGATTGCTCTCAGAAACCTGGCTCTCTTACTAAGGCAGCAGCCTGTATGTTCACTGGCTGCATGTTGTTTTGCTCTTTTGGGACGTGATTATTTTTCCAAGTGTCGGAGGAGAAGTGCTGAGAAAGCATCCCAGAGATGATTTCCCTTGTGCTGTTCCCACTATTTTCCATTGCCTTGCATGCCAAAAGGCTTGGCTAGGAGGCACATCATTTGCCAGGTTGCCAATTGTTTTTCCTGTTTGTGACTATTCTTTCTGCAAGGTTTTCCAAAGGGTGATGGCACTGCTGCACACCTTCCTGCCCTGAGTAAAAGGTGTGAAATCTGTGTCTCCTTGCTGCTGGAGTTCTTGGTGCAATTTGTGTATGAAGATGATGAAGCAGCTGCTGGGATCTGTCCGCTTCCAGATTTATCTTTGCCCTCACAAAACTGCCTTTTTCCCCTGCCTGCCACCTAAGCCGTCTCCTTTTCCGTGGATGTGCCTTCCTCATTTAGGCGGCAGAGTTGGCAGACACTGGGTAGCCTGGCTGGAGTGTGTCTTCCTTTGATTCTGTCTTCATTTAGCAGTGACCTGGAAACAAAACTCAGCTGTAGTCTTTCTTCCATACGGCAATTTAGCTGTGCCCATTCAGCTCCACGCTGTTGCTTTCATCTTGCAGCTACCTTGTCAATGAGGCTGTCCTGCTGGTGTTGGAATATATGGATGGAGGCTCCTTAGCTGATGTGGTCAGCATGAGAAGGATGGCTGCAGGACACATAGCAACAGTGTGTCGGGAGGTAAGGGGTCCCCTTTGTGCTTGGGATGGCTTGGATGGGCTCGTCCTTGGAAAGCGCGGCTAAAGCAGAGATTCCATGTTCAGAGCTTTCTTTCTGGGTTGCTCTTATGCTTCAGAGAAGACGGAGCATCTGCACAGAACTGCCTACCAGTGTCCCTGCCCTTACTGTAGGCTGTTCTTTACTCTTATCTACCGTTGTTGAACTCCCTGTCTCTTTTTCATTATTATTTCTGTTCTGCCCTGTGCCTCTCCAAGCCTTTACCCAGAACCTTTCTGTATTGCCTCCTTGGCCTGTAAGCACAAAGGCGCTGGTGTGCGAGTTTAAAACAAGTGGCAAAGCCAAAGAGAGACTCATCTGTCACAGGTCTCCAGTTCAAAGGATGGCATGGCAGCCACCTTGGTGCTTTCTGCTGAACTCTGACAAATGAGCTACTTCCAAGTCTTCTCTTAAGGCAGCCATGTAACCCCTGTCCTTCAGTCTCTCGCCCAACAGTGATCCCCTTGGTGCCCAAGGCAGGGACTTTTTCTCTTTTGGCAAACCCATGATTGTCCTCCGGAGGGGGAGAGTGCATCCGCCGCAGCAGCGGTCATCTTACTGGCTTTGCAGGGGACTGTCTTGGACAACGACTGACGTTTCCCCCTCAAAAGCTAACATGCCTCCTTTGGAAAGATCCTGCTCTCCTAGTGTTGCAGCTACAAGCTCTTCCCCTTGCCAGCACTCACTGCTCCTTTGAGATCTGGGAATCTTCAGGAGCAGCCTCCTTTTGCGAGTGATGTGATCAGATCAGGGTAACTTTTGGCCTCCCGTTTCTTTTTTCTCTCGTAGTGCCTGCAAGGCCTGGCTTTCCTTCATGCCAACCAGGTGATCCACAGAGACATCAAAAGTGACAACATCCTTCTGGGCCGGGATGGCTCCGTCAAGTTGGGTGGGTATTCCCAGTCAGGCGCAGCTCTCCAGGGAGGCGGTGTGGGGCTGCTTGGGAGTGGCTGCCGGGTGCCAGCAGTTGGTGCTGGTGAGAGGGCAGGGAGCACTCTGCAAGGCCAGGGTGCAGCTGTAAGGTGCTGAGTGGTCTAGAGAGAAACAAGGTGTCAAGAGTAACTTTGGTTTGTGTGTGTTCCTTCCAAAGGGAGGCAGTTACAGTGTAAACATTCAGGGGAATGAGGAAAAGCCACTAGGGAAATTGTGGGTGGGGTTTTCACGTGGACAACCATACCCTTGCGGGCAGATACTTGGCTGCAGCCCTGAGGAAGGAGAGCCCAGCTGCTTTTCCAGCTTCATTCAGCACTGCATTCTGAGAGTGAGGAACTCTTTCCCCTGATTTCCTACTTGAAGCAGTATTTGTTTTTCTCCTCAGCTGATTTTGGCCTCTGTGCTCTGCTCAGCCCTGAGCAGAGGAAACGGAGGTCGATGGTCGGGACCCCCTGCTGGATGGCACCCGAGGTGGTGAGAGGAGAGCCATACGGCCCCAAAGTGGACACCTGGTCCCTTGGCATTGTGGGAATAGAAATGGCCAAAGGAGAGGCTCCTTATATTCGGGAAACCAGTGACAGGGTAAGGTGCAAATAGGCTCAGATAGCTGTGCCCGTCTGGTCCCTGTCCATTAGACAAAATCCCATTCGCACAGCTTGAAGTGGCTTCCACCAGGGCCCAATTCTAAAACTGCCCCTGGGGCTCACATCAGCTGTGGAGGCAAGACGTGGTGCAGCATGGAATAGCTGGGGCTGCACTGGGACCTTTCTTCCTTTGGGAGAGAAGGCTCATCTCTAACCGTCTGCTAAGGCAAGAACTTGCCACTGCCGACTGGAGCTGAAAAGATGGGGTCGAGGTGAGCCCTGAAGGATATGGAAGAATCACGTAGAGTCTCATGTTTCCTTTTGCTTCAGGCTAACTACCTGATAGCCAAGCGAGGGGTGCCAAATCTGCACAATCTCAGGCTACCCCCTGGCTTGTGTGAATTTCTGGGCTGCTGCCTGCAGATGGATGCGGACAGGCGAGGCTCTGCCAAGGAACTTCTGCAGGTACAAGGCAAAGGGGCTGCAGGACAAACAGCTGTTCCTGTTTGCTCCTTGGCCACACTCCAGGGAATCAGATGGGCCCCCCATGTACTAACCTCCAATCTGGGTGCTTTTCAAATGGAAACCAAGTAGGATCCAAGAGTGCTTGAGGTTAGAAGGGACCAGGGAAGGTCACCTACTCCAAAACCCCAGCCACCAGCAAGGACATCTCCAAGTAGATCAGGTTGCTCAGTGTCCCATCCAAGCGGACCTTGAACGTTGCCGGGCTTGGGGCTCCTCCCGGCTCTCTGGGCAGCCTGTGCCAGTATTCTAGCACTCTCCTGCTATACAGTTTCTTCCTTGGAGCCAATCACAAATGAGGAGGTTTTAGGTTAAAAGCACTGCCTCTTATCCTCTTGCAATTGGCCCTGCTACAAGATATGTCCCCATCTTTCTTAGAAGCCTCTACAACTATTGAAAGGTCTCCTTGGAGCTTGCTCTTCTCCAGGCTAAACAAGCCCAACTCTCACAGCTGTTCCTCAGAGGAGAACTCCCACCTTCTGGTCATTTCTGTGGCCCTCTTTTGCTCTCGGCTGCTGCATTCAGGTTTACCTGGCAGCAAAGGAACTGATGTATTGCAATGCCAGGGACAGGGGACTTGAGGAACACAATGAAAGCAATCCCTGCCAAGTGGTTTTAGACTGATCTGTAAAAAGGCAGGGGCTTTGCGGGGGCTCACTGGGGGCATCCGAGGGCACCCAGCTTGTCCCTCCCAGCCCACTCTTAGAGGTTTCTGCCAGCCAAACGGGGACAGCTGTGCAGGATTTGTGCCAGCCCCATGTGCTGCCTGGCCCAGTCAAGATGATTTGAACGGCTGTGGCTTTGCTGCCAGGTTTTGTGGCAGACAAGGAGCTGGTGACCGAGCCGCTTCCTTGCCTGTGCCTGCTGTGAAGGAAGATGCCAGCCGGCACAGGAGGGAGGGGCATGCCGAGGCAGACACCGCTCTTCCTGCAAGCCAGAGCTGAGCACATCTGCGCCCTGCTGCTTGTGTCCTTGCTCCTGGCTTGCTCCTGAAAACCTGCATGTCCAGCATCCTGAGAACAACATGTGGGATCAATACTTTCCAGAGCTCTTGGGAGTCTCTTGAGGAATGCTGTATGCCCCACATCTCCCTTGGACACCCATATAGCCCATGTCTCAAATAGCAAAGAGGAGGATAAGAATAAGTCTGTTGACTTTCCTGAAAGGAGCAAAACCTTTGGAAAGCAAGCAGCAATCCCACAGTGATATCAGGACTAAAATCCCAGCAAGTGATGACACCTTGAGGAATGGACTAGTGCACTTCAGGGCCATTTTTCCTGCTATAGCAGCATCCTGGACATGAAGGCAGATAAGCTGATGGTGCCCTCAGTCCGATGTCTGTGTATTTCTGGGCACTAGAGGAACCCAGCTTGACCCTGTTAGGAGCTCAAATTGGAAAAGAATGGTTCCTTTTTTCTTTGTCTCTTTTAATTTGGGTTGTTTTGTTTCTTTTTCCCTTTGGGCAGCATCCATTTCTCCAATCAGCGGAGCCTCTCTTAAGCCTCTTCTGACAGGCTGATTGCTGTCATCCCTGCAGCAAGGTAATGCAGGAAGCAAAGGTGATGACAAGGCCACTTCAGCACTTGGAGAACAGAGCCTCTGAGAGCAGGTAGAAATCCTGAGGAGAGAGGGGCCAGGAAAGAGGCAGCCATCAGAGCAGGAAAGCAAGGTGGCATCTCCTTTTCCCCCACCTGCTGATCCTCCATCTGAATTTCTGCTTAGGACAGCATTGCTGGAGGGCACAAAGTCACTCATGATGTGCACTTTTCAGGTGGGTGGTGTGAGGCATGAAGCTTCCTCTGATTTTTTGGGGCAGCCTGGCTGGAACTTCATGTGGAAGTGTCTTCCTCCCCTCACTAGGAGCCGGAAGGGCAGCGTTTGGAGGCACAGCAGCTGCTGGCACAAGGGACAAACTTCCTTGCAGAGGTACAGAAGGAGCAGGAGAAAAGGCTGCTTGAGATGAAGCAGGAAGTTGCCAGCATGCAAGCTGAACAAGAAGAGGTACGAAGCAGAGCCAGTCAAAAGGCAAAGGGTGAGAAAAGAGAGCTTGTGTGTTGTTTTGGACTCCTCTGCCCTCCTTATGGGCACTGTTTCTCTGGACACTGTCTGTCAGGGTGGCACTGTCTCTTAACTGGCCCTTGGGAAACAGTTCTGGAGAGACCTTGGTGCCAGGAGGGAAAGCACCAGTCAGGTGAGAGGCTACCAGACCAAAGGTTTAAGGAAAGTAGGGATGGTGTTTCAGGCCCAAATGGAATGGGAAAGCCAGAGCTATGTCTCAGAAGGGGGAAGGTCCCACAGGAAGCCCCCTGCAGAGGTAGGCTAGAGCTGTGGGAGCGGGCTGGCTGTCAGGCTGCTGAGGAGGTGCCTGAAGCTGCTGAGTACGTCCTGTGCATTCTTTGTCTGATTGAGTAGTGCATGGTGTGCGTGCCTCAGCATGAGCTGTAGCACATGTATCTCCTCTCTTTGGTGTTGGGAGAGACATTTTGGACTCCCTTTAGAAGCCATTGTGGTGCTTGGATGCAGGCAGGGAGCACTTGGGGCGTTCCTTTTGCCTTTGAGGAAAAAGCTGGGAATGGGTGGGCTTTGCCTGAGCTTCCCTGTGCAGTGAAGACATAAGCAGAGACTGTTGTGCGAGCAGCAGAAGGCTGCGGCCTAGCCAATCACTCAGTGATGGTGTGTGTGCTAGTCTGGGCAAACTGATGAGAACAGTTGGCTTCCTGGATTCCCTTCAGACTCCTGACTTGTCAGCAGTCATTGGAGTCAAATACTTCAGAGAAATGGATTGGCTGTGGTGCTGGTTTAATCCTGGTGCTGTTTACTAAGACTGTTTGTTCTTCTCTTATTCCTTCTCCAGACCACATGGGCCCCTCGCCGTCTAAATCCCCACTCTAAGGGCTTTTCAAACAAAAACAAAGAAACGTGCAGCAAAGCAATCGAGGAAGCGGAAGCGATGACACGGACCACTTCAGGATTGCTTTCTGCAATGGCAGCTTGGATCTGGACTCACAATAATAATCCTATACACACTCAAGCCTGTTGGAAGATTCCCTTCCTTGTCAGCCAGGGCATAAGGCTCTACATTCCCTTGAGAACTGGCCATTCTTTCTTAAAAATGGAAAGTCCCCCCAAAGGGCATCCTTGTGTGGCTTGGAATTGGGCACGATCTCCATCCCTTATCAGCTCCAACATATACTGCCTTTGGAATGCTGCTCATTGGCCAGTTTTTGCCCAGTCTTGGACTTCTGGATGAGGAAGAAAGTGCAATTGCATTTCCATTGAAAACCCAGAGAAGAGCAGGGCAGCCTGAGGAGACAGTCTGAAAGTTCCCCTCATTTGTCTCACGACCATCTCAAGGACAGGCATCGGGACCCTGAGGAGCCTGATGGGAATTCTGGTCTGCTGGTGGTGGATGAATGCCAAACATCCTGAGGCCCCCGAGCAGAGCTCTGGCCTGCCACGAGATTGTTCGCAGCTGTGTCTACTGTGACTGCTCCTAGCAGGGCCTGCCAGGGGGAGAGGCGCCCCATATGCTTGAACCTGCTTGGTGACAATAGCCCAGGAATCTTCCCACCTCTTGGCATGGTTGGACTTTTCTGGGGTCACCTTTGGTGGTCCAAAGAAGACCCTCATCTGCTTTTCAGCCACCGTGGCGGACCGACTGAGATGGAAGAAGCCTCTCTCTCAAGGACTGAGACATGAGAGCCCTATACGGAGAAGCTCCCCCCTCCCAAGGACTGAGACTGAAACCCCTAACACGGGGCAGGTGTGTGGGGGAGCCAACCAGACCAAAGGGACACATTTGCCTGCAAGTGTGGCCATTGGAGCAAGAAGATGATGGTCCTTGCCTACTGCTTAGAACATGGACTACCTTTTACATCTATTCTTAATTGTTTCTTTTTCCCCCTCAACGATTTCAATAGACTTACTTCAAGATCTGTTTGCCTCCCTCAGCAATATATATATCACAGAACCTTGAGTTAACCTTTGAGATCTCCCCTGGGGAAGGGGCTATAAGCAAGCCTGTTAGCTAAAGGTGTGAGAAGAAAGCTGAGAAGCAAGAAGAAACTGGCAAGGAGCTCTCTCCAAGGCTGTAAGCAAGGAGACCAGGAGAAGTGAGGAATGGAAGAAAGATAAGAAGAGAACTCTGCAGCTGGACAAAGTCTTTTTAGAAAGTTAGTTGAAGTCATTGTAACTTTTCAAGAATAGTGTTATGTTGATTTATTGTGGCCAATAGTTAGAGTAAAAGAAGTCTTAAGAGGTAGAAAGTGTATAAAAGGTCAGCCATGTTCGATAATAAAGAGTTGTCATCTGAGACTGCTTGTGGTCTCTGCTTTGCGTGGGGACTGCCTAGACACAGACACTCCCCAAAGTGACGAGGCGAACTCCTTCGGCTGGACTACGAGGACTTTGTCTTTCTATGTTTGTTAGCTATAACCCCTCTCTGTTTCTCTCTCCCCATTTATCTCTTTCCTCTCCCTAAATCCGTCTATCGCATTTGCTGTGCTCATTCAATAAAGATGCATTTCTTTTGAATAATACTGAAATCCTCAGTGTGTTGTGTTTTGCACTCCGAGATCTTTAAAACGAACCATCATGACTCCCCTCTCATATGAATGGATCTTGCCACAGCCAAAACATCCTGTGCAGATGCAGGCTTTCAGCTGTGCACATCGATGCTTTTGGTTCCTGCTCTATGTAGCTGGAACATCTCCACCGTGACACCTCCTGCCTCCCACGTGGCCATGGCTAATAGGTACGAGGCTCTGCAAGTGCAACGAAGAAGGTGGGCATGTCTGCTGGCAGTACAGGAGAGCAAAGAGGAAAGCACCTGGCAGGATCCTGGCCAGCAAGGCAAAGCACCTGATGTACCTGCTCTTTGTCATCAGATAAGGACTGGTAGGTGACACCACGCTTGGGGTTGTCTGGGGCCCATCAGTCATGAAAAGTCTCTGTGCTTGAGCGGCTTTGTCCCTCTTCCTGTGCCTTGTGTTGCCCCTGTGCTCCGCCGTATTTGCCCAGGGCTGTGTAGCTGGGTTGGCACAGCTAAAGTGCAGGAGAGCTTCATTCGTCTGCCCTTTGAGGTAGCTGCTCACAGCAGCCTTTTCAATCTGCAAGCTCCATCTGGAGAGTAAATTCCCTCCGTGTTTGGTCCCGGAGGCCAGGGCCTGTCATCTGCAGTCCCAGGTGGCACTGAGGGCTGCCCAGTGCCTTAGGCTGGTGTGACCCCAGCACAAAGAAGAGGAGACAGTGGCAGGTGCTTGTTTCCAAAGTCACATTCTTCAGGGGCAATGTGCCGTGTGTGTCCTTTGTCCTGGCCAGTCCCAGACCTGGGGATCCGATGCAGGCACTGCTGCTGCCGCTGAAGTCAGCGAGGATTTGGTGGTTGGTTTCCATCCCAGCAGCAGAACTGGTCACTTATGAAGCCGGGTGCTGATGGTGCCCTGAAGATCTCTGGGCTGCACAGCTGTGAGGGAACTGTCCCTTGCTGTAATTCTCCATCAGGGAAAGTTGTGCCGGCCAGGTTTGAGTCAACAGAGCAAGCAGGGACTGAGCGAGTCTCTTCTATCTGTGTCTGCTGAGAGCGGTGACCTTTGAGATTAAGTGCACAAAGTCAGTTGCTTGTGGTCCCTCTGTGAATATCCTTTTTTCGTAATGCTGCTTCTTTGGTAAATCTGCCTGTAGCACAGCAGCAGGGGAAAAAAGCCTCTCCAATCTGCAGATGTGATAGGCTGCCATTGATCCACAGAAAATCTGCATTTTGTCTTTATGAGAAACAGAAGAACTGGTTTAGCAGCGAGAGAAGGTGGAATGATTCTTCTGATCTTTCGTACAGTCTCGTATAGCAGATCTCTGTGGGTCAAAGCTGTGCCCCTGACTGGCAGCAAAGGGGGCAACCCCCGGCACCATAGCCAGGTGGGGCCATGAGATGCAGGGACTGACCGGGAGCCTGGCCCTGGGTGGGCTCATCTGCAAAGTTTGGCTGTGTCTTGGAGGTAGGTGCCACAGGCAAATCCATCAGTTTTCCTGTCCAGCAGCCAGGTCATGGAGGATGTTCTCTGGTTTGATGTTCCAGTGCAGGACCCAACAGCTGCTGCAGTGATGCACGGCCTCAGCACCTGGAGGAACAGCCCCTGCACCACCTCCTCTGACACAGAGCCCCCATGGCAGAATGAAATCAAAGAGGTCCTGCGACCGCTCAGGGCACTCCATCACTAACAAGAAGTTGTTAGGGAGCTCACACCAATCCGAGAGCTGAACAACACCATGGAACCCAGTGGACACCTTGTCCAGAACCACCATCTCCCTGGATACGTGGGTTCCGTCGGGACACAAGAAAATCACAATGCCGTCAGTGGGGCTGATGCTGTGCCATTGGTCTGGACTCCCACACCCAGCCCAGGATGCTCTGAGCCCTCCACTCAGCTCACGCCCGCTCTCCCTCCAGGCGTCCTGGCGGCTTCCACTCTGCCGGGCCTCGGTTTACCCGGCCCATCATGTGCCAGTTTCTGCCGCTAGTCCCTGTCACTCACCAGCTCGCCCTAATGACGGACGCGATCCCGCGGAACACCTTTGATGGCCAGCTGCGAGCCAAGGGGAGCAGAGGGCTGAGCTAAGATACCACCCTGCCGAGCCCCATCCTCTCCCTCCTCCGCCCTCCACCTACTCCGTCCTCCGCCAGCCCCTCCGTGGTGTTACATTTTAGTTCAATGTTACACTCTGTCTCACCCCTCGAAAATGTCCGGTATATTCCAAGCCTGCGATCCCTCCCTTGAAGTATCATGCATCTGTAATCCCATTGGCCGAAGTTTTATTCCGCTCCCCCTTTGAATCTCCCTGTTAAGACATGCGAGGCAGGCGAGACACAGCCTTGGCCCTTTTTCTCCCTAGGCTCTCCCTCTCTCGCCCTCGCTTCCCCTTCCCTCCTTCTCTCTCAGAAACCATGCTGCCCCCGGGGGTGGCACCCCCAATAAACGCTCATCTCATAAGCACCCTCAGAAGCCATGTGGAGTCTCCTTGCCTGCCTGCGGCTACCAGCGAACATACAGCTTAGGGGGCGCCCCGGGGACTCCGCAGGGATCCTCAAACCAACCGCAACACCCCTCCTCCCACCTGGGCCCCGTCCGCCGCCACATCCCCGAGTAGACGCTGCCATTCGAAGGCACAGCACAGCAGCAGCAGCGAACCCGGAGGAATCGCTCTTGCAGGGCCTCCTGCGCTTTCCCTGCGGGCAAGACGCGGCTGTCAACATTCGGGCCAAGGCCGAGAATGGTCCCCGACCTCCCCACTACAGCCCCCCAAGCACTCCTGGCAGGGCATCCCCATTGGAACGGGGCACCTGCGGCTCGGGCGGGCGGCTGCTCTGTGGAGTGGCGGAGCTCGGGCCGGGGAAAGCACTGCCGACTCCTCTATGGACTCACTTCATCATTTGAGCAATACTGCGGCAGCCCGCAGATCATGAAACAAAAAGGGAAAAATCACCCACTTGCAAGAATGCCCAGAGCGTGCAGTGAAAAGAGGAAAAAAGTGGACCCTTGCACAAATCCCAGACTTAGATGCAACTCAAATGGAAAAATAAGGACGCTTGCATGACTGTGCAGACTATGCAAAGAATGAGAATGAAAAAACACTTGCATGAGTTCTTGGATTGTACAGCAAAACATGGGGGAAAAAAGAGATACTTGCAGCAATCTACACACTGTACAAGAGGATGGAAGTAAAAGGCACACCTGCATGTGTTTGCAGACTCTACAACTGCAGAGAACAAAGAACGGATGCCTGCACACACCATGCTGTGCAAGATACATCCCCTTTTTAGCTGAAGCTGGTGGCAGGAGCTTTACCAAACATTTGGCATCTCCATGCCATTTTTGCTTCAATATGCCGCCCCAACAAAAAAACTTCTACATACCCATCGGACCACCAACAACTCTGCAGGATGACAGCAACAAATAAGCCCTGCCAACTGCTCGATGGATTCACTCCATCATTTGATCAGTGCTGCTCATGTCTGCAGGCCAGGAAACAAAAATGGAACAAAAACCCACTTGCACAAATCCCCCAGCTATGCAAGGAAAAGGTGAAAAAGGGCACACCCACAGCAATTGGCCAACTGTAGAAGAAGAAGGCAAAAATAAAAGACACCTGAACATGTCTGCAAACCCTACAATTTCAGAGGCAAAAACCACAGATGCCTGCATTTGGCCACAGACTTTACAACATCAGGTGACAAAAAGGACTCCTTTGACAGGGCACACACTGCCCCAAAGCAGTGCTAAGCCCTCTTACAGTGCATAACCCATAGCTCAGAGGATCCAAGAGTAACACAGAACAGGCACCAAGCCCACACACCCTCTACTTTGGCCACCAAGGCTTCTGACTAAAACTAGTTCCCTACATTGCAATGCCTGTCATTCCTGCTCATTCCCTACATGGCTAACATCAACCAGCACATCGTAGGATTCACCCAAAGAAGAACTATTTTTTAGTGAGGGAAAAATGACAACTAACAAACCACCCATATGTGTTTGCATGACACTGGAGCGGCGTTTGTGTTGTCAATATGGCAGGGACACGTCCTGTGCACGGGGCAGTGCCCATGTCCTGTGCATGGCAGGGGGTGCCCTTGGAGCAGCCCTCACGGTGTGGGTGCAGCCATGGGCGCGTTTACCCGTTCTCTCCACTTCCACCAGCTCCCAAGTCAGCCCTTCCCCTGAAAAATTCTCTATCCAACATTCAGCTCCTGGTGCCTTTGCAAAATCCCACTCCCAGGTGGGAAACCTGCAATTCAGATTCCTCCTTGGATGTCGGTTCGAAATCTCTGTCATGCCCAGTTTGGATATGTGCTGCACAGTACTGCATTTTTCAGTCATTTGCTGCACTCCCACTTCTGGCCTGCAGGAGATGAGAAAATTGATCCTGGTTTTCCTCAGCTAACTCAGGCTTTTCTTTCCTGGGCCTCATAGCCCACTGAAACGAAAATCCCACGTCCTCTGCGGACAATTGCAAGCACCAAAAGGGGCAAAGAAGACAAAGGGCAGGTTCCCTGGAATTTTCTCTGTCGTTTTGTTCTAGACCTTCTCAGAACATGCCTCAGGTGCCAGCCTGACGGGTAACAGGAGAAGGCCGCAGGTCAAGAACAGGAGTTCAGCCAATGGCTACAGGAAGCAGAGGAATTTGCAAGGCAGCTGAGTGCGGCAGATGGCGGAGGCTTGCCAAGCTGCCTGCTCTTGTCTTGCTGCTGAAACCCTGAACTGCACTGCTCTTGGGAACAACCCTTGGGTCTAAATCCCACTGGAATCAGCATTTCTTAGAGGGATTGGCATTTGCTGAGGAAGGCCTTACACTGCAGCTAACCTGGGCCATGTGTTAGAAAGGAGGAAGCTAAGTGAGTCTCTGGCATTTCCTAGCAGGAACAAAGCCCTAAGACAGGAAGCAGCATTCTCAGGCTGCTCAAATGGGATAATCCCAACAAGATAAAGACACCTGGGTAAAGGGGTGAATACGATGGTGAGCTACGCTGGCCTGCAATAGCAAGGTCCTGGACATGAAGGGAAAGGGCACAGAGTGTCCTTGTGTCCTGTTTCTGCACCTTTCTGGGAACCAGAGGAATCCTGCCTCCGCCTGTGAGGAATTCAGCAAGGGAACTAATTGTTCCTTTCAGCTTTAGCTTTTATCTTTCTTTTCTTTTTGGAAGGCAGCGCTTTGTAACATCAGCTGAGCCTGCCCTCAGGCTGCCTGACTGGACCCCGTCAGCAAAGGAAGTGCAGGAAGCCTGGAGAGGAGGCACCTGTGCTTGAGGAGGCTTTGTGCCCTGACAGCTCAGCACAGGACTGGCAAACAAAACACGGAAATGCTGCACTCCATGGGAAGTTTCCCTTGCCGGTCAGCCCGCGCTTAAGCTGTGCTTTGCCCTGGCGCTGTCCATGGCCCTGGCGCTGTGCCTTGCGGCCGCACAGTCCCGTCTGTGGCTTCGCGCGGCTTCGCAGCTGCCCGAGGCTCTCCCCCCTCACAGAGGGGCCCCGCCCCGCCCCGGGCGCCCCCTGGCGGCTGCCCCGCCCCGCCCTTCCCGCGCAGGGGCGCTCCCTTCCCATGGCGCCGCCCAGCGGCAGCCGCCCCTCACTGCAGGCACAGAGGAGGGCTCGGGCCCTGCTGCTCGGCCTGGCCCTTGGCTCCCTTCTTTTCCAAGAGACAAGAAGGCTTGAAAGGAAGCCTTTTCCAGCTGTGTCCCTCTGCTTTACTTTGTGGGATTCGCCAGTCTCCTCTGAAGCAGGCCGTAGTGCGCCTCCACAGTGCTGGTGCAGGAAAAGGCCCCTTCCTTCTCCCACCAGCTGTCATTACTGCCTCAAAAGCATTTTCCATCTCTGGAAGGAGAAACAGCCTGCAGCACAGTGGTGCCATCCCTGCCCAGCCGGGGCTCTCTGGCAGAGCAGCAGCAGCAGCAGCAGCAGCAGCAGCAGCAGCAGCAGTAGGGCTTGCCTTGGCATCACCTGGGAAGCCGGAAGCCTCTGTAAATCAGCAGGTTCCCAGGCTGCACCAGCTCCTGATGCTGGGTGAATCCTTCTAGCTCTGACCATTTCCAAAAGGTTATAAAGGCAGCAGTGTAGACGTGCATGCAGATCAACCAGCATCCAATAAATGGGTATTACTATGAGGGTTTGTGTGGCATTATTAGGGCTGTCATGCTGATAGTGCCTCCTTGAGAGCTTGTGTGCAATGCCATTGCTGGGCCAGCTTCCTCCCCAAGCTGTCATCCCCAGCCTCATTCTCTGGCTGTGGTTGCATCTGAAAGCACAGTTGCCCAAGTTCCTGAGTTCCAGCTCTCAAGCTGGAGCAGCAACCTGTGCAGTGTCACAGGAATGAATGGTCTGTCTCCACTTCACTCTGCTGGCAGAAAGCACTTTTACTAAGACGTAGGCCGTAGAAAGTAGAGGAAAAACTTGGTTGGAAACTCTTGGGGTGGGGGCAGTCTGCTAGAGCTTTCTGTTGCTTTCCTTTGAGGAAACAGCAGTGTTTTGTGAATGGTGGGCAGAAAACGGTATGTGTGGTTCTGGGGACAGATTTGTAAGCAGTGACTGCTTGAAACTCCTCTTGAAACTTCTCTCTGATGTCTAGTCTAGAGGAAATTGGGGTCACCAAGCAACATTTTAAAGCTTTGGGATTATGACACCAGAAAGGCACAAATGTGCTGTCTGTAGATGCAAAGGCGTCTCTCATCCAATCAGATATTTCTTGAGAATTGTCCTGACTTTCAGTTTGACACACAGAGGGAATTTGCATCAGGACAATACCCAGCCTCCCACATGTCACACGTGGAGTCTGACCAGCTGCTCTCTCCACTACACTTGCTGGGCTCATGCCAGTGGTGGTCCTGGGGCTGGGAAACACCTGGACTTCTGTAGAGCCCTTCCAAAATGCTAATGTGGCTGCAAGAGCAGGCAAACTGCAAAAGCCCAGATCCTTCTCCATTCTTTTTAGTTTTTAACTGAGAAAAAAAATCACAGGAGGTTTTCCAGGCACTTGCTATGAATGCTCAAGAAAGTATTTTTGGACGGGAGAAAAAACCTGGTTTCAAGAGCAGAGGAGAGGAGGGGGAACAAAGCTTTTGAACTTTGAAAGGCTTGTGGTTGCTCTGTTATCCTGAGCCTGCCTTCCTTAGCTCTGCCCACCAGCTGAGCTCTTTTGTCTCTGCCTCATAACTCCCTTTTAGGTGGGACTTGCCCCTTTTGGTGCACTGGTTTCCTCTCCCCACCAGCTTCTACGTTGTCCCACATTGGGGTTTAACGTTCTTTTCCTTCTTTCTGTGGATCCATTAGAGTCAGATCCCTGTGACTGCCAGATGCAGACTCCAGGGAAGCTTCCAGACGTGAGGCAGAGCCCCCAAAGGCTTCTTGGAGTTGCCGTAATTGAGCAGCAGCAGTGTGCTGTGTGTGCAGCAGGTTGGTTACTTGGCTTTTTCTCCCCACTTAGGTGTCATTCTTCCTCCAGGGAGCCCTACAGTTTGCTGGTTGATGTTAGCCATGCAGCACATGGGTGGGAATGGCAGGCATTCCAGTGGAGGGAACTCTCTGGGATATTAGCAAAGCACGATTTCATCCACAGAATTTAAGCAAGTGTTCTTGGTTTTAGTCAGAGGCGCTGCTGGCCAAAAGGGCGCGTTGCCTTTGCTTTCCTCACATCCTGGCTCTTTGTCAGTGTTCAGCTTGGCGTACAGGGTGCATGGGCTTGGTGCCTGCTTTGTGTTACTCTTGGATCCTTTCAGCTGTGGGCTGTGGACTGCAAGGGGCTTTTGTGCTGCTTTGGGTCAGAGGAGAACTTTCTGGGCTTTTCTTTTGTGTTGACTGTGGAGAAGGTTTGGTTGTTATGCATGAATTCACAGACCAACCCAGAGCAGCTGCTATTGTGATGTCAGCAGAGGGCTGCCACGTCACAGCCTTGTCAGCAGGAGGTTTTCCTTGTGCCTGCAAGGCCTCAGCATCCAGAGCAGCTCTTGGCGTGCTCGATGCAGGAGGATCACCTCGACTGAGCTGTTCTCAGTTTACAGCGGGTGTCCTTCTGTTTCTGTCTTTTCTTGCACAGTCCGTGGACTCGTGCAAGTGTGCTGTTTTTCCCCTTTTTCCTTGCACGGTCTCTGGACTTGTGCAAGTGGGGTTTTTTTTCCATTTTTTTTCCCAGCCTACGGACTCGAGCAGCACTGCTCAAACGATGGAGCGAGTCCGTAGAGCATTCAGCAGCGCCTTTTCATTGGCGGCTTCTCGGAAAGCTTTTCGTCGTTTGACTGGTAAATAGAAGGTTTTTCCTTGGGGCAGCAAGTGGGAACAAAAATGGCATAAAGTTGCCATATGTTTGGTAAAGTTCCTGTCAACAGCTTCAACTTAAATGGGGGGTGTCTCTCTCCCAGCATGGTGTAGGAACTTCCAAAGTGCAGCTGGGAAAGCTTTGCAGGCGTCCTCCAAAAAACTGTGTGCTCCTCTGCAGAACTGAGGAAAAGCATCTTTTTTCTGCATTCCGTCCTTAAAGGATGTGCCTGTCTAACAGGACCCCTTCCGTGGGCTACAAGAGCCATTGGCTTTGCGCTGAGGGGCAAACTGCCGAGCAGTTTGTGTGTGCTCCTGAAGCCCGGAGCTGGGCCTGTGCTGTGTCCCAACAAATCTGCAGGTGCCATAAGGAGTTTGCTGGAAGCTTTTGTGGGGAATTGTGTACAGCAACCCCATAGGACATGCTGGGTGCAATTTACAAAAAGCAAAAGCAAGTCCAGGAAAGAGAGGAGAAAAAAGCTGCTTTAGCTGTAGGCTGGACAATGCGCTCCCATGTATGCACTGACCTCTAAGAAACAATTGGCATAGGCACAACCTAGTTTCTAGTTCCTTAGTGGCAAAGCCAAGAAAAAGTGGACACAGCCTCTGTTGTTGGCCTGCAGTCCTGCTTGTTGTGCTAAAGAAGTGTTGCTCCTGGAGGGATGTTGTGAAAGGAAAATGCTCTCTGCTTGCTTGGGCTTGTTCTGTGAGATTCCTCAGCACCAACAGTTTTCTAATAGTACCTGTTCATTTTCCCTTGCCCCCGGCAGATCGGCTCAGACGTGGAAGGAATCAAGGGCACGGTTCGGTGAGTGGGACGGGCACCCTTGACATTGCTGGTGTCTGAGGATTGTGCAGCAAACTGTGGGCTTGGCCTGTTGCACTAGAGTGCCAGCCTGGCAGGCCGAACCAAGTCCACGTCAACGTCTGCATGAACACCACCAAAAGGATTCCATCAGTTTCCTCCTCTTCTGCTGAAGAGCTTTACACTAATGAAGGTCAAGCTTTGCAGGCAGGAGGCTGCATGCTGATTGTAGCCAGGCTGAAATAATTCCTTCAGAAGCATGTGCAATCCTGTCTAAACATTAGTCTTATTAGCCCACTTGAATTGAGCTTTAACAACTGAGTATCTCAATTTTATCTAAATTCATGACTTCTGCTCAGGACAGCTGGGGATAGAGCTCAGGAGAAATCAGGTTCCAAATGACAGGTTACTCCCTGTCCCTCACACTGCTACCTGCCTGCAGGGCATAACAGCAGCAGCAGAACCTGCTCTGGCTCCCTCTCTTTCTCCAGAGGCTAAAGGGGAGGCAAAGGACAACAAACCTCCAGGTGTTGTCAGTCCGGGGCCTGAGCATCCTGCACCAATCAGTGGCAGCTTTGGTTGGTTCAGTGCAAAGCTCTGGTGCAGTGCAGGGCTGCAAGTTTCAGAGCAGGCAGCACTTGCTCTTTGTGGCCGACGATGCTGTGGGCTGGAGTCCTGCCATGACCTAGCTCTTCAGCCCAGGCACTGAACACCCGTGGGGACTGGCATCTGAACTTTCACATGCAGGCATCATTGTCCTGGCATTCTCACAGGGACTGCGAACTTCCCTTGGTGTCAGATAAGCGGTAGCATGGTGTCCTTTAGTGGTACTGGAATGAAAGTCAGCCCCTCTGTGCACAGAGTCTGTGCAGGCTCCCTGCTGTCAGCAGAGAGAGAAGTGCCATGGCGCAGTTCAGAGCCTTGTGGGGTGTGGAGGAGCCACTGTTGCCTGCAGGGACCTGCCCCTCTCCACACCCTACCTAGGTAGCTACAGTCACTGCTTGGACTGCACCCTTCACTTTGACCTGAGCCAAGTTTGTTGAGAAGACTCCTGAGCAGCTCTGCATGGCAGAGACAAGGTCTGTCTGTGAAGGGCTGGAATGCAGTTCCTGTTGGCTGCTCTCTAAGGCCTGAAATCCTGAGGGGAATCCACTTGACCAGAGCTGAGCAGGGAAATGTTCCCTGCTTCTACTCAGACACTTGCAGAACAACTGCAGGCTTAGTTAGGACATAAACACCACATACATACCACATGAACAGCTCCGCACAACAACTTTTGCCTTCAGGTCAGCTGTGTCTCTGCTTGCTGCGTCTGCCAGCTCTCAGGAGGCAACTTCCCAACTCCTTATTGCTTGTTTGTGCTTTTTCCCTGCCCATTCCTTGCAGGTCTCGCTAGGAGAGGTTCTTGCCACTCAGGACTCATTGGCCCAGGCAGGAAAGGCTGAGCGGCAGGAGAGCACGGATAGAGTGCACGGCGCCCAGGAGTTCAGGTGTGTGTTAAGCTTTCTCGCTTTCTCTGAGCAGGGGTGGGCCTTGCTGGGCTCTCGGAGGCCCAGAGTCAAAGAACAGATTTGGCTTTCTCATCCTTTGTCTTGCTCAGCACTGACGGGGGAAGGCAGCCCAGGGCAGGTCTGGCTGCCCAGCCACCTAGAGCACAGCTGCCTCCTGGGACTCTCTTCTTAAACCTTGACAAAAAGAATTCCAAACTAGACCAGAGTAAAAGCAAGGGAAGTTCAGGCTGGGCTTAAGGACAGCAAAGCATTGAACTGCAAAGGCAATCAGGCAGAAAGAAGCGCCTCAGAGATATCCTGAAGTTTCCACCTCTGGAAATTCAGAAGCCCCAGGTGGATAGAGCCTTGAGCAGCCTGTCCAAATGCTGACCCCAAGTGCTTGGAACTGAAGACTGGGCTAGAGGCTTCTTGGAGTCTCTGCCAGCCTAAACCATTCTTTGATAATTGGATTGGAAAATTTTACTCACCTCCTCCCCAAGCTCTAGCTTGCAGACTCGTTCCTTGTTTCACTAGTGAATGCAAGAGGAAGGGGGAGAGTACTCCTCTGGACCTCCCAAGCTCGTCTTACCCAAAGAAAAACTTTTGCAAGTCCAGTATACTCTGTAATCAGAAAGGAGCAGGCAGGAAGCTCTGATGCTGAGAGTACCTGAGCTTTCTGGAAATGTCCTGTGGCTTCTGGAGGCTTGTTTGACTTCCTCAGTGGTGAATCTTTCACCCGCACAAACGACAAAGAGAGATACTGGTCTAGGGAGGGAATTGCAGCATTCTCTTGAGGTGGAAGTAGAGGGCTGTTGGAAGCCCCTGAGACTGCCTTTTGTGGGACATGGTATGTAGTCCTGGTTTTGCAAGGAGACCGTGTTGCCATTAAAGGCTTGTTTGTGTGTCTGCTTGTCGTAGATGGAAGGAGTTGGCTGCATTTGAGAGAAAGCACCACTCCTCCCTAGAGAGGGCGTCTGCAGTGGCGGCACAGACAGAGGAGGTATGGCAGCCTCAGAAGGATCTGCTGAAGGAAGAGCTTCCTCTAGCAGTGCCAAAGGTATGCTCACCTTGTTCCTAGGCAGCACTTGTGGGGAGAGGGATTTGTCCTAGCAAGACCCCCCCAAATGCTGCTTCTGGCAGCAAGCTAAGACCCAGACTCTGCTGCTGTTGTTGTTGTGATTCCTCTTGGAAAATGGTGCCTACCCCCTTCCAGGTGTGCCGCCGACAGCGGCCAGCCCGCAGGGGTCTGGAGAAGCTGCTCCAGGAATTCTCTCGCCAACGGCACACACTGTCCCAGGTGTGCAGAGAAAAGGCGGTGCTGGCGCAAGAGAACGCTGCCCTGGAAGGCCGACTGGCAGCCACGGAGCGGGACCTACGAGGCCTTTCAGAGCAGCTGGCAGAGGCCAGGTAAAGGCAGGGAGGAGATCCTGGGCGTGACATTATTGAAGGTCTGGAATTACAAAGGTGCTGCGTATCTTGTCAGGATTTACTTCCTGCTCTGTGCTCCCAAGATGTTTCTCGGACTGAGAAGCAAAGAGACACGAGTCAAAAGAAAAGGATCCTCTAGCCTGAATATTATTTTTCTGCCAGCTCAAGCCCGAAAAGCTCTTTTTAGGCACATGCTGGGGACCTTTTGCACATTCCTTTGATAAGCGCAAAGCAAGCCAACTTAGCACTGAATTGAGTACCAGGGAAAGCGTACAGATGTTTGCTGAAACCAGAAGTTTCCCTCTGGTTTTGCTTTCTCCTTGGGTGCATCTGACCATCAATCTTTCCTTGCCAAGTAGTTGGACATGGGATTTTCAAAATTCAAGGCTCTTCCATGTGAACTTTGTGAGTAGCTCGCTGATGCTTCAGATGAAGCTGGAGGGTCATGCTGAAAATCTTGAGACCCTTCAGAGCTCACTCTTGTGAAGTATGGTGCAGGACCTAGATCTGCTTAGAAACAGCAGCAGCAGCAGAAGGGAAAGGTCCTGTGACTTCTTGACAGTGTCTGGGGATTCTTGCTCCGCACTGATTCTTGCCCACTGTCCACCCACCTCTGTAACCAGTCAAGGTCCCTTTGGCTGTTGCTTCTTCCTTTTTAAAGAGTGCCAAGATATTTGGGCACTGCTTGTTTAGTTAGTCAAAAATAAAGGAAGTGAGTGGTCTTGTTCATCAAATTCCAGTCATTGGAATGGCAGGAAATGGTCCATCACCCTGAGACAGTTCTTCAGATAAAAACCTACTTCTGCTTTCCTACTCATGCTGTTGGAAGCTGGAGGTTTCACTGTATCGTTTGGTGAATGCTTTTAGTCCCTTTTACTCAGAGAGTGCCTGGCGAACAAAGAAACGATACGTACACTAGGAATGGCATGAAACATGGACGAGTCAGCCAGGAGAGCCCTGTTCTGTCCCCTGCAGAGTGACTTGGGAGTGCTGATGAGCTCAGGGCAGTGAGCAGAGGCTGGGCTTTTGCTCCTTTGCAGATACTTGGTGGGCTCACGCGTGTGTGATAGGTCGGGCAACAGCAATTTGAGCTCTGGCTGCTGAGATCAAACTCAGCTGGGCTAGGCCATGAGGAAAGGCTGCCCAGTCACCTGGAGGACCTTGCTTTGCTATGTAAAGGGGTAAAATAGTCCTGCTGTATCTGAGTTTCCATGCAAGCCGTTATCCATACTAAGGTTTTGGGATCTTAAGGTACTTCTTACTGGAGAATCTGCCCCTGTGTGCCAGTAACAATTGCTCTTCATGTTCACAACTTGTAGGTCAGAGAAGGAGAGCCTGCAAAGCAGCCTGCTGGAGGCTCAGCAGCACATATCGGAGCTGGAGATCGCCAGGAGCCGTGTGCAAGCCCAAGTGCGCGCAGCCACGCAGGCCAAGGAGGCGATACTCGGTGAGAGCCTCGTGCGCTTGGTTTCTGCTGGTGGCCCTGCCCTGTGCAGTTGCTCCCAAGCCAGCTGGGTCCGCAGGGCTTCTGAGGAGTGAAGCAGCTGAGGGCCGGTCCCTCCTTGCCTGAAACTGAAAGGGCTTAAAGTCATCAGATCCCTTGGCTTGGATAGTCTCTGATTCTGGCCGTGTGTCATGTTTGCAGAGGATGTGAGGGGCCTTCGTCGTGAGCTGCTAGCTGTAAGATCTCTCAGCCAGCAGCAATGTGAAGACATGGCTCAACAGCTCCGCTGGGCAGAGGAGCAGTGCAGGAAGGCTCTGAGACTCTGGCAATCTGCTCAGGAAGTGGAAAAAAGGCAGCTTGTGCAAAACCTGGTAAGAAGCAATACACAACTAAAGATTTCAGGCAAGTTTGTAAGGCTGGCTTAGCAGCAGAGCAGCCTGAGTATGTGACATGGCCTCAAGCATCAGCTGTGGGCTACGCTTTGCTGAGCCAGGCAGCAGGGGACTTCAAGGGCTCATACTCGACGGACTGGGAAGACCCAGAAGCCAATGCTGGGACAGTATATGCAGCCACAGGTTCAGGATGGGCATAAGCCAAGTTCCCCAGGAGGCTGGGTGGTCGCCACCCAACGCATGGCAGCAAAGGGGCAGGATCTTCCCCACAGCCTCGTGCCATGCCGCAGACCGCTGCTGACCTTTCTTCCAACTGCAGTCCCAGCAAGTGGATTCCTTGCTTTCTGTCCTTCCATGGTGGAAAGAGGCCTTCCCTTTGAGCTTGAAGCAGATGCAACAGGCCCCATGGTTCTGGTATTTCAGCTGGTGGCCTGTCTTGTGACTGGGTCATCGAGGTGCTGGCCATGTCCTAGTCCTGCAGTCCATCTGCAGCTCTTCCATGATCAAATGGCAGGGGCACTTGGAGAACAGAGCCTCTGAGAAGAGGCAGAAATCCTGAGCAGAGAGGGGCCAGAGAACAGGGAGCCATCAGAGCAGGGGAGGGAGGTGGCATTTCCTTCCTGCCACCTGCTGACACTCCCGCTAACTTCTGGGTTAGAACAGCTATGCAGGAAGGCAAGAGGATGTAAGGACTACTTGCAGGCACTGGAAGCACAGAGCCTGGCAGGCTCCAGCACTGAGCCCCAGGAAGAACAGCTAGCATGGAAGGGTTAGAGCTGGCTGGAGAAGCAGAAGGAAGTGGTGGAATAGAAGTGCTTTTGAGCCTGGGAAAGAGGGAATCTGAGCGTGATGGCAGGTGCCAGTAAGATTTCTCTTGACCAAATATCAAGGACAAGCTGCAGGCAGAACTGCAGGAAGCTCAGAGGAAGATGAAGGCAATGGAGAAGAGCCACCAAGAAAACATGGAGAGGATGCGCAAGGTCCTGCTGCAGTACAAGCTGGCTGAACTAAAGCAGGTGAGTGAAAGAGCAGGAGGCACTGCAGTCACACAACGAGTGGTCTCTGCCCTTGTTGCCTTTGCCCTGCAGAGCAGCAGGTGGATGGGGACGATGTGTCTGAGTGCCACGCTCTGAGGTCTCCATGGCAGCTGGTCAGAAGGACACTTACTGGGCCACTGAATCTCAGCTGCTGCCCTGGGCAGCAGGGCTTGTGCTTTGGCCGCTGGGCCAGCAATCCTGTGAATGTATTTCTGCTGGCCTCTTAGAGCTCACTTTGTTTTTTGAGGGGTTTGTTCAGGTCAGCATGGAGACCCACACAGATTCTGAAGCACTTGTCCCTGTCCATGGTGAATGCAGTCCTCAGAAAGGGGTGAAATGTGCAGTTGTTCTTTCCCTTTCCCAGTCTCTACTACGGCTGGCTGTGACAAGCTCTAGTCTCTGACTGCTGTTTGCGTTGGACTTGAGGAGGAAGACTTGACAGCTCAGCTTGCAGCCTAACACCAGTGTTGTTCCTCAGGGCTTGACTTTGAAATGCTGTGTCTGAGGCATCTCTGCCAGGCACCTCTCTGACAAAACCAAATTTCTTGTCCCAGATGGAAGCAGGATCTGCCATCAAAGCTGCCGCCGCAGCCGCATCCTCGGAAGCAGCCTCCTCTCCGCAGCCTGAAAACCGGAGCATGAGCAGTTCGCCCCGCTGGAGCCAGGAGAGAGAGAAGCAGTTCCTGAAGCTGCTGAGTACGTCCTGGGGATTTCTTGTGCGATCGAGCAGTGTATTATAGTGTGTGTGCCTCAGCATGAGCTGTAGCACATGTTCCTCCCCACTCTGGTGTCAGACAGACCTTTTGGACTCCCTACAGAAGCCAGGGTTGTGCTTGGGGGCAGCAAGGGAGCACTTAGGGCGTTTCTCTTGCCTTTGAGGCAAAAGCTGGGAGTGGGTGGGCTTTGCCTGAGCTTCCCTGTGCAGTAAAGACTAAAGCAGGGATTGTGTCCAGAACAGCAGTAGGCTCTGATCTAGCCAATGACTCAGGGAAGGTGTATGTGCTAGTGTGGCCAAAGTGATCGGAAGAAATGGTTTCCTAGATTCCCTTTAGACTCCTGACTTTAGGCTCTTGACTCATTGGAGTAAAATTACTTCAGAGACATTGATTGGCTCTGTGGCTGGTTTAATAATGGTGTTGTTTTTATGACTGTCAGTATTTCTACTATTCTTTCTACACTGTGGTTTGATAAGAATTCGACATTTTGGTTAGCCTGAACTCCTTGAAGAGAACATCAGGCGATAGAACTAAGAAGAGAGGAAGAGATCTTTTTCAGTACCCCCTACAAGTTAAAAAGTTACATTCTTAGAACAATCCCAATTTATCAGAGAGAAAGAATTGTTTTCAAAGTGCCCCAAAATGGGAAAAGCACATTTGTTACAATCCCTGTTGGATATTTTAATTGGGTGCTTAGGAAGATGCATCAGAGAGACACATCTGTGTGGCATGGTCAGATAAAAGCGCTCTGCAGGCAATTCTCAGAAGGAAGCCTGCAGCCTCTCTGCTGCATGTTCCTCCAGTTCCAGGCACTTTGTCACTGCTTGTGCCCAGCTGGTAAATATTCTTGGAATACTGAGCATTGGCCTCAATCCCTGCATAGATTCCTGCACTCAAGGACAGTGTACCAACCAAGGCCTTAATGACTCTGCAGTAGAACTGCAGTTGCTTCTTACAACTAGGAAGAGCTGGCAGGGCAGTGCTGTCAGAGAATATGGGGTCAGGTTTTTCAGAACAGGGCCCAGTTGACTCAGGGTCTGCCATCAGCTGTTGGGACAAAAGATGGATTGATCGACTCCTCCGTGGGTCTGAATTCAAAGACAATCATGTTCTGTCTTGAGTGGGGTCTACTGTAGCAGCGAGGGGGTTTAGATGGTGATTGCTGCTACCTATTTCCCTAAAGGCATTTCCTGTGGAAAAGCCACTTGGGTAAGCATTCAGGAAGGCAGTCAAGTCCACACACACCACACTCACCACGGCAAGCTCAGTGCACCGTGGCCGAGAGGCCTTTTAGAAGGTCAATTCCAGCAAGGTTTATTTGAGCACGCCAAAGGGGAACTAGAGACAAAAGATGAGCCATGTCCTCTGCACAATGTTTAAGTAAGGGCTGGTGCAGTGGCGGTACCAAAGGGCAGGTCAAAGTGAGCTGGCTCTCAGGGAGGAAAGGGGCCACACAACCCATGAGGAAACAGGGAAAGGAGAAAGCTGGGAAAGTTGGGACATTCCCCTCAAGGCAGCCCTTCAAAGGAGTATGGAAGAATCAGACTCTGTGCAGCCCAGAGCTGCCTGTCTTGCTGGGGCTGCTGTTGCTGCTGTTCTCGTTGATGGTATTGTTGGCCAAGCGACCATAAATTGCTCAGAGCCCCAAAGAGTGGAGCTGAGTTTCAGATCTCCTGGAAGTCAGGATGTCTGTTTTGAAGTTTGCTTCTTGCATTTTGTTTCTTTCAGGGCATGTGGTGAGTGTGGGAGATCCGGAGAAGAAGTACGCCAGGTGGAAACGTATTGGCAGTGGGTGAGTGCAGGCACGCTGACTTCTGCAGAACCACAGTCCAGGAATTTTGGTGGTGCAACATCACATGTAAAGTTAGGCAAGCTGCAAGCATCTTCAGACCCTGGCTCCAGATTGTCCCTGTCTCTGTACTGTGGCAGTACAAGGCATCATCTAAGATAACTGAATGCTGACAATGTCTTGGCTGCCTGAAGGAGCAGGATGTGGATGCTCTCCTATCTCTCCAAGATGTGGCACCAGGTTCCCTGAAGACTTGGGTTTGTATGATTCAAAGTAATATGACCAGACTCATGAAGGAAGAAAAACCTGAGAGAGCAGCTTCCCACCTGAGAGCTGTCAGATAACAGCTCTCAGTAGAATTTCTTAGCTGTATTGTGCTGGAAACCATATTCGGTGGCCAGGAAAATAAGAAAGGCTGTGTGGCATTGCCTGAGTTTGGCAGGTAGGATCAAAAGAGAGCGGTGAGAAGGCCCAGCAGGACTGTGTGTCTCATTGCCTGGAAAGGCACGCCACAGGCACAGACACAAGAAGGAAAAGGCAAAGAACAGCCCCGCATGCATCATCTAGTGTGTACATTTGAGATTTGTAGCAGCCCTTTTTCTTCCTGTTGGACCCAGCTTTTCTCTTGGACACTCTGCAGGGCAGAGGGCTGCTGGGCTGCTGGGCCATTGGCTGAAGAGCAGACAAACCCCGGTGTTTTAGAGGCACTGCAGGCAGCAGAGAGCTCCTGCCTGGGCTGCCTTTTGCTTCTCAGCACTGAACAACTTCTCTGTTCTTGTCACTGCTCTGTTTCTAGGGGTTTTGGCACTGTTTATAAGGCCGTCAACGCTGCCACAGGACAAGCCGTAAGTGCCCATGCAGATTTTGCAGCTCTTGAGTGCTTTCCCTTGGCATGTGATCTGTGGCCAGAGCTTTGGGCCGCCTGTCTTTGCTGCAAAGGCTGTCCCGCAGGAGCAGCCTGTCTAGAGGCTGGCTGCAAAATGCATTTTGGACAGACTTTGTCCTTCTTGCCTACCTGAATGGATGCCAGGATAGCAGTGGTGTCCTTCAGAGAAGGACACCCTTGGACTTACTGCATAAATATGCATAGATTAGCTGATGGCAAGAGCTGTCATTCCAGCCAATTCCTTTTAAGCCCAGGTTCAGACACAGATAGTATTTCCCATTGTTTTCCATCACGTGGTTCAGTTTGAAAATATAATGCAAGACCTAAAGAAGGAGAGATCTTGTGTGCAACACCCTTTTGCCTTTTACTCCTAGGGAACCTAGTTCACATACACAGACACCCACACAAACACAAACACGCACAGATAAATGAGAAGAAGTAGATCAAGAGCCTTAAGTGATACAACCTTGTGTTGCTCCTGTGTTGGTGACATTTCACTATGGAAATGCTGTTTGTACTGAAAGGACATGGAGGTGTTTTAGAGAATCACGCTGTTCTTTGAGGCTAAAAGTTCAGAGTTCAGAATTCTGGATTTTGGCTCTCAGCAAATACACTCCATCTTCCTTACTAGTAAGGCATTAGATAAGGTAGTTCCTTCTCCACCAGTGGTGCTGAGATCAGGTACTTCCCTTGGAGGGAGGTCCACGAGGTATACGAAAGCCCTAAGCCCTATACTTAAAAGCTGGGGCGCATCCATAGTGTACCATAGAGAGGGTTATTCACTGCTAAACACATGAAATAATTTCAAGTCTAAACCATGGTCACAAGTGTCCTTCACAGTTACAAAACCCAAAAGGCAGAAGTAAGGATGTGCTAAGATTGTATCTTTACTTTGGGTCGCTTTGGAGTTCTGTTTTGGACAGCATTTTCCCCGTCATGTTTGTGCGTGTTTATTTGGCACACAATCGAAATGGCAGCTGTCACTGAAACGCTGCTCAAAGCCCCTAGAAATGCTACCATATCTTCAGTGGTTTCAATTTGTCTTCACAGGACCAAAATTACTTTTGACTTGCAAGACGTGTGCAAATGATAACAGTGGTGCTAAACAAAGTCTATTTGAGAAGTCTGGGGGTGCAGAGAGTGCTGTTAGCGCTTTGTGGTTGGTGGTTTAGAGTCCCTTTTCACCAAGGTGACAAGGCATCCAGGCCTGTGTGTGCACAGAGAAAGAGGCTCTGGTGATGTCTGTCCCTAACAGCTTTCAATGTCGTTATAGGTGGCTGTAAAGCAACTTAATCTCCAGCACCAGGGCTGTGAGGAAGTGTTAAAGGAAATCCTGGTCATGCGTGAAAATAAGAACCCCAATATTGTCACCTACTTTGAAAGGTAAGTAGTTCTGGCAGAAAATGGATCTTTCAATGAACATCAATCCACACCTGTACGAGGCATAGGAGGAGATTGCATTTTGTTACCAGGAATGGTTCCTGGCATAAACAGCTTGAAGATTGCTCTCAGAAACCTGGCTCTCTTACTAAGGCAGCAGCCTGTATGTTCACCGGCTGCATGTTGTTTTGCTCTTTTGGGACGTGATTATTTTTCCAAGTGTCGGAGGAGAAGTGCTGAGAAAGCATCCCAGAGATGATTTCCCTTGTGCTGTTCCCACTATTTTCCATTGCCTTGCATGCCAAAAGGCTTGGCTAGGAGGCACATCATTTGCCAGGTTGCCAATTGTTTTTCCTGTCTGTGACTATTCTTTCTGCAAGGTTTTCCAAAGGGTGATGGCACTGCTGCACACCTTCCTGCCCTGAGTAAAAGGTGTGAAATCTGTGTCTCCTTGCTGCTGGAGTTCTTGGTGCAATTTGTGTATGAAGATGATGAAGCAGCTGCTGGGATGTGTCCGCTTCCAGATTTATCTTTGCCCTCACAAAACTGCCTTTTTCCCCTGCCTGCCACCTAAGCCGTCTCCTTTTCCGTGGATGTGCCTTCCTCATTTAGGCGGCAGAGTTGGCAGACACTGGGTAGCCTGGCTGGAGTGTGTCTTCCTTTGATTCTGTCTTCATTTAGCAGTGACCTGGAAACAAAACTCAGCTGTAGTCTTTCTTCCATACGGCAATTTAGCTGTGCCCATTCAGCTCCACGCTGTTGCTTTAATCTTGCAGCTACCTTGTCAATGAGGCTGTCCTGCTGGTGTTGGAATATATGGATGGAGGCTCCTTAGCTGATGTGGTCAGCATGAGAAGGATGGCTGCAGGACACATAGCAACAGTGTGTCGGGAGGTAAGGGGTCCCCTTTGTGCTTGGGATGGCTTGGATGGGCTCGTCCTTGGAAAGCGCGGCTAAAGCAGAGATTCCATGTTCAGAGCTTTCTTTCTGGGTTGCTCTTATGCTTCAGAGAAGAAGGAGCATCTGCACAGAACTGCCTACCAGTGTCCCTGCCCTTACTGTAGGCTGTTCTTTACTCTTATCTACCGTTGTTGAACTCCCTGTCTCTTTTTCATTGTTATTTTCTGTTCTGCCCTGTGCCTCTCCAAGCCTTTACCCAGAACCTTTCTGTATTGCCTCCTTGGCCTGTAAGCACAAAGGCGCTGGTGTGCGAGTTTAAAACAAGTGGCAGAGCCAAAGAGAGACTCATCTGTCACAGGTCTCCAGTTCAAAGGATGGCATGGCAGCCACCTTGGTGCTTTCTGCTGAACTCTGACAAATGAGCTACTTCCAAGTCTTCTCTTAAGGCAGCCATGTAACCCCTGTCCTCCAGTCTCTCGCCCAACAGTGATCCCCTTGGTACCCAAGGCAGGGACTTTTTCTCTTTTGGCAAAGCCTTGATTGTCCTCCGGAGGGGGAGAGTGCATCCGCTGCAGCAGCGGTCATCTTACTGGCTTTGCAGGGGACTGTCTTGGACAACGACTGACGGTTCCCCTCAAAAGCTAACATGCCTCCTTTGGAAAGATCCTGCTCTCCTAGTGTTGCAGCAGCAAGCTCTTCCCCTTGCCAGCACTCACTGCTCCTTTGAGATCTGGGAATCTTCAGGAGCAGCCTCCTTTTGCGAGTGATGTGATCAGATCAGGGTAACTTTTGGCCTCCCGTTTCTTTTTTCTCTCGTAGTGCCTGCAAGGCCTGGCTTTCCTTCATGCCAACCAGGTGATCCACAGAGACATCAAAAGTGACAACATCCTTCTGGGCCGGGATGGCTCCGTCAAGTTGGGTGGGTATTCCCAGTCAGGCGCAGCTCTCCAGGGAGGCGGTGTGGGGCTGCTTGGGAGTGGCTGCCGGGTGCCAGCAGTTGGCGCTAGTGAGAGGGCAGGGAGCACTCTGCAAGGCCAGGGTGCAGCTGTAAGGTGCTGAGTGGTCTAGAGAGAAACAAGGTGTCAAGAGTAACTTTGGTTTGTGTGTGTTCCTTCCAAAGGGAGGGAGTTACAGTGTAAAAATTCAGTGCAATGAGGATAAACCACTGTGGAAATCATGGACGGGTTCTTAAGTGGACAATTGCCCATGTCCTTGGCCGCAGCCCTGAGGAAGGAGAGCCCAGCTGCTTTTCCAGCTTCATTCAGCACTGCATTCTGGGACTGAGAGTGAGGAACCTTCTTCCTTGGTTTCCTACTTGAAGCAGTGTTTTTTTTTCTCCTCAGCTGATTTTGGCCTCTGTGCTCTGCTCAGCCCTGAGCAGAGGAAACGGAGGTCGATGGTCGGGACCCCCTGCTGGATGGCACCCGAGGTGGTGAGAGGAGAGCCATACGGCCCCAAAGTGGACACCTGGTCCCTTGGCATCGTGGGAATAGAAATGGCCAAAGGAGAGGCTCCTTATATTCGGGAAACCAGTGACAGGGTAAGGTGCAAATAGGCTCAGATAGCTGTGCCCGTCTGGTCCCTGTCCATTAGACAAAATCCCATTCGCACAGCTTGAAGTGGCTTCCACCAGGGCCCAATTCTAAAACTGCCCCTGGGGCTCACATCAGCTGTGGAGGCAAGACGTGGTGCAGCATGGAATAGCTGGGGCTGCACTGGGACCTTTCTTCCTTTGGGAGAGAAGGCTCATCTCTAACCGTCTGCTAAGGCAAGAACTTGCCACTGCCGACTGGAGCTGAAAAGATGGGGTCTAGGTGAGCCCTGAAGGATATGGAAGAATCACGTAGAGTCTCATGTTTCCTTTTGCTTCAGGCTAACTACCTGATAGCCAAGCGAGGGGTGCCAAATCTGCACAATCTCAGGCTAGCCCCTGGCTTGTGTGAATTTCTGGGCTGCTGCCTGCAGATGGATGTGGACAGGCGAGGCTCTGCCAAGGAACTTCTGCAGGTACAAGGCAAAGGGGCTGCAGGACAAACAGCTGTTCCTCTTTGCTCCTTGGCCACACTCCAGGGAATCAGATGGGCCCCCCATGTAGTAACCTCCACTCTGGGTGCTTTTCAAATGGAAACCAAGTAGGATCCAAGAGTTCTTGAGGTTAGAAGGGACCAGGGAAGGTCACCTACTCCAAAACCCCAGCCACCAGCAAGGACATCTCCAAGTAGATCAGGTTGCTCAGTGTCTCATCCAAGCGGACCTTGAATGTTGCCGGGCTTGGGGCTCCTCCCAGCTCTCTGGGCAGCCTGTGCCAGTATTCTAGCACTCTCCTGCTATACAGTTTCTTCCTTGGAGCCAATCACAAATGAGGGATTTTTAGGTTAAAAGCATTGCCTCTTAATCCTCTTGCAATTGGCCCTGCTACAAGATATGTCCCCATCTTTCTTAGAAGCCTCTACCACTATTGAAAGGTCTCCTTGGAGCTTGCTCTTCTCCAGGCTAAACAAGCCCAACTCTCACAGCTGTTCCTCAGAGGAGAACTCCCACCTTCTGGTCATTTCTGTGGCCCTCTTTTGCTCTCGGCTGCTGCATTCAGGTTTACCTGGTAGCAAAGGAACCGAAGTATTGCAATGCCAGGGACAGGGGACTTGAGGAACACAATGAAAGCAATCCCTGCCAAGTGGTTTTAGACTGATCTGTAAAAAGGCAGGGGCTTTGCGGGGGCTCACTGGGGGCATCCGAGGGCACCCAGCTTGTCCCTCCCAGCCCACTCTTAGAGGTTTCTGCCAGCCAAACGGGGACAGCTGTGCAGGATTTGTGCCAGCCCCATGTGCTGCCTGGCCCGGTCAAGACGATGAGAACGGCTGTGGCTTTGCTGCCAGCTTTTGTGGCAGAAAAGGAGCTGGTGACCGGGCCGCTTCCTTGCCTGTGCCTGCTGTGAAGGAAGATGCCAGCCGGCACAGGAGGGGGGGCATGCCGAGGCAGACACCGCTCTTCCTGCAAGCCAGAGCTGAGCACATCTGCGCCCTGCTGCTTGTGTCCTTGCTCCTGGCTTGCTCCTGAAAACCTGCATGTCCAGCATCCTGAGAACAACATGTGGGATCAATACTTTTCAGAGCTCTTGGGAGTCTCTTGAGGAATGCTGTATGCCCCACATCTCCCTTGGACACCCATATAGCCCATATCTTAAAAAGCAAAGAGGAGGATAAGAATAAGTCTGTTGACTTTCCTGAAAGGAACAAAACCTTTGGAAAGCAAGCAGCTATCCCACAGTGATATCAGGACTAAAATCCCAGCAAGTGATGACACCTTGAGGAATGGACTAGTGCACTTCAGGGCCATGTTTCCTGCTATAGCAGCATCCTGGACATGAAGGCAGATAAGCTGATGGCGCCCTCAGTCCGATGTCTGTGTATTTCTGGGCACTAGAGGAACCCAGCTTGACCCTGTTGGGAACTCGGATTTGAAAAGAATGGTTGCTTTTTTCTTTGTCTCTTTTAATTTGGGTTGTTTTGTTTCTTTTTCCCTTTGGGCAGCATCCATTTCTCCAATCAGCGGAGCCTCTCTTAAGCCTCTTCTGACAGGCTGATTGCTGTCATCCCTGCAGCAAGGTAATGCAGGAAGCAAAGGTGATGACAAGGCCACTTCAGCACTTGGAGAACAGAGCCTCTGAGAGCAGGTAGAAATCCTGAGGAGAGAGGGGCCAGGAAACAGGCAGCCATCAGAGCAGGAAAGCAAGGTGGCATCTCCTTTTCCCCCACCTGCTGATCCTCCACCTGAATTTCTGCTTAGGACAGCATTGCTGGAGGGCACAAAGTCACTACTGATGTGCACTTTTCAGGTGGGTGGTGTGAGGCATGAAACTTCCACTGATTTTTTGGGGCAGCCTGGCTGGAACTTCATGTGGAAGTGTCTTCCCCCCTCACCAGGAGCCGGAAGGGCAGCGTTTGGAGGCACAGCAGCTGCTGGCACAAGGGGCAAACTTCCTTGCAGAGGTACAGAAGGAGCAGGAGAAAAGGCTGCTTGAGATGAAGCAGGAAGTTGCCAGCATGCAAGCTGAACAAGAAGAGGTACGAAGCAGAGCCAGTCAAAAGGCAAAGGGTGAGAAAAGAGAGCTTGTGTGTTGTTTTGGACTCCTCTGCCCTCCTTATGGGCACTGTTTCTCTGGACACTGTCTGTCAGGGTGGCACTGTCTCTTAACTGGCCCTTGGGAAACAGTTCTGGAGAGACCTTGGTGCCAGGAGGGAAAGCACCGGTCACAGGTGAGAGGCTACCAGACCACAGGTTTAAGGAAAGTAGGGATGGTGTTTCAGGCCCAAATGGAATGGGAAAGCCAGAGCTATGTCTCAGAAGGGGGGAGGTCCCACAGGAAGCCCCCTGCAGAGGTAGGCTAGAGCTGTGGGAGCGGGCTGGCTGTCAGGCTGCTGAGGAGGTGCCTGAAGCTGCTGAGTACGTCCTGTGCATTCTTTGTCTGATTGAGTAGTGCATGGTGTGTGTGCCTCAGCATGAGCTGTAGCACATGTATCTCCTCTCTTTGGTGTTGGGAGAGACATTTTGGACTCCCTTTAGAAGCCATTGTGGTGCTTGGATGCAGGCAGGGAGCACTTGGGGCGTTCCTTTTGCCTTTGAGGAAAAAGCTGGGAATGGGTGGGCTTTGCCTGAGCTTCCTGTGCAGTAAAGACATAAGCAGAGACTGTTGTGCGAGCAGCAGAAGGCTGCGGCCTAGCCAATGACTCAGTGATGGGGTGTGTGTGCTAGTCTGGGCAAACTGATGAGAACAGTTGGCTTCCTGGATTCTCTTCAGACTCCTGACTTGTCAGCAGTCATTGGAGTCAAATACTTCAGAGAAATTGATTGGCTGTGGTGCTGGTTTAATCCTGGTGTTGTTTACTAAGACTGTTTGTTCTTCTCTTGTTTCATTCTCCAGACCACATGGGCCCCTCGCCATCTAAATCCCCACTCTAAGGGCTTTTCAAACAAAAACAAAAAACGTGCAGCAAAGCAATCGAGGAAGCGGAAGCGATGACAAGGACCACTTCAGGATTGCTTTCTGCAATGGCAGCTTGGATCTGGACTCACAATAATAATCCTATACACACTCAAGCCTGTTGGAAGATTCCCTTCCTTGTCAGCCAGGGCATAAGGCTCTACATTCCCTTGAGAACTGGCCATTCTTTCTTAAAAATGGAAAGTCCCCGCAAAGGGCATCCTTGCGTGGCTTGGAATTGGGCACGATCTCCATCCCTTATCAGCTCCAACATATACTGCCTTTGGAATGCTGCTCATTGGCCAGTTTTTGCCCAGTCATGGACTTCTGGATGAGGAAGAAAGTGCAATTGCATTTCCATTGAAAACCCAGTGAAGAGCAGGGCAGCCTGAGGAGACAGTCTGAAAGTTCCCCTCATTTGCCTCACGACCATCTCAAGGACAGGCATCGGGACCCTGAGGAGCCTGATGGGAATTCTGGTCTGCTGGTGGTGGATGAATGCCAAACATCCTGAGGCCCCCAAGCAGAGCTCTGACCTGCCAAGAGATTGTTCGCAGCTGTGTCTACTGTGACTGCTCCTAGCAGGGCCTGCCAGGGGGAGAGGCGCCCCATATGCTTGAACCTGCTTGGTGACAATAGCCCAGGAATCTTCCCACCTCTTGGCATGGTTGGACTTTTCTGGGGTCACCTTTGGTGGTCCAAAGAAGACCCTCATCTGCTTTTCAGCCACTGTGGCGGACCGACTGAGATGGAAGAAGCCTCTCTCTCAAGGACTGAGACATGAGAGCCCTATACGGAGAAGCTCCCCCCTCCCAAGGACTGAGACTGAAACCCCTAACACGGGGCAGGTGTGTGGGGGAGCCGACCAGACCAAAGGGACACATTTGCCTGCAAGTGTGGCCATTGGAGCAAGAAGATGATGGTACTTGCCTACTGCTTAGAACATGGACTACCTTTTACATCTATTCTTAATTGTTTCTTTTTCCCCCTCAACGATTTCAATAGACTTGCCTCAAGATCTGTTGGCCTCCCTCAGCAATATATATATCATAGAACCTTGAGTTAACCTTTGAGATCTCCCCTGGGGAAGGGGCTATAAGCAGGCCTGTTAGCTAAAGGTGTGAGAAGAAAGCTGAGAAGCAAGAAGAAACTGGCAAGGAGCTCTCTCCAAGGCTGTAAGCAAGGAGACCAGGAGAAGTGAGGAATGGAAGAAAGATAAGAAGAGAACTCTGCAGCTGGACAAAGTATTTTTAGAAAGTTAGTTGAAGTCATTGTAATTTTTAAAGAATAGTGTTATGTTGATTTTTTGTGGCCAATAGTTAGGGTAAAAGAAGTCTTAAGAGTTAGAAAGTGTATAAAAGGTCAGCCATGTTCGATAATAACGAGTTGTCATCTGAGACTGCTTGTGGTCTCTGCTTTGCGTGGGGACTGCCTCGACAGAGACACTCCCCAAAGTGACTAGGCAAACTCCTTCAGCTGGACTACGAGGACTTTGTCTTTCTATGTTTGCTAGCTATAACCCCTCTCTGTTTCTCTCTCCCCATTTATCTCTTTCCTCTCCCTAAATCCGTCTATCACATTTGCTGTGCTCATTCAATAAAGGTGCATTTCTTTTGAGTAATACTGAAATCCCCAGTGTGTTGTGTTTTGCACTCTGAGATCAGTAAAACGAACCATCATGACTCCCCTCTCGTATGAATGGATCTTGCCACAGCCAAAACATCCTGTGCAGATGCAGGCTTTCAGCTGTGCACATCGATGCTTTTGGTTCCTGCTCTATGTAGCTGGAACATCTCCACCGTGACACCTCCTGCCTCCCACGTGGCCATGGCTAATAGGTACGAGGCTCTGCAAGTGCAACGAAGAAGGTGGGCATGTCTGCTGGCAGTACAGGAGAGCAAAGAGGAAAGCGCCTGGCAGGATCCTGGCCAGCAAGGCAAAGCACCTGATGTACCTGCTCTTTGTCATCAGATAAGGACTGGTGGGTGATGCAATGCTTGGGGTTGTCTGGGGCCCATCAGTCATGAAAAGTCTCTGCGCTTGAGTGGCTTTGTCCCTCTTCCTGTGCCTTGTGTTGCCCCTGTGCTCCGCCGTATTTGCCCAGGGCTGTGTAGCTGTGTGGCACAGCTAAAGCGCAGGAGAGCTTCATTCGTCTGCCCTTTGAGGTAGCTGCTCACAGCAGCCTTTTCAATCTGCAAGCTCCGTCTGGAGAGTAAATTCCCTCCGTGTTTGGTCCCAGAAGCCAGGGCCTGTCATCTGCAGTCCCAGGTGGCACTGAGGGCTGCCCAGTGCCTCAGGCTGGTGTGACCCCAGCACAAACAAGAGGAGACAGTGGCAGGTGCTTGTTTCCAAAGTCACATTCTTCAGGGGCAATGTGCCGTGTGTGTCTTTTGTCCTGGCCAGGCCCAGATCTGGGGATCCGATGCAGGCACTGCTGCTGCCGCTGAAGTGAGCAAGGATTTCGTGGTTGGTTTCCATCCCAGCAGAACTGGTCACTTAGGAAGCCGGATGCTGATGGTGCCCTGAAGATCTCTGGGCTGCACAGCTGTGAGGGAACTGCCCCTTGTTGTTACTCTCCCTCAGGGAAAGTTGTGCCAGCCAGGTTTGAGTCAACAGAGCAAGCAGGGACTGAGCGAGTCTCTTCTATCTGTGTCTGCTGAGAGCGGTGACCTTTGAGATTAAGTGCACAAAGTCAGTTGCTTGTGGTCCCTCTGTGAATCTTCCTTTTTTGGTAATGCTGCTTTTTTAGTAAATCTGCCTGTAGCACAGCAGCAGGGGAAAAAAACCTCTGCACTCTGCAGATGTGATAGGCTGCCATTGATCCACAAAAAATCTGCATTTTGTCTTTAGGAGAAACAGAAGAACTGGTTTAGCAGCGAGAGAAGGTGGAATGATTCTTCTGATCTTTCGTACAGTCTCGTATAGCAGATCTCTGTGGGTCAAAGCTGTGCCCCTGACTGGCAGCAAACGGGGCAACCCCCGGCACCATACCCAGGTGGGGCCATGAGATGCAGGGACTGACCGGGAGCCTGGCCCTGGGTGGGCTCACCTGCAAAGTTTGGGCAGGCTGTGTCTTGGAGGTAGGTGCCACAGGCAAATCCATCAGTTTTCCTGTCCAGCGGCCAGGTCATGGAGGATGTTCTCTGGTTTGATGTTCCAGTGCAGGACCCAACAGCTGCTGCAGTGATGCACGGCCTCAGCACCTGGAGGAACAGCCCCTGCACCACCTCCTCTGACACAGAGCCCCCATGGCAGAATGAAATCAAAGAGGTCCTGCGACCGCTCAGGGCACTCCATCACTAACAAGAAGTTGTTAGGGAGCTCACACCAATCCGAGAGCTGAACAACACCATGGAACCCAGTGGACACCTTGTCCAGAACCACCATCTCCCTGGATACGTGGGTTCCGTCGGGCCCAAAGAAAATCACAATGCCGTCCGTGGGGCTGATGCTGTGCCATTGGTCTGGACTCCCACACCCAGCCCAGGATGCTCTGAGCCCTCCATTCAGCTCACGCCCGCTCTCCCTCCAGGCGTCCTGGCGGCTTCCACTCTGCCGGGCCTCGGTTTGCCCGGCCCATCATGTGCCAGTTTCTGCCGCTAGTCCCGGTCACTCACCAGCTCGCCCTAATGACGGATGCGATCCCGCGGAACACCTTTGATGGCCAGCTGCGAGCCAAGGGGAGCAGAGGGCTGAGCTAAGATACCACCCTGCTGAGCCCCATCCTCTCCCTCCTCTGCCCTCCGCCTACTCCGTCCTCCGCCAGCCCCTCCGTGGTGTTACATTTTAGTTCAATGTTACACTCTGTCTCACCCCTCGAAAATGTCCGGTATATTCCAAGCCTGCGATCCCTCCCTTGAAGTATCATGCATCTGTAATCCCATTGGCCGAAGTTTTATTCCGCTCCCCCTTTGAATCTCCCTGTTAAGACATGCGAGGCAGGCGAGACACGGCCTTGGCCCTTTTCCTCCCTAGGCTCTCCCTCTCTCGCCCTCTCTTCCCCTTCCCCCCTTCTCTCTCAGAAACCATGCTGCTCCCGGGGGTGGCACCCCCAAAAAACGCTCATCTCATAAGCACCCTCAGAAGCCGTGTGGAGTCTCCTTGCCGTCCTGCGGCTACCAGGGAACATACAGCTTAGGGGGCGCCCCGGGGACTCCGCAGGGATCCTCAAACCAACCGCAACACCCCTCCTCCCACCGGGGCCCAGTCTGCCGCCACGTCCCCGAGTAGACGCTGCCATTCGAAGGCACAGCGCACCAGCAGCGAACCCGGAGGAATCGCTCCTGCAGGGACTCCTGCGCTTTCCCTGCGGGCAAGACGCGGCTGTCAACATTCGGGCCAGGGCCGGGAACGGTCCCCGACCTCCCCACTACAGCCCCCCAAGCGCTCCGGGCAGGGCATCCCCATTGGAACGGGACACCTGCGGCTCGGGCGGGCGGCTGCTCTGTGGAGCGGCGGAGCTCGGGCCGGGGAAAGCACTGCCGACTCCTCTATGGACTCACTTCATCATTTGAGCAATGCTGCGGCAGCCCGCAGACCATGAAACAAAAAGGGAAAAATCACCCACTTGCAAGAATGCCCAGAGCGTGCAGTGAAAAGAGGAAAAAAATGGACCCTTGCACAAATCCCAGACTTAGATGCAACTCAAATGGAAAAATAAGGATGCTTGCATGACTGTGCAGACTATGCAAAAAATGAGAATGAAAAAAACACTTGCATGAGTTCTTGGATTGTACAGCAAAACATGGGAAAAAAAGAGATACTTGCAGCAATCTACACACTGTACAAGAGGATGGAAGTAAAAGGCACACCTGCATGTGTTTGCAGACTCTACAACTGCAGAGAACAAAGAAAGGATGCCTGCACACACCATGCTGTGCAAGAGACATCCCCTTTTTAGCTGAAGCTGTTGGCAGGAGCTTTACCAAACATTTGGCATCTCCTTGCCATTTTTGCTTCAATATGCCGCCCCAACAAACAAACTTCTACATACCCATCGGACCATCAACAACTCTGCAGGATGACAGCAACAAATAAGCCCTGCCAACTGCTCAATGGATTCACTCCATCATTTGATCAGTGCTGCTCATGTTTGCAGGCCAGGAAACAAAAATGGAACAAAAACCCACTTGCACAAATCCCCCAGCTATGCAAGGAAAAGGTGAAAAAGGGCACACCCGCAGCAATTGGCCAACTGTAGAAGAAGAAGGCAAAAATAAAAGACACCTGAACATATCTGCAAACCCTACAATTGCAGAGGCAAAACCACAGATGCCTGCATTTGGCCACAGACTTTACAACATCAGGTGACAAAAAGGACTCCTTTGACAGGGCACACACTGCCCCAAAGCAGTGCTAAGCCCGCTTACAGTGCATAACCCATAGCTCAGAGGATCCAAGAGTAACACAGAACAGGCACCAAGCCCACACACCCTCTACTTTGGCCACCAAGGCTTCTGACTAAAACTAGTTCCCTACATTGCAATGCCTGTCATTCCTGCCCATTCCCTACATGGCAAACATCAACCAGCACATCGTAGGATTCACCCAAAGAAGAACTATTTTTTAGTGAGGAAAAAATGACAACTAACGAACCACCCATATGTGTTTGCCTGACACTGGAGCGGCATTTGTGTTGTCAATATGGCAGGGACACGTCCTGTGCACGGGGCAGTGCCCATGTCCTGTGCATGGCAGGGGGTGCCCTTGGAGCAGCTCTCACGGTGTGGGTGCAGCCATGGGCGCGTTTCGCCGTTCTCTCCACTTCCACCAGATCCCAAGTCAGCCCTTCTCCTGAAAAATTCTCTATCCAACATTCAGCTCCTGGTGCCTTTACAAAATCCCACTCCCAGGTGGGAAACCTGCAATTCAGATTCCTCCTTGGATGTCGGTTCGAAATCTCTGTCATGCCCATTTTGGGTATGTGCTGCACAGTACTGCATTTTTCAGTCATTTGCTGCACTCCCACTTCTGGCCTGCAGGAGCTGAGAAAATTGATCCTGGTTTTCCTCAGCTAACTCAGGCTTTTCTTTCCTGGGCCACATAGCCCACTGAAACGAAAATCCCACGTCCTTTGCGGACGGTTGCAAGCACCAAAAGGGGCAAAGAAGACAAAGGGCAGGTTCCCTGGAATTTCCTCTGTCGTTTTGTTCTAGACCTCCTCAGAACTTGCCTCAGGTGCCAGCCTGACGGGTAACAGGAGAAGGCCGCAGGTCAAGAACAGGAGTTCAGCCAATGGCTACAGGAAGCAGAGGAATTTGCAAGGCAGCTGAGTGCGGCAGATGGCGGAGGCTTGCCAGGCTGCCTGCTCTTGTCTTGCTGCTGAAACCCTGAACTGCACTGCTCTTGGGAACAACCCTTGGGTCTAAATCCCACTGGAATCAGCATTTCTTAGAGGGATTGGCATTTGCTGAGAAAGGCCTTACACTGCAGCTAACCTGGGCCATGTGTTAGAAAGGAGGAAGCTAAGTGAGTCTCTGGCATTTCCTAGCAGGAACAAAGCCCTAAGACAGGAAGTAGCACTCTCAGGCTGCTCTCATGGGATAATCCCAACAAGATGAAGACACCTGGGTAAAGGGGTGAATACGATGGTGAGCTACGCTGGCCTGCAATAGCAAGGTCCTGGACATGAAGGGAAAGGGCACAGAGTGACCTCGTGTCCTGTTTCTGCACCTTTCTGGGAACCAGAGGAATCCTGCCTCCGCCTGTCAGGAATTCAGCCTGAGAACTAACAGTTCCTTTCTCCTTTGGCTTTTGTCTTTCTTTTCTTTTTGGACAGCAGCGCTTTGTAACATCAGCTGAGCCTGCCCTCAGGCTGCCTGACTGGACCCCGTCAGCAAAGGAAGTGCAGGAAGCCTGGAGAGGAGGCACCTGTGCTTGAGGAGGCTTTGTGCCCTGACAGCTCAGCGCAGGACTGGCAAACAAAACACGGAAATGCTGCACTCCATGGGAAGGTTCCCTTGCCGGTCAGCCCGCGCTTAAGCTGTGCTTTGCCCTGGCGCTGTCCATGGCCCTGGCGCTGTGCCTTGCGGCCGCACAGTCCCGTCTGTGGCTTCGCGCGGCTTCGCAGCTGCCCGAGGCTCTCCCCCCTCACAGAGGGGCCCCGCCCCGCCCCGGGCGCCCCCTGGCGGCTGCCCCGCCCCGCCCTTCCCGCGCAGGGGCGCTCCCTTCCCATGGCGCCCCCCAGCGGCAGCCGCCCCTCACTGCAGGCACGGAGGAGGGCTCGGGACCTGCTGCTCGGCCTGGCCCTTGGCTCCCTTCTTTTCCAAGAGACAAGAAGGCTTGAAAGGAAGCCTTTTCCAGCTGTGTCCCTCTGCTTTACTTTGTGGGGTTCACCAGTCTCCTCTGAAGCAGGCCATAGTGCGCCTCCACAGTGCTGTTGCAGGAAAAGGCCCCTTCCTTCTCCCACCAGCTGTCATTACTGCCTCAAAAGCACTGTCCAGCTCTGGAAGGAGAAACAGCCCGCAGCACAGTGGTGCCATCCCTGCCCAGCCGGGGCTCTCTGGCAGAGCAGCAGCAGCAGCAGCAGCAGCAGCAGTAGGGCTTGCCTTGGCATCACCTGGGAAGCCGGAAGCCTCTGTAAATCAGCAGGTTCCCAGGCTGCACCAGCTCCTGATGCTGGGTGAATCCTGCTAGCTCTGACCATTTCCAAAAGGTTATAAAGGCAGCAGTGTAGACGTGCATGCAGATCAACCAGCATCCAATAAATGGGTATTACTATGAGGGTTTGTGTGGCATTATTAGGGCTGTCATGCTGATAGTGCCTCCTTGAGAGCTTGTGTGCAATGCCATTGCTGGGCCAGCTTCCTCCCCAAGCTGTCATCCCCAGCCTCATTCTCTGGCTGTGCTTGCATCTGAAAGCACAGTTGCCCAAGTTCCTGAGTTCCAGCTCTCAAGCTGGAGCAGCAACCTGTGCTGTGTCACACGAATGAATGGTCTGTCTCCACTTCACTCTGCTGGCAGAAAGCACTTTTCCTAAGACGTAGGCCGTAGAAAGTAGAGGAAAAACTTGGTTGGAAACTCTTGGGGTGGGGGCAGTCTGCTAGAGCTTTCTGTTGCTTTCCTTTGTGGAAACAGCAGTGTTTTGTGAATGGTGGGCAGAAAACGGTATGTGTGGTTCTGGGGACTGATTTGTAAGCAGTGACTGCTTGAAACTCCTCCCTGATGTCTAGTCTAGAGGAAATTGGGGTCACCAAGCAACATTTTAAAGCTTTGGGATTATGACACCAGAAAGGCACAAATGTGCTGTCTGTAGATGCAAAGGCGTCTCTCATCCAATCAGACATTTCTTGAGAATTGTCCTGACTTTCAGTTTGACACACAGAGGGAATTTGCATCAGGACAATACCCAGACTCCCACATGTCACACGTGGAGTCTGACCAGCTGCTTTCTCCACTACACTTGCTGGGCTCATGCCAGTGGTGGTCCTGGGGCTGGGAAACACCTGGACTTCTGCAGAGCCCTTCCAAAATGCTAATGTGGCTGCAAGAGCAGGCAAACAGCAAAAGCCCAGATCTTTCTCCATTCTTTTTAGTTTTTAACTGAGAAAAAAAATCACAGGAGGTTTTCCAGGCACTTACTATGAATGCTCAAGAAAGTATTTTTGGACGGGAGAAAAAAACCTGGTTTCAAGAGCAGAGGAGAGGAGGGGGAATGAATCTTTTGAACTTTTAAAGGCTTGTGGTTGCTCTGTTTTCCTGAGCCTGCCTTCCTAAACTGTGCCCACCAGCTGAGCTCTTTTGTCTCTGCCTCATAACTCCCTTTTAGGTGGGACTTGCCCCTTTTGGTGCACTGGTTTCCTCTCCCCACCAGCTTCTACGTTGTCCCACATTGGGGTTTAACGTTCTTTTCCTTCTTTCTGTGGGTCCCTTAGAGTCAGATCCCTGTGACTGCCAGATGCATACTCCAGGGAAGCTTCCAGACGTGAGGCAGAGCCCCCAAATGCTTCTTGGAGGTGCGGTAATTGAGCAGCAGCAGTGTGCTGTGTGTGCAGCAGGTTGGTTACTTGGCTTTTTCTCCCCACTTAGGTGTCATTCTTCCTCCAGGGAGCCCTACAGTTTGCTGGTTGATGTTAGCCATGCAGCACATGGGTGGGAATGGCAGGCATTCCAATGGAGGGAATTCTCTGGGATATTAGCAAAGCACGATTTCATCCACAGAATTTAGGCAAGTGTTCTTGGTTTTAGTCAGAGGCGCTGCTGGCCAAAAGGGCGCATTGCCTTTGCTTTCCTCACATCCTGGCTCTTTGTCAGTGTTCAGCTTGGCGTACAGGGTGTATGGGCTTGGTGCCTGCTTTGTGTTACTCTTGGATCCTGTCAGCTGTGGGCTATGGACTGCAAGGGGCTTTTGTGCTGCTTTGGGTCAGAGGAGAACTTTCTGGGCTTTTCTTTTGTGTTGACTGTGGAGAAGGTTTGGTTGCTATGCATGAATTCACAGACCAACCCAGAGCAGCTGCTATTGTGATGTCAGCAGAGGGCTGCCACGTCACAGCCTTGTCAGCAGGAGGTTTTCCTGGTGCCCGCAAGGCCTCAGCATCCAGAGCAGCTCTTGGCGTGATCGATGCAGGAGGATCACCTCGACTGAGCTGTTCTCAGTTTACAGCGGGTGTCCTTCTGTTTCTGTCTTTTCTTGCACAGTCCGTGGACTCGTGCAAGTGTGCTGTTTTTCCCTTTTTCCTTGCACCGTCTCAAGACTTGTGCAAGAGGGGTTTTTTTTTCCATTTTTTTTCCCAGCCTATGGACTCGAGTAGCACTGCTCAAACGATGGAGCGAGTCCGTAGAGCATTCAGCAGCGCCTTTTCATTGGCAGCTTCTCAGAAAGCTTTTCGTCGTTTGACTGGTAAATAGAAGGTTTTTCCTTGGGGCAGCAAGTGGGAACAAAAACGGCATAAAGTTGCCATATGTTTGGTAAAGTTCCTGTCAACAGCTTCAACTTAAATGGGGGGTGTCTCTTGCCCACCATGGTGTAGGAACTTCCAAAGTGCAGCTGGGTGAGCTTTGCAGGCGTCCTTCTAAAACCTGTGTGCTCCTCTGCAGAACTGAGGAAAAGCATCTTTTTTTCTGCATTTCGTCCTTAAAGGATGTGCCTGTCTAACAGGACCCCTTCTGTGTGCTACAAGAGCCATTGGCTTTGCGCTGAGGGGCAAACTGCCGAGCAGTTTATGTGTGCTCCTGAAGCCCGGAGCTGGGCCTGTGCTGTGTCCCAACAAATCTGCAGGTGCCATAAGGAGTTTGCTGGAAGCTTTTGTGGGGAATTGTGTACAGCAACCCCACAGGACATGCTGAGTGCAATTTACAAAAAGCAAAAGCAAGTCCAGGAAAGAGAGGAGAAAAATGATGCTTTAGCTGTAGGCTGGACAATGCGCTCCCATGTATGCACTGACCTCTAAGAAACAATTTGCATAGGCACAACCTAGTTTCTAGTTCCTTAGTGGCAAAGCCAAGAAAAGGTAGACACAGCCTCTGTTGCTGGCCTGCAGTCCTGCTTGTTGTGCTAAAGAAGTGTTGCTCCTGGAGGGATGTTGTGAAAGGAAAATGCTCTCTGCTTGGTTGGGCTTGTTCTGTGAGATTCCTCAGCACCAACAGTTTTCTAATAGTACCTGTTCATTTTCCCTTGCCCCCGGCAGATCGGCTCAGACGTGGAAGGAATCAAGGGCACGGTTCGGTGAGTGGGACGGGCACCCTTGACATTGCTGGTGTCTGAGGATTGTGCAGCAAACTGTGGGCTTGGCCTGTTGCACTAGAGTGCCAGCCTGGCAGGCCGAACCAAGTCCACGGCAACGTCTGCATGAACACCACCAAAAGGATTCCATCAGTTTCCTCCTTTTCTGCTGAAGAGCTTTACACTAATGAAGGTCATGCTTTGCAGGCAGGAGGCTGCATGCTGATTGTAGCCAGGCTGAAATATCTCCTTCAGAAGCATGTGCAATCCTGTCTAAACATTAGTCCTATTAGCCCACTTGAATTGAGCTTTAATAACTGAGTATCTCAATTTTATCTAAATTCATGACTTCTGCTCAGGACAGCTGGGGATAGAGCTCAGGAGAAATCAGGTTCCAAATGACAGGTTACTCCCTGTCCCTCACACTGCTACCTGCCTGCAGGGCATAACAGCAGCAGCAGAACCTGCTCTGGCTCCCTCTCTTTCTCCAGAGGCTAAAGGGGAGGCAAAGGACAACAAACCTCCAGGTGTTGTCAGTCCAGGGCCTGAGCATCCTGCACCAATCAGTGGCAGCTTTGGCTGGTTCAGTGCAAAGCTCTGCTGCAGTGCAGGGCTGCAAGTTTCAGAGCAGGCAGCACTTGCTCTTTGTGGCCGACGATGCTGTGGGCTGGAGTCCTGCCATGACCTAGCTCTTCAGCCCAGGCACTGAACACCCGTGGGGACTGGCATCTGAACTTTCACATGCAGGCATCATTGTCCTGGCATTCTCACAGGACTGTGAACTTCCCTTGGTGTCAGATATGTGGTAGTATGATGTTCTTTACAAAATCACAGAATGACTAGGTTGGACGAGACCAGCAAGATCATCGAGTCCAACCTGTTCCCCAACACCTCAGCTAAACCATGGCACCAAGTGCCACATCCAGCCTTTTTTTAAACACATTCAGGGATGGTGACTCCACCACCTCCCTGGGCAGACCATTTCAGTACTTTATCACCCTTTGCATAAAAAACTTTTTCCTAATATCCAACGACATTTCCCTTGACGCAGCTTCTTGAGACTGCGACCTCTTGTTCTGTCAGCTGCTTCCTGGAGGAAGAGATCAACGCCCACCTGACTACAGCCACCTTTCAGAAGTTGTAGAGACTGATACGGTCACCTCTGAGTCTCCTTTTCTCCAGGCTAAACCACCCCACCTCCCTCAGTCGTTCCTCACAGCACTTGTGTTCCAAGCCCCTCACCAGCCTTGTTGTCTCGTCTGGATGTGCTCAAGCATCTCGACATCCTTCCCAAACTGAGGGGTCAGAACTGGACACAGCACTCAAGGTGCAGCCTCACCAGGGCTGACTATAGGGGAAGAATGGCCTCCCTGCTCCTGCTGGCCACACTATTCCTGACACAGGCCAGGATGCTCTTGGCCTTCTCGGCCACCAGGGCTCACTGCTGGCTCCTGTTCAGCCGGCTGTCCTCCAGTGCTCCCAGGTCCCTTTCTGCCTGGGCACTCTCCAGCCACACCGTCCCCAGCCTGTAGTGCTGCAGGGGGTTATTGTGGCCAAAATGCAGGAGTTGACACTTGGATTTAATTAACTTCATCTTCTTAGACTCTGCCCATCCATCCAACCATTCCAGCTCTCTCTGCTGAGCCCTCCTACCTTCCAACGGATTGACACATGCTCCCAGCTTGGTGTCATCTGCAAATTTACTAATGAAAGACTCAATCCCCTCATCCACAACATCAATAAAAACAATGAACAGGACCAGCCCCAGCACAGACCCCTGAGGGACACCACTGCTGACTGGCCCCAGCTGGATGCAGCACTGTTCACCACCACCCTCTGGGCCTGGCCATCCAGCCAGTTCCTAACCCAGCAAAGAGTGCTCCTGTCCAAGCCATGGGCTGCCAGCTTTTCCAGGAGTGTGCTGTGGGAGACAGTGCCAAAGGCCTGCTGAAGTCCAAATCGACAACATCCTCAGCCTTCCCTGCATCCAGCAGGCAGGTCACCTGGTCATAAAAGGAGACCAGGCTGGTCAAACACAACCTACTCCTCCCAAACCCATGCTGGCTGGGTCTGATACCCTGGCCATCCTGTAAGTGCTGCATGATGACACTCAGTATAAACTGTTCCATTACCTTACCAGATACTGAGGTCAGGCTGACTGGCCTATAATTACAAGGATCCTCCTTCCCACCCTTTTTGTGAATGGGGGTCACATTGGCCAGCTTCCAGTCATCTGGAACCTCACAAGTGAGCCAGGACTGTTGCTAAATGATGGAGAGTGGATTCACAAGCTCATCTGCCAGCTCCCTCATCACCCTGGGATGGATCCCATCTGGGCCCATAGATTTAGGAACATCCAAATGGCTCAGCAGTTCTCTGACTGCCTCCTCTTGGATAATGGGGGGACCATTCTGCTCCCTGACACCATCTACCAGCCCAGGAGGACAGCTGTCCTGGGGACAAGCCATCTTCCCACTAAAGACTGAGGCAAAGAAGCTGTTAAGCACCTCCACCTTCTCCTCATCTGCAGTTACTGAGTTCCCTCCTACATCCAGTAAAGAACAAAGGTTGGTCTTACCCTTCCTTTTGCCATTAATATATTTGTAAAAACATTTTTATTATACTTTACAGAAGTTGCCATATTTAGTTCAAACTAAACTTTAGGAAGCCCTGTGTCAAAAAACAGATTTGGCTTTCTCATCCTTTGACTTGCTCAGCACTGGCGGGGGAAGGCAGCCCAGGGCAGGTCTGGCTGCCCAGCCACCTAGAGCATAGCTGCCTCCTGGGACTCTCTTCTTAAACCTTGACAAAAAGAATTCCAAACTAGAGCAGAGTAAAAGCAAGGGAGGTTCAGGTTGGGCTTAAGGACAGCAAAGCATTGAACTGCAAAGGCAATCAGGCAGAAAGAAGCGCCTCAGAGATATCCTGCAGTTTCCACCTCTGGAAATTCAGAAGCCTCAGGTGGATAGAGCCTTGAGCAGCCTGTCCAAATGCTGACCCCAAGTGCTTGGAACTGAAGACTGGGCTAGAGGCTTCTTGGAGTCTCTGCCAGCCTAAACCATGCTTTGATAATTGGATTGGAAAATTTTACTCACCTCCTCCCCAAGCTCTAGCTTGCAGACTCGTTCCTTGTTTCACTAGTGAATGCAAGAGGAAGGGGGAGAGTACTCCTCTGGACCTCCCAAGCTCGTCTTACCCAAAGAAAAACTTTTGCAAGTCCGGTATACTCTGTAATCAGAAAGGAGCAGGCAGGAAGCTCTGATGCTGAGAGTACCTGAGCTTTCTGGAAATTTCCTGTGGCTTCTGGAGGCTTGTTTGACTTCCTCAGTGGTGAATCTTTCACCCGCACGAACAAAAAAAGAGAGATACTGGTCTAGGGAGGGAATTGCAGCATTCTCTTGAGGTGGAAGTAGAGGGCTGTGGGAAGCCCCTGAGACTGCCTTATGTGGGACATGGTATGTAGTCCTGGTTTTGCAAGAAGACCATGTTGCCATTAAAGGCTTGTTTGTGTGTCTGCTTGTCGTAGATGGAAGGAGTTGGCTGCATTTGAGAGAAAGCACCACTCCTCCCTAGAGAGGGCGTCTGCAGTGGCGGCACAGACAGAGGAGGTATGGCAGCCTCAGAAGGATCTGTTGAAGGAAGAGCTTCCTCTAGCAGTGCCAAAGGTATGCTCACCTTGTTCCTAGGCAGCACTTGTGGGAGAGGGATTTGACCTAGCAAGACCCCTCCCAAATGCTGCTTCTGGCAGCAAGCTAAGTCCCAGACTCTGCTGCTGTTGTTGTTGTGATTCCTCTTGGAAAATGGTGCCTCCCTCCTTCCAGGTTTGCCACCGACAGCGGCCAGCCCGCAGGGGACTGGAGAAGCTGCTCCAGGAATTCTCTCGCCAAGGGCACACACTATCCCAGGTGTGCAGAGAGAAGGCGGTGCTGGCGCAAGAGAACGCTGCCCTGGAAGCCCGACTGGCAGCCACGGAGCAGGACCTACGAGGCCTTTCAGAGCAGCTGGCAGAGGCCAGGTAAAGGCAGGGAGGAGATCCTGGGCTTGACATTATTGAAGGTCTGGAATTACAAAGGTGCTGCGTACCTTGACAGGATTTAATTCCTGCTGTGTGCTCCCAAGATGTTTCTCTGAGAGAGAAGCAAAGAAACACAAACCAAAAGAAAAGGATCTGGTGGTCTGAATATTATTTTTCTGCCAGCTCAAACCCGAAAAGCTCTTTTTGGGCGCATGCTCGGGACCCCTTGCACATTCCTGTGACAACTGCAAAGCAAGCCAATTTGGCATTGAATTGAGTACCAGGGAAAGCGGGCAGATGTTTGCTGAAACTAGAAGTTTCCCTCTGGTTTTGCTTTCTCCTTGGGTGCATCTGACCATCAATCTTTCCTTGCCAAGTAGCTGGACATGGGATTTTCAAAATTCAAAGCTCTTCCATGTGAACTTTGTGAGTAGCTCGCTGATGCTTCAGATGAAGCTGGAGGGTCATGCTGAAAATCTTGAGACCCTTCAGAGCTCACTCTTGTGAAGTATGGTGCAGGACCTAGATCTGCTTAGAAACAGCAGGGGCAGCAGAAGGGAAAGGTCTTGTGACTTCTTGACAGTGTCTGGGGATTCTTGCTCCGCACTGATTCTTGCCCACTGTCCACCCACCTCTGTAACCAGTCAAGGTCCCTTTGGCTGTTGCTTCTTCCTTTTTAAAGAGTGCCAAGATATTTGGGCACTGCTTGTTTAGTTGGTCAAAAATAAAGGAAGTGAGTGGTCTTGTTCATCAAATTCCAGTCATTGGAATGGCAGGAAATGGTCCATCACCCTGAGACAGTTCTTCAGATAAAAACCTACTTCTGCTCTCCTACTCATGGTGTTGGAAGCTGGAGGTTTCACTGTATCGTTTGGTGAATGCTTTTAGTCCCTTTTACTCAGAGAGTGCCTGGCAAACAAAGAAACGTTACGTACACTAGGAACGGCATGAAACATGGACGAGTCAGCCAGGAGAGCCCTGTTCTGTCCCCTGCAGAGTGACTTGGGAGTGCTGATGAGCTCAGGGCAGTGAGCAGAGGCTGGGCTTTTGCTCCTTTGCAGATACTTGGTGGGCGCACGCGTGTGTGATAGGTCGGGTACCAGCAATTTGAGCTCTGGCTGCTGAGATCAAACTCAGCTGGGCTAGGCCATGAGGAAAGGCTGCCCAGTCACCTGGAGGACCTTGCTTTGCTATGTAAAGGGGTAAAATAGTCCTGCTGTATCTGAGTTTCCATGCAAGCCGTTATCCATACTAAGGCGTAGAGATCTTAAGTCACATCTTTCTGGAGAAACTGCCCCTGTGTGCCAGGAACAATTGCTCTTCATGTTCACAACTTGTAGGTCAGAGAAGGAGAGCCTGCAAAGCAGCCTGCTGGAGGCTCAGCAGCACATATCGGAGCTGGAGATCGCCAGGAGCCGTGTGCAAGCCCAAGTGCGCGCAGCCACGCAGGCCAAGGAGGCGATACTCGGTGAGAGCCTCGTGCGCTTGGTTTCTGCTGGTGGCCCTGCCCTGTGCAGTTGCTCCCAAGCCAGCTGGGTCCGCAGGGCTTCTGAGGAGTGAAGCAGCTGAGGGCCGGTCCCTCCTTGCCTGAAACTGAAAGGGCTTAAGGTCAGCAGATCCCTTGGCTTGGATAGTCTCTGATTCTGGCCGTGTGTCATGTTTGCAGAGGATGTGAGGGGCCTTCGTCGTGAGCTGCTAGCTGTAAGATCTCTCAGCCAGCAGCAATGCGAAGACATGGCTCAACAGCTCCGCTGGGCAGAGGAGCAGTGCAGGAAGGCTCTGAGACTCTGGCAATCTGCTCAGGAAGCGGAAAAAAGGCAGCTTGTGCAAAACCTGGTAAGAAGCAATACACAACTAAAGATTTCAGGCAAGTTTGTAAGGCTGGCTTAGCAGCAGAGCGGCCTGAGTATGTGACATGGCCTCAAGCATCAGCTGTGGGCTACGCTTTGCTGAGCCAGGCAGCAGGGGGCTTCAAGGGCTCATACTCGACGGACTGGGAAGACCCAGAAGCCAATGCTGGGACAGTATATGCAGCCACAGGTTCAGGATGGGCATAAGCCAAGTTCCCCAGGAGGCTGGGTGGTCGCCACCCAACGCATGGCAGCAAAGGGGCAGGATCTTCTCCACAGCCTCGTGCCATGCCGCAGACCGCTGCTGACCTTGCTTCCAACTGCAGTCCCAGCAAGTGGATTCCTTGCTTTCTGTCCTTCCATGGTGGAAAGAGGCCTTCCCTTTGAGCTTGAAGCAGATGCAACAGGCCCCATGGTTCTGGTATTTCAGCTGGTGGCCTGCCTTCTGACTGGGTCATCGAGGTGCTGGCCATGTCCTAGTCCTGCAGTCCATCTGCAGCTCTTCCATGATCAAATGGCAGGGGCACTTGGAGAACAGAGCCTCTGAGAAGAGGCAGAAATCCTGAGGAGAGTGGGGCCAGAGAACAGGGAGCCATCAGAGCAGGGGAGGGAGGTGGCATTTCCTTCCTGACACCTGCTGACACTCCCGCTAACTTTTGGGTTAGAACAGCATTGCTGGAGGGCAAGGGGGGGTAAGGACTACTTGCAGGCACTGGAAGCACAGAGCCTGGCAGGCTCCAGCACTGAGCCCCAGGAAGAACAGCTAGCATGGAAGGGTTAAAGCTGGCTGGAGAAGCAGAAGGAAGTGGCGGAATAGAAGTGCTTTTGAGCCTGGGAAAGAGGGAATCTGAGCGTGATGGCAGGTGCCAGTAAGATTTCTCTTGACCAAATATCAAGGACAAGCTGCAGGCAGAACTGCAGGAAGCTCAGAGGAAGATGAAGGCAATGGAGAAGAGCCACCAAGAAAACATGGAGAGGATGCGCAAGGTCCTGCTGCAGTACAAGCTGGCTGAACTAAAGCAGGTGAGTGAAAGAGCAGGAGGCACTGCAGTCACACAACGAGTGGTCTCTGCCCTTGTTGCCTTTGCCCTGCAGAGCAGCAGGTGGATGGGGACGATGTGTCTGAGTGCCACGCTCTGAGGTCTCCATGGCAGTTGGTCAGAAGGACACTTACTGGGCCACTGAATCTCAGCTGCTGCCCTGGGCAGCAGGGCTTGTGCTTTGGCCGCTGGGCCAGCAATCCTGTGAATGTATTTCTGCTGGCCTCTTAGAGCTCACTTAGTTTTTTGAGGGGTTTGTTCAGGTCAGCATGGAGACCCACACAGATTCTGAAGCACTTGTCCCTGTCCATGGTGAATGCAGTCCTCAGAAAGGGGTGAAATGTGCAGTTGTTCTTTCCCTTTCCCAGTCTCTACTATGGCTGGCTGTGACAAGCTGTAGTCTCTGACTGCTGTTTGGGTTGGACTTGAGGAGGAAGACTTGACAGCTCAGCTTGCAGCCTAACACCAGTGTTGTTCCTCAAGGCATGACTTTGAAATGCTGTGTCTGGGGCATCTCTGCCAGGCACCTCTCTGACACAACCAAATTTCTTGTCCCAGATGGAAGCAGGATGTGCCATCAAAGCTGCCGCCGCAGCCGCATCCTCGGAAGCAGCCTCCTCTCCGCAGCCTGAAAACCGGAGCATGAGCAGTTCGCCCCGCTGGAGCCAGGAGAGAGAGAAGCAGTTCCTGAAGCTGCTGAGTACGTCCTGGGGACTTCTTGTGCAATCAAACAGTGTATTATAGTGTGTGTGCCTCAGCATGAGCTGTAGCACATGTTCCTCCCCACTCTGGTGTCAGACAGACCTTTTGGACTCCCTACAGAAGCCAGGGTTGTGCTTGGGGGCAGCAAGGGAGCACTTTGGGGCATTTCTTTTGCCTTTGAGGCAAAAGCTGGGAGTGGGTGGGCTTTGCCTGAGCTTCCCTGTGCAGTAAAGACAAAAGCAGGGATTGTGTCCAGAACAGCAGTAGGCTCTGATCTAGCCAATGACTCAGGGAAGGTGTATGTGCTAGTCTGGCCAAAGTGATCAGAAGAAATGGTTTCCTAGACTCCCTTTAGACTCCTGACTTAGGACTCTTGACTCATTGGAGTAATATTACTTCAGAGACATTGATTGGCTCTGTGGCTGGTTTCATAATGGTGTTGTTTTTATGACTGTCAGTATTTCTACTATTCTTTCTACAGTGTGGTTTGATAAGAATTCGACATTTTGGTTAGCCTGAACTCCTTGAAGAGAACATCAGGCGATAGAACTAAGAAGTGAGGAAGAGATCTTTTTCGTACCCCCTACAAGTTAAAAAGTTACATTCTTAGAACAATCCCAATTTATCAGAGAGAAAGAGTTGTTTTCAAAGTGCCCCAAAAGAGGAAAAGCACATTTGTTACAATCCCTGTTTGATATTTTAATTGGGTGCTTAGGAAGATGCATCAGAGAGACACATCTGTGTGGCATGGTCAGATAAAAGCGCTCTGCAGGCAATTCTCAGAAGGAAGCCTGCAGCCTCTCTGCTGCATGTTCCTCCAGTTCCAGGCACTTTGTCACTGCTTGTGCCCAGCTGGTAAATATTCTTGGAATACTGAGCATTGGCCGCAATCCCTGCATAGATTCCTGCACTCAAGGACAGCGTACCAACCAAGGCCTTAATGACTCTGCAGTAGAACTGAGTTGCTTCTCACAACTAGGAAGAGCTGGCAGTGCAGTGCTGTCAGAGAATATGGGGTCAGGTTTTTCAGAACAGGGCCCAGTTGACTCAGGGTCTGCCATCAGCTGTTGGGACAAAAGGTGGATTGATCGACTCCTCCATGGGTCTGAATTCAAAGACAATCATGTTCTGTCTTGAGTGGGGTCTACTGTAGCAGCGAGGGGGTTTAGATGGTGATTGCTGCTACCTATTTCCCTAAAGGCATTTCCTGTGGAAAAGCCACTTGGGTAAGCATTCAGGAAGGCAGTCAAGTCCACACACACCACACTCACCACGGCAAGCTCAGTGCACCGTGGCCGAGAGGCCTTTTAGAAGGTCAGTTCCAGCAAGGTTTATTTGAGCACGCCAAAGGGGAACTAGAGACAAAAGATGAGCCATGTCCTCTGCACAATGTTTAAGTAAGGGCTGGTGCAGTGGCGGTACCAAAGGGCAGGGCAAAGTGAGTTGGCTCTCAGGGAGGAAAGGGGCCACACAACCCATGAGGAAACAGGGAAAGGAGAAAGCTGGGAAAGTTGGGACATTCCCCTCAAGGCAGCCCTTCAAAGGAGTATGGGAGAATCAGACTCTGTGCAGGCCAGAGCTGCCTGTCTTGCTGGGGCTGCTTTTGCTGCTGTTCTCGTTGATGGTATTGTTAGCCAAGTGACCATAAATTGCTCAGAGCCCCAGAGAGTGGAGCTGAGTTTCAGATCTCCTGGAAGTCAGGATGTCTGTTTTGAAGTTTGCTTCTTGCATTTTGTTTCTTTCAGGGCATGTGGTGAGTGTGGGAGATCCGGAGAAGAAGTACGCCAGGTGGAAACGTATTGGCAGTGGGTGAGTGCAGGCACACTGACTTCTGCAGAACCACAGGCCAGGAATTTTTGTGGTGCAACATCACATGTAAAGTTAGGCAAGCTGCAAGCATCTTCAGACCCTGGCTCCAGATTGTCCCTGTCTCTGTACTGTGGCAGTACAAGGCATCATCTAAGATAACTGAATGCTGACAATGTCTTGGCTGCCTGAAGGAGCAGGATGTGGATGCTCTCCTATTCCTCCAAGATGTGGCACCAGGTTCCCTGAAGACTTGCGTTTGTATGATTCAAAGTAATATGACCAGACTCATGAAGGAAGAAAAACCTGAGAGAGCAGCTTCCCACCTGAGAGCTGTCAGATAACAGCTCTCAGTAGAATTTCTTAGCTGTATTGTGCTGGAAACCATATTCGGTGGCCAGGAAAATAAGAAAGGCTGTGTGGCATTGCCTGAGTTTGGCAGGTAGGATCAAAAGAGAGCGGTGAGAAGGCCCAGCAGGACTGTGTGTCTCATTGCCTGGAAAGGCACGCCACAGGCACAGACACAAGAAGGAAAAGGCAAAGAACAGCCCCGCATGCATCATCTAGTGTATACATTTGAGATTTGTAGCAGCCCTTTTTCTTCCTGTTGGACCCAGCTTTTCTCTTGGACACTCTGCAGGGCAGAGGGCTGCTGGGCTGCTGGGCCATTGGCTGAAGAGCAGACAAACCCCGGTGTTTTAGAGGCACTGCAGGCAGCAGAGAGCTCCTGCCTGGGCTGCCTTTTGCTTCTCAGCACTGAACAACTTCTCTGTTCTTGTCACTGCTCTGTTTCTAGGGGTTTTGGCACTGTTTATAAGGCCGTCAACGCTGCCACAGGACAAGCCGTAAGTGCCCATGCAGATTTTGCAGCTCTTGAGTGCTTTCCCTTGGCATGTGATCTGTGGCCAGAGCTTTGGGCCGCCTGTCTTTGCTGCAAAGGCTGTCCCGCAGGAGCAGCCTGTCTAGAGGCTGGCTGCAAAATGCATTTTGGACAGACTTTGTCCTTCTTGCCTACCTGAATGGATGCCAGGATAGCAGTGGTGTCCTTCAGAGAAGGACATCCTTGAATGGATGCCAGGATAGCAGTGGTGTCCTTCAGAGAAGGACACCCTTGGACTTACTGCATAAATATGCATAGATTAGCTGATGGCAAGAGCTGTCATTCCAGCCAATTCCTTTTAAGCCCAGGTTCAGACACAGATAGTATTTCCCATTGTTTTCCATCACGTGGTTCAGTTTGAAAATATAATGCAAGACCTAAAGAAGGAGAGATCTTGTGTGCAACACCGTTTTGCCTTTTACTCCTAGGGAACCTAGTTCACGTACACAGACACCCACACAAACACAAACACGCACAGATAAATGAGAAGAAGTGGATGAAGAGCCTGAAGTGATACAACCTTGTGTTGATCCTGTGTTGGTGACATTTCACTATGGAAATGCTGTTTGTGCTGAAAGGACATGGAGGTGTTTTAGAGAATCACGCTGTTCTTTGAGGCTAAAAGTTCAGAGTTCAGAATTCTGGATTTTGGCTCTCAGCAAATACATTCCATCTTCCTTACTAGTAAGGCATTAGATAAGGTAGTTCCTTCTCCACCAGTGGTGCTGAGATCAGGTACTTCCCTTGGAGGGAGGTCCACGAGGTGTACGAAAGCCCTAAGCCCTATACTTAAAAGCTGGGGCGCATCCATAGTGTACCATAGAGAGGGTTATTCACTGCTAAACACATGAAATAATTTCAAGTCTAAACCATGGTCACGAGTGTCCTTCACAGTTACAAAACCCAAAAGGCAGAAGTAAGGATGTGCTAAGATTGTATCTTTACTTTGGGTCGCTTTGGAGTTCTGTTTTGGACAGCATTTTCCCCGTCATGTTTGTGCGTGTTTATTTGGCACACAATCGAAAGGGCAGCTGTCACTGAAACGCTGCTCAAAGCCCCTAGAAATGCTACCATATCTTCAGTGGTTTCAATTTGTCTTCACAGGACCAAAATTACTTTTGGCTTGCAAGACGTGTGCAAATGATAACAGTGGTGCTAAACAAAGTCTATTTGAGAAGTCTGGGGGTGCAGAGAGTGCTGTTAGCGCTTTGTGGTTGGTGGTTTAGAGTCCCTTTTCACCAAGGTGACAAGGCATCCAGGCCTGTGTGTGCACAGAGAAAGAGGCTCTGGTGATGTCTGTCCCTAACAGCTTTCAATGTCGTTATAGGTGGCTGTAAAGCAACTTAATCTCCAGCACCAGGGCTGTGAGGAAGTGTTAAAGGAAATCCTGGTCATGCGTGAAAATAAGAACCCCAATATTGTCACCTACTTTGAAAGGTAAGTAGTTCTGGCAGAAAATGGATCTTTCAATGAACATCAATCCACACCTGTACGAGGCATAGGAGGAGATTGCATTTTGTTGCCAGGAATGGTTCCTGGCATAAACAGCTTGAAGATTGCTCTCAGAAACCTGGCTCTCTTACTAAGGCAGCAGCCTGTATGTTCACTGGCTGCATGTTGTTTTGCTCTTTTGGGACGTGATTATTTTTCCAAGTGTCGGAGGAGAAGTGCTGAGAAAGCATCCCAGAGATGATTTCCCTTGTGCTGTTCCCACTATTTTCCATTGCCTTGCATGCCAAAAGGCTTGGCTAGGAGGCACATCATTTGCCAGGTTGCCAATTGTTTTTCCTGTTTGTGACTATTCTTTCTGCAAGGTTTTCCAAAGGGTGATGGCACTGCTGCACACCTTCCTGCCCTGAGTAAAAGGTGTGAAATCTGTGTCTCCTTGCTGCTGGAGTTCTTGGTGCAATTTGTGTATGAAGATGATGAAGCAGCTGCTGGGATGTGTCCGCTTCCAGATTTATCTTTGCCCTCACAAAACTGCCTTTTTCCCCTGCCTGCCACCTAAGCCGTCTCCTTTTCCGTGGATGTGCCTTCCTCATTTAGGCGGCAGAGTTGGCAGACACTGGGTAGCCTGGCTGGAGTGTGTCTTCCTTTGATTCTGTCTTCATTTAGCAGTGACCTGGAAACAAAACTCAGCTGTAGTCTTTCTTCCATACGGCAATTTAGCTGTGCCCATTCAGCTCCACGCTGTTGCTTTAATCTTGCAGCTACCTTGTCAATGAGGCTGTCCTGCTGGTGTTGGAATATATGGATGGAGGCTCCTTAGCTGATGTGGTCAGCATGAGAAGGATGGCTGCAGGACACATAGCAACAGTGTGTCGGGAGGTAAGGGGTCCCCTTTGTGCTTGGGATGGCTTGGATGGGCTCGTCCTTGGAAAGCGCGGCTAAAGCAGAGATTCCATGTTCAGAGCTTTCTTTCTGGGTTGCTCTTATGCTTCAGAGAAGAAGGAGCATCTGCACAGAACTGCCTACCAGTGTCCCTGCCCTTACTGTAGGCTGTTCTTTACTCTTATCTACCGTTGTTGAACTCCCTGTCTCTTTTTCATTGTTATTTTCTGTTCTGCCCTGTGCCTCTCCAAGCCTTTACCCAGAACCTTTCTGTATTGCCTCCTTGGCCTGTAAGCACAAAGGCGCTGGTGTGCGAGTTTAAAACAAGTGGCAGAGCCAAAGAGAGACTCATCTGTCACAGGTCTCCAGTTCAAAGGATGGCATGGCAGCCACCTTGGTGCTTTCTGCTGAACTCTGACAAATGAGCTACTTCCAAGTCTTCTCTTAAGGCAGCCATGTAACCCCTGTCCTCCAGTCTCTCGCCCAACAGTGATCCCCTTGGTACCCAAGGCAGGGACTTTTTCTCTTTTGGCAAACCCATGATTGTCCTCCGGAGGGGGAGAGTGCATCCGCTGCAGCAGTGGTCATTCTGACTGGCTTTGCAGGGCACAGTCTCGAGCAGAGACTGATGTTTCCCCCTCAAAATCTTACATGCCTCCTTTGGGAAGATCCTGCTCTCCTAGTGTTGCAGCAGCAAGCTCTTCCTCTTGCCAGCACTCACTGCTCCTTTGAGATCTGGGAATCTTCAGGAGCAGCCTCCTTTTGCGAGTGATATGATCAGATCAGGGTAACTTTTGGCCTCCCGTTTCTTTTTTCTCTCGTAGTGCCTGCAAGGCCTGGCTTTCCTTCATGCCAACCAGGTGATCCACAGAGACATCAAAAGTGACAACATCCTTCTGGGCCGGGATGGCTCCGTCAAGTTGGGTGGGTATTCCCAGTCAGGCGCAGCTCTCCAGGGAGGCGGTGTGGGGCTGCTTGGGAGTGGCTGCCGGGTGCCAGAAGTGGCATTGGTTAGAGGGCAGGGAGCACTCTGCAAGGCCAGGGTGCAGCTGTAAGGCGCAGAGTGAGACTCAGCTGGTCTCACGCTGGTCTAGAGAGAAACAAGGTGTCAAGAGTAACTTTGGTTTGTGTGTGTTCCTTCCAAAGGGAGGGAGTTACAGTGTAAAAATTCAGTGCAATGAGGATAAACCACTGTGGAAATCATGGACGGGTTCTTAAGTGGACAATTGCCCATGTCCTTGGCCGCAGCCCTGAGGAAGGAGAGCCCAGCTGCTTTTCCAGCTTCATTCAGCACTGCATTCTGGGACTGAGAGTGAGGAACCTTCTTCCTTGGTTTCCTACTTGAAGCAGTGTTTGTTTTTCTCCTCAGCTGATTTTGGCCTCTGTGCTCTGCTCAGCCCTGAGCAGAGGAAACGGAGGTCGATGGTCGGGACCCCCTGCTGGATGGCACCCGAGGTGGTGAGAGGAGAGCCATACGGCCCCAAAGTGGACACCTGGTCCCTTGGCATCGTGGGAATAGAAATGGCCAAAGGAGAGGCTCCTTATATTCGGGAAACCAGTGACAGGGTAAGGTGCAAATAGGCTCAGATAGCTGTGCCCGTCTGGTCCCTGTCCATTAGACAAAATCCCATTCGCACAGCTTGAAGTGGCTTCCACCAGGGCCCAATTCTAAAACTGCCCCTGGGGCTCACATCAGCTGTGGAGGCAAGACGTGGTGCAGCATGGAATAGCTGGGGCTGCACTGGGACCTTTCTTCCTTTGGGAGAGAAGGCTCATCTCTAACCGTCTGCTAAGGCAAGAACTTGCCACTGCCGACTGGAGCTGAAAAGATGGGGTCTAGGTGAGCCCTGAAGGATATGGAAGAATCACGTAGAGTCTCATGTTTCCTTTTGCTTCAGGCTAACTACCTGATAGCCAAGCGAGGGGTGCCAAATCTGCACAATCTCAGGCTAGCCCCTGGCTTGTGTGAATTTCTGGGCTGCTGCCTGCAGATGGATGTGGACAGGCGAGGCTCTGCCAAGGAACTTCTGCAGGTACAAGGCAAAGGGGCTGCAGGACAAACAGCTGTTCCTCTTTGCTCCTTGGCCACACTCCAGGGAATCAGATGGGCCCCCCATGTAGTAACCTCCACTCTGGGTGCTTTTCAAATGGAAACCAAGTAGGATCCAAGAGTGCTTGAGGTTAGAAGGGACCAGGGAAGGTCACCTACTCCAAAAGCCCAGCCACCAGCCAGGACATCTCCAAGTAAATCAGGTTGCTCAGTGTCCCATCCAAGCGGACCTTGAATGTTGCCGGGCTTGGGGCTCCTCCCGGCTCTCTGGGCAGCCTGTGCCAGTATTCTAGCACTCTCCTGGTATACAGTTTCTTCCTTGGAGCCAATCACAAATGAGGGGTTTTTAGGTTAAAACCATTGCCTCTTATCCTCTTGCAATTGGCCCTGCTACAAGATATGTCCCCATCTTTCTTAGAAGCCTCTACAACTATTGAAAGGTCTCCTTGGAGCTTGCTCTTCTCCAGGCTAAACAAGCCCAACTCTCACAGCTGTTCCTCAGAGGAGAACTCCCACCTTCTGGTCATTTCTGTGGCCCTCTTTTGCTCTCGGCTGCTGCATTCAGGTTTACCTGGTAGCAAAGGAACTGAAGTATTGCATTGCCAGGGACAGGGGGCTTGAGGAACACAATGAAAGCAATCCCTGCCAAGTGGTTTTAGACTGATCTGCAAAAAGGCAGGGGCTTTGCGGGGGCTCACTGGGGGCATCCGAGGGCACCCAGCTTGTCCCTCCCAGCCCACTCTTAGAGGTTTCTGCCAGCCAAACGGGGACAGCTGTGCAGGATTTGTGCCAGCCCCATGTGCTGCCTGGCCCGGTCAAGATGATGAGAACGGCTGTGGCTTTGCTGCCAGGTTTTGTGGCAGACAAGGAGCTGGTGACCGGGCCGCTTCCTTGGCTGTGCCTGCTGTGAAGGAAGATGCCAGCCGGCACAGGAGGGAGGGGCATGCCGAGGCAGACACCGCTCTTCCTGCAAGCCAGAGCTGAGCACATCTGTGCCCTGCTGCTTGTGTCCTTGCTCCTGGCTTGCTCCTGAAAACCTGCATGTCCAGCATCCTGAGAACAACATGTGGGATCAATACTTTTCAGAGCTCTTGGGAGTCTCTTGAGGAATGCTGTATGCCCCACATCTCCCTTGGACACCCATATAGCCCATATCTTAAATAGCAAAGAGGAGTATAAGAATAAGTCTGTTGACTTTCCTGAAAGGAACAAAACCTTTGGAAAGCAAGCAGCTATCCCACAGTGATATCAGGACTAAAATCCCAGCAAGTGATGACACCTTGAGGAATGGACTAGTGCACTTCAGGGCCATGTTTCCTGCTATAGCAGCATCCTGGACATGAAGGCAGATAAGCTGATGGTGCCCTCAGTCCGATGTCTGTGTATTTCTGGGCACTAGAGGAACCCAGCTCAGATTGGAAAAGAATGGTTCCTTTTTTCTTTGTCTCTTTTAATTTGGGTTGTTTTGTTTCTTTTTCCCCTTGGGCAGCATCCATTTCTCCAATCAGCGGAGCCTCTCCTAAGCCTCTTCTGACAGGCTGATTGCTGTCATCCCTGCAGCAAGGTACTGCAGGAAGCAAAGGTGATGACAAGGCCACTTCAGCACTTGGAGACCAGAGCCTCTGAGAGCAGGTAGAAATCCTGAGGAGAGATGGGCCAGGAAACAGGCAGCCATCAGAGCAGGAAAGCAAGGTGGCATCTCCTTTACCCCCACCTGCTGATCCTCCATCTGAATTTCTGCTTAGGACAGCATTGCTGGAGGGCACAAAGTCACTCATGATGTGCACTTTTCAGGTGGGTGGTGTGAGGCATGAAGCTTCCACTGATTTTTTGGGGCAGCCTGGCTGGAACTTCATGTGGAAGTGTCTTCCTCCCCTCACTAGGAGCCAGAAGGGCAGCGTTTGGAGGCACAGCAGCTGCTGGCACAAGGGGCAAACTTCCTTGCAGAGGTACAAAAGGAGCAGGAGAAAAGGCTGCTTGAGATGAAGCAGGAAGTTGCCAGCATGCAAGCTGAACAAGAAGAGGTACGAAGCAGAGCCAGTCAAAAGGCAAAGGGTGAGAAAAGAGAGCTTTTGTGTTGTTTTGGACTCCTCTGCCCTCCTTATGGGCACTGTTTCTCTGGACACTGTCTGTCAGGGTGGCACTGTCTCTTAACTGGCCCTTGGGAAACAGTTCTGGAGAGACCTTGGTGCCAGGAGGGAAAGCACCGGTCAGGTGAGAGGCTACCAGACCACAGGTTTAAGGAAAGTAGGGATGGTGTTTCAGGCCCAAATGGAATGGGAAAGCCAGAGCTATGTCTCAGAAGGGGGGAGGTCCCACAGGAAGCCCCCTGCAGACGTAGGCTAGAGCTGTGGGAGCGGGCTGGCTGTCAGGCTGCTGAGGAGGTGCCTGAAGCTGCTGAGTACGTCCTGTGCATTCTTTGTCTGATTGAGTAGTGCATGGTGTGTGTGCCTCAGCATGAGCTGTAGCACATGTATCTCCTCTCTTTGGTGTTGGGAGAGACATTTTGGACTCCCTTTAGAAGCCATTGTGGTGCTTGGATGCAGGCAGGGAGCACTTGGGGCATTCCTTTTGCCTTTGAGGAAAAAGCTGGGAATGGGTGGGCTTTGCCTGAGCTTCCTGTGCAGTGAAGACATAAGCAGAGACTGTTGTGCGAGCAGCAGAAGGCTGCGGCCTAGCCAATGACTCAGTGATGGTGTGTGTGCTAGTCTGGGCAAACTGATGAGAACAGTTGGCTTCCTGGATTCCCTTCAGACTCCTGACTTGTCAGCAGTCATTGGAGTCAAATACTTCAGAGAAATTGATTGGCTGTGGTGCTGGTTTAATCCTGGTGTTGTTTACTAAGACTGTTTGTTCTTCTCTTGTTTCATTCTCCAGACCACATGGGCCCCTCGCCATCTAAATCCCCACTCTAAGGGCTTTTCAAACAAAAACAAAAAACGTGCAGCAAAGCAATCGAGGAAGCGGAAGCGATGACAAGGACCACTTCAGGATTGCTTTCTGCAATGGCAGCTTGGATCTGGACTCACAATAATAATCCTATACACACTCAAGCCTGTTGGAAGATTCCCTTCCTTGTCAGCCAGGGCATAAGGCTCTACATTCCCTTGAGAACTGGCCATTCTTTCTTAAAAATGGAAAGTCCCCGCAAAGGGCATCCTTGCGTGGCTTGGAATTGGGCACGATCTCCATCCCTTATCAGCTCCAACATATACTGCCTTTGGAATGCTGCTCATTGGCCAGTTTTTGCCCAGTCATGGACTTCTGGATGAGGAAGAAAGTGCAATTGCATTTCCATTGAAAACCCAGTGAAGAGCAGGGCAGCCTGAGGAGACAGTCTGAAAGTTCCCCTCATTTGCCTCACGACCATCTCAAGGACAGGCATCGGGACCCTGAGGAGCCTGATGGGAATTCTGGTCTGCTGGTGGTGGATGAATGCCAAACATCCTGAGGCCCCCAAGCAGAGCTCTGACCTGCCAAGAGATTGTTCGCAGCTGTGTCTACTGTGACTGCTCCTAGCAGGGCCTGCCAGGGGGAGAGGCGCCCCATATGCTTGAACCTGCTTGGTGACAATAGCCCAGGAATCTTCCCACCTCTTGGCATGGTTGGACTTTTCTGGGGTCACCTTTGGTGGTCCAAAGAAGACCCTCATCTGCTTTTCAGCCACTGTGGCGGACCGACTGAGATGGAAGAAGCCTCTCTCTCAAGGACTGAGACATGAGAGCCCTATACGGAGAAGCTCCCCCCTCCCAAGGACTGAGACTGAAACCCCTAACACAGGGCAGGTGTGTGGGGGAGCCGACCAGACCAAAGGGACATATTTGCCTGCAAGTGTGGCCATTGGAGCAAGAAGACGATGGTCCTTGCCTACTGCTTAGAACATGGACTACCTTTTACATCTATTCTTAATTGTTTCTTTTTCCCCCTCAACGATTTCAATAGACTTGCCTCAAGATCTGTTGGCCTCCCTCAGCAATATATATATCATAGAACCTTGAGTTAACCTTTGAGATCTCCCCTGGGGAAGGGGCTATAAGCAGGCCTGTTAGCTAAAGGTGTGAGAAGAAAGCTGAGAAGCAAGAAGAAACTGGCAAGGAGCTCTCTCCAAGGCTGTAAGCAAGGAGACCAGGAGAAGTGAGGAATGGAAGAAAGATAAGAAGAGAACTCTGCAGCTGGACAAAGTATTTTTAGAAAGTTAGTTGAAGTCATTGTAATTTTTAAAGAATAGTGTTATGTTGATTTTTTGTGGCCAATAGTTAGGGTAAAAGAAGTCTTAAGAGTTAGAAAGTGTATAAAAGGTCAGCCATGTTCGATAATAAAGAGTTGTCATCTGAGACTGCTTGTGGTCTCTGCTTTGCGTGGGGACTGCCTCGACAGAGACACTCCCCAAAGTGACTAGGCAATCTCCTTCAGCTGGACTACGAGGACTTTGTCTTTCTATGTTTGCTAGCTATAACCCCTCTCTGTTTCTCTCTCCCCATTTATCTCTTTCCTCTCCCTAAATCCGTCTATCACATTTGCTGTGCTCATTCAATAAAGGTGCATTTCTTTTGAGTAATACTGAAATCCCCAGTGTGTTGTGTTTTGCACTCTGAGATCAGTAAAACGAACCATCATGACTCCCCTCTCGTATGAATGGATCTTGCCACAGCCAAAACATCCTGTGCAGATGCAGGCTTTCAGCTGTGCACATCGATGCTTTTGGTTCCTGCTCTATGTAGCTGGAACATCTCCACCGTGACTCCTCCTGCCTCCCACGTGGCCATGGCTAATAGGTACGAGGCTCTGCAAGTGCAACGAAGAAGGTGGGCATGTCTGCTGGCAGTACAGAGAGCAAAGAGGAAAGCGCCTGGCAGGATCCTGGCCAGCAAGGCAAAGCACCTGATGTACCTGCTCTTTGTCATCAGATAAGGACTGGTGGGTGATGCAATGCTTGGGGTTGTCTGGGGCCCATCAGTCATGAAAAGTCTCTGTGCTTGAGTGGCTTTGTCCCTCTTCCTGTGCCTTGTGTTGCCCCTGTGCTCCGCCGTATTTGCCCAGGGCTGTGTAGCTGTGTGGCACAGCTAAAGCGCAGGAGAGCTTCATTCATCTGCCCTTTGAGGTAGCTGCTCACAGCAGCCTTTTCAATCTGCAAGCTCCGTCTGGAGAGTAAATTCCCTCCGTGTTTGGTCCCAGAAGCCAGGGCCTGTCATCTGCAGTCCCAGGTGGCACTGAGGGCTGCCCAGTGCCTCAGGCTGGTGTGACCCCAGCACAAACAAGAGGAGACAGTGGCAGGTGCTTGTTTCCAAAGTCACATTCTTCAGGGGCAATGTGCCGTGTGTGTCTTTTGTCCTGGCCAGGCCCAGATCTGGGGATCCGATGCAGGCATTGCTGCTGCTGCTGAAGTGAGAAAGGATTTGGTGGTTGGTTTCCATCCCAGCAGAACTGGTCACTTAGGAAGCCGGGTGCTGATGGTGCCCTGAAGATCTCTGGGCTGCACAGCTGTGAGGGAACTGTCCCTTGTTGTTACTCTCCCTCAGGGAAAGTTGTGCCGGCCAGGTTTGAGTCAACAGAGCAAGCAGGGACTGAGCGAGTCTCTTCTATCTGTGTCTGCTGAGAGCGGTGACCTTTGAGATTAAGTGCACAAAGTCAGTTGCTTGTGGTCCCTCTGTGAATCTTCCTTTTTTGGTAATGCTGCTTGTTTAGTAAATCTGCCTGTAGCACAGCAGCAGGGGAAAAAAGCCTCTGCACTCTGCAGATGTGATAGGCTGCCATTGATCCACAGAAAATCTGCATTTTGTCTTTAGGAGAAACAGAAGAACTGGTTTAGCAGCGAGAGAAGGTGGAATGATTCTTCTGATCTTTCGTACAGTCTCGTATAGCAGATCTCTGTGGGTCAAGGCTGTGCCCCTGACTGGCAGCAAACGGGGCAACCCCCGGCACCATACCCAGGTGGGGCCATGAGATGCAGGGACTGACCAGGGGCCTGGTCCTGGGTGGGCTCATCTGCAAAGTTTGGGCAGGCTGTGTCTTGGAGGTAGGTGCCACAGGCAAATCCATCAGTTTTCCTGTCCAGCGGCCAGGTCATGGAGGATGTTCTCTGGTTTGATGTTCCAGTGCAGGACCCAACATCTGCTGCAGTGATGCACGGCCTCAGCACCTGGAGGAACAGCCCCTGCACCACCTCCTCTGACACGGAGCCCCCATGGCAGATTGAAATCAAAGAGGTCCTGCGACCGCTCAGGGCACTCCATCACTAACAAGAAGTTGTTAGGGAGCTCACACCAATCCGAGAGCTGAACAACACCATGGAACCCAGTGGACACCTTGTCCAGAACCACCATCTCCCTGGATACGTGGGTTCCGTCGGGACACAAGAAAATCACAATGCCGTCAGTGGGGCTGATGCTGTGCCATTGGTCTGGACTCCCACAACCAGCCCAGGATGCTCTGAGCCCTCCACTCAGCTCACGCCCGCTCTCCATCCAGGCATCATGGCGGCTTCAACTCTGCCGGGCCTCAGCTTACCCGGCCCATCATGTGCCAGTTTCTGCCGCTAGTCCCGGTCACTCACCAGCTCGCCCTAATGACGGATGCGATCCCGCGGAACACCTTTAATGGCCAGCTGCGAGCCAAGGGGAGCAGAGGGCTGAGCTAAGATACCACCCTGCCGAGCCCCATCCTCTCCCTCCTCTGCCCTCCACCTACTCCGTCCTCCGCCAGCCCCTCCGTGGTGTTACATTTTAGTTCAATGTTACACTCTGTCTCACCCCTCGAAAATGTCCGGTATATTCCAAGCCTGCGATCCCTCCCTTGAAGTATCATGCATCTGTAATCCCATTGGCCGAAGTTTTATTCCTCTCCCCCTTTGAATCTCCCTGTTAAGACATGCGAGGCAGGCGAGAAACGGCCTTGGCCCTTTTTCTCCCTAGGCTCTCCCTCTCTCGCTATCGCTTCCCCTTCCCTCCTTCTCTCTCAGAAACCATGCTGCTCCCGGGGGTGACACCCCCAAAAAACGCTCATCTCATAAGCACCCTCAGAAGCCATGTGGAGTCTCCTTGCCTGCCTGCGGCTACCAGCGAACATACAGCTTAGGGGGCGCCCCGGGGACTCCGCAGGGATCCTCAAACCAACCGCAACACCCCTCCTCCCACCGGGGCCAAGTCCGCCGCCACGTCCCCGAGTAGACGCTGCCATTCGAAGGCACAGCGCACCAGCAGCGAACCCGGAGGAATCGCTCTTGCAGGGCCTCCTGCGCTTTCCCTGCGGGCAAGACGTGGCTGTCAGCCTTCGGGCCAAGGCCGGGAACAGTCCCCGACCTCCCCACTACAGCCCCCCAAGCGCTCCGGGCAGGGCATCCCCATTGGAACGGGACACCTGCGGCTCGGGCGGGCGGCTGCTCTGTGGAGCGGAGGAGCTCAGGCCGGGGAAAGCGCTGACGACTCCTCTATGGACTCACTTCATCATTTGAGCAATGCTGCGGCAGCCCGCAGATCATGAAACAAAAAGGGAAAAATCACCCACTTGCAAGAATGCCCAGAGCGTGCAGTGAAAAGTGGAAAAAAATGGACCCTTGCACAAATCCCAGACTTAGATGCAACTCAAATGGAAAAATAAGGACGCTTGCATGACTGTGCAGACTATGCAAAATATGAGAATGAAAAATACACTTGCATGAGTTCTTGGATTGTACGGCAAAACATGGGGAAAAAAAGAGATACTTGCAGCAATCTACACACTGTACAAGAGGATGGAAGTAAAAGGCACACCTGCATGTGTTTGCAGACTCTACAACTGCAGAGAACAAAGAAAGGATGCCTGCACACACCATGCTGCGCAAGAGACATCCCCTTTTTAGCTGAAGCTGGTGGCAGGAGCTTTACCAAACATTTGGCATCTCCTTGCCATTTTTGCTTCAATATGCCGCCCCAACAAAAAAACTTCTACATACCCATCGGACCACCAACAACTCTGCAGGATGACAGCAACAAATAAGCCCTGCCAACTGCTCAATGGATTCACTCCATCATTTGATCAGTGCTGCTCATGTCTGCAGGCCAGGAAACAAAAAAGGAACAAAAACCCACTTGCACAAATCCCCCAGCTATGCAAGGAAAAGGTGAAAAAGGGCACACCCGCAGCAATTGGCCAACTGTAGAAGAAGAAGGCAAAAATAAAAGACACCTGAACATGTCTGCAAACCCTACAACTGCAGAGGCAAAAACCACAGATGCCTGCATTTGGCCACAGACTTTACAACATCAGGTGACAAAAAGGACTCCTTTGACAGGGCACACACTGCCCCAAAGCAGTGCTAAGCCCGCTTACAGTGCATAACCCATAGCTCAGAGGATCCAAGAGTAACACAGAACAGGCACCAAGCCCACACACCCTCTACTTTGGCCACCAAGGCTTCTGACTAAAACTAGTTCCCTACATTGCAATGCCTGTCATTCCTGCTCATTCCTTACATGGCTAACATCAACCAGCACATCGTAGGATTCACCCAAAGAAGAACTATTTTTTAGTGAGGAAAAAATGACAACTAACAAACCACCCATATGTGTTTGCATGACACTGGAGCGGCGTTTGTGTTGTCAATATGGCAGGGACACGTCCTGTGCACGGGGCAGTGCCCATGTCCTGTGCATGGCAGGGGGTGCCCTTGGAGCAGCCCTCACGGTGTGGGTGCAGCCATGGGCGCCTTTACCCGTTCTCTCCACTTCCACCAGCTCCCAAGTTAGCTCTTCTCCTGAAAAATTCTCTACCCAACATTCAGCTCCTGGTGCCTTTGCAAAATCCCACTCCCAGGTGGGAAACCTGCAATTCAGATTCCTCCTTGGATGTGGGTTCAAAATCTCTGTCATGCCCATTTTGGATATGTGCTGCACAGTACTGCATTTTTCAGTCATTTGCTGCACTCCCACTTCTGGCCTGCAGGAGCTGAGAAAATTGATCCTGGTTTTCCTCAGCTAACTCAGGCTTTTCTTTTCTGGGACACATAGCTCACTGCCATCCCTGCCCAGCCGGGGCTCTCTGGCAGAGCAGCAGCAGCAGATGCAGGGCTTTCCTCGGCTTCATCTGGAAGCTAGAGCCTCTATAAAACACCAGTGTGTGCATCAGTAGTAAGATAGAGTTTATTATTATCACAGTTTATTTTCAAATTTTCTATTTCAGAGGCTTTAATCAGACAAAAGTTGAGATTTTTAGACAGAAGATTGTTTGCCTATTGCAGGCAGGGTGGAATATCTCCTTCAGAAGCATATTATGGTCTAAGGGGTCTCATTAACATATTTAATGTTTGTTTTAAAGGCTTAGATTTGTATTTCTTACAAAATTTATTATTTTTCCTTTGTACAGCTGAGGATAAAGCTCAGGAGAAATCCAGTTCAAATGACAGGTTACTCTCTGTCTCTCACTCTGCTGCCTTCCTGCAGGGCATAACAGCAGCAGCAGAACCTGCTCTGGCTCCCTCTCTTTCTCCAGAGGCTAAAGGGGAGGCAAAGGACAATAAACCTCCAGGTGTTGGTCAGTTCAGGGCCTGAGTATCCTGCACCAATCAGTGGCAGCTTTGGTTGGTTCAGTTCAAAGCTCTGGTGCAGTGCAGGGCTGCAAGTTTCAGAGCAGGCAGCACTTGCTCTTTGTGGCCGACGATGCTGTGGGCTGGAGTCCTGCCATGACCTAGCTCTTCAGCCCAGGCACTGACCACCCGTGGGGACTGGCATCTGAACTTTCACATGCAGGCATCATTGTCCTGGCATTCTCACAGGACTGTGAACTTCCCTTGGTGTCAGATATGTGGTAGTATGATGTTCTTTACAAAATCACAGAATGACTAGGTTGGACGAGACCAGCAAGATCATCGAGTCCAACCTGTTCCCCAACACCTCAGCTAAACCATGGCACCAAGTGCCACATCCAGCCTTTTTTTAAACACATTCAGGGATGGTGACTCCACCACCTCCCTGGGCAGACCATTTCAGTACTTTATCACCCTTTGCATAAAAAACTTTTTCCTAATATCCAACGACATTTCCCTTGACGCAGCTTCTTGAGACTGCGACCTCTTGTTCTGTCAGCTGCTTCCTGGAGGAAGAGATCAACGCCCACCTGACTACAGCCACCTTTCAGAAGTTGTAGAGACTGATACGGTCACCTCTGAGTCTCCTTTTCTCCAGGCTAAACCACCCCACCTCCCTCAGTCGTTCCTCACAGCACTTGTGTTCCAAGCCCCTCACCAGCCTTGTTGTCTCGTCTGGATGTGCTCAAGCATCTCGACATCCTTCCCAAACTGAGGGGTCAGAACTGGACACAGCACTCAAGGTGCAGCCTCACCAGGGCTGACTATAGGGGAAGAATGGCCTCCCTGCTCCTGCTGGCCACACTATTCCTGACACAGGCCAGGATGCTCTTGGCCTTCTCGGCCACCAGGGCTCACTGCTGGCTCCTGTTCAGCCGGCTGTCCTCCAGTGCTCCCAGGTCCCTTTCTGCCTGGGCACTCTCCAGCCACACCGTCCCCAGCCTGTAGTGCTGCAGGGGGTTATTGTGGCCAAAATGCAGGAGTTGACACTTGGATTTAATTAACTTCATCTTCTTAGACTCTGCCCATCCATCCAACCATTCCAGCTCTCTCTGCTGAGCCCTCCTACCTTCCAACGGATTGACACATGCTCCCAGCTTGGTGTCATCTGCAAATTTACTAATGAAAGACTCAATCCCCTCATCCACAACATCAATAAAAACAATGAACAGGACCAGCCCCAGCACAGACCCCTGAGGGACACCACTGCTGACTGGCCCCAGCTGGATGCAGCACTGTTCACCACCACCCTCTGGGCCTGGCCATCCAGCCAGTTCCTAACCCAGCAAAGAGTGCTCCTGTCCAAGCCATGGGCTGCCAGCTTTTCCAGGAGTGTGCTGTGGGAGACAGTGCCAAAGGCCTGCTGAAGTCCAAATCGACAACATCCTCAGCCTTCCCTGCATCCAGCAGGCAGGTCACCTGGTCATAAAAGGAGACCAGGCTGGTCAAACACAACCTACTCCTCCCAAACCCATGCTGGCTGGGTCTGATACCCTGGCCATCCTGTAAGTGCTGCATGATGACACTCAGTATAAACTGTTCCATTACCTTACCAGATACTGAGGTCAGGCTGACTGGCCTATAATTACAAGGATCCTCCTTCCCACCCTTTTTGTGAATGGGGGTCACATTGGCCAGCTTCCAGTCATCTGGAACCTCACAAGTGAGCCAGGACTGTTGCTAAATGATGGAGAGTGGATTCACAAGCTCATCTGCCAGCTCCCTCATCACCCTGGGATGGATCCCATCTGGGCCCATAGATTTAGGAACATCCAAATGGCTCAGCAGTTCTCTGACTGCCTCCTCTTGGATAATGGGGGGACCATTCTGCTCCCTGACACCATCTACCAGCCCAGGAGGACAGCTGTCCTGGGGACAAGCCATCTTCCCACTAAAGACTGAGGCAAAGAAGCTGTTAAGCACCTCCACCTTCTCCTCATCTGCAGTTACTGAGTTCCCTCCTACATCCAGTAAAGAACAAAGGTTGGTCTTACCCTTCCTTTTGCCATTAATATATTTGTAAAAACATTTTTATTATACTTTACAGAAGTTGCCATATTTAGTTCAAACTAAACTTTAGGAAGCCCTGTGTCAAAAAACAGATTTGGCTTTCTCATCCTTTGACTTGCTCAGCACTGGCGGGGGAAGGCAGCCCAGGGCAGGTCTGGCTGCCCAGCCACCTAGAGCATAGCTGCCTCCTGGGACTCTCTTCTTAAACCTTGACAAAAAGAATTCCAAACTAGAGCAGAGTAAAAGCAAGGGAGGTTCAGGTTGGGCTTAAGGACAGCAAAGCATTGAACTGCAAAGGCAATCAGGCAGAAAGAAGCGCCTCAGAGATATCCTGCAGTTTCCACCTCTGGAAATTCAGAAGCCTCAGGTGGATAGAGCCTTGAGCAGCCTGTCCAAATGCTGACCCCAAGTGCTTGGAACTGAAGACTGGGCTAGAGGCTTCTTGGAGTCTCTGCCAGCCTAAACCATGCTTTGATAATTGGATTGGAAAATTTTACTCACCTCCTCCCCAAGCTCTAGCTTGCAGACTCGTTCCTTGTTTCACTAGTGAATGCAAGAGGAAGGGGGAGAGTACTCCTCTGGACCTCCCAAGCTCGTCTTACCCAAAGAAAAACTTTTGCAAGTCCGGTATACTCTGTAATCAGAAAGGAGCAGGCAGGAAGCTCTGATGCTGAGAGTACCTGAGCTTTCTGGAAATTTCCTGTGGCTTCTGGAGGCTTGTTTGACTTCCTCAGTGGTGAATCTTTCACCCGCACGAACAAAAAAAGAGAGATACTGGTCTAGGGAGGGAATTGCAGCATTCTCTTGAGGTGGAAGTAGAGGGCTGTGGGAAGCCCCTGAGACTGCCTTATGTGGGACATGGTATGTAGTCCTGGTTTTGCAAGAAGACCATGTTGCCATTAAAGGCTTGTTTGTGTGTCTGCTTGTCGTAGATGGAAGGAGTTGGCTGCATTTGAGAGAAAGCACCACTCCTCCCTAGAGAGGGCGTCTGCAGTGGCGGCACAGACAGAGGAGGTATGGCAGCCTCAGAAGGATCTGTTGAAGGAAGAGCTTCCTCTAGCAGTGCCAAAGGTATGCTCACCTTGTTCCTAGGCAGCACTTGTGGGAGAGGGATTTGACCTAGCAAGACCCCTCCCAAATGCTGCTTCTGGCAGCAAGCTAAGTCCCAGACTCTGCTGCTGTTGTTGTTGTGATTCCTCTTGGAAAATGGTGCCTCCCTCCTTCCAGGTTTGCCACCGACAGCGGCCAGCCCGCAGGGGACTGGAGAAGCTGCTCCAGGAATTCTCTCGCCAAGGGCACACACTATCCCAGGTGTGCAGAGAGAAGGCGGTGCTGGCGCAAGAGAACGCTGCCCTGGAAGCCCGACTGGCAGCCACGGAGCAGGACCTACGAGGCCTTTCAGAGCAGCTGGCAGAGGCCAGGTAAAGGCAGGGAGGAGATCCTGGGCTTGACATTATTGAAGGTCTGGAATTACAAAGGTGCTGCGTACCTTGACAGGATTTAATTCCTGCTGTGTGCTCCCAAGATGTTTCTCTGAGAGAGAAGCAAAGAAACACAAACCAAAAGAAAAGGATCTGGTGGTCTGAATATTATTTTTCTGCCAGCTCAAACCCGAAAAGCTCTTTTTGGGCGCATGCTCGGGACCCCTTGCACATTCCTGTGACAACTGCAAAGCAAGCCAATTTGGCATTGAATTGAGTACCAGGGAAAGCGGGCAGATGTTTGCTGAAACTAGAAGTTTCCCTCTGGTTTTGCTTTCTCCTTGGGTGCATCTGACCATCAATCTTTCCTTGCCAAGTAGCTGGACATGGGATTTTCAAAATTCAAAGCTCTTCCATGTGAACTTTGTGAGTAGCTCGCTGATGCTTCAGATGAAGCTGGAGGGTCATGCTGAAAATCTTGAGACCCTTCAGAGCTCACTCTTGTGAAGTATGGTGCAGGACCTAGATCTGCTTAGAAACAGCAGGGGCAGCAGAAGGGAAAGGTCTTGTGACTTCTTGACAGTGTCTGGGGATTCTTGCTCCGCACTGATTCTTGCCCACTGTCCACCCACCTCTGTAACCAGTCAAGGTCCCTTTGGCTGTTGCTTCTTCCTTTTTAAAGAGTGCCAAGATATTTGGGCACTGCTTGTTTAGTTGGTCAAAAATAAAGGAAGTGAGTGGTCTTGTTCATCAAATTCCAGTCATTGGAATGGCAGGAAATGGTCCATCACCCTGAGACAGTTCTTCAGATAAAAACCTACTTCTGCTCTCCTACTCATGGTGTTGGAAGCTGGAGGTTTCACTGTATCGTTTGGTGAATGCTTTTAGTCCCTTTTACTCAGAGAGTGCCTGGCAAACAAAGAAACGTTACGTACACTAGGAACGGCATGAAACATGGACGAGTCAGCCAGGAGAGCCCTGTTCTGTCCCCTGCAGAGTGACTTGGGAGTGCTGATGAGCTCAGGGCAGTGAGCAGAGGCTGGGCTTTTGCTCCTTTGCAGATACTTGGTGGGCGCACGCGTGTGTGATAGGTCGGGTACCAGCAATTTGAGCTCTGGCTGCTGAGATCAAACTCAGCTGGGCTAGGCCATGAGGAAAGGCTGCCCAGTCACCTGGAGGACCTTGCTTTGCTATGTAAAGGGGTAAAATAGTCCTGCTGTATCTGAGTTTCCATGCAAGCCATTATCCATACTAAGGCGTAGAGATCTTAAGTCACATCTTTCTGGAGAAACTGCCCCTGTGTGCCAGGAACAATTGCTCTTCATGTTCACAACTTGTAGGTCAGAGAAGGAGAGCCTGCAAAGCAGCCTGCTGGAGGCTCAGCAGCACATATCGGAGCTGGAGATCGCCAGGAGCCGTGTGCAAGCCCAAGTGCGCGCAGCCACGCAGGCCAAGGAGGCGATACTCGGTGAGAGCCTCGTGCGCTTGGTTTCTGCTGGTGGCCCTGCCCTGTGCAGTTGCTCCCAAGCCAGCTGGGTCCGCAGGGCTTCTGAGGAGTGAAGCAGCTGAGGGCCGGTCCCTCCTTGCCTGAAACTGAAAGGGCTTAAGGTCAGCAGATCCCTTGGCTTGGATAGTCTCTGATTCTGGCCGTGTGTCATGTTTGCAGAGGATGTGAGGGGCCTTCGTCGTGAGCTGCTAGCTGTAAGATCTCTCAGCCAGCAGCAATGCGAAGACATGGCTCAACAGCTCCGCTGGGCAGAGGAGCAGTGCAGGAAGGCTCTGAGACTCTGGCAATCTGCTCAGGAAGCGGAAAAAAGGCAGCTTGTGCAAAACCTGGTAAGAAGCAATACACAACTAAAGATTTCAGGCAAGTTTGTAAGGCTGGCTTAGCAGCAGAGCGGCCTGAGTATGTGACATGGCCTCAAGCATCAGCTGTGGGCTACGCTTTGCTGAGCCAGGCAGCAGGGGGCTTCAAGGGCTCATACTCGACGGACTGGGAAGACCCAGAAGCCAATGCTGGGACAGTATATGCAGCCACAGGTTCAGGATGGGCATAAGCCAAGTTCCCCAGGAGGCTGGGTGGTCGCCACCCAACGCATGGCAGCAAAGGGGCAGGATCTTCTCCACAGCCTCGTGCCATGCCGCAGACCGCTGCTGACCTTGCTTCCAACTGCAGTCCCAGCAAGTGGATTCCTTGCTTTCTGTCCTTCCATGGTGGAAAGAGGCCTTCCCTTTGAGCTTGAAGCAGATGCAACAGGCCCCATGGTTCTGGTATTTCAGCTGGTGGCCTGCCTTCTGACTGGGTCATCGAGGTGCTGGCCATGTCCTAGTCCTGCAGTCCATCTGCAGCTCTTCCATGATCAAATGGCAGGGGCACTTGGAGAACAGAGCCTCTGAGAAGAGGCAGAAATCCTGAGGAGAGTGGGGCCAGAGAACAGGGAGCCATCAGAGCAGGGGAGGGAGGTGGCATTTCCTTCCTGACACCTGCTGACACTCCCGCTAACTTTTGGGTTAGAACAGCATTGCTGGAGGGCAAGGGGGGGTAAGGACTACTTGCAGGCACTGGAAGCACAGAGCCTGGCAGGCTCCAGCACTGAGCCCCAGGAAGAACAGCTAGCATGGAAGGGTTAAAGCTGGCTGGAGAAGCAGAAGGAAGTGGCGGAATAGAAGTGCTTTTGAGCCTGGGAAAGAGGGAATCTGAGCGTGATGGCAGGTGCCAGTAAGATTTCTCTTGACCAAATATCAAGGACAAGCTGCAGGCAGAACTGCAGGAAGCTCAGAGGAAGATGAAGGCAATGGAGAAGAGCCACCAAGAAAACATGGAGAGGATGCGCAAGGTCCTGCTGCAGTACAAGCTGGCTGAACTAAAGCAGGTGAGTGAAAGAGCAGGAGGCACTGCAGTCACACAACGAGTGGTCTCTGCCCTTGTTGCCTTTGCCCTGCAGAGCAGCAGGTGGATGGGGACGATGTGTCTGAGTGCCACGCTCTGAGGTCTCCATGGCAGTTGGTCAGAAGGACACTTACTGGGCCACTGAATCTCAGCTGCTGCCCTGGGCAGCAGGGCTTGTGCTTTGGCCGCTGGGCCAGCAATCCTGTGAATGTATTTCTGCTGGCCTCTTAGAGCTCACTTAGTTTTTTGAGGGGTTTGTTCAGGTCAGCATGGAGACCCACACAGATTCTGAAGCACTTGTCCCTGTCCATGGTGAATGCAGTCCTCAGAAAGGGGTGAAATGTGCAGTTGTTCTTTCCCTTTCCCAGTCTCTACTATGGCTGGCTGTGACAAGCTGTAGTCTCTGACTGCTGTTTGGGTTGGACTTGAGGAGGAAGACTTGACAGCTCAGCTTGCAGCCTAACACCAGTGTTGTTCCTCAAGGCATGACTTTGAAATGCTGTGTCTGGGGCATCTCTGCCAGGCACCTCTCTGACACAACCAAATTTCTTGTCCCAGATGGAAGCAGGATGTGCCATCAAAGCTGCCGCCGCAGCCGCATCCTCGGAAGCAGCCTCCTCTCCGCAGCCTGAAAACCGGAGCATGAGCAGTTCGCCCCGCTGGAGCCAGGAGAGAGAGAAGCAGTTCCTGAAGCTGCTGAGTACGTCCTGGGGACTTCTTGTGCAATCAAACAGTGTATTATAGTGTGTGTGCCTCAGCATGAGCTGTAGCACATGTTCCTCCCCACTCTGGTGTCAGACAGACCTTTTGGACTCCCTACAGAAGCCAGGGTTGTGCTTGGGGGCAGCAAGGGAGCACTTTGGGGCATTTCTTTTGCCTTTGAGGCAAAAGCTGGGAGTGGGTGGGCTTTGCCTGAGCTTCCCTGTGCAGTAAAGACAAAAGCAGGGATTGTGTCCAGAACAGCAGTAGGCTCTGATCTAGCCAATGACTCAGGGAAGGTGTATGTGCTAGTCTGGCCAAAGTGATCAGAAGAAATGGTTTCCTAGACTCCCTTTAGACTCCTGACTTAGGACTCTTGACTCATTGGAGTAATATTACTTCAGAGACATTGATTGGCTCTGTGGCTGGTTTCATAATGGTGTTGTTTTTATGACTGTCAGTATTTCTACTATTCTTTCTACAGTGTGGTTTGATAAGAATTCGACATTTTGGTTAGCCTGAACTCCTTGAAGAGAACATCAGGCGATAGAACTAAGAAGAGAGGAAGAGATCTTTTTCAGTAGCCCCTACAAGTGAAAAAGTTACATTCTTAGAACAATCCCAATTTATCAGAGAGAAAGAGTTGTTTTCAAAGTGCCCCAAAAGAGGAAAAGCACATTTGTTACAATCCCTGTTTGATATTTTAATTGGGTGCTTAGGAAGATGCATCAGAGAGACACATCTGTGTGGCATGGTCAGATAAAAGCGCTCTGCAGGCAATTCTCAGAAGGAAGCCTGCAGCCTCTCTGCTGCATGTTCCTCCAGTTCCAGGCACTTTGTCACTGCTTGTGCCCAGCTGGTAAATATTCTTGGAATACTGAGCATTGGCCGCAATCCCTGCATAGATTCCTGCACTCAAGGACAGCGTACCAACCAAGGCCTTAATGACTCTGCAGTAGAACTGAGTTGCTTCTCACAACTAGGAAGAGCTGGCAGTGCAGTGCTGTCAGAGAATATGGGGTCAGGTTTTTCAGAACAGGGCCCAGTTGACTCAGGGTCTGCCATCAGCTGTTGGGACAAAAGGTGGATTGATCGACTCCTCCATGGGTCTGAATTCAAAGACAATCATGTTCTGTCTTGAGTGGGGTCTACTGTAGCAGCGAGGGGGTTTAGATGGTGATTGCTGCTACCTATTTCCCTAAAGGCATTTCCTGTGGAAAAGCCACTTGGGTAAGCATTCAGGAAGGCAGTCAAGTCCACACACACCACACTCACCACGGCAAGCTCAGTGCACCGTGGCCGAGAGGCCTTTTAGAAGGTCAGTTCCAGCAAGGTTTATTTGAGCACGCCAAAGGGGAACTAGAGACAAAAGATGAGCCATGTCCTCTGCACAATGTTTAAGTAAGGGCTGGTGCAGTGGCGGTACCAAAGGGCAGGGCAAAGTGAGTTGGCTCTCAGGGAGGAAAGGGGCCACACAACCCATGAGGAAACAGGGAAAGGAGAAAGCTGGGAAAGTTGGGACATTCCCCTCAAGGCAGCCCTTCAAAGGAGTATGGGAGAATCAGACTCTGTGCAGGCCAGAGCTGCCTGTCTTGCTGGGGCTGCTTTTGCTGCTGTTCTCGTTGATGGTATTGTTAGCCAAGTGACCATAAATTGCTCAGAGCCCCAGAGAGTGGAGCTGAGTTTCAGATCTCCTGGAAGTCAGGATGTCTGTTTTGAAGTTTGCTTCTTGCATTTTGTTTCTTTCAGGGCATGTGGTGAGTGTGGGAGATCCGGAGAAGAAGTACGCCAGGTGGAAACGTATTGGCAGTGGGTGAGTGCAGGCACACTGACTTCTGCAGAACCACAGGCCAGGAATTTTTGTGGTGCAACATCACATGTAAAGTTAGGCAAGCTGCAAGCATCTTCAGACCCTGGCTCCAGATTGTCCCTGTCTCTGTACTGTGGCAGTACAAGGCATCATCTAAGATAACTGAATGCTGACAATGTCTTGGCTGCCTGAAGGAGCAGGATGTGGATGCTCTCCTATTCCTCCAAGATGTGGCACCAGGTTCCCTGAAGACTTGCGTTTGTATGATTCAAAGTAATATGACCAGACTCATGAAGGAAGAAAAACCTGAGAGAGCAGCTTCCCACCTGAGAGCTGTCAGATAACAGCTCTCAGTAGAATTTCTTAGCTGTATTGTGCTGGAAACCATATTCGGTGGCCAGGAAAATAAGAAAGGCTGTGTGGCATTGCCTGAGTTTGGCAGGTAGGATCAAAAGAGAGCGGTGAGAAGGCCCAGCAGGACTGTGTGTCTCATTGCCTGGAAAGGCACGCCACAGGCACAGACACAAGAAGGAAAAGGCAAAGAACAGCCCCGCATGCATCATCTAGTGTATACATTTGAGATTTGTAGCAGCCCTTTTTCTTCCTGTTGGACCCAGCTTTTCTCTTGGACACTCTGCAGGGCAGAGGGCTGCTGGGCTGCTGGGCCATTGGCTGAAGAGCAGACAAACCCCGGTGTTTTAGAGGCACTGCAGGCAGCAGAGAGCTCCTGCCTGGGCTGCCTTTTGCTTCTCAGCACTGAACAACTTCTCTGTTCTTGTCACTGCTCTGTTTCTAGGGGTTTTGGCACTGTTTATAAGGCCGTCAACGCTGCCACAGGACAAGCCGTAAGTGCCCATGCAGATTTTGCAGCTCTTGAGTGCTTTCCCTTGGCATGTGATCTGTGGCCAGAGCTTTGGGCCGCCTGTCTTTGCTGCAAAGGCTGTCCCGCAGGAGCAGCCTGTCTAGAGGCTGGCTGCAAAATGCATTTTGGACAGACTTTGTCCTTCTTGCCTACCTGAATGGATGCCAGGATAGCAGTGGTGTCCTTCAGAGAAGGACATCCTTGAATGGATGCCAGGATAGCAGTGGTGTCCTTCAGAGAAGGACACCCTTGGACTTACTGCATAAATATGCATAGATTAGCTGATGGCAAGAGCTGTCATTCCAGCCAATTCCTTTTAAGCCCAGGTTCAGACACAGATAGTATTTCCCATTGTTTTCCATCACGTGGTTCAGTTTGAAAATATAATGCAAGACCTAAAGAAGGAGAGATCTTGTGTGCAACACCGTTTTGCCTTTTACTCCTAGGGAACCTAGTTCACGTACACAGACACCCACACAAACACAAACACGCACAGATAAATGAGAAGAAGTGGATGAAGAGCCTGAAGTGATACAACCTTGTGTTGATCCTGTGTTGGTGACATTTCACTATGGAAATGCTGTTTGTGCTGAAAGGACATGGAGGTGTTTTAGAGAATCACGCTGTTCTTTGAGGCTAAAAGTTCAGAGTTCAGAATTCTGGATTTTGGCTCTCAGCAAATACATTCCATCTTCCTTACTAGTAAGGCATTAGATAAGGTAGTTCCTTCTCCACCAGTGGTGCTGAGATCAGGTACTTCCCTTGGAGGGAGGTCCACGAGGTGTACGAAAGCCCTAAGCCCTATACTTAAAAGCTGGGGCGCATCCATAGTGTACCATAGAGAGGGTTATTCACTGCTAAACACATGAAATAATTTCAAGTCTAAACCATGGTCACGAGTGTCCTTCACAGTTACAAAACCCAAAAGGCAGAAGTAAGGATGTGCTAAGATTGTATCTTTACTTTGGGTCGCTTTGGAGTTCTGTTTTGGACAGCATTTTCCCCGTCATGTTTGTGCGTGTTTATTTGGCACACAATCGAAAGGGCAGCTGTCACTGAAACGCTGCTCAAAGCCCCTAGAAATGCTACCATATCTTCAGTGGTTTCAATTTGTCTTCACAGGACCAAAATTACTTTTGGCTTGCAAGACGTGTGCAAATGATAACAGTGGTGCTAAACAAAGTCTATTTGAGAAGTCTGGGGGTGCAGAGAGTGCTGTTAGCGCTTTGTGGTTGGTGGTTTAGAGTCCCTTTTCACCAAGGTGACAAGGCATCCAGGCCTGTGTGTGCACAGAGAAAGAGGCTCTGGTGATGTCTGTCCCTAACAGCTTTCAATGTCGTTATAGGTGGCTGTAAAGCAACTTAATCTCCAGCACCAGGGCTGTGAGGAAGTGTTAAAGGAAATCCTGGTCATGCGTGAAAATAAGAACCCCAATATTGTCACCTACTTTGAAAGGTAAGTAGTTCTGGCAGAAAATGGATCTTTCAATGAACATCAATCCACACCTGTACGAGGCATAGGAGGAGATTGCATTTTGTTGCCAGGAATGGTTCCTGGCATAAACAGCTTGAAGATTGCTCTCAGAAACCTGGCTCTCTTACTAAGGCAGCAGCCTGTATGTTCACTGGCTGCATGTTGTTTTGCTCTTTTGGGACGTGATTATTTTTCCAAGTGTCGGAGGAGAAGTGCTGAGAAAGCATCCCAGAGATGATTTCCCTTGTGCTGTTCCCACTATTTTCCATTGCCTTGCATGCCAAAAGGCTTGGCTAGGAGGCACATCATTTGCCAGGTTGCCAATTGTTTTTCCTGTTTGTGACTATTCTTTCTGCAAGGTTTTCCAAAGGGTGATGGCACTGCTGCACACCTTCCTGCCCTGAGTAAAAGGTGTGAAATCTGTGTCTCCTTGCTGCTGGAGTTCTTGGTGCAATTTGTGTATGAAGATGATGAAGCAGCTGCTGGGATGTGTCCGCTTCCAGATTTATCTTTGCCCTCACAAAACTGCCTTTTTCCCCTGCCTGCCACCTAAGCCGTCTCCTTTTCCGTGGATGTGCCTTCCTCATTTAGGCGGCAGAGTTGGCAGACACTGGGTAGCCTGGCTGGAGTGTGTCTTCCTTTGATTCTGTCTTCATTTAGCAGTGACCTGGAAACAAAACTCAGCTGTAGTCTTTCTTCCATACGGCAATTTAGCTGTGCCCATTCAGCTCCACGCTGTTGCTTTAATCTTGCAGCTACCTTGTCAATGAGGCTGTCCTGCTGGTGTTGGAATATATGGATGGAGGCTCCTTAGCTGATGTGGTCAGCATGAGAAGGATGGCTGCAGGACACATAGCAACAGTGTGTCGGGAGGTAAGGGGTCCCCTTTGTGCTTGGGATGGCTTGGATGGGCTCGTCCTTGGAAAGCGCGGCTAAAGCAGAGATTCCATGTTCAGAGCTTTCTTTCTGGGTTGCTCTTATGCTTCAGAGAAGAAGGAGCATCTGCACAGAACTGCCTACCAGTGTCCCTGCCCTTACTGTAGGCTGTTCTTTACTCTTATCTACCGTTGTTGAACTCCCTGTCTCTTTTTCATTGTTATTTTCTGTTCTGCCCTGTGCCTCTCCAAGCCTTTACCCAGAACCTTTCTGTATTGCCTCCTTGGCCTGTAAGCACAAAGGCGCTGGTGTGCGAGTTTAAAACAAGTGGCAGAGCCAAAGAGAGACTCATCTGTCACAGGTCTCCAGTTCAAAGGATGGCATGGCAGCCACCTTGGTGCTTTCTGCTGAACTCTGACAAATGAGCTACTTCCAAGTCTTCTCTTAAGGCAGCCATGTAACCCCTGTCCTCCAGTCTCTCGCCCAACAGTGATCCCCTTGGTACCCAAGGCAGGGACTTTTTCTCTTTTGGCAAACCCATGATTGTCCTCCGGAGGGGGAGAGTGCATCCGCTGCAGCAGTGGTCATTCTGACTGGCTTTGCAGGGCACAGTCTCGAGCAGAGACTGATGTTTCCCCCTCAAAATCTTACATGCCTCCTTTGGGAAGATCCTGCTCTCCTAGTGTTGCAGCAGCAAGCTCTTCCTCTTGCCAGCACTCACTGCTCCTTTGAGATCTGGGAATCTTCAGGAGCAGCCTCCTTTTGCGAGTGATATGATCAGATCAGGGTAACTTTTGGCCTCCCGTTTCTTTTTTCTCTCGTAGTGCCTGCAAGGCCTGGCTTTCCTTCATGCCAACCAGGTGATCCACAGAGACATCAAAAGTGACAACATCCTTCTGGGCCGGGATGGCTCCGTCAAGTTGGGTGGGTATTCCCAGTCAGGCGCAGCTCTCCAGGGAGGCGGTGTGGGGCTGCTTGGGAGTGGCTGCCGGGTGCCAGAAGTGGCATTGGTTAGAGGGCAGGGAGCACTCTGCAAGGCCAGGGTGCAGCTGTAAGGCGCAGAGTGAGACTCAGCTGGTCTCACGCTGGTCTAGAGAGAAACAAGGTGTCAAGAGTAACTTTGGTTTGTGTGTGTTCCTTCCAAAGGGAGGGAGTTACAGTGTAAAAATTCAGTGCAATGAGGATAAACCACTGTGGAAATCATGGACGGGTTCTTAAGTGGACAATTGCCCATGTCCTTGGCCGCAGCCCTGAGGAAGGAGAGCCCAGCTGCTTTTCCAGCTTCATTCAGCACTGCATTCTGGGACTGAGAGTGAGGAACCTTCTTCCTTGGTTTCCTACTTGAAGCAGTGTTTGTTTTTCTCCTCAGCTGATTTTGGCCTCTGTGCTCTGCTCAGCCCTGAGCAGAGGAAACGGAGGTCGATGGTCGGGACCCCCTGCTGGATGGCACCCGAGGTGGTGAGAGGAGAGCCATACGGCCCCAAAGTGGACACCTGGTCCCTTGGCATCGTGGGAATAGAAATGGCCAAAGGAGAGGCTCCTTATATTCGGGAAACCAGTGACAGGGTAAGGTGCAAATAGGCTCAGATAGCTGTGCCCGTCTGGTCCCTGTCCATTAGACAAAATCCCATTCGCACAGCTTGAAGTGGCTTCCACCAGGGCCCAATTCTAAAACTGCCCCTGGGGCTCACATCAGCTGTGGAGGCAAGACGTGGTGCAGCATGGAATAGCTGGGGCTGCACTGGGACCTTTCTTCCTTTGGGAGAGAAGGCTCATCTCTAACCGTCTGCTAAGGCAAGAACTTGCCACTGCCGACTGGAGCTGAAAAGATGGGGTCTAGGTGAGCCCTGAAGGATATGGAAGAATCACGTAGAGTCTCATGTTTCCTTTTGCTTCAGGCTAACTACCTGATAGCCAAGCGAGGGGTGCCAAATCTGCACAATCTCAGGCTAGCCCCTGGCTTGTGTGAATTTCTGGGCTGCTGCCTGCAGATGGATGTGGACAGGCGAGGCTCTGCCAAGGAACTTCTGCAGGTACAAGGCAAAGGGGCTGCAGGACAAACAGCTGTTCCTCTTTGCTCCTTGGCCACACTCCAGGGAATCAGATGGGCCCCCCATGTAGTAACCTCCACTCTGGGTGCTTTTCAAATGGAAACCAAGTAGGATCCAAGAGTGCTTGAGGTTAGAAGGGACCAGGGAAGGTCACCTACTCCAAAAGCCCAGCCACCAGCCAGGACATCTCCAAGTAAATCAGGTTGCTCAGTGTCCCATCCAAGCGGACCTTGAATGTTGCCGGGCTTGGGGCTCCTCCCGGCTCTCTGGGCAGCCTGTGCCAGTATTCTAGCACTCTCCTGGTATACAGTTTCTTCCTTGGAGCCAATCACAAATGAGGGGTTTTTAGGTTAAAACCATTGCCTCTTATCCTCTTGCAATTGGCCCTGCTACAAGATATGTCCCCATCTTTCTTAGAAGCCTCTACAACTATTGAAAGGTCTCCTTGGAGCTTGCTCTTCTCCAGGCTAAACAAGCCCAACTCTCACAGCTGTTCCTCAGAGGAGAACTCCCACCTTCTGGTCATTTCTGTGGCCCTCTTTTGCTCTCGGCTGCTGCATTCAGGTTTACCTGGTAGCAAAGGAACTGAAGTATTGCATTGCCAGGGACAGGGGGCTTGAGGAACACAATGAAAGCAATCCCTGCCAAGTGGTTTTAGACTGATCTGCAAAAAGGCAGGGGCTTTGCGGGGGCTCACTGGGGGCATCCGAGGGCACCCAGCTTGTCCCTCCCAGCCCACTCTTAGAGGTTTCTGCCAGCCAAACGGGGACAGCTGTGCAGGATTTGTGCCAGCCCCATGTGCTGCCTGGCCCGGTCAAGATGATGAGAACGGCTGTGGCTTTGCTGCCAGGTTTTGTGGCAGACAAGGAGCTGGTGACCGGGCCGCTTCCTTGGCTGTGCCTGCTGTGAAGGAAGATGCCAGCCGGCACAGGAGGGAGGGGCATGCCGAGGCAGACACCGCTCTTCCTGCAAGCCAGAGCTGAGCACATCTGTGCCCTGCTGCTTGTGTCCTTGCTCCTGGCTTGCTCCTGAAAACCTGCATGTCCAGCATCCTGAGAACAACATGTGGGATCAATACTTTTCAGAGCTCTTGGGAGTCTCTTGAGGAATGCTGTATGCCCCACATCTCCCTTGGACACCCATATAGCCCATATCTTAAATAGCAAAGAGGAGTATAAGAATAAGTCTGTTGACTTTCCTGAAAGGAACAAAACCTTTGGAAAGCAAGCAGCTATCCCACAGTGATATCAGGACTAAAATCCCAGCAAGTGATGACACCTTGAGGAATGGACTAGTGCACTTCAGGGCCATGTTTCCTGCTATAGCAGCATCCTGGACATGAAGGCAGATAAGCTGATGGTGCCCTCAGTCCGATGTCTGTGTATTTCTGGGCACTAGAGGAACCCAGCTCAGATTGGAAAAGAATGGTTCCTTTTTTCTTTGTCTCTTTTAATTTGGGTTGTTTTGTTTCTTTTTCCCCTTGGGCAGCATCCATTTCTCCAATCAGCGGAGCCTCTCCTAAGCCTCTTCTGACAGGCTGATTGCTGTCATCCCTGCAGCAAGGTACTGCAGGAAGCAAAGGTGATGACAAGGCCACTTCAGCACTTGGAGACCAGAGCCTCTGAGAGCAGGTAGAAATCCTGAGGAGAGATGGGCCAGGAAACAGGCAGCCATCAGAGCAGGAAAGCAAGGTGGCATCTCCTTTACCCCCACCTGCTGATCCTCCATCTGAATTTCTGCTTAGGACAGCATTGCTGGAGGGCACAAAGTCACTCATGATGTGCACTTTTCAGGTGGGTGGTGTGAGGCATGAAGCTTCCACTGATTTTTTGGGGCAGCCTGGCTGGAACTTCATGTGGAAGTGTCTTCCTCCCCTCACTAGGAGCCAGAAGGGCAGCGTTTGGAGGCACAGCAGCTGCTGGCACAAGGGGCAAACTTCCTTGCAGAGGTACAAAAGGAGCAGGAGAAAAGGCTGCTTGAGATGAAGCAGGAAGTTGCCAGCATGCAAGCTGAACAAGAAGAGGTACGAAGCAGAGCCAGTCAAAAGGCAAAGGGTGAGAAAAGAGAGCTTTTGTGTTGTTTTGGACTCCTCTGCCCTCCTTATGGGCACTGTTTCTCTGGACACTGTCTGTCAGGGTGGCACTGTCTCTTAACTGGCCCTTGGGAAACAGTTCTGGAGAGACCTTGGTGCCAGGAGGGAAAGCACCGGTCAGGTGAGAGGCTACCAGACCACAGGTTTAAGGAAAGTAGGGATGGTGTTTCAGGCCCAAATGGAATGGGAAAGCCAGAGCTATGTCTCAGAAGGGGGGAGGTCCCACAGGAAGCCCCCTGCAGACGTAGGCTAGAGCTGTGGGAGCGGGCTGGCTGTCAGGCTGCTGAGGAGGTGCCTGAAGCTGCTGAGTACGTCCTGTGCATTCTTTGTCTGATTGAGTAGTGCATGGTGTGTGTGCCTCAGCATGAGCTGTAGCACATGTATCTCCTCTCTTTGGTGTTGGGAGAGACATTTTGGACTCCCTTTAGAAGCCATTGTGGTGCTTGGATGCAGGCAGGGAGCACTTGGGGCATTCCTTTTGCCTTTGAGGAAAAAGCTGGGAATGGGTGGGCTTTGCCTGAGCTTCCTGTGCAGTGAAGACATAAGCAGAGACTGTTGTGCGAGCAGCAGAAGGCTGCGGCCTAGCCAATGACTCAGTGATGGTGTGTGTGCTAGTCTGGGCAAACTGATGAGAACAGTTGGCTTCCTGGATTCCCTTCAGACTCCTGACTTGTCAGCAGTCATTGGAGTCAAATACTTCAGAGAAATTGATTGGCTGTGGTGCTGGTTTAATCCTGGTGTTGTTTACTAAGACTGTTTGTTCTTCTCTTGTTTCATTCTCCAGACCACATGGGCCCCTCGCCATCTAAATCCCCACTCTAAGGGCTTTTCAAACAAAAACAAAAAACGTGCAGCAAAGCAATCGAGGAAGCGGAAGCGATGACAAGGACCACTTCAGGATTGCTTTCTGCAATGGCAGCTTGGATCTGGACTCACAATAATAATCCTATACACACTCAAGCCTGTTGGAAGATTCCCTTCCTTGTCAGCCAGGGCATAAGGCTCTACATTCCCTTGAGAACTGGCCATTCTTTCTTAAAAATGGAAAGTCCCCGCAAAGGGCATCCTTGCGTGGCTTGGAATTGGGCACGATCTCCATCCCTTATCAGCTCCAACATATACTGCCTTTGGAATGCTGCTCATTGGCCAGTTTTTGCCCAGTCATGGACTTCTGGATGAGGAAGAAAGTGCAATTGCATTTCCATTGAAAACCCAGTGAAGAGCAGGGCAGCCTGAGGAGACAGTCTGAAAGTTCCCCTCATTTGCCTCACGACCATCTCAAGGACAGGCATCGGGACCCTGAGGAGCCTGATGGGAATTCTGGTCTGCTGGTGGTGGATGAATGCCAAACATCCTGAGGCCCCCAAGCAGAGCTCTGACCTGCCAAGAGATTGTTCGCAGCTGTGTCTACTGTGACTGCTCCTAGCAGGGCCTGCCAGGGGGAGAGGCGCCCCATATGCTTGAACCTGCTTGGTGACAATAGCCCAGGAATCTTCCCACCTCTTGGCATGGTTGGACTTTTCTGGGGTCACCTTTGGTGGTCCAAAGAAGACCCTCATCTGCTTTTCAGCCACTGTGGCGGACCGACTGAGATGGAAGAAGCCTCTCTCTCAAGGACTGAGACATGAGAGCCCTATACGGAGAAGCTCCCCCCTCCCAAGGACTGAGACTGAAACCCCTAACACAGGGCAGGTGTGTGGGGGAGCCGACCAGACCAAAGGGACATATTTGCCTGCAAGTGTGGCCATTGGAGCAAGAAGACGATGGTCCTTGCCTACTGCTTAGAACATGGACTACCTTTTACATCTATTCTTAATTGTTTCTTTTTCCCCCTCAACGATTTCAATAGACTTGCCTCAAGATCTGTTGGCCTCCCTCAGCAATATATATATCATAGAACCTTGAGTTAACCTTTGAGATCTCCCCTGGGGAAGGGGCTATAAGCAGGCCTGTTAGCTAAAGGTGTGAGAAGAAAGCTGAGAAGCAAGAAGAAACTGGCAAGGAGCTCTCTCCAAGGCTGTAAGCAAGGAGACCAGGAGAAGTGAGGAATGGAAGAAAGATAAGAAGAGAACTCTGCAGCTGGACAAAGTATTTTTAGAAAGTTAGTTGAAGTCATTGTAATTTTTAAAGAATAGTGTTATGTTGATTTTTTGTGGCCAATAGTTAGGGTAAAAGAAGTCTTAAGAGTTAGAAAGTGTATAAAAGGTCAGCCATGTTCGATAATAACGAGTTGTCATCTGAGACTGCTTGTGGTCTCTGCTTTGCGTGGGGACTGCCTCGACAGAGACACTCCCCAAAGTGACTAGGCAATCTCCTTCAGCTGGACTACGAGGACTTTGTCTTTCTATGTTTGCTAGCTATAACCCCTCTCTGTTTCTCTCTCCCCATTTATCTCTTTCCTCTCCCTAAATCCGTCTATCACATTTGCTGTGCTCATTCAATAAAGGTGCATTTCTTTTGAGTAATACTGAAATCCCCAGTGTGTTGTGTTTTGCACTCTGAGATCAGTAAAACGAACCATCATGACTCCCCTCTCGTATGAATGGATCTTGCCACAGCCAAAACATCCTGTGCAGATGCAGGCTTTCAGCTGTGCACATCGATGCTTTTGGTTCCTGCTCTATGTAGCTGGAACATCTCCACCGTGACTCCTCCTGCCTCCCACGTGGCCATGGCTAATAGGTACGAGGCTCTGCAAGTGCAACGAAGAAGGTGGGCATGTCTGCTGGCAGTACAGAGAGCAAAGAGGAAAGCGCCTGGCAGGATCCTGGCCAGCAAGGCAAAGCACCTGATGTACCTGCTCTTTGTCATCAGATAAGGACTGGTGGGTGATGCAATGCTTGGGGTTGTCTGGGGCCCATCAGTCATGAAAAGTCTCTGTGCTTGAGTGGCTTTGTCCCTCTTCCTGTGCCTTGTGTTGCCCCTGTGCTCCGCCGTATTTGCCCAGGGCTGTGTAGCTGTGTGGCACAGCTAAAGCGCAGGAGAGCTTCATTCATCTGCCCTTTGAGGTAGCTGCTCACAGCAGCCTTTTCAATCTGCAAGCTCCGTCTGGAGAGTAAATTCCCTCCGTGTTTGGTCCCAGAAGCCAGGGCCTGTCATCTGCAGTCCCAGGTGGCACTGAGGGCTGCCCAGTGCCTCAGGCTGGTGTGACCCCAGCACAAACAAGAGGAGACAGTGGCAGGTGCTTGTTTCCAAAGTCACATTCTTCAGGGGCAATGTGCCGTGTGTGTCTTTTGTCCTGGCCAGGCCCAGATCTGGGGATCCGATGCAGGCATTGCTGCTGCTGCTGAAGTGAGAAAGGATTTGGTGGTTGGTTTCCATCCCAGCAGAACTGGTCACTTAGGAAGCCGGGTGCTGATGGTGCCCTGAAGATCTCTGGGCTGCACAGCTGTGAGGGAACTGTCCCTTGTTGTTACTCTCCCTCAGGGAAAGTTGTGCCGGCCAGGTTTGAGTCAACAGAGCAAGCAGGGACTGAGCGAGTCTCTTCTATCTGTGTCTGCTGAGAGCGGTGACCTTTGAGATTAAGTGCACAAAGTCAGTTGCTTGTGGTCCCTCTGTGAATCTTCCTTTTTTGGTAATGCTGCTTGTTTAGTAAATCTGCCTGTAGCACAGCAGCAGGGGAAAAAAGCCTCTGCACTCTGCAGATGTGATAGGCTGCCATTGATCCACAGAAAATCTGCATTTTGTCTTTAGGAGAAACAGAAGAACTGGTTTAGCAGCGAGAGAAGGTGGAATGATTCTTCTGATCTTTCGTACAGTCTCGTATAGCAGATCTCTGTGGGTCAAGGCTGTGCCCCTGACTGGCAGCAAACGGGGCAACCCCCGGCACCATACCCAGGTGGGGCCATGAGATGCAGGGACTGACCAGGGGCCTGGTCCTGGGTGGGCTCATCTGCAAAGTTTGGGCAGGCTGTGTCTTGGAGGTAGGTGCCACAGGCAAATCCATCAGTTTTCCTGTCCAGCGGCCAGGTCATGGAGGATGTTCTCTGGTTTGATGTTCCAGTGCAGGACCCAACATCTGCTGCAGTGATGCACGGCCTCAGCACCTGGAGGAACAGCCCCTGCACCACCTCCTCTGACACGGAGCCCCCATGGCAGATTGAAATCAAAGAGGTCCTGCGACCGCTCAGGGCACTCCATCACTAACAAGAAGTTGTTAGGGAGCTCACACCAATCCGAGAGCTGAACAACACCATGGAACCCAGTGGACACCTTGTCCAGAACCACCATCTCCCTGGATACGTGGGTTCCGTCGGGACACAAGAAAATCACAATGCCGTCAGTGGGGCTGATGCTGTGCCATTGGTCTGGACTCCCACAACCAGCCCAGGATGCTCTGAGCCCTCCACTCAGCTCACGCCCGCTCTCCATCCAGGCATCATGGCGGCTTCAACTCTGCCGGGCCTCAGCTTACCCGGCCCATCATGTGCCAGTTTCTGCCGCTAGTCCCGGTCACTCACCAGCTCGCCCTAATGACGGATGCGATCCCGCGGAACACCTTTAATGGCCAGCTGCGAGCCAAGGGGAGCAGAGGGCTGAGCTAAGATACCACCCTGCCGAGCCCCATCCTCTCCCTCCTCTGCCCTCCACCTACTCCGTCCTCCGCCAGCCCCTCCGTGGTGTTACATTTTAGTTCAATGTTACACTCTGTCTCACCCCTCGAAAATGTCCGGTATATTCCAAGCCTGCGATCCCTCCCTTGAAGTATCATGCATCTGTAATCCCATTGGCCGAAGTTTTATTCCTCTCCCCCTTTGAATCTCCCTGTTAAGACATGCGAGGCAGGCGAGAAACGGCCTTGGCCCTTTTTCTCCCTAGGCTCTCCCTCTCTCGCTATCGCTTCCCCTTCCCTCCTTCTCTCTCAGAAACCATGCTGCTCCCGGGGGTGACACCCCCAAAAAACGCTCATCTCATAAGCACCCTCAGAAGCCATGTGGAGTCTCCTTGCCTGCCTGCGGCTACCAGCGAACATACAGCTTAGGGGGCGCCCCGGGGACTCCGCAGGGATCCTCAAACCAACCGCAACACCCCTCCTCCCACCGGGGCCAAGTCCGCCGCCACGTCCCCGAGTAGACGCTGCCATTCGAAGGCACAGCGCACCAGCAGCGAACCCGGAGGAATCGCTCTTGCAGGGCCTCCTGCGCTTTCCCTGCGGGCAAGACGTGGCTGTCAGCCTTCGGGCCAAGGCCGGGAACAGTCCCCGACCTCCCCACTACAGCCCCCCAAGCGCTCCGGGCAGGGCATCCCCATTGGAACGGGACACCTGCGGCTCGGGCGGGCGGCTGCTCTGTGGAGCGGAGGAGCTCAGGCCGGGGAAAGCGCTGACGACTCCTCTATGGACTCACTTCATCATTTGAGCAATGCTGCGGCAGCCCGCAGATCATGAAACAAAAAGGGAAAAATCACCCACTTGCAAGAATGCCCAGAGCGTGCAGTGAAAAGTGGAAAAAAATGGACCCTTGCACAAATCCCAGACTTAGATGCAACTCAAATGGAAAAATAAGGACGCTTGCATGACTGTGCAGACTATGCAAAATATGAGAATGAAAAATACACTTGCATGAGTTCTTGGATTGTACGGCAAAACATGGGGAAAAAAAGAGATACTTGCAGCAATCTACACACTGTACAAGAGGATGGAAGTAAAAGGCACACCTGCATGTGTTTGCAGACTCTACAACTGCAGAGAACAAAGAAAGGATGCCTGCACACACCATGCTGCGCAAGAGACATCCCCTTTTTAGCTGAAGCTGGTGGCAGGAGCTTTACCAAACATTTGGCATCTCCTTGCCATTTTTGCTTCAATATGCCGCCCCAACAAAAAAACTTCTACATACCCATCGGACCACCAACAACTCTGCAGGATGACAGCAACAAATAAGCCCTGCCAACTGCTCAATGGATTCACTCCATCATTTGATCAGTGCTGCTCATGTCTGCAGGCCAGGAAACAAAAAAGGAACAAAAACCCACTTGCACAAATCCCCCAGCTATGCAAGGAAAAGGTGAAAAAGGGCACACCCGCAGCAATTGGCCAACTGTAGAAGAAGAAGGCAAAAATAAAAGACACCTGAACATGTCTGCAAACCCTACAACTGCAGAGGCAAAAACCACAGATGCCTGCATTTGGCCACAGACTTTACAACATCAGGTGACAAAAAGGACTCCTTTGACAGGGCACACACTGCCCCAAAGCAGTGCTAAGCCCTCTTACAGTGCATAACCCATAGCTCAGAGGATCCAAGAGTAACACAGAACAGGCACCAAGCCCACACACCCTCTACTTTGGCCACCAAGGCTTCTGACTAAAACTAGTTCCCTACATTGCAATGCCTGTCATTCCTGCTCATTCCTTACATGGCTAACATCAACCAGCACATCGTAGGATTCACCCAAAGAAGAACTATTTTTTAGTGAGGAAAAAATGACAACTAACAAACCACCCATATGTGTTTGCATGACACTGGAGCGGCGTTTGTGTTGTCAATATGGCAGGGACACGTCCTGTGCACGGGGCAGTGCCCATGTCCTGTGCATGGCAGGGGGTGCCCTTGGAGCAGCCCTCACGGTGTGGGTGCAGCCATGGGCGCCTTTACCCGTTCTCTCCACTTCCACCAGCTCCCAAGTTAGCTCTTCTCCTGAAAAATTCTCTACCCAACATTCAGCTCCTGGTGCCTTTGCAAAATCCCACTCCCAGGTGGGAAACCTGCAATTCAGATTCCTCCTTGGATGTGGGTTCAAAATCTCTGTCATGCCCATTTTGGATATGTGCTGCACAGTACTGCATTTTTCAGTCATTTGCTGCACTCCCACTTCTGGCCTGCAGGAGCTGAGAAAATTGATCCTGGTTTTCCTCAGCTAACTCAGGCTTTTCTTTTCTGGGACACATAGCTCACTGCCATCCCTGCCCAGCCGGGGCTCTCTGGCAGAGCAGCAGCAGCAGATGCAGGGCTTTCCTCGGCTTCATCTGGAAGCTAGAGCCTCTATAAAACACCAGTGTGTGCATCAGTAGTAAGATAGAGTTTATTATTATCACAGTTTATTTTCAAATTTTCTATTTCAGAGGCTTTAATCAGACAAAAGTTGAGATTTTTAGACAGAAGATTGTTTGCCTATTGCAGGCAGGGTGGAATATCTCCTTCAGAAGCATATTATGGTCTAAGGGGTCTCATTAACATATTTAATGTTTGTTTTAAAGGCTTAGATTTGTATTTCTTACAAAATTTATTATTTTTCCTTTGTACAGCTGAGGATAAAGCTCAGGAGAAATCCAGTTCAAATGACAGGTTACTCTCTGTCTCTCACTCTGCTGCCTTCCTGCAGGGCATAACAGCAGCAGCAGAACCTGCTCTGGCTCCCTCTCTTTCTCCAGAGGCTAAAGGGGAGGCAAAGGACAATAAACCTCCAGGTGTTGGTCAGTTCAGGGCCTGAGTATCCTGCACCAATCAGTGGCAGCTTTGGTTGGTTCAGTTCAAAGCTCTGGTGCAGTGCAGGGCTGCAAGTTTCAGAGCAGGCAGCACTTGCTCTTTGTGGCCGACGATGCTGTGGGCTGGAGTCCTGCCATGACCTAGCTCTTCAGCCCAGGCACTGACCACCCGTGGGGACTGGCATCTGAACTTTCACATGCAGGCATCATTGTCCTGGCATTCTCACAGGACTGTGAACTTCCCTTGGTGTCAGATATGTGGTAGTATGATGTTCTTTACAAAATCACAGAATGACTAGGTTGGACGAGACCAGCAAGATCATCGAGTCCAACCTGTTCCCCAACACCTCAGCTAAACCATGGCACCAAGTGCCACATCCAGCCTTTTTTTAAACACATTCAGGGATGGTGACTCCACCACCTCCCTGGGCAGACCATTTCAGTACTTTATCACCCTTTGCATAAAAAACTTTTTCCTAATATCCAACGACATTTCCCTTGACGCAGCTTCTTGAGACTGCGACCTCTTGTTCTGTCAGCTGCTTCCTGGAGGAAGAGATCAACGCCCACCTGACTACAGCCACCTTTCAGAAGTTGTAGAGACTGATACGGTCACCTCTGAGTCTCCTTTTCTCCAGGCTAAACCACCCCACCTCCCTCAGTCGTTCCTCACAGCACTTGTGTTCCAAGCCCCTCACCAGCCTTGTTGTCTCGTCTGGATGTGCTCAAGCATCTCGACATCCTTCCCAAACTGAGGGGTCAGAACTGGACACAGCACTCAAGGTGCAGCCTCACCAGGGCTGACTATAGGGGAAGAATGGCCTCCCTGCTCCTGCTGGCCACACTATTCCTGACACAGGCCAGGATGCTCTTGGCCTTCTCGGCCACCAGGGCTCACTGCTGGCTCCTGTTCAGCCGGCTGTCCTCCAGTGCTCCCAGGTCCCTTTCTGCCTGGGCACTCTCCAGCCACACCGTCCCCAGCCTGTAGTGCTGCAGGGGGTTATTGTGGCCAAAATGCAGGAGTTGACACTTGGATTTAATTAACTTCATCTTCTTAGACTCTGCCCATCCATCCAACCATTCCAGCTCTCTCTGCTGAGCCCTCCTACCTTCCAACGGATTGACACATGCTCCCAGCTTGGTGTCATCTGCAAATTTACTAATGAAAGACTCAATCCCCTCATCCACAACATCAATAAAAACAATGAACAGGACCAGCCCCAGCACAGACCCCTGAGGGACACCACTGCTGACTGGCCCCAGCTGGATGCAGCACTGTTCACCACCACCCTCTGGGCCTGGCCATCCAGCCAGTTCCTAACCCAGCAAAGAGTGCTCCTGTCCAAGCCATGGGCTGCCAGCTTTTCCAGGAGTGTGCTGTGGGAGACAGTGCCAAAGGCCTGCTGAAGTCCAAATCGACAACATCCTCAGCCTTCCCTGCATCCAGCAGGCAGGTCACCTGGTCATAAAAGGAGACCAGGCTGGTCAAACACAACCTACTCCTCCCAAACCCATGCTGGCTGGGTCTGATACCCTGGCCATCCTGTAAGTGCTGCATGATGACACTCAGTATAAACTGTTCCATTACCTTACCAGATACTGAGGTCAGGCTGACTGGCCTATAATTACAAGGATCCTCCTTCCCACCCTTTTTGTGAATGGGGGTCACATTGGCCAGCTTCCAGTCATCTGGAACCTCACCAGTGAGCCAGGACTGTTGCTAAATGATGGAGAGTGGATTCACAAGCTCATCTGCCAGCTCCCTCATCACCCTGGGATGGATCCCATCTGGGCCCATAGATTTAGGAACATCCAAATGGCTCAGCAGTTCTCTGACTGCCTCCTCTTGGATAATGGGGGGACCATTCTGCTCCCTGACACCATCTACCAGCCCAGGAGGACAGCTGTCCTGGGGACAAGCCATCTTCCCACTAAAGACTGAGGCAAAGAAGCTGTTAAGCACCTCCACCTTCTCCTCATCTGCAGTTACTGAGTTCCCTCCTACATCCAGTAAAGAACAAAGGTTGGTCTTACCCTTCCTTTTGCCATTAATATATTTGTAAAAACATTTTTATTATACTTTACAGAAGTTGCCATATTTAGTTCAAACTAAGCTTTGGCCTCCCTGATTTTTTTCCTACATGCTCTATCAGCCTCCTTAAATATTTCCTGAGGGACCTGACCTCCTTCCAAAGATGATATGTCCTCTTTTTATTTCTAAGTTCCTTCAAAACCTCGTTGCCCATCCATGGATGTTTGCCTCATTTGACTCATCTTTCGGCACACAGGGACAGTCTGTTCCTGTGCTCTCAGGATCTTTGTTTTGAAGCTCACCCACCTTTCCTGGACTCCTTTGTTTTTAAGGGCTGCTTCCCAAGGAACTCTCTAAGTCTCCTGAATAGGCCAAAGTCTGCCCTCCAGAGGGCTAATGTAAAAGTTTTATTGATGTTCCTCCTAATTTCACCAAACTATTGAGAACTCTATAATTTCATGATCACTCTGGCCCAAGTGGCCTCCAGCCTCTACATCTCCCACCAGCCCATCTCTATTTGGAAAAAGCAGGTCTAACATAGTCCTTCCCCTGGTGGGCCCACCCACCAGCAGCAACAAAAAGTTGTTCTCCATACACTCTAAAAATTTCCTGGACTGCCTCTTTTCTACTGTATTAAGTTCCTAGCTGATGTCTGGTAGGTTAAAATCACCCATGAGAACAAGGGCTGATGATCCTAAAAGAGTATCTATCTGCTTGTAGAATAAGTTGTCCACCTCTTCTTCCTGGTTGGGTGGACAATAACAGACTCCCAGTAGGATATCAGCCTTGTTGGCCTTCCCTTAATTCTTACCCATAGATATTTAACTCCATCTTCATAAGTTTCAATATCCATGGCATCAAAAGCCTCCTTAATACAAAAACAGCCACCCCTCCACCTTTTCTCCCTTTCCCATCTCTTCTGAAGAGCTTGTGGCCATCTAGTGCAGTGCTCCAACTTATGTGAGTCATGCCACCATGTTTCTGTGATGGCAATTACATCACAGCTTTGCTGTTGCACCATGGCCTCCAGCTCCTCTTGTTTGTTATGCTGTGCATTAGTATACATGCACCTCAGCTGGGCTACTGACTTCAGCCCTAACTCAGGCTTAGGACCCTTGGGCCTGCTTCCAGACAGCCCAGCTGCATCCCCTTCTCCCTTCAGACCTAGTTTTAAGTCCTCTCAACAAGGTCTGCCAGTTCATGAACTAAAAACCTTCTGTCCTTAACAGAGAAATGTATCCCATCTGGTTCCAGTGAAATAGGTACCATAAAAGTTGCCCCATGATCAAAAAATCTGAAATTTTGACAATGACATCAACCCTTGACCCACTTGTTAATGATGTGAGTTCTCCTATTTCTTTCATCATTTTTTTTGTCTGCCACCAGAGGGACTGAGCAGAACACTATCTGTGCCCCTGTCCTATCGAACACTTGACCAAGTGCCCTAAAGTCCCTTTTAATCGCCTTGACACTCGTCTTTTCAATCTCATCACTGCCAGCCTGGAGTATCAGCAGTGGGTAATAATCAGAGGGCTGAATCAGCCCAGGGAGTCTCTCAGTGATATATCATACCTGGGCCTCAGGGAGGCAGCAGGCCTCCCTTGCGGGATGGTTTGGTCTACATATGAGGCCCTCTGTTCCCCTCAGAAGGGAATCACCCACTATGATTACCCTTTTCTTCTTGATGTTAGAAGTGGTGATCCATCTTACAGATGAGTCATAATTGGGAGACTCACTGGGCAGATAATTTTCTTCTATGTTATCTGGCTGGCTGGCTCTCTAGATCCAGTGCCTCATACCTATTCTGAGGTGGCACCTAGCTAAGGGATGGGGGTCAGGAGGAATTTTTATTATTACCTCCCCAAGCAGGGACCCATTTCCACTCCCCTTCATCTACCAGGTGCCCTTCCATTGCCTGAGAGTGAGACTCTTGGGGAGCCTCCCTTAAGGATGTAAAGGCTGAATTCCACCAGCCTATTTCCCTTTCATTTTCCCTGATACTCCGTAATCTTTCAACATCCTCCCTAAGCTCAGCTACCAGCAAAAGGAGGTCGTTCACCTGTTCACACCATAGGCAGGCCTCCTCCACAACACCCCCTGAAACCATGAATAAGCTCAAACACTCCAGGCAGGAATGGGTCTGTACAGACACATCCGTTTTGGAGGGCTCCACTTGTTCACATACACTTGTACCAGCCACAGTTTTTGACCGTGTTAAAACCATTACTAGCAGAAAACCCAAAGTCAAGTAGCCAACAGAAACACCTCAAACAACACACAGCACACCTTACTAGCAAGAAAACCTGCAACCCTGCCTGCTTGCCCGGCCTGCGTGAGCTGCCGCGCCATGAGCACGCCCCAGAGATGGACCACACTCCAGAGATGGGCAATGCTCCAGAGATGTGCCACACCCCAGAGATGTGCCATGCCCCTGTTTGCCCACTCCTTTCACCCACTCTCCCCAGAGGCCTCTTATAATCAGTCACTCAGGAACAAAAGAAGCCCCAACCCCCATTCCTGAATGGCTCTCAATGCAAGCAACTCACCTGCTCAGCATTCTTATAATCAGTCACTCAGGAGCAAAGGAAGTTCCACTTCCCGTTCCTGAATGGCTATAAATTTAGTAGTACTGGTATGAAAGTCAGCTCCTCTGTGCACAGAGTCTGTGCAGGCTCCCTGCTGTCAGCAGAGAGAGAAGTCCCATGGCGCAGTTCAGAGCCTTGTGGGGTGTGGAGGAGCCACTGTTGCCTGCAGGGACCTGCCCCTCTCCACGCCCTACCTAGGTAGCTACAGTCACTGCTTGGACTGCACCCTTCACTTTGACCTGAGCCAAGTTTGTTGAGAAGACTCCTGAGCAGCTCTGCATGGCAGAGACAAGGTCTGTCTGTGAAGGGCTGGAATGCAGTTCCTGTTGGCTGCTCTCTAAGGCCTGAAATCCTGAGGGGAATCCACTTGACCAGAGCTGAGCAGGGAAATGTTCCCTGCTTCTACTCAGACACGTGCAGAACAACTGCAGGCTTAGTTAGGACATAAACACCACATACATACCACATGAACAGCCCCGCACAACAGCTTTTGCCTTCAGGTCAGCTGTGTCTCTGCTTGCTGCTTCTGCCAGCTCTCAGGAGGCAACTTCCCAACTCCTTATTTCTTGTTTGTGCTTTTTCCCTGCCCATTCCTTGCAGGTCTCGCTAGGAGAGGTTCTTGCCACTCAGGACTCATTGGCCCAGGCAGGAAAGTCGGAGCGGCAGGAGAGCACGGATAGAGTGCACGGCGCCCAGGAGTTCAGGTGTGTGTTCAGCTTTCTCGCTTTCTCTGAGCAGGGGTGGGCCTTGCTGGGCTCTAGGAGGCCCAGTGTCAAAGAACAGATTTGGCTTTCTCATCCTTTGACTTGCTTGGCACAGACGGGGGAAGGCAGCCCAGGGCAGGTCTGGCTGCCCACCCACCTAGAGCATAGCTGCCTCCTGGGACTCTCTTCTTGAACCTTGACAAAAAGAATTCCAAACTAGACCAGAGTAAAAGCAAGGGAGGTTCAGGTTGGGCTTAAGGACAGCAAAGCATTGAACTGCAAAGGCAATCATGCAGCAGAAAAAGCACCCCAGAGAGCTTGTGCAGATTCCACCCCTGGAAATTTTGAAAACCTGGCTGCATAGAGCCTTGAGCAGCCTGTCCAGATGTCATAGCGGACCCCAAGTGCTTGGAACTGGAGACTTGACTAGAGGCTTCCTGCCAGCCTAAACAATCTTGGGATCCATATTTTTGGATTGGAAATTCCTACCTATCTCCTCCCCAGGCTATAGCTTAATTACAAAATCACAAGAGATCCCGTATGCAGTGCTGAACTAAAAATCGAAAATAAAAGTAATTTTAACTGTGAAGCCCAGATATAGGCCCTGAAATCTCAGGTCATCTTTCAGACACCTCTGCTTAAAATAATGGATGTTAAGGCAAAACCAAAAAAAAAAAAAACCCAAAAAATTGCTTGTAATAAATAGTTGTGGTTCATCTGCATTTCCCATCATTGAAATATGGATGTCTGTAGTATTTGCTGTTGGGATCTGAATAGCCCCAATGCCTGTCACCAGATCCTGAATAGCTGCACTGTTTATAGCAGGAATGGGATTAGCTAGAGTTTGAGACCTTTGAGTAAATGCAGTGCATGTTGCAGGGACAGAAGTGGCCACAGTGCCTGACGCTAGAGACTTGAGTGGCTGCAGTGCTTGTTGCAGCGACTGAAGAAGCCAAAACGCTTGTCACCAGAATTTGTGTAACTACAGTCCCTCTCCTTTTCCTTCAAACTGTGCTTGTCTCTGGATTGAGGTAAACAGCAATCACTGCTCAACCCCAAACAAGACCTCAACCATATGGAAGCCCATGCTGATTCCCAACAAAAGAGGCCAGGCTTGTTTCAAGGGTAATTGAAAGGACATTCAAAATCTTTAAAATTCTCAAATACTTCTGGAGTCAGCCTAGAGGGTTTACAAAGGGAGGGAGAGAGGAAGGAAGTGGTGGAAGGAAGGAAGTGGCGGAAGGAAGGGGCAGAAGGAGGGAAGGAAGGGGCAGAGGGAGGGAGGGAGAAAGGAAGGGAGGGAGGGAGGGTGGGTTTAGTCCTTTAAATGGACTCCCAGAGGTGGATGTGAAAGGCGTAATTATGGCTAATTCCCATTATGTAGGATCATATTTACAGGAAAATGGACATGTACTAAATGAACCAGCCTAACCTTATGGAACTAATGAATGAGGTCATCTTTTTGGATAAAAAAATCTGATGTTGCAAGAAGAAAGAAGAAGCAGAAAAGTTGCTGACAGACAAAGGGATGTCAAACTGAGTAAAATGATGCTTACAGCATCTACCTATTAGATTAGGACAGAGATGCATGTTTGCCTCATGGACAAAGTAGAACTACCAATCAAGAGATGTGTAGACAAAGCAGAGCTACCAATTAAACAGTGTGTGACTGCGCAGACCAAGATAAGAAGTAAATATAAACAATGTTTACAAGTACAATAAACGGCTTTTGCTAAATTCGCATTGAATCGTGCAGAATCCTTTGTCTTCTCTCCTCACCACTAGATGGCTCCCAAAGCAGGGAGAGGATGGCAATGCTTAGTACACGGAACAGACAGCATTAATTCACTGCCCACCATTCTGTCCTACCTCAGAATGGGTAATGTTGGAAGTGACTACCCATGCAATTTTCTGGTCCAGCAGCCCTGCTCATGCAGGACCATTCTAGAATACATACCACAGGATTGTGTCCAGGTGGCTCTTATGTATCTCCAGTGAAGGAGACTACACAACCTCTTTGGGAAATCTGTTCCAGTGTGCATTCACATGCACAGTAAAGAAATTCTTCACGCTCAGGTGAAATTTCCTGTACATCAGTTTCTACCTCTTGTTTTTCTGTCTTATCTCTTGGTACCACTGAGCATAGCCTGGATCCATCCTCTCGACACCCTCCCTTCAGGTACTCATAGATATTGATGGGGCCCCCTCTCAGTCACTTCTTTTTGAAGCTGAACACACCCAACTCTCTCAGCCTTTCCTCATAAAAGAGATGCTCCAGTCCCATCCTCTGCTGGACCCACTCCAAGAGCTCCATGCCTCTCTTTTACTGAGGAGCCCAGAACTGGATACAGCATTCCAGGTGAGGCCTTGCCAGGACTGAGGCAAGGGGCAGGATCACCTCCCTTGACCTCCTGGCAATGCTCTTCATTATGCACCGCAGGATACCACAGGCCTGCTTGGCCAGAAGACATGGACAACTAGCTGGCTCATGGAGAACTTGCTGTTCACCAGGGTGCCCAGATCCTTCTCCGCAGAGCTGCTTCCCAGCAGGTCACCCCCAGGCTGTGCTGGTGCTTGGGCTTGTTCCTCCCCAGGGGCAGGACCCTGCACTTGCCTTTGCTGAATTTCAGGAGGTTCCTCAGTGCCCATCTCTCCAGGCTGCTGAGGTCCTTCTGAAGAGCTGCACAGCCCTCTGGGCTATCGGCCGCTCCTCCCAGCTTCGTGTGTCAGTGAAAGTGCTGAGGAGGCCTCTGCCCCTTCACCCAAGTCACTGATGGATAAATTAAATAAGACTGGGCCCTCGAAGGACACCATGCATTTAATTTGGAAAATTCTTTGTTCATTGTTTATCCAGCAAACTTTGATATTTGTCTGGGAAATCAGAGTTTCAGAATGGAGCACAGTGGTTTCTGTTTTCATTTCTTCCAGTGTGCAGCTGATGGGCACTGAGGCAGCAATAGTTTGGCAAAGATTCTTACACACTGTGAGCTAGAAGTGTCTTGGGAAGGACCATCCCAAGCTCTGGGGTTGGGCATGGTTAAGATGCCTGATGATTCTCACCTGTGAAAAATGGTGGGTCTTAAAACAAATTGCTCTAGTGCTTTCTGAGCAAAGCACCCCTGGGAAAGAGGGCAGATTAAACAAAGCCACATGACTTCAAAGAATTTTTGATCTGCAGGCTACCATCAGAGAAAACCCAGAAGGAGGAAAACGCCCATTTATCATCAGCGTGCCACTGAAGTCTTGCTTCATTTTCAGCAGTGATGTCTGGACTCTAAACACCGAGCATCTTTCAAAGCAGAGTACTGAAATGAGTTGCAGTCCTGTCAATTTGTTCACTGGGATGCATTATGCATACACAGATTATGAGAATTCCTTTCTGTTTCCTCTTGAATCCTGCCTGCTCTTGAATCTAGTTAATAAATCAAAGACAGGACTTCCATAAGGGACCTGGCACTTTGTGGAACAACCAGAGTGCAGAAGCAAAAGTGCTGTATCATGATCCTCTAGAGATTGTGCCTAATGAAGACACAATGGAACAAATCTAGAGCATGATAGAAAAGTTATGCAATTGTCATAATGGAAAAATTAAAATGCCCAAGCTAATGCTGTCAGTTCAGTTTATAGCATATTTTGCAATCTATCCAACAAACAGTCTTGTATATCAGGCTGGGAAGTAGATTGCTGTCATTTTCTTATCTAGTGATAATTCTTATGGAGGAATTTTAGAAACAATTTTTTCTTGTGTGTATTGTACTAAGCAGTACATTTTCATCCCCAAACAGCACATTGATAAGTGATGGAAACAGATTGTTATCCATAAAAATATTCCCAAATTTACAGCTGATTAGGGCTCCTGTATTTTAGAGTGTTAACCACAAAATCAACTTGAAGACAAAACTACGTGTACTTTCCCCTTTCCACATCACTCAACAGAATAAATACTGGGTCAGCTGTCCTTGTGCTTTTTGTTCATTCTACTAGACCAAAGGGGAAAAACAAAGAACTTTAGTAACTATGAAAACTTTTGCATTAAGATATGGTAAAATCACACTGCTGGTGGGATTCTGATCCTTGACCGAAGATTTCAGTTGCAGGATCTTCACCCTTCAAGGTGGAAGTTCTTCTGTGTCCCTCTCCAGACTCTTACATCCCCTACACAGCAAGATCTGCACACTATTTTCTTCTGTTTAGGTCCTGGAGTTTCCAGGGGATTGATGGGTCAACAATGCACCACACAGCATTGACAGCATTAGCCAGGATACTGCTTTCCTTAAGTATAAAAATACAATGACATTGGGAATACCATAACAGGTATCTGAGCCTAAACCAAAGAAAACCAGCAAAGAAAATGCAGCGATACCTTGGTTTTTCCTTGTATATGGAGCCAAAAAAATCTCAAATTCAAAGGTTTCAAGTTCCACCGTTTTGCAGACTAGACTTTCATTTTTAATGTCATCTCCCAAGTCTGAAAGTAAATAGAGTTTTAAAAGTAATGCTGTGAGCAAAGAGATTCACATCAGCTTCTGCCTCATGGCTGCCAGTGATACTGGTTAAGCCTGTACAACATAGTCCTGACTCTTCTTGCCTCCAAGACTTTGTCTGGCCCTAGCACAACAGTGTCACGGGTAACCAAACAATGTGTATTGTATTCCAGATCTGTCCTACACCAATCTGGCCAAAATTCTTAATTTTAGATCCAAAGCCGGAAGAAGAACCGGGTGTCTTCCCTGGGTTCTTGAGGCAAGGAGTGAGTGCTAGAATCTCTTTAAGAGTTTGGGAACACCCATGCAGAGCCTCTGTCTTTTTTGTTCTCAGGGGTAAAGCTGAGGCAGCACAAAGCAGGAGAAGCTCCCGTTTGTTTTTTGGGGTTTTTTTTGGGTTTTTCTCCACCCCCTGGACTGTTGGAGCATTTGGCATCATCTTTTTGGCCACATTTGCCATGGGCAACCCCTGCTCGTGGGGTGGGGGAGGACATTTTTAATCGGTTTGGGGTTTTTTTTCCCCTTTTCTAGGGAAAAGGAAACAGCGCTGCTCCATACGGTCACCCCAGCTCGCCCGCAGTGCCTGGTCCACACACAGAGCACACGGTCCGAGCTGGCCCTGCCGGCTAGCAGCTGCTTTTGCTGAGGAGAAGGTGAAGACACTCCACAAGTTAGAGCCTCTGGCCCAGCTCCAGCCACCACTGTCAGCAGTGCTGCTGCCACGGGGAAAGACCCTGTCAGGTGGCATGGAGCAAACAGATCGGCAGCATTTGCTGGTTTTGGACTCCAGGTTTCTTTTGGTTCTTGTTCCCTGTTGTCGTTTGGGGGAAGAGGGAATTTTTTAATCGTGGAAGTTCAGTTGCCGTGTGGTTTGTTCTTTGTTCTCTCTCCCCACTATGTGCTCAGCAGAAGCAGCCTCTCCTACCATTCCTGGACCGTGTGGTGTTTTGTGGGGGCTGCCATGCCGGGAGGGGCTTCCCTCCATCTTGTGTTTTTTGTCCCCGGACAGGCAGAGGCAATCAATGCCCTTGTGTCTGGTGGTTATTACTGGTACTTCTCCCCGCTGCTGTTCCCTTTTCTGCTAAAGTGTTGTTCTTTCATTTATAGCTTCTCACATTCATCTATCTTTATTGGTGAAAATGGGCGTTGCTAAACCTAAAAGGGTTATTTTGAAGTGTCCACCCCATAAATTGTCTTAAACCAAGACAAAAGGCTATTCTGCAGAGGTGCAGCTGTGACTGCAGTTGTGCTTAGTCCCTGAAATCCTTGATCTTTGCCTTGAACAGGTCGTTGTTTACCTTAGTGACTGAGAATGGTTTTTTGGGTTTTGTTTGTTTTGTACTTTTCCCAGAAAGAATCTTTATCTGTGTGAATATAAGGGTATTCATTTAGAGTCAGAAGTACTCTTCAGTTACTGTTCCAAATTATTTTCTTAAATATATCAGCAGCAAGAGATATCTTCATCAAGAAGACAATCAACCATCATACAAGGGAAATACCGAGTGTAAGTGCCTTGTTAGTTTCAGTTGGAACTGTACTGTACAGAATAGTCAAAGGATGCAAACCAGTCAGAGACTTCAATGGGTGCATAAGCTGCACAGGGAGCTATACTTAATGATAAAATTAAAATGACCTGGAGGTGTTCGCAAGACTCTTCAGAAACAGAAAAATTTGGATTGTTTGTGTCTTATGTCCATAATGGCTAACTCAGCTCTCAACCACTGCAAAACTTTAACAAGAACTTCCTATGCTAGTTTCTACACAGCAAGTCTGAAATTCAGACCATATGTTAGAGTGTCAGAATCCCTCAAACATTATTTATATATAATTCCAGAAACAGATAGGAAAATAAGACATATCAACACAGATTGCTCTTGATTTTAATGCAACTCTATGGAAAACCCAAGTATGCTCTTTTCCCAGCCTGAACCTTTTTCAGTGAACTGTTTTTCAGTGAATATTTAATAATTTCTAATGCACACAGTACATAGAATAGCTGCACAAAAATAAACTCTGCCGCTCCACTTCATTGCATTTCCTGAGGAATACATAGCAGTTTACTTCAAATAACAATTTTTTATCTTTAACTTTCTTGGGTCCTAATATGTCCATGTAAATTCTAACTCTGAAGTGGTGTTGTGTGGCGTAATACTTCAGATCACTGCCATCAAGCATGGCCATGCTATATTTGATGGTAGTGATCTATGTGGTAGACGCTGCAGTCACTACACCTTCAGAGTTTTGAATCTTTATGAGCCACACTCATGACTGTCTTGGGCCAGATATTTCTTTTCCCTCAAGGAAGTCTGAGGGTTTTTTACTTTTGGCTCATTGCTGTGACATGAACTGAGTTGAGCTAAGTGAGTTGCAGAAAGCAGCACACAGCACAGGGCCAGGATAATTTGGAAGCAAGTTATACAAAGGGTAGGTGGGAACAGTAGAAAGGCCCTGACTCCATCTCTGTGCTGAAAGGACATGACTATTGTCCTTTCTGCTGCCTCTCTCTGTGTTCCTTGGGGATCCTTCAGCAAAATTTTGCATGTTTGCCTTGCATCAATGAAGCAAACCAGAAAGAGGGTAAAGCAACTTTTTTGATGTCCAACACCAGAATAAACACCACCAAACTGCACCCTCTAGGCAAAGACAGTATAACCGGGAATGAGTAGATAGTTTGGCACATGTATGATAGAACTGAACGCCTGTAATTATTGTGAACAAAAATACTATCTTCTTTACTGCATCCTGTGGCATCGTGAACCTGAAGTCTTGCCACTTTTCACACAGGAGCAGGCTGGTGAAAACATATCCTATGATTATAAAAGTAGGATGTCAGTAAATGGCCAGCTATTGCGCAGTTCTCCTATTGAAGACAAGCACAAGTACACTGCAGCTTGCTTGCATACATACTCTCTAGGAATCCTGTGTTTAAACTGCATTCCTGACCTGTCACCTCAGATACATTTTCCTCTTTTAGCACCAGAGCCAGAGCTGGCTTACACACAATGCTAACACCCATTCTACTCATAATGCCTTGTGCGTCTGAAGGGAAGTCGGTAATGGCACTTCTCAGTACATACACTTGTGTGTATTTTGTGTGGTGCCTGTACTGTCTTGTCATTCAACAGCTGAGAAACCTGAAGTATAAGAAAGGTAGTCCTCTTAGCTAGTACAAGTAACATCTGCCTTGAAACAAATATATAATAATCTGCTGGGAATTGTTCACCCACATGCATAGAACACAGAAGTTTCCCCACAGAAAGGAAAAGCAAAATGTGTCCTGGGAGCAAGATCCCAAGAAGAAATTATTGAGACTTGCAGTTATATACAGATTTAAGGTGTAACCATGATAACTGTAAAAAAAGGCAAGAAATTCACCTTTCTGAAGAAGCAAACCATTCTCCTCATTGTATAATATGCACAGCCAGCCTTTATCAAAATCAAAGGGTAAAAAGAGGCCCTGGTTACCCCAAGAAGTATGAGTTAAATCTAGTTCTCTGCAAATTTCTTATATGTGTTGGGATAAATTACTGCTCCTTTCCTGTGGCCTTGCAAGAGGATGATGATGATGCTGATGATGATGCTGATGATGATAATATTAATAATATATTCTATGCACATAAAATTGTGCATTGAAGATGGAGGTACTTACATAATCAGGCAGTATTTGGAATTCATGGACTCTTGATTCCATACCATGTTTGAAGGAAGTATCTTAGTTCTGTTGTAATGACTTTTAACTGACATGGAATGAAGATTGAGTATTGTACTGATTAATTGTGTGAACTTACTTAGGTTGCACCACTGGAACAACCATTTTTTTTTAAATGTGATGTAAAGTACATCAAACTTTGAAAGACAAAGATGTTTTGTCATTCTCTTTTAAGAACAAAATTATTCTTTCTCAAAATGCTTTTTATTAGGCAATGTAGTGGTGTCCATTTATATACAGAAAAATTTAAAAGTCAGCTCCATTGTAACAACATATTCATTCAAATACTGGTTTAGGGAATGTTGCTACCTTAGTGCAGCATAAATAACCATATTAGTCAAAAGTCAACCAGTAAACAAATTCAGCTTTAAGTTATCATACAACTGGTGTTGTATAATTCTAGCAGGATTTTCTTTTTCTCCCATTCTGCTAATTTTTTCTGGTACTTGCTTTAGGACTCTGCTATAGCAGATTCTAGGATTCTCTGCCTGGCATGCCTTCACAAAGATAAAGATATGCTTTTAGGTCCTGTGAGGGCCATTCCTTTGCCAAAAATATCCAGTTAAAACATCATTGACAGGTCTAAATATGTGCTTATTTATCGGTACTTACATAGAATTGTTTCCTCACACTCCTAAAGCATGTGTGTATACGGTGGCTGCACTGAGGTGGTTCCAGCACTGGCACTTGAGAAGTATGTATCTATCACTGTGCTGAAGAAAGTTAGGAATGCCAAAGGCCTTATGGCTGGGCTGCTCAAAAACATATGGCCCAACACCTTTGTTACGGAGAAAGCAAATTGGGAGTGGAGGAGTAACAGAAGCTTTTGAACTTTCATTGCTTTCAGTCTGGTCTCCAGGAAAGGTCTCTAGGAAAAGTGCATTTGTTTAAACTCCATGACAATGGAAGTGTTGAACCAGTGGGAGACAGGCATGGTTGAAGAAATCTTACAACCTTTGGCCTGGAAGAACAGTCTTTTTGACTGTAAGGTTTCCTTGTGACTTTAAAACCAATGAATTTGCATAGGCTAGCAATACTTTACATAATCCTGCTTTGTGGCCAGTAGCAGTGCCTGCACTAGGTCTCCTCTTGAAATAACCTCAAGCTACTATTGTAGTCTCTGGGAAAGTGTGAAAGGCCAGACTGCAAGCATTCAGTTAATCTACATGAACACTGACCTCTGCATTGGTGAGGAAACAAGATCATGAAAGCCAGGACTGCCTACTGTCTAGAAGCTAGAAGAACACAAATCTGTAAATAACAGTTCCGATATTAGTAGGGATCATAACTAATCATGAAAGTACAGCTTAGCTAGAAACAAAATCAGGAGGATTAATCTGTTTTGTTTGCACATTTGCACAGGGGGTGCTGAAGTGGTGACCGTGATCAGGTCCTTAAACACAGGGTGTAGCTGAAATAAAAGCAATGGCCATGATGTTGGAGTTGAGTTATATGGAGTATGCTGTATGGAGGTAAATTGAGAAGACAAAGATGTTTTTTTCTGGGAGATTTTTGTTTAGTTGAAATGTCTGACACCCAAATGTCCTCTGCCTTAGCCAGAATTACCAGGTGTGATGCAGACTCTGCTAAATGAAGATGTATGACAGTGTTACAGAGGTGAACAGATCAACATCAAAGGTCCTTCCAGTACAAAAATCTATTTAACCTGTGTGTCTAACCTCAGCAAATGAACAGCTCTGACCACACACTTTCAAACACTTGAAATAACTGTTGTAGCTGTGGGCTAACTGCTTTAAAAGGTCTTCAACTTTCAGAAAAAAATGTGACAGGTAGCTGTAGGACAAAATAACAACTAGAAGAAAGAGGAATATATAAAAGGATCTTTTTCTTTTACTGCTAAGCCGTAAAGTATTGAAATCAACAGAAATTTATCCTAAGGAAGAGACTGTCCAGAGCAGGTGAGGTAGTGACTGGATGTGAGACTTTCTGTGGCTCATACTGTAACAGAAGTTCCTAAACTATACACTTGCATGTAAGGAACAAGAGTTACTCATCCTCTAGAAACTTTATTAACAGTGTGATACAGTTTGAGATGTGGTCAGCTAAGTGTGGGCAATATTGAGGTCACAGGCGCTTGTCTGATTTTGCAAATTGGGAAGTAGCCTGAAGAATCAAGAGGGGAGAGATTGTATATTCTCTGTTCACATAGTGGCGATTCTCCATCGAAATGCTGTGTCCACTTCTTACAGCCAGTTGTGGTAGGATGTCAGAAAATGGGCTACAGATCAGAGAAGAGCTTAAAGAAGAGACACGTCAGTGAAAAGACTTGGGGAAGTAAATCTACTTATGCAGAAGAGAGGATAACTAGGTCAGCAAGAGGTTAATGAGTGACTGCAGCAACTTAACAACTTCTCTTAGGAGTTCTTAAAGCTATGAAAGAGAAGTCAAAACATGAGAAGTTTTATATTGATTCAATGATAGATAATGCATGGGATTGGCCTGGGAACAAGAAGTCACTGCAACATTATAAGCAGAGTTAAGCACCAATACAGAAAATTCTAGCCTAATCCACTGCATTTTTTTTTTTTTTTTTTTTTTTTTTTTTTTTTTTTTTTTTTGCTACAGGTATTCTTACTGTCAGAAGCCAATTATGGAGATGAAAGAGGAAGCAAATTAGGGTACAATTTAAAAGTCTCTGAAGAGCAAGGGGCGATGCAAAGCAGAGCAGGGGTAGGAGACATTTAGACTTAATGAAAGGCATAGGCAGTGGCATTCCAGCTCCAGGGCTGCACCCAGACAGATGCTGACTCTGTTAGCAGCCTGACTCCCCATAGCACAGCTTGCAGAAAAAGCAGTGAAACCAGGAAGGCCAGGTGGTTTGTCCTTTTCCTCCAGTCTTTTAGTAACTCAGTCGATGAACATAAGCAAAATAACAGTCTTGGCATTTGTCTTTGCATGGTGCAAATCATGGTTGCTGACATTAGTAGAATTTTCATTCATTCAAGTCTCCTTTCTGCATACTTGTGGTAAGGGTATCTGATAACCAGTGTGAGACACAAGAGCTTAGTATATGGTGAAATTTAAAAGCATGCTTCTTAATGAGATAAGCTTGTGACTTCAGTTTTTGTCATTCCAGTGAGAACATCAAAGTTCAACCATGCACTAGTTGGGATCAACAAGGAGTTTGTGGTGAGAAAATGAGCTGTAGCAAACATCCTCATGCGAGAGTTTGAGGGCCAGGGCTGGTGGATAAGCGGCTCACTTTGGCAAGGCCAAAGAATGAAAATGTATGAGCCTCTCACTGAATGGTCTCTTTTAAAATGGAAAGGAGATCCAAAAGAGGTAGTACTTAAATATACTATGCTGTAAGTTAAAAGTGCATTACTGCACCATGAGCAAAGATCTGTACCCAGTCTCTTCTTTCAAAAATGTGTCTACAGAAATGACCCCCCATTTTTTGTCAGTAATGATTTCTGCATCTACTATACTGGTTCTGCAGAATGTACTTAAATCTTATTCTGGCAGTTCTGGTAGGGAAAACTTGCCCTTGTCCTTCTGGCAGACTGGAAATCAAACACATTTCTCAAGAAAATGTACTGTAACAAAAGTTCCTTTTTGAAATGGCCTTAAGTTTTACTATCAGACATTCCAGGAAAAAAAGTCTTTTAATTTAGTTTTTATCTACATTTGCATTCTATTTTAGCTCTTAATTTTTTTAATCAATTTTCTCTATTTTTAGCTTTGATTTTTTTCAAAACTAAGGTAATTTCTACTTCTCTATCATTTCTACTTCTCTATCATTTTGCACTTTGAAGAAACAAAATAAGAGAACACAGGAACAGCAATTTTTTCAAATTCAAAAGTCCCTTCTTATTCTTCTTTGGGAATAAGTAAAAAGATGCAAGAACTTGAAAGAAAATGAAGTAAAAGGAAGCAAAAAGATGAAACTTTTTCAACTGTAAAAAAATTATTTAAAGCACTCATTTTGAAGTACAAAAAACCTCCCATTTTTTACTTTTAAAGATGAAATATATTTTAAAAAGACATAGTAAATGTTTTCATTCTTTCCTGATATAAAATCCAAATTGCAAAGAGTCTGGGAAATTTTTGGAAAATATTCTGGTAAAAAGTGTATCCCAGTCCTGCTCTCTGTCAGTGGCAACAGCAGCATTAATACCTCTGAAGGCCAATAACACTTCTGTAAATCTATTATCTCCATGTCTTTCCATCCTGACATATATATGACCCTAGTTCCTCCAGTTGTTTTTCACAGATGTCTTTAACAGTCATCTACTTTTCTGGCTGGGGACCACCACTTATTTTTTTGTGGCGCTGCTGGTCCCGTTGTGTCAACAGCGCTTGTTTTTGATTTCTGCCAGTAGCACTGACAGGTACATTGAGTAAGAATGATATTTCAGCATTCACTGAGAGCAACATTTGTGATGAGGGCAGATTTCTCTTAATCTTTCTTCATTCTTTTCTTCTCTCTCCCTTGGTTCCACTATTGGAGAGGAAAAACTTGCTCTGACCGCCTACGAGGCCCAGAAATCTCTGTTTAGCCTCATGTGCAGGGGCAAATTCCAAGATATTTGCTCTCATTTGTGTCTCTGTAGCTGCATGAGCTCATCTGCATAGTATAACCTGTGTTTGGCAGAGTTTAAAAAACTTTTGTTGATATTTTCGATAAAATGTTGACATGGTATTTTATTTGAAAAACAATTCCCTTTTTTCTGTGTCTGTTTAAATGAGACTAAATCTCTCTGATTAAAGCCATTGGGGCTAAAGCCTTTACTTTCTTGGAATCATTTCACCAGTACTCAGCACTTTCCCATGCTTGCTGAGATCAAACAAGAAGAAAGCTTTGTTTTGCACCTCCTGATAGTGTGCTGTAGGATATTTATCCCATGGTTACCTCCAAGAAATCAATGGGAGTACTAATGTCACTCTAAGCAATCCAGCAATCCACATTACAAGGTGATGTTCGGAAAGAAGTGGTGCTGTGCCATTAGTGTCTCATGTCAGCACCTAGAGGAGCAAAACCCCTGTGTGGCCAGCCCTGGACCTTGGGCACCAGCAGCCCAAAGACAGAGGATGGTCCCTGGTGGTTCCTGCACCAGCTGAGGCTCAGCTACTCCAAATGAAAAGCCCAGATCTGCTGTCAGTTGACAGAAACAACTTTTGAGGGTGCCAAAGGTTTATGTGTTGTCTTGAAACCTCATGACTGAGAAGACTTTCCAGCATGAAAGGGGCTTTTGTCGGTAACCATAGATGTGTTTTTCAGCATTTATTTTTATTTATTTTTATCCTCCCCATGAAATGTCTTCCTGAGGCTTTGTGTATCCCACTGCATCCATATCCATTGCGAGACAGAAAATAAATTATTTCCTCTTTTCTTAGAGAGGATGGGAAATTTTTTGAAACAGGTCCAATTCTAATCTCCCTTCCACCCTTCTCCTTCATAAAAGGCACCAAAATATGTCAAGTAATAAGCAATCTGTGTATGTGCGGAGCTGAAGGACAGAACCTGCCCCCATCCCACAGCTTCCTAAACACATAGCAAATAAAACCAGTTCCACTCAGTTACTGGTACCAAGCTGCCCATTACTCTTTGACTTGAATAAAATTGAAATGGATCAAAATCGCCTTATTTCTCCTGCAGCAGCATGGCACAGATGCCTTCAGATCCCTGTTGAGGGCAGAAGTTACATTCTCCCCATCATTTGAATAAATGGCAGCAGCTCTGTTCCTCAGAGCTAGGTACGATTAGTTGCTCAGATTAGACTTTTCCAGACTGTTAATGCACACAGTTCTTTCTCATGAGATATAGATAAGAGCTGTATCTAGATCCTTCTAAGCTAAGAGTAAGATACAATATCTCTGAGGTCTACAATAATACAGTGTTACTGTTGATTTTTTTCCACATTTGCATGGTGCATTACTGGGTCAGTTTTCTTCTTTTCTTTAGGTCCCTTCACTTGAAAACTGCTTCAGGACCTCAGTGATTCACTAAACCTTCAGTCTCATCTCTCTTCACTGTAGGGTGCCATCCAAATCACTTCAATGAGTCTATTCACACAGCAATGTGCACAGTTGATTAAGCAGTGCCTAAAACAATGCCTGGAATGAAGTCAGTTGTCAAATGTCCACTGTTTCACTCGGAGATATTCTTAAGGAGTTGAATTTAACTTTTTTTTGTAAGGAATATTTTGCACCATACTATGATTTAAAAAGAAGAGGAGGCAGGGAAAATACAGCCTGCATTTTTTGTTACAAACAAAACTGCCTCTGAATGTAAAGTGCGTCTTAAGGTTTATCCTCACTGATTTCTAGGCAGATACTGAATTTCAGAGATTATAAGATATTGCACAAAGTTCATCTTTATTAAATAAAACTCTTAAGCATGTGCTCACTTTTAAATCCAAGCCTGCTTACTTACACCTGGAATGTACTTTGTATTACTGAAATTACAGTCAGAATTTACTTTGTATGAGCATGGGGCTGGAAGGTCTTTGAGTGTACTTCTGCCATGCTCAGTGCAGAGGAGCTGCCCAACAGAGTCAGAAGAGTCTGGAAGATTCTGTGGAAAGTAGCAAAGGACCAGTTTTTTTAATCCTCAACCCATCACAGGCACATTATTTCCCTAAGTTGTGTTAATGCCTGTCATTGATGTATTTAGTACTGTTAAAATCAATTTCAATCTAGAATGTTTTGGTTCTATGGTAACTTCTAGAAACTATCTCCTTACAGGCCTGATAATGTCAGTGGAAAAAATGCACAATGTCTGTGTCTATAAACCCTTGGCTCCATCTCAGAATGCAGCCTCCTAAAATAGATGGAAAATGCCAGATTTTTCGCTCCAAGATTTTGCCATTACTTTTTCCCTCTGCCCATGTCTGTCATTAGGTCGACATGGATTTAAATGCAGAACAGAAGGGTGCCCTCATAATGAAGGCTTTTAAGATTGTGTTAGACATGAGCACTCAAGTGAGGAATCTTTCCATTTTTTTAGCTGACTTTGCCTGGCAGCACAGAAATAGACCTCTAGCCTCCAAGATCCTTTTTTGAGCCCTCCCAAAGCATAAATGCTATGCTTCTGTGCTGCCTCTCTCCATCAGAATTCATAAATTTTTCTCCTGAGCACAACAGTGTGTGCAATGCCTCCTTCAGGAAGGTCTGCATGTTTAGCCTCCAGACTATCACCAAAGAAATCATCTTTAAGCAAAGCAGGCATTTGACACTGTCATCTGTCTTGCAGAGAAAAAAATCATTCCCTTGGCCTCACTAAAGCCCCTGATCTTTGGTCTTTGCTGTCAGCCACTGCATGCAGCCTTCTGTGTGCTGACGGGTGGCTGCTGACTCAGGGAAGTTTTAGAGCACTAAATCCACAGAAAATGGTGTAAGAAGGGTGATGTGCTTGTGCCTCACAGTCCTTCTCATGCACTAAAACAGGTGACTGTTTCCCCAATGCCTGCCACAGCTTGGGTTATATTCTAAATATGTGTGGCTGGGTAAAGACTCCAATTTTCAGCAATGCAGCATCACTGTAAAGTGGTAAGAAAGAAGCACTCACAGTCCACATAGCCAAGGATGTGGGGTATCTGATTTTGGACTTTAAATACATTTCCTGCATAGGGAAATGAGTCATAGCATGGCAGTCTACTAATGAACCATGTCAGAAATCATGAATCTATGTGCCTGTGAGGATTGTGAACCTCTAATTTTCCCTTGGTCTTTGCCTTTAGACATGTGAATTATCTAACCCCATGTCCTTCAGATGTTCAGACTCAAATTATGAAGGTCCCAGGTTACTTGTGGAGTCCTGAGGCTCTCCCTTTTGCCATGAATAAGACACATGGAGCAGTTTGCAGAGGTCTAGCATCAGCTTCCGTGCTGATGCTTCTGAAGCAAGGCTTGAGCTTTTTTTAACCCTTTCCTACCAGAGAAGGGATATAAAATGCCTTCCCTCAGTTCCACATCCAGTTGAAAAAATCTTTTCTACACAGTTAATTTCAAGCTGCATTGGTCTGAATTTCTGGAAACCATGGGCCTGATG